>NC_136620.1:5678368-6378368 GCF_933228915.1 Telmatherina bonti
GTAGATGCTGGTAAAACATGCTACCAGCTGTGTTTTTGGCGTGTAGATGTTAGTAAAACATGCTACCAGCTGTGTTTTTGGCGTGTAGATGCTAGTAAAACATGCTACCAGCTGTGTTTTTGCCATGTAGATGCTAGTAAAACATGCTACCAGCTGTGTTTTTGGCGTGTATATGCTGGTAAAACATGCTACCAGCCGTGTTTTTGGCGTGTAGATGCTGGTAAAACATGCTACCAGCTGTGTTTTTGGCGTGTAGATGTTAGTAAAACATGCTACCAGCTGTGTTTTTGGCGTGTATATGCTGAACATATGATACCAGCCATGTGTTTAGCGTGTAGATCGATAAAACCTGCTATCAGCCGTGATTTTGGCGTGTGTGCTGGACATACGCTACCAGTCGTGTGTGCACGGATCCTGTGGGAATCATGACGACATGTTCTTACTTTACATACATGTGATGTGCGGCTGGGAGAGCGTGTTTTCAGCAGGATTCTCATCTTTTTTACAAAAATGTCCACTTTTATCTGCAGCTGATGAAGTTTCTGCATGTCAGTGTCACTATCAGCATTTATGTGTCTTCAGAGAGGATGAGGAAGAAGATGAAGAATAACCCTGTAACTTGTTGTGTTTTCACCCTGCCGTCCTCCAGACAGAAATGCTGGGAGTTTATCTTTCTTCACATATTTGTGAATTTGCATGTTTCTGCTGCTGTATGTATTCTGCAGATAAAAGTTCAGCAGTGCAGTTAAGAGAAATTAGTTGGGTAAACAGTGGTAAATGTCAATGATAAAGTTCTGTTGAAGCTCATCTGATTAGCGGGGCTACGCAGGTGTCTTATCTTGCCTGTGCAACAGAGGGTAAAATGGAAATGATTGCGTGGTCCAGAGCAGTAGATGTCTATCCCACAAGCGTCTATCTGCCGGACTCCGGGGACCCGAGGTGCTGCACGGAAGATCACGGAGAGGAGAAGATGAGAAGGAGAAAAGGAGGCGCTGTCGGGTCGCGCTTGTTGTTAGATTGAGTCGTTTTTTTATCAGCCAGCATTAAAATGACAAGAGTGGTCATTAATGAGAAAGTGCGGGCTGGAGGCATGAAAGCAGGTTTCAGACGCTGCAGACGGAGAGTTGGTGGATCCTGGAGAATCCCAGGAGGACGCAGGAGGCTGTCATTCAGCAGAGGTTAAACCCCTCCTATTAGTACCAGGTCGGAGCTGCACGCAGATAAAGATTTCCTGTTGTGTGGCGTCAAAAAATCAATTGCTCCGCCACGATGGCTCATTTGATATCAACTATAGTCTTTTTAAAAGTCAATTAGTTGGATGGAGAAGAGGCTCCGTTACATCTCTCTTCCTCTGGTTGTCAGTCCTTTCCCAGGAGGTCAACATCTCCTGGTCCTCAGACCACCTGGAAGGTTCTCACAGTACGAGAACATCACAGCAGCTGGATCAGGAGATCATACTGTTCCTTTCATTCCGAGGTTTTATTAGTGACGATGTTCTGGATTCCTTAGGGATGGAAGGAATGCAGAATATTTCCTGTTTAGTCTCTTTAACCTTATTTCTTTATATTCTTCAATGTCTACACCAACACATCCCTCAACCCTCCTATTCCAGATCCATGGACACACCCCCCAACCCTCCTATTCCAGATCCATGGACACACCCCCCAACCCTCCTATTCCAGATCCATGGACACCCCCCCAACCTTCCTATTCCAGATCCATGGACACACCCCCCAACCCTCCTATTCCAGATCCATGGACACCCCCCCCAACCTTCCTATTCCAGATCCATGGACACCCCCCCAACCTTCCTATTCCAGATCCATGGACACACCCCCCAACCCTCCTATTCCAGATCCATGGACACCCCCCCAACCCTCCTATTCCAGATCCATGGACACACCCCCCAACCCTCCTATTCCAGATCCATGGACACCCCCCCAACCTTCCTATTCCAGATCCATGGACACACCCCCCAACCCTCCTATTCCAGATCCATGGACACCCCCCCCAACCCTCCTATTCCAGATCCATGGACACCCCCCCAACCTTCCTATTCCAGATCCATGGACACACCCCCCAACCCTCCTATTCCAGATCCATGGACACCCCCCCAACCCTCCTATTCCAGATCCATGGACACACCCCCCAACCCTCCTATTCCAGATCCATGGACACCCCCCCAACCTTCCTATTCCAGATCCATGGACACCCCCCCCCCAACCCTCCTATTCCAGATCCATGGACACACACCCCAACCCTCCTATTCCAGATCCATGGACACCCCCCCAACCCTCCCATTCCAGATCCACTGACACACTCCCCAACCCTCCTATTCCAGATCCACTGACACACTCCCCAACCCTCCTATTCCAGATCCACTGACACCCCCCCCAACCCTCCTATTCCAGATCCATGGACACATCCCCCAACCCTCCTATTCCAGATCCATGGACACATCCCCCAACCCTCCTATTCCAGATCCACTGACACATCCATCAACCCTCCTATTCCAGATCCATTGACACCCCCCCCCCAACCCTCCTATTCCAGATCCATGGACACCCCCCCCAACCCTCCTATTCCAGATCCACTGACACATCCCCCAACCTTCCTATTCCAGATCCACTGACACCCCCCCCAACCCTCCTATTCCAGATCCATGGACACATCCCCCAACCCTCCTATTCCAGATCCACTGACACATCCATCAACCCTCCTATTCCAGATCCATTGACACCCCCCCCCAACCCTCCTATTCCAGATCCATGGACACCCCCCCCAACCCTCCTATTCCAGATCCACTGACACATCCCCCAACCTTCCTATTCCAGATCCACTGACACCCCCCCCCCAACCCTCCTATTCCAGATCCATGGACACATCCCCCAACCCTCCTATTCCAGATCCACTGACACATCCCCCAACCCTTCTATTCCAGATCCATGGACACATCCCCCAACCCTCCTATTCTAGATCCATGGACACATCCCCCAACCCTCCTATTCCAGATCCACTGACACATCCCCAACCCTCCTATTCCAGATCCACTGACACCCCCCCCAACCCTCCTATTCCAGATCCACTGACACCCCCCCCCCAACCCTCCTATTCCAGATCCATGGACACATCCCCCAACCCTCCTATTCCAGATCCACTGACACATCCATCAACCCTCCTATTCCAGATCCATTGACACCCCCCCAACCCTCCTATTCCAGATCCATGGACACCCCCCCCCAACCCTCCTATTCCAGATCCACTGACACATCCCCCAACCTTCCTATTCCAGATCCACTGACACCCCCCCCCCCCCCCCCAACCCTCCTATTCCAGATCCATGGACACATCCCCCAACCCTCCTATTCCAGATCCACTGACACATCCATCAACCCTCCTATTCCAGATCCATTGACACCCCCCCAACCCTCCTATTCCAGATCCACTGACACCCCCCCAACCCTCCTATTCCAGATCCACTGACACATCCCCCAACCTTCCTATTCCAGATCCACTGACACCCCCCCCCCCCCCCCCAACCCTCCTATTCCAGATCCATGGACACATCCCCCAACCCTCCTATTCCAGATCCACTGACACATCCATCAACCCTCCTATTCCAGATCCATTGACACCCCCCCCAACCCTCCTATTCCAGATCCATGGACACCCCCCCCAACCCTCCTATTCCAGATCCATGGACACATCCCCCAACCTTCCTATTACAGATCCACTGACACCCCCCCCAACCCTCCTATTCCAGATCCATGGACACCCCCCCCAACCCTCCTATTCCAGATCCACTGACACATCCCCCAACCCTCCTATTCCAGATCCATGGACACATCCCCCAACCCTCCTATTCTAGATCCATGGACACATCCCCCAACCCTCCTATTCTAGATCCATGGATACATCCCCCAACCCTCCTATTCCAGATCCATGGACACATCCCCAACCCTCCTATTCCAGATCCACTGACACACCCCCCAACCCTCCTATTCCAGATCCACCGACACATCCCCCAACCCTCCTATTCCAGATCCACCGACACATCCCCCAACCCTCCTATTCCAGGTCCACCGACACATCCCCCAACCCTCCTATTCCAGATCCACCGACACATCCCCCAACCCTCCTATTCCAGATCCACCGACACATCCCCCAACCCTCCCATTCCAGATCCACCGACACGCCCCCAACCTCCCATTCCAGATCCACCGACACAGTTCATTGTCCTGTATGCTGATGTAAGGATGGACGACCCTTAGGTGGACAGGTTTCAACCCTGTGACCTTCTGTGGCCATCAGGAACCGTCCGTCTCATCTTGGAGTGAAACTCCAGCTTTGATTCCGACCAAACTTGTGGACAGCTTCCTCGTAATAACCATTTAATAAAGCGCAGCGATAAGAGCCCACCTGCAGGTTTAATTACTGTCCTTCCACCTGGAGACGTTTTCACTAATAATCTACTGGAGTAAAAACACATCGAGGAGTTTGTAGAATGAATCCTCCCTGTTTCCATATTTACTCCCATTTCCAGCCATCTTGTGCTTTCAACCTCTCAAACCCTCCGCTGTGACACGGTGCTGCATTCACTGACCTTTGCAGACCTTTCCATGTCCAACCAAGAGCCTGAAGGGATCTGCCGTCGTTGCAGACGTCCACTATTTACCGACCATCCTGCGGTTTGGGCGTGCGACCGGACTAACGTCTGTGGAGTGTTCCCGTGATGTTTCAGCATCTTTAATGGTGTGTGTTTCCTGAACACATCAGGAGGAAGCAGACTGGGTCTGAATCTGGAAACCAGATCAACTTTTATTCCTGTAATTTCACCAACAGAACACATTAATTAAACTGTCAGGTTGAACAAAAAGCGGCACTGTTCCGTGAATCCTGGAAGCCCCTCATCACACACCCCCATGCACGCACACAGTCATCGGTTAATTGCGTTAGTCAATTCATTAATGACGGACTGATTGTTTTATTGTGTTGGCTCATCAAAGAGGTGTGGACGCCCCGGTGGCTGCTGAAGCGTCCGTATCGATAAGGCTTTGTGTGCCTGCTGCGATAACGAGCCCTTCCACCGCTGTCACCGTTGTGGTTTGGGAGCAGGTCATCCAGAATGTGTGTGGCAGAAACAACCAAGGCCGGGGGGGGCTATTTTCCAGGTGTGGGGAGTATTATGCATTTGGGGGTGTCATTATACGGGGGGGATATTAACAGGGATTAGGAATGTTGTAAGCCTCAGAAAACATTACGGACCTGTTGGGATTGATGAGCCATAGCCATGACAACACATTTACTTACTGTCCAACTTCTGGTACCACACCTCATCCTTACCACCGAGAACTATTGTACTCATCTCTAGGATTACTTTACACAGTCCTAGGGTCGTCTTACTGGTTCCTAGGTGGGTCGAGCCGTTGTCTTCTGAAAGTAAAGCTTTTTTTAGGAGGATTTCCATGTTCTACTGTGTTCCAGGTGAGTTTACTCTGACAGGATTACACATATGTTCATCCTGATGCACCTGTAGTACTATCACATGTCTCAGCTGTCTGTGGAGACCAGAATTATACAGCCAGCTCTGGTACTTGTAAAGATATTCTTAATTTATTCTGCGACTGTGATTTAGGAGGTGAATGTTTATCAGTTATCTGACTGATCAATGATGATGAATAAAATCTAGTAGAAGAGTTGGTCATAATTACTCACTCCTTCCAGCTTTAATAAGACAGAAAACATCTTCAGTGACAGCCTGGGAAGGATCCGGAAGTTAGAATACAGATAAACAGTGGTTGTCATGGAGACTCGGATGCTTTCAAGCCACCCTCCAACCTGCAAGCGTGTTATAAACGCTGTAAATCATGGAGGTGCAACTGGACCTTCTCACTGCAGGTCAAATGTTTTCCAAGCATCTGGTGGAGCATGTGGTTTATCCAGGTGGCAAAATCCCGCAGTCAAAAGTGAAGCCAAACCCTGCAGTTCCCCCCTCATCCACTAGGGGCTCCAAAACAGAGGAAAACACGTTTACAGTGGAAAAAAACATGTTTACAACAGAAATAAACATGTTCACAGCTAAAATAAACATGTTTACAGCTAAAATAAACTTTTTTTTACAGCAGAAATAAACATGTTTACAGCAGAAATAAACATTTTTACACCGAAAAAAAAAAACACGTTTACAGTGGAAAAAAACATGTTTACAACAGAAATAAACATGTTCACAGCTAAAATAAACATGTTTACAGCTAAAATAAACTTTTTTTTTACAGCAGAAATAAACATGTTTACAGCAGAAATAAACATTTTTACACCGGAAAAAAAACACGTTTACAGTGGAAATAAACATGTTCACAGCTAAAATAAACATGTTCACAGCTAAAATAAACATGTTTACAGCAGAAATAAACTTTTTTACATCAGAAATAAACACGTTTACAGCAAAATAAACATGTTTACAGCAGAAATCAACTTTTTTCAGCAGAATTAAACTTTTTTACAGCAGAAATAAACATGTTTACAGCAGAAATAAACATTTTTACACTGGAAAAAAATACACATTTACAGTGGAAAAAAACATGTTTACAACAGAAATAAACACGTTTACAGCAGAAATAAATATTTACAACAGAAATAAACATGTTTACAGCAAAATAAACATGTTTACAGCAGAAATAAACACATTTACAGCAAAATAAACACATTTACAGCAAAATAAACATGTTTACAGCAGAAATAAACATGTTTACAGCAGAAATAAATATTTACAACAGAAATTAACATGTTTACAGCAGAAATAAATATTTACAACAGAAATAAACATGTTTACAGCAAAATAAACATGTTTACAGCAGAAATAAATATTTACAACAGAAATTAACATGTTTACAGCAAAATAAACATGTTTACAGCAGAAATAAATATTTACAACAGAAATTAACATGTTTACAGCAGAAATAAATGTTTACAACAGAAATAAACATGTTTACAGCAGAAATAAATATTTACAACAGAAATAAACATGTTTACAGCAAAATAAACATGTTTACAGCAGAAATAAATGTTTACAACAGAAATAAACATGTTTACAGCAAAATGAACATGTTTACAGCAGAAATAAATGTTTACAACAGAAATAAACATGTTTACAGCAAAATAAACATGTTTACAGCAGAAACAAATGTTTACAACAGGAATAAACATGTTTAAAGCAGAAGTACACATGTTTACAGCAGAAATAAATGTGTTTGCAACCTGGTACAGTCATTTTAGGCTTAATAGGTTTACATTCATGACAACTGTGGGGGGAGTGAATTGTTTTTTGTTTGGTTTTTTAACTCATCCCTTTATAAGTTATTTAATCTAGAAATTTGACTTGGATTAACAGTTTTACAACATCCCGCTGAAGAAGGCAGAGTGTAGCACAACCACAGATTTTAGCCAGCTAGCAGCGTGACTTAGCATTAGCCTGACTACTTGCATTTGCTGGTTAGTTCCTATAGATCCAGGTTAGCTTGTAGCTTTTAGCTACAGGTCAGCGTTTGATAAATGTTAATCGTCCACCCTACGTTTACAGCCCGTCCCCCCCAGCTCCGGCTCTTTTTGTATTTTCCTGGAGAGATGTGTGACGCTACCAAGGTGCTAATAGTGGGAATCGTCCGATTAGCTTTAATTCCTCTTGTCAGAAACCTAGGGGTGATGTCACGCAGGCTCCGCCCATCTTTTATGCAGTGTATGTGTTTATCTCCACCTGCTCCATCAGCTATGGAAACGTCTGGATGTGGGGCTCAGCTGGGACCCTCAGCAGAAACCTGAACGGCTCTGGATCAACAGGTCAGCTGACGCTCCTGTTGGCCGTGTTTAGAAGTTAGTATCTGTGTTGGCTCACTGAGGTCAAATCCGCACGCCGTTTCACAATGAGGGTCAGCGAAGCTGGTCAGGCTGATAAGCATCCCACGTGGGAAGGACTGGCCAGTCAGAGGGAGGCAACTGGACATTGATGGAGTGCAGAGATAAGAGGGGTCAGTGTGGCCAAGCTGAGGCCCTGACGGGTGATAGCAGATAGGATAGCAGCTGGAGCGACGCTGGACTTGGGACTCTGCAGCTGGCAGGTCAGACAGCTATCGCTTCGTCATCTACGTCATCGTCTGCTTCATTTTCAGAAACATTTGTGAGCTGCAGCCCAGAACCCGAGTCGGGCCATGAAAGATTCAGGCCCAGCTCGTGTTGCGTCTGCCCGGCGCTGCTGTCGGCTCTGAAAGACCCGGGTTCACCGCGACTGCTCCTGTTAGAGTACACAAAGCCAACCGGGCGGATCCTGATAAAGCGGATCTTATCAGCGCCATAAAATGTGATGGCTGCAGCACCTGTGCGTCGGCGGTGATACGGCACCGCCGGTTCAGAGCAACAAACCACTTCCTGTTCCAGTCGGCTGCAGAAAAACATCGTCAATGTTTTAAAGTTAACGTCTTCTTCTGACTGCTTGTCCTTCTCCCCCTCTAACCGCACTACTTCCTGCCCCCCCCACCCTGCTGGCGGTGGGAAAGCCGTTTTATCAGCGTCTGTCCGTTGTTCTCTGGTGGGGATAGATACAGAGAAGATAGATGAGTGTTTTGACATGGAGAGTGTTAGACAAACACTCTTATCAGGCCGCCACTTTAGACCGACCCCCCGTAACAGCCTGGTGAGATGGGGGGGGGGTTAAAATACGAAGCTCCTCCCGCTTCGTATTTTATGTTCTGATCCCAACCCCCCCCCCCCCCCCCCCCGAGAAGTTTAGACTGTTTCATCCTCAGTCTAAACTTCAGACTGCTGCACTCCGAGCCGAATTCAGATGGACGGGGGTCGCCGTTGCCCCCCCCCCCCCCCCCCCCCCCCCCTCAACAAGGATCAGACTCCCCCTGCTGTCCGCCGGCTGACGGCACGTCCAGACCAGACGGATCAGACCGGACCGGAGGGTCCAGACCAGACCAGATGGTTCAGATTGGACTAGATAGTTCAGACCGGACCAGACGGTTCGGGTCCCTCTCAGCTGGCGGTTCGGACCGGACCAGACGGTTCGGACCGGACCAGACGGTTCGGGTCCCTCTCAGCTGGCGGTTCGGACCGGACCAGATGGTTCGGACCGGACCAGACGGTTCGGGTCCCTCTCAGCTGGCGGTTCGGACCGGACCAGATGGTTCGGACCGGACCAGACGGTTCGGGTCCCTCTCAGCTGGCGGTTCGGACCGGACCAGACGGTTCGAGTCCCTCTGAGCTGGTTTTGGAAACGATCCCAACTTTATTGTGTATTTATGGTGAATTGTTTCTTTGTGTTCTTTAGATGAGCTGGAGTTGAACCACGACGACGGCGACAGCAGGGTGGTGGCCCTTACGGGCCTCCGTACAGACACAGTGTGGGGGCCCTACCCAGGCATCGTCCAATCAGAAGGCAGCACTGATGTCCAGGAGACAGAGGTGAGAGATGATGAGATGTCTGCAGGAACCTGAAGTTCACCACAACCTTCTTTCTCTCTTCACTGTTTATTTGTCGAGAGAAAGCTGCATGTTGTTTGTTTCCTAAACTCTGTGGAATCCTGAAGACTTTGTTTAACCGCCGTTTAATGTTAAATAAATTCATGTTGGTAATTTAACATGAATTTAATCGTGTTAAATAATCCAGGTGTCAGTTTCAGCCAAAAGAATCCTGATTAATATTTCCACCATTAACCGAGCTGCCCTCATTAATGATGAATGGCTTGAATGATCCAGATCCGTGAACCAGGAAACTGGACTAACTTTTCTGGTCCACTTATTATGGAATAAATCACCATGGTTACCAGGGGACATCACCATGGTAACTGCTGCTAAGCATCACAGCTGGTCCAGAGCGGTTTATGTTCTGGATAAGAGAAAAATCCTGACCAATCAGAACACTTAGAAAAGGATCTGCCCATTTCTAGAACATCGGTCCGTGTTGGTGGACCAGGGGACGAGGACCTGGTCCAGAGGAGGACCTGGTCCAGAGGAGGACCTGGTCCAGAGGAGGACCTGGTCCAGAGTCAGTTTAGCTCACACAACGTTCCGACATGCAGAACTGCAGGAACTAATGGAACAGCAACCACACCGTGGTTGACACAGAACGCCTCTTGGGGGCGGGGCCTATGAACAACTGCTTTGTCTGAAACGTCTGAATCGAAGTGGTACAAATATCCCGTCATCTCACCGGTTTACACAGCAGGAGCCGCCTGCTGTTGCCATGGCAGCAGTCTTTTGTCCTGGATGGTTAAAGTCGTCATACGGAGAGTATCTATCTGCTCCTCCATGGTAAAATGTGATTGGTCAGATGCTGCAAGCTCCGCCCCTCTTTTGTCAGATGGAAAATGCTGGTTGGATCAGCCAGTTAAGAACCAGCCTCTTGAACTGGGAGAGTGGACCTGATACTGGGAGATGTCCTGGGTTTGCTGGTTCAGAGGTCATGTGACTTGAGCGTGTTTCTGCTGGTGGAAAGGTCAGAGGTCACCGTTCCCACAACCACCAAGAGGCCACGAATATATACAGTATCGTTCTGTGTGTGTGTGTGTGTGTGTGTGTGTGTGAGACCGGATGGAGCATATCAGCGGCGGGTTTGTGCATCATGTGCACGTCCATCTTATCAGGATACCGATGTCGGGAGTTCAGATCCATGGAGCTCCTTCACACGCTGCTCTTCTCCCATCCACGGCTTTACCTCCTCTCCTCCTCTTCTCCTCTGTACGCCTCCTCCTCTTCTCCTCTGTACGCCTCCTGCTCCTCTTTACGCCTCCTGCTCCTCTGTACGCCTCCTGCTCCTCTGTACGCCTCCTGCTCCTCTTTACGTCTCCTGCTCCTCTTTACGCCTCCTGCTCCTCTGTACGCCTCCTGCTCCTCTGTACGCCTCCTGCTCCTCTTTACATCTCCTGCTCCTCTTTACGCCTCCTGCTCCTCTTTACGCCTCCTGCTCCTCTGTACGCCTCCTGCTCCTCTTTACGCCTCCTGCTCCTCTTTACGCCTCCTGCTCCTCTTTACGTCTCCTGCTCCTCTGTACGCCTCCTGCTCCTCTTTACATCTCCTGCTCCTCTTTACGCCTCCTGCTCCTCTGTACGCCTCCTGCTCCTCTTTACGTCTCCTGCTCCTCTTTACGCCTCCTGCTCCTCTGTACGCCTCCTGCTCCTCTTTACGTCTCCTGCTCCTCTTTACGCCTCCTGCTCCTCTTTACGCCTCCTGCTCCTCTGTACGCCTCCTGCTCCTCTTTACGTCTCCTGCTCCTCTGTACGCCTCCTGCTCCTCTTTACGCCTCCTGCTCCTCTTTACGCCTCCTGCTCCTCTGTACGCCTCCTGCTCCTCTTTACGTCTCCTGCTCCTCTTTACGTCTCCTGCTCCTCTTTACGCCTCCTGCTCCTCTGTACGCCTCCTGCTCCTCTTTACGCCTCCTGCTCCTCTTTACGCCTCCTGCTCCTCTGTACGCCTCCTGCTCCTCTTTACGTCTCCTGCTCCTCTTTACGTCTCCTGCTCCTCTTTACATCTCCTGCTCCTCTTTACGCCTCCTGCTCCTCTTTACGCCTCCTGCTCCTCTTTACATCTCCTGCTCCTCTTTACGCCTCCTGCTCCTCTTTACGCCTCCTGCTCCTCTGTACGCCTCCTGCTCCTCTTTACGTCTCCTGCTCCTCTTTACGTCTCCTGCTCCTCTGTACGCCTCCTGCTCCTCTTTACGTCTCCTGCTCCTCTTTACGTCTCCTGCTCCTCTTTACGCCTCCTGCTCCTCTGTACGCCTCCTGCTCCTCTGTACGCCTCCTGCTCCTCTTTACGTCTCCTGCTCCTCTGTACGCCTCCTGCTCCTCTTTACATCTCCTGCTCCTCTGTACGCCTCCTGCTCCTCTGTACGCCTCCTGCTCCTCTTTACGCCTCCTGCTCCTCTTTACATCTCCTGCTCCTCTTTACGTCTCCTGCTCCTCTTTACGCCTCCTGCTCCTCTGTACGCCTCCTGCTCCTCTGTACGCCTCCTGCTCCTCTTTACGTCTCCTGCTCCTCTGTACGCCTCCTGCTCCTCTTTACATCTCCTGCTCCTCTGTACGCCTCCTGCTCCTCTTTACGCCTCCTGCTCCTCTTTACGCCTCCTGCTCCTCTTTACGTCTCCTGCTCCTCTTTACGTCTCCTGCTCCTCTTTACGCCTCCTGCTCCTCTGTACGCCTCCTGCTCCTCTGTACGCCTCCTGCTCCTCTTTACGTCTCCTGCTCCTCTTTACGCCTCCTGCTCCTCTTTACGCCTCCTGCTCCTCTTTACGTCTCCTGCTCCTCTGTACGCCTCCTGCTCCTCTGTACGCCTCCTGCTCCTCTGTACGTCTCCTGCTCCTCTGTACGCCTCCTGCTCCTCTGTACGCCTCCTGCTCCTCTTTACGTCTCCTGCTCCTCTTTACGTCTCCTGCTCCTCTTTACGCCTCCTGCTCCTCTTTACGTCTCCTGCTCCTCTTTACGCCTCCTGCTCCTCTGTACGCCTCCTGCTCCTCTTTACACCTCCTGCTCCTCTTTACGCCTCCTGCTCCTCTTTACGTCTCCTGCTCCTCTTTACGCCTCCTGCTCCTCTTTACGTCTCCTGCTCCTCTGTACGCCTCCTGCTCCTCTGTACGCCTCCTGCTCCTCTTTACGTCTCCTGCTCCTCTTTACGTCTCCTGCTCCTCTGTACGCCTCCTGCTCCTCTTTACGCCTCCTGCTCCTCTTTACGCCTCCTGCTCCTCTGTACGCCTCCTGCTCCTCTGTACGCCTCCTGCTCCTCTTTACGCCTCCTGCTCCTCTTTACGCCTCCTGCTCCTCTGTACGCCTCCTGCTCCTCTTTACGTCTCCTGCTCCTCTGTACGCCTCCTGCTCCTCTTTACGCCTCCTGCTCCTCTTTACGCCTCCTGCTCCTCTTTACGTCTCCTGCTCCTCTGTACGCCTCCTGCTCCTCTTTACATCTCCTGCTCCTCTTTACGCCTCCTGCTCCTCTGTACGCCTCCTGCTCCTCTTTACGTCTCCTGCTCCTCTTTACGCCTCCTGCTCCTCTTTACGTCTCCTGCTCCTCTTTACGTCTCCTGTTCCTCTTTACGTCTCCTGCTCCTCTTTACATCTCCTGCTCCTCTGTACGCCTCCTGCTCCTCTTTACGCCTCCTGCTCCTCTTTACGTCTCCTGCTCCTCTTTACGCCTCCTGCTCCTCTGTACGTCTCCTGCTCCTCTTTACGTCTCCTGTTCCTCTTTACGTCTCCTGCTCCTCTTTACATCTCCTGCTCCTCTTTACGTCTCCTGTTCCTCTTTACGTCTCCTGCTCCTCTTTACGCCTCCTGCTCCTCTGTACGCCTCCTGCTCCTCTTTACGTCTCTTGCTCCTCTTTACGTCTCCTGCTCCTCTTTACGTCTCCTGCTCCTCTTTACGTCTCCTGCTCCTCTCGCCTCCTCCCCTCTCCTGTCCAGACATCGGTCTATCTCCTGGTGGCGCCGTCCTCCTGGACAACAACCCGGTGATTGATTCCCGTCTGATAGACTCATTTCTAAGATTTCCTTCATTATCAGTGTAGAGACAGTAGAGTGTGTGTGTTGTAGTGTGTGTGTGTTGTAGTGTGTGTGTTGTAGTGTGTGTGTGTTGTAGTGTGTGTGTGTTGTAGTGTGTGTGTGTTGTAGTGTGTGTGTTGTAGTGTGTGTGTGTTGTAGTGTGTGTGTGTTGTAGTGTGTATGTGTTGTAGTGTGTGTGTTGTAGTGTGTGTGTGTTGTAGTGTGTGTGTGTTGTAGTGTGTATGTGTTGTAGTGTGTGTGTGTTGTAGTGTGTGTGTTGTAGTGTGTGTGTTGTAGTGTGTGTGTGTTGTAGTGTGTGTGTGTTGTAGTGTGTGTGTTGTAGTGTGTGTGTGTTGTAGTGTGTGTGTGTTGTAGTGTGTGTGTGTTGTAGTGTGTATGTGTTGTAGTGTGTGTGTTGTAGTGTGTGTGTGTTGTAGTGTGTGTGTGTTGTAGTGTGTGTGTTGTAGTGTGTGTGTGTTGTAGTGTGTGTGTGTTGTAGTGTGTGTGTGTTGTAGTGTGTGTGTGTTGTAGTGTGTGTGTGTTGTAGTGTGTATGTGTTGTAGTGTGTGTGTTGTAGTGTGTGTGTGTTGTAGTGTGTGTGTGTTGTAGTGTGTATGTGTTGTAGTGTGTGTGTGTTGTAGTGTGTGTGTTGTAGTGTGTGTGTTGTAGTGTGTGTGTGTTGTAGTGTGTGTGTGTTGTAGTGTGTGTGTTGTAGTGTGTGTGTGTTGTAGTGTGTGTGTGTTGTAGTGTGTGTGTGTTGTAGTGTGTATGTGTTGTAGTGTGTGTGTTGTAGTGTGTGTGTGTTGTAGTGTGTGTGTGTTGTAGTGTGTGTGTTGTAGTGTGTGTGTTGTAGTGTGTGTGTGTTGTAGTGTGTGTGTGTTGTAGTGTGTGAATGTGTGGTAGTGTGTGTGTTGTAGTGTGTGTGTGTGTGTGTGTGTTGTAGTGTGTGTGTTGTAGTGTGTATGTGTTGTAGTGTGTGTGTGTGTGTGTGTTGTAGTGTGTATGTGTGGTAGTGTGTGTGTTGTAGTGTGTGTGTGTGTGTGTGTGTGTGTGTGTTGTAGTGTGTATGTGTGGTAGTGTGTGTGTGTGTGTGTGTGTGTGTGTAGTGTGTGTGTGTGTGTGTGTGTGTGTGTGTGTTGTAGTGTGTATGTGTGGTAGTGTGTGTGTTGTAGTGTGTGTGTGTGTGTGTGTTGTAGTGTGTGTGTGTTGTAGTGTGTGTGTGTGTGTGTGTGTGTGTGTGTGTTGTAGTGTGTATGTGTGGTAGTGTGTGTGTGTTGTAGTGTGTATGTGTTGTAGTGTGTGTGTTGTAGTGTGTGTGTGTGTGTGTGTGTTGTAGTGTGTGTGTGTTGTAGTGTGTGTGTGTGGTAGTGTGTGGTAGTGTGTGATAGTGTGTTGTAGTGTGTGTGTGTGTTGTAGTGTGTGTGTGTTGTAGTGTGTGTGTGTGGTAGTGTGTGGTAGTGTGTGATAGTGTGTTGTAGTGTGTGTGTGTGGTAGTGTGTGTGTGTTGTAGTGTGTGGTAGTGTGTGTGTGTTGTAGTGTGTGTGTGTTGTAGTGTGTGTGTGTTGTAGTGTGTGTGTGTTGTAGTGTGTGGTAGTGTGTGTGTGTTGTAGTGTGTGTGTGTTGTAGTGTGTGTGTGTTGTAGTGTGTGTGTGTGGTAGTGTGTGGTAGTGTGTGTGTGTTGTAGTGTGTGTGTGTTGTAGTGTGTGTGTGTTGTAGTGTGTGGTAGTGTGTGTGTGTTGTAGTGTGTGTGTGTGTTGTAGTGTGTGGTAGTGTGTGGTAGTGTGTGTGTGTTGTAGTGTGTGGTAGTGTGTGGTAGTGTGTGTGTGTCCATACATCCTTTTCTTCCTCTAAACTCTGTTTCACTTTGCAGTCATGTGGAAAACATCTCCCCCCCCCCCCCCATCTGGAGGAGTGGGGACTCTATCAGCTGATAGTGCTGCTAATCTCACATTCCTCCCTGGGGGGTCAGCGGGGGTCTGGGCCATCCTGCTCTGGCCATGGAAACAGGTGGAAAATGTTCCAGTTCTCTGCGGAGGACCAGGAGATGTAATCAGATTACAAGCAGTGTAATCTGATTACATCCCGTTTGTACAGCAGGTGTAAAACATGATGAAAGTGAGCTTATATTCCCCACCCCCCCACCCCCGCGCGCTGCCGTCTCCGGAGGAGGAAGCTGGGGTCTAAACGCCAAGCGGCCGTCGGACTTCAGGGTGTCATCATGTTTCCGCCGGTTCCTCCTGCTCTCCGGTCGGCTGAACAACAACGAGCTTCCCATGGCAACGCAGGAGCCGTTCTGATTGGATCGCTCCAACAGATCTGATGTCAAATCTACGCTGCTTCTGATTGGATCCCGCTTTAATTAACTGATAGAGGCGGCCCCTGTGATTGGACCAAAGTTTCTGGATGTGAGATAAATCGTGGCGTGGACGGGAGGATGCCGCACGGTGTTGCATGGCCAAACTTCCGTCATGCCATCCTGCTTTCCTGGGAAGGAGGCCTGCAGGCTGGATCCTAGAAGGAGCAGAGTCGGAGTTCAAAGCGTTATCACGCAGCCAACGTCTTTTCATCGTGTTTTAGAAACAAGCGTTCGCACTAATCCCTCAATAATCTCTCCAGGAGAACCGGGGCGATAAGGCGCGCCACCCACGGCTTTTCACACACTTTTGGGGAGTTTCTTCTCACTGTCTCTCTCCTCCTCTTCCTCGTTCCCTCGCTCCCGCTGGAAGGACGAGTGAAGGTGATCGGCATCTCCTCCGTTCTCCCCGACTCACAGTTGGTTTGTTTACATCCTGATTCCGATCTTCCTGCTTTATCTGGACTCATCGACAGTGTTGCTCTGCCTCTGTGCTCCTCTCTTTCCTCCGCCCATCAAATTAGAATGTTAATTAAAACGCTGCTTCTTCAGAAGATGACAAATCGATGATTACGGTGAGTGTTGAGGCACCTTCCGCCATGCCCCCCAGAAAAGCCAGAGACACGAGGAACATGAAAGCGAAGACGAGTCTGAAACGCTTCGTTCTGCGAGGCCGCGATCCGTCTCCCGTCTGAAACCAGCGACCCGTGACGATGTCTGCAGGAATGCCAGGCATGACATCGTGTGTCGGGTGGTGGCATCACACGTCTGTCAGACTAAATCCACCCGAAACACAGTGAATCCCGGGAATGTCGTGGAAAACACGACTTTTCGTGAGGTCGCAGTGTTTCCATGATGGTGGAAATAAAACCACCGACACGTTTAACGATGAAGAGGATGAAGATTTACTTTCATTTCACCGTCTCGACGCTCACTGATCCTGAAAACTTTCAGATTTCCGACCGATTTCCAACATTTTTCCGAGAGATCCGTCTGGATCGGGTCTGTGTACATAAAGCTTTCTGATTGGACGTCACGCCGGCGCCAACGCAGCTCCTGCATGGCGTCTGGGCCTGAAGACCGCTGTGATGTAAAGGCTGTTGTCTCACCCGGACATCTGAGCGGACATCCCGCCTTCCTAACCCCCCCATCCCGGTGGGGAGGGTCTCTATGGGGCGTTGTGGGAACTCCAGACCCGGCGGTGGCGACCCTGCTAGCTTGATCCGAGCTGCTTTCCCGTCACGGCCGGCGTGACAGTCCGTCTCTGCCGTTTCCTCCACCTGACAGAGCAGCCATCAGCGCTGGAAGCTGCAGGGGAAGATAAAATACTGATGGAGTGAAAGCAGAGGAAGAGGAGAAGAGAGGACAGTCCATGAAGCAGACCAAAACGCTGGGACCAACAGGAATATGTGAGGAGAGGGAGGTGTTCATCAGTCAATGCAACGACTTTCTGTATCTGCATCTCTCTGTCGGATGGAGGGAGGAGGAGGAGGAGGAGGAGAGAACCTCTATCTCTCAGCCTCATCGCTGCAGTTCAGGAACCAGCTTTCCAAGAGTGCCTCGTTTTCAAATCTCTTATCTCGCCCCTTTTAAGTAGCACAGTTTTATATTTTTACATGTCATTTGCATGCAGCTCATCGGCTTTTTCTTCTTCCTTCTGCGTCTCCGAGGTGTGCAGCCGTGCACGGAGCGAGCACATCTTTCCCAGGAAGCGCCGAGCTCAGAGCAGAAAGTATCTGGTGTCTCTGCTCTGCAGGACCGCAGCAGAGGAGGCTCCTGATCCTAATCTGCCTTCCTTTTCTTCTTTGTATTTCTGGAGGATTCACACAGTGACCTCTTTGTTTGGGACAGTGAGTCCACCGTCCAGGGGGTTGGACGGGAAGACAAGCATTTCCTGTAGAGACAGAAGGGGAGGACGGTGGAAGGAGGGGCAGACGGAGCAGGAATGAGAGGAGGACAGAGGGAGCCGACCACAGATTTAGGAAGGAGAGGAGGAAAGGAAGGAGGCAGTGAAAGAGGAGAAGGGAGGAGATGATGGAGGAGGAGTGAAGGAAGGAAGGAGAGGAGCAGGAATGCTTCAGTTTCACTTGCGTCAAGCTGAACCTGGACCCGTTTCAGACCTGGACCCGTTTCAGACCTGGACCTGTTTCAGACCTGGACCTGTTTCAGACCTGGACCTGTTTCAGACCTGGACCCGTTTCAGACCCGGACCCGTTTCAGACCTGGACCCGTTTCAGACCTGGACCTGTTTCAGACCTGGACCTGTTTCAGACCTGGACCTGTTTCAGACCTGGACCCCTTTTCAGACCTGGACCCGTTTCAGACCCGGACCCGTTTCAGACCTGGACCCGTTTCAGACCTGGACCCGTTTCAGACCCGGACCCGTTTCAGACCTGGACCCCTTTTCAGACCTGGACCCGTTTCAGACCTGGACCTGTTTCAGACCTGGACCTGTTTCAGACCTGGACCCGTTTCAGACCCGGACCCGTTTCAGACCTGGACCCCGTTTCAGACCTGGACCCGTTTCAGACCTGGACTTGTTTCAGACCTGGACCCCTTTTCAGACCTGGACCCATTTCAGACCTGGACCCGTTTCAGACCTGGACCCGTTTCAGACCTGGACCCGTTTCAGACCCGGACCCCTTTTCAGACCTGGACCCGTTTCAGACCTGGACCCGTTTCAGACCTGGACCCGTTTCAGACCCGGACCCCTTTTCAGACCTGGACCCGTTTCAGACCTGGACCCGTTTCAGACCTGGACCTGTTTCAGACCTGGACCTGTTTCAGACCTGGACTCGTTTCAGACCTGGACCCCTTTTCAGACCTGGACCCATTTCAGACCTGGACCTGTTTCAGACCTGGACCCGTTTCAGACCTGGACTCGTTTCAGACCTAGACCCCTTTTCAGACCTGGACCCCTTTTCAGACCTGGACCTGTTTCAGACCTGGACCCATTTCAGACCTGGACTCGTTTCAGACCTGGACCCCTTTTCAGACCTGGACCCGTTTCAGACCTGGACTCGTTTCAGACCTGGACCCCTTTTCAGACCTGGACCCATTTCAGACCTGGACCTGTTTCAGACCTGGACCCGTTTCAGACCTGGACTCGTTTCAGACCTGGACCCATTTCAGACCTGGACCTGTTTCAGACCTGGACCCGTTTCAGACCTGGACTCGTTTCAGACCTGGACCCATTTCAGACCTGGACCTGTTTCAATTCAGTTCAACTTTATTTATATAGCGTCAAATCACGGCAATGCCATCTCAAGACGCTTTACAGACAGAGAGGAAAACATAATGAAGGCCAATTCATAACAGCCTATATAAGGAAACCAACAGATTGAGTTGAGTCCAACTCAATCTCCCATCCTGAGCAAGCACACTGGCGACAGTGGGAAGGAAAAAACTCCCTTTTAACAGGAAGGAAACCTCCGGCAGAACCCGGCTCAGGACAGGCAGCCATCTGCCTCTGCTGTGTGGGGGGAAGAGGACAGAAAGACAACAGACAACAGGAACTGCTACTCCCGGCCAGGGAGACCTGCTGAGACAGGAGACATACATGTTAATGATGCAACACTGTTATTGGGGGGGGGGGGGGGGGGGGGTTTGTACGCATTGAAGCTGTTATAGTATCAGCATGTTGATCAATCTGAGCAGGAGTAAGGCTTAAAGGGGGACTCTCGGTCATGCTAACACATGGTAGAGGGGAAAAAATTGATTCAATTGATTGTTTAAATTTTGTAATATTATTGTCTGATAAACATCTACTATAGTAGAATTTATTTTTGGTCAGTGAGTAATCAAATAAAGTGAATTCAAAGGTTAATAAGAAGTGATCGGACAAGACAGGGTTTTGAGGAAAAACTTTGAGCTTATCAGTCTCAATACCAGATGTTAGAACCAGATCAAGAGTATGGCCATGAGAGTGAGTGGCACCATGGACATTTTGTGAAAACCCAATTGAGTTTAGAATAGAGCTAAAGGAAATGTTTAAACTATCATTTTCATCGTCAACATGAATATTAAAATCACCTAGTACAATGACCTTATCAGTAGTCAGCACTAACTCAGACAAGAGATCAGAGAATTCGGTCAGAAACTCGGAGTAAGGTCCAGGTGGGCGATACACTAATGCTAAAAGGAGCGGTTTCTCTCAATTCCATTTTGGATGAGATAAATTTAATGTCAGGAATTCAAAGGATTTATAGTTAGTTTTGTGCTTAGGATTAATTAAAAATTCTGACTTAAAAATAGCTGCAACACCTCCTCCTCTGCCTGTAGTTCTAGGAATGTGAAAGTTTAAATAGTTAGCTGGCGTAGCTTCATTAATACTAACATAATCCTCTTGCTGTAACCAGGTTTCCGTAAGACAGAATAAATCAATGTGGTGATCACCTATCAAGTCATTGACTAATAAAGACTTATTTGGGAGGGATCTAATATTCAGTAGGCCACACTTTATTGTCTTATTTTCAGATTTTATTAGATCCATTGTTTTTATTTTTATGAGGTTTTCACGATTAACCCCAGAAGTGTTTTTGTGTTGTTTAATTCTTACTGCTGGGAAGTTGTATAAGGTCAGAATGGGGTTTTGGGTGGGCGGCGGCAGGTGGGAAGCTGCAGAAAAGTGTGTAGGACTACAATTCTGCCTCCTGGTCCCAACCCTGAGTTGTCAATTTAGCTGACTAATAAAAGAGTCCATATTGCTAGATAAGAGAGCGGCTCCATCCAACGTGGGATGGATGCCATCTCTCCTAATAAGACCAGGCTTTCCCCAAAAAGCGCTCCAATTATCTATAAAACCCACGTTGTTATCGGGACACCACCTAGACAACCAGCGGTTGAAGGATGACATGCGGCTAAACATGTCATCGCTGGTTAAATTTGGCAAGGGACCAGAGAAAACTACGGAGTCCGACATGCTCTTGGCAAAGTTACACACCGAAGCAACATTCATTTTAGTGACCTCCGATTGGCGTAACCACGTGTCGTTACCGCCGACGTGAATTACAATCTTACGGTATTTACGTTTAGCTGTTGATCCGTCTAGCATGGCGGAGAGCTGACCGAGTAAACTCGGAGCTAACAGAAGCTAGTGGAGGTTAAAGGTCACGTTCTCTGCTACACTCTGCCTTCTTGTAGCCAGATTTTCTCTTCAAACCGCCAGAGGCGGTCTGGATAGTCGCATGCACGAGACGTGATGTGCTACGTTTTGAAGTGACGTCATCGATGCCGCTGTGTCCATGTAGGAAGTGACATCACATTCATCGTCAGCCTCTGGAGGTTAAAACGTATAAATGGGCAAAATGAAAACTGTGTAACCTTGAGAACAAGAGGTAGTCGTGACTATAATGTGGGGTTCTCTACCAGCACATATCAGTATGTAACGTTACAGTCGACAAATCTGTTTCACATGAAATCAAGACGTATAAAAACATCTTTTATATGCAGTAAAAGCAGTAATTAGAGGGAAAATTCATTGTAATTACTGTTCAGTTTTTATGTATAAACTAATGATGCTATTTGATGCGTTTATGGTGGAGGGTTTTCAATCCAGTCAGTGGACCAGTCCTGGACTGGTTGTCCTGCAGGACATCGGGGGACAGACTGGTTGTCCTGCAGGACATCGGGGGACAGACTGGTTGTCCTGCAGGACATCGGGGGACAGACTGGAACCATCAGCAGTACTTACAGCTCAGACGGCTCCAGCATCATCTTACAAATTAAAACAAAGCGGCCGTATCTCCACATCAGCGCCGCTTCCCCATGAAATGGAATCCACTGTGCTGCGCAGACGGAGACGCTTCCTCTGTCCTCTTCTTGCCGTCTTCCTGCCGACGCCGTCCGTCCTCCTCGCTTTCCGACCGTCTGAAACCAACACCTCGCAGATCACAGCGGCTGTCGGGAATGACCCTGATGGGAGTCCGGGTTCTGGGGGGATCTGGTCCCGTCGGACCCGTCCGGGTTCTGGGGGGATCTGGTCCCGTCGGACCCGTCCGGGTTCTGGGGGGATCTGGTCCCGTCGGACCCGTCCGGGTTCTGGGGGGATCTGGTCCCGTCGGACCCGTCCGGGTTCTGGGGGGTGTTCATCTCTGCAGGAGGTGTTGAGGAGGTGCAGATGGAGGTTTTTGTGTGGACGGTGAGATGGGCTGGTCCTTTCGTCCAGGTAGACGGATGGAGGTTGGGTTCCTGAGACCCAGCAGCTGGATGTGGTTCTGGATGTGGTTCTGGAGGCGGTTCTGGATCTGGTTCTGGATGGTGCCTGTAATGAACCAGTACATATCGAGCCGGATTCTACACACAGCAAACGGTGTGCGACCAGCAGGGAGGACCAGTGGCACCGTGTGTGTGTGAGTGTGTGAGAAACGGAGGAAAACGACCTGCAGGAGGAACTTCCATGGTTGAACTTTGACCTCTAGCTGCTGAGGACTCGACGGAGCAGGAGTGGACCAATGGCTCCCTCTGGTGGACAAGGGACGTCAGCAGGAAACCAGTCAGACCAGTTTGACCAGCCGGACAGAAGGATCCGAACCCAGAGACCAGAATCCCATCAGAACCACCAGGATTAACCCAAACTACGGCTGAAGCATAAAATCAAACTTTCTCATCTTCTACATCTGCTAACAGAAGAGGAGCGGTAAAGGTTCACTAAGACAAAGGTGTCTTCATACTGGTCCCACCAAAACCAGTACCTCCTCATGGATCCATTATTCAGTGGGAAAAGGGAGCGGGTGATTACTAATGTTTATAAATGATAACAGCAAGATAAATCCTGTTTTATGGGAAACTGCAAAGACAGCTCTGAGGAGAAAGGAGGAGGATGATGATGATGATGATGAAGAGAATCATCCTGGAAGAAAACAGCAAATATGTCTGGAAGACAGGAACTGCAAGGAGTTTCAACAGATGGAAATGCAGAAAAACAGCCGGAGGAAGCTGAAAAAAAACCGGAAAGCTTCATGTAGAGGCTTCAGAAGAAGAATTTATATCAAATAAAATATCATTTTATAACAATAGTTTCAAAGGTCAAAGATTCTAAGCCTCTAAACTCAAAAAGAATAAAAAGGAAAAAGTGATAAAAGATGCAGCCATGGAGACGCGGATAGGAGAGGGAGAACAGAAATGTGACGGTGTTACGGTGTGAAAACCTTCATGTTCCTGATACCCACGTGGATCAGGAGACGAAACTGTTCAGAATAAATAAACTCAGTGAAATCACAATAAAAGCACCGTGATCAGAAACATCTCGCCGACAGAAAGAGTAAAAAGTGCTGGAGGGAGGTGAAGCTCTGGGAAAATGGTTGTGTTTTATAAACACTTTCACCAGAATGAACAATGAGCTGCTCCAGACAGGAAAACAACCAGAAAACTACCATCACAACTACCATGGTAAGGCAGGCGATGCTGCCTTAGTGGGAACGGTGTGGAACCAGGAGTTTTCCATGAGGCGATGCTGCCTTAGTGGGAACGGTGTGGAACCAGGAGTTTTCCATGAGGCGATGCTGCCTTAGTGGGAACGGTGTGGAACCAGGAGTTTTCCATGAGGCGATGCTGCCTTAGTGGGAACGGTGTGGAACCAGGAGTTTTCCATGAGGCGATGCTGCCTTAGTGGGAACGGTGTGGAACCAGGAGTTTTCCATGAGGCGATGCTGCCTTAGTGGGAACGGTGTGGAACCAGGAGTTTTCCATGAGGCGATGCTGCCTTAGTGGGAACGGTGTGGAACCAGGAGTTTTCCATGAGGCGATGCTGCCTTAGTGGGAACGGTGTGGAACCAGGAGTTTTCCATGAGGCGATGCTGCCTTAGTGGGAACGGTGTGGAACCAGGAGTTTTCCATGAGGCGATGCTGCCTTAGTGGGAACGGTGTGGAACCAGGAGTTTTCCATGAGGCGATGCTGCCTTAGTGGGAACGGTGTGGAACCAGGAGTTTTCCATGAGGCGATGCTGCCTTAGTGGGAACGGTGTGGAACCAGGAGTTTTCCATGAGACGATGCTCTCTTAGTGGGAACGGTGTGGAACCAGGAGTTTTCCATGAGGCGATGCTGCCTTAGTGGGAACGGTGTGGAACCAGGAGTTTTCCATGAGGCGATGCTGCCTTAGTGGGAACGGTGTGGAACCAGGAGTTTTCCATGAGGCGATGCTGCCTTAGTGGGAACGGTGTGGAACCAGGAGTTTTCCATGAGGCGATGCTGCCTTAGTGGGAACGGTGTGGAACCAGGAGTTTTCCATGAGGCGATGCTGCCTTAGTGGGAACGGTGTGGAACCAGGAGTTTTCCATGAGGCGATGCTGCCTTAGTGGGAACGGTGTGGAACCAGGAGTTTTCCATGAGGCGATGCTGCCTTAGTGGGAACGGTGTGGAACCAGGAGTTTTCCATGAGACGATGCTGCCTTAGTGGGAACGGTGTGGAACCAGGAGTTTTCCATGAGGCGATGCTGCCTTAGTGGGAACGGTGTGGAACCAGGAGTTTTCCATGAGACGATGCTGCCTTAGTGGGAACGGTGTGGAACCAGGAGTTTTCCATGAGACGATGCTGCCTTAGTGGGAACGGTGTGGAACCAGGAGTTTTCCATGAGGCGATGCTGCCTTAGTGGGAACGGTGTGGAAACAGGAGTTTTCCATGAGACGATGCTGCCTTAGTGGGAACGGTGTGGAACCAGGAGTTTTCCATGAGGCGATGCTGCCTTAGTGGGAACGGTGTGGAACCAGGAGTTTTCCATGAGGCGATGCTGCCTTAGTGGGAACGGTGTGGAACCAGGAGTTTTCCATGAGACGATGCTGCCTTAGTGGGAACGGTGTGGAACCAGGAGTTTTCCATGAGACGATGCTGCCTTAGTGGGAACGGTGTGGAACCAGGAGTTTTCCATGAGACGATGCTGCCTTAGTGGGAACGGTGTGGAACCAGGAGTTTTCCATGAGGCGATGCTGCCTTAGTGGGAACGGTGTGGAACCAGGAGTTTTCCATGAGGCGATGCTGCCTTAGTGGGAACGGTGTGGAACCAGGAGTTTTCCATGAGGCGATGCTGCCTTAGTGGGAACGGTGTGGAACCAGGAGTTTTCCATGAGACGATGCTGCCTTAGTGGGAACGGTGTGGAACCAGGAGTTTTCCATGAGGCGATGCTGCCTTAGTGGGAACGGTGTGGAACCAGGAGTTTTCCATGAGGCGATGCTGCCTTAGTGGGAACGGTGTGGAACCAGGAGTTTTCCATGAGGCGATGCTGCCTTAGTGGGAACGGTGTGGAACCAGGAGTTTTCCATGAGGCGATGCTGCCTTAGTGGGAACGGTGTGGAACCAGGAGTTTTCCATGAGGCGATGCTGCCTTAGTGGGAACGGTGTGGAACCAGGAGTTTTCCATGAGGCGATGCTGCCTTAGTGGGAACGGTGTGGAACCAGGAGTTTTCCATGAGGCGATGCTGCCTTAGTGGGAACGGTGTGGAACCAGGAGTTTTCCATGAGGCGATGCTGCCTTAGTGGGAACGGTGTGGAACCAGGAGTTTTCCATGAGACGATGCTGCCTTAGTGGGAACGGTGTGGAACCAGGAGTTTTCCATGAGGCGATGCTGCCTTAGTGGGAACGGTGTGGAACCAGGAGTTTTCCATGAGACGATGCTGCCTTAGTGGGAACGGTGTGGAACCAGGAGTTTTCCATGAGACGATGCTGCCTTAGTGGGAACGGTGTGGAACCAGGAGTTTTCCATGAGACGATGCTGCCTTAGTGGGAACGGTGTGGAACCAGGAGTTTTCCATGAGGCGATGCTGCCTTAGTGGGAACGGTGTGGAACCAGGAGTTTTCCATGAGACGATGCTGCCTTAGTGGGAACGGTGTGGAACCAGGAGTTTTCCATGAGGCGATGCTGCCTTAGTGGGAACGGTGTGGAACCAGGAGTTTTCCATGAGGCGATGCTGCCTTAGTGGGAACGGTGTGGAACCAGGAGTTTTCCATGAGGCGATGCTGCCTTAGTGGGAACGGTGTGGAACCAGGAGTTTTCCATGAGGCGATGCTGCCTTAGTGGGAACGGTGTGGAACCAGGAGTTTTCCATGAGACGATGCTGCCTTAGTGGGAACGGTGTGGAACCAGGAGTTTTCCATGAGGCGATGCTGCCTTAGTGGGAACGGTGTGGAACCAGGAGTTTTCCATGAGACGATGCTGCCTTAGTGGGAACGGTGTGGAACCAGGAGTTTTCCATGAGGCGATGCTGCCTTAGTGGGAACGGTGTGGAACCAGGAGTTTTCCATGAGGCGATGCTGCCTTAGTGGGAACGGTGTGGAACCAGGAGTTTTCCATGAGGCGATGCTGCCTTAGTGGGAACGGTGTGGAACCAGGAGTTTTCCATGAGACGATGCTGCCTTAGTGGGAACGGTGTGGAACCAGGAGTTTTCCATGAGGCGATGCTGCCTTAGTGGGAACGGTGTGGAACCAGGAGTTTTCCATGAGACGATGCTGCCTTAGTGGGAACGGTGTGGAACCAGGAGTTTTCCATGAGGCGATGCTGCCTTAGTGGGAACGGTGTGGAACCAGGAGTTTTCCATGAGGCGATGCTGCCTTAGTGGGAACGGTGTGGAACCAGGAGTTCACCCATAGGCTGCTGGGATAGGCTCCAGTATTTTCATGTTCAGTCAGAAAATACAGCGGTCAGGAAAAACTTTGTTTGGTTTTAGGAATTACAGATATGAAACAAATAACATGATGTTGCAAGAACATAACACCCCCCCCCCCCCCCCCCCCCCCCCTCCCGGATCTCATTACAGCAGCAGGCTGAATGGTCGCCTGTCCTCTTTATTTTCTCTCCCTCTTTGTTTGGCTCTCCTCATTTCCTTCTGGGGTCCTGACTCTGTGTGTGTGTGTGTGTGTGTGTGTGTGTGTGTGTGTGTGTGTGTGTGTGTGTGTGTGTGTGTGTGTGTGTGTGTGTGTGGTGATTTTCTCACCTCTTTGTTCGGAGGAGCGCTCCTCCAGGAGCAGCTGTTTCCTCTGGCTGGAAGTGGTTCAGGTTTAGGAAGTCCTGCAGAGGAAAAGGTTTTCCCGCCAAATCCAGCAGCTCTGCAGAACACACACACACACACACACACACACACTCACACGTACTCACATCTGACAGGATCTCGTCGTGGGGCGTTCTAACAAGCAACTTTCTGGATGGAACTAGAGGCTCATGGAAACCCAGCGGGTCCAGTTCTACTCCGGGTCCCATGATTCTCCTGGGTGTGTTTCTGGATGGTTTCATGTTGTCCTGGTCCTGTTCTGTTCTATTCTATTCTATTCTATTCTATTCTATTCTATTCTATTCTATTCTACTGTAATTCAGCAGAAACTTTCCTCCAAAGTGAAACAACATAAGCAAGCAGGAGGCATCATGATGAAGTTCTGGACTGAAATGAGTCCAGCTCGATGCAGGTTCTGCCGTGTAGTGCTGAGCCCCCACCCACCAACCCAGTTACCCAACCAGTTACCCACGCATCAACCCAGTTACCCAACCAGTTACCCACCCACCAACCCAGTTACCCACGCAGTTACCCACCCAGTTACCCACCCACCAACCCAGTTCCCCAACCAGTTCCCCACCCACCAACCCAGTTCCCCAACCAGTTTCCCACCCAGTTACCCAACCAGTTCCCTAACCACTTCCCAACCCAGTTCCCCAACCAGTTCCCCACCCACCAACCCAGTTACCCAACCAGTTCCCTAACCACTTCCCAACCCAGTTCCCCAACCAGTTCCCCACCCACCAACCCAGTTACCCAACCAGTTCCCTAACCACTTCCCAACCCAGTTCCCCAACCAGTTCCCCACCCACCAACCCAGTTACCCAACCAGTTCCCTAACCACTTCCCAACCCAGTTCCCCAACCAGTTCCCCACCCACCAACCCAGTTATCCAACCAGTTTCCCACCCAGTTACCCAACCAGTTCCCTAACCACTTCCCAACCCAGTTCCCCAACCAGTTCCCCACCCACCAACCCAGTTACCCAACCAGTTACCCACCCACCAACCCAGTTACCCACCCACTGGGTTGTCCTTTTGTTTGATTTCTATCTAGATCATGATTTTGAGATTTTCTGAAAATCTTTCCAACTCATTCTTTATGTTCTGCTGATTCTACTGGTTGTGGATGGTTTAATGTTCCACTGGTTTTACTGGTTCTAGATGGTTTCATATTCTGCTGGTTGTGGATGGTTTAATGTTCCACTGGTTCTGCTGGTTTTGGATGGTTTTTATGATCTGTTGGTTCAGGATGGTTTCATGTTCCACTGGTTCTGGTTCTGCAGACCTCCAGACCGGGCCTGGTGTGTGAAGAACCAGACTGCTGGCTCCGCCTCCTCCCTCTGACCTCTGACCTCTCGGCATCGAACTGCAGCATCTACCACCAAGGTGAGTCCATCATCCTCATCCTCGCCTTCATCCTGCCAGCAGCTGTTTCCGGATCCGGACGCTGTGATTGGTTGTCGTCCCACCTTGCAGGTGAGGAGTTGTTCTGTAAGGTGAACAGAGATGTTGCCGCCGGCGACGGTCTTGTGGCTTCACTTTTACTTCCTCCTGCGCGCTCTTCGTCCTCCTCTTCCTCGCTGCCGGCCCAGCTGTCTCCGCCGCTTAGCCTCGTCACTCACAAGCCGGCGGCAGCAGTGAAGGAGGAGGCGTCCCACCCCGCACCGCTGCGCCCCGACATCCAGCTCCTCCCCCAGCAGGCCGGCATGGCGGCCATCCTGGCCACGGCGGTTGTAAACAGTGAGTGTGTGGAGTTTCCATGACAACATTATTTACTTGTTTATTTATTTACTTTTGTTGAAGTATTCTGATGAGGTCAGCATCCAGGGACCATGACGCAGCGACCATTTACTGGTTACATTGGTTTATAGGTTATACAGATTAACTGGATGGACTGGGTAAGGTGGTTAAACAGATTAACTGGGTAAACTGGTTAAACAGATTAAACTGGGTAAACAGATTAAACTGGTTAAACAGATCAAACTGGGTAAACTGGTTAAACAGATTAAACAGATTAAACTGGTTAAACAGATTAAACTGGGTAAACTGGTTAAACAGGGTAAACTGGGTGGACAGGGTAAGCAGTGGCGCGGTTCAGCCACCAGATGGCAGTGCAGGCTCTCTCACACACAGCAGTCATTACACTGATGTGGTTGGAAATAACTGGCATGACATGTAGTTATGGTTGCCATGGTGTCCACACCTTGTTGTCTTGGAGACTTGGGGTGTGTTTGTAGTTTTCATGTCTCTGTGAGGTCCAACATCTTTCATTTCAGTTTTTACACTGAAGGAAGAACAAAGTGTTTTTCAGGAAGTTCCTCTGACTAGTGTGTGATCACGTCTGTGTCCTGACCCTTCAGAGGACATCTTCCCGTGTAAAGACTGCGGGATCTGGTACCGCAGCGAGCGCAACCTGCAGGCCCACCTCATGTACTACTGCGCCAGCCGGCAGAAGCAGCCGACCGCCGCCTCCTCGCCCCCCCAGGAGAAGCCCAAGGAGTCCTACCCCAACGAGAGGATCTGCCCCTTCCCTCAGTGCAACAAGAGCTGCCCCAGCGCCAGCTCGCTGGAGATCCACATGCGCACACACAGCGGTAAGACGCCGCTCCACATCAGGACGTCGGTGAAAACCGCCCGCTTGTCTTTAACTCTCGGTCTGTCTACAGGCGAGCGGCCGTTTGTCTGTCTCATCTGTCTGTCCGCCTTCACCACCAAAGCCAACTGCGAGCGCCACCTGAAGGTCCATACGGACACGCTGAACGGGGTGTGCCACGGCTGCGGCTTCGTGTCCACCACCAGGGACATCCTGTACAGCCACCTGGTCACCAGCCACATGGTGTGTCAGCCCGGGTCCCACAGCGAGGTGTACTCTCCAGGTCCAGGCCTTCCCAAGCTGCCGCTGTCCACCAGTAAGTCCCCAAGACGTGGTCCTAGTCCAGTTCCAGTCTCAGATCTGAGACTGGCTGCCTTCTTTTTTAAGTTTTATTTCAAGCATTAGGATGAAGGAGTCTGTTGGCGTTGGTGTGAAAGCAGCCGGACTCAGATCCAGATGCAGACCTTCCTGCACCGTCATCATCCTGACAATACCTCATCCTCCTGGTTTCCACCAGAATAACAAGCCATTACACCTTTCCTGTCCTCATCAGGTCTCAGTCCTGGAGACTCCGGGGTGGTTCTGAAGTGTCAAGTCTGCGGCCACAACTCGGACTCTCCTGCACAGCTCCAGCAGCACGTCAGAACCCACCTGGAGGTCCGGGTCCCTGCTGAACGGAGTCCCACTCCTCGCCACAGCCCTCCGTCATCATCGGTGGAAAACCCCCAGCTGTCCCCACAAGAGACGGAGCCCCTCGCCTGCGTCCCCAAACCGGAGTCATCCACTCCGGGCGCCAACGGAGGCTCGGCCACACCTCGAGACTTCAGTCCTCCAGACCAGATCGTGGAGCTGAAGATCAAAGAGGAGCCTCAGTCTGAGTCAGACGCTGAGGAGCAGCCGATGGAGGTGAATGAGGATGGAGACGAGCCTGCCGATGACCAGGACCCAGAGGTGAAAGAGAAGACACAAGAGGGACATGCACCCACCTCTTCCCTCCATGTGTCCACCTCACCAAAGAGTCCATCCATGATGGTCAAAGCAGAACCAACCAGTCCCACCCCTGGTTCTAGTCCCGCCCCCATGGGAGCAGCGGGGTCTGTGGTTCCGGGTGGTGCCATGTTCTTACCTCAGTACATGTTCAACCCCGAGGCCGCCATCTTGCCTCAAGCGTCGGAGATTCTGGCTAAGATGTCGGAGATGGTCCACAGCCGTCTCAAACACGGCCAGACGGTCCCTCAGAACACCCCGGCCGCCTTCTTCCCATCTGGGCCCTCCGCCGCCACGGCAACCACCACCCCGCCTCACAAAGGAGCCACCTGCTTTGAGTGTGACATCACCTTCAACAACATCAACAACTTCTATGCACACAAGAGGCTGTACTGCTTCAGTCGTCACCAAGGAGACGGGCCAGGCCCGGCATCAGATTCTGGATCCACGGCGCCAACGCTGGGAGCTCCCGGGGGGGCGCGGGACTCCTCTTCCCAGGTTAGAGTATCCAGTCGAGCAGCCTCCGCCTCTCCAGCCGACTCGGACCCTCCGGTAGGAGGTGGAGCAACAGAGTCTAAGTGGCCGGCGGAGGTGAAGACGGAGACGCCGGCAGGGAAGGAGGGGGTCTCCTCTTCCTCAGAGGGGGAGGGCGGAGGAGGAGGAGGAGGCAGAGTGAGCGAAGGCAGCCAGAGTCCAGCAAGTGGTTCCGCTGAGGACCAAGAAGACGACCCCAACAAGACTTTCTGCGAGGCCTGCAACATCCGCTTCAGTCGCCATGACAACTACACAGTCCACAAACGGTTCTACTGCGCGTCCCGCCACGACCCGTCCAACCAGCGATCTGCACACATGACCAAGACCTCCAACGCTGCCACCTTCCTCCCCCAGCCGATCCGCACCCGCAAGAGGAAGAAGATGTACGAGATCCACATGGCCAGATCCGAAGCCCTAGCTGCCGCCGCCGCCGCCACTCCGGCTCCATCGGTTCTGGCAGTGAAGCAGGAAGTGTCGCCGGGCGGCGCAGGCGGCTTAAGCCCTGAAGGAGACGGCCCCATTGATTTGAGCAAGAGGCCCCGTCTAAGGGACACCTCGCGCCACAGCAGTGGCGGCGTCCTCCCGGCTCTGCCGCTAACCGACTACCACAAGTGCACGGCGTGCAGCATCAGCTTCAACAGCATTGAGAACTACCTGGCTCATAAGACGTACTACTGCCCCGCCACCACCCTGCAGCCCCACACCCTGGAACAGCTGCACCGCCTCAACAAGTCCGCCTCCACTTCACCCAAAACCCGGCCACAGGCAGAGCGACACGACCCCCTGCACCCCACTGAGGCCAAGGCTCCGCCCCCAGAGTGGGTCGCTCAGGCCCAAGGGGCATCATCCAGCCCACACCCACCTGCACTGCCCACTTCATGTGCTACATCTCCTTCACAAACCAGCACCTCCCTGGCGGCGACCCTGGGGGGCGGAGCTGTAGGGAGCACCACAGCTGCGGTGGTCTGCCCATACTGCCCGAACCGCCCCATCACCTGCGACCTCATGGAGCACTTCAAAACCACCCATGGTCTAGTCATGACCATTCAGCAACCTTCGGAGTGCGCTGCCCAGCAGGGTGGCAACGCCCCCCACAGCCCCTCCCTCTGTCCGGCTGCCCCCTCCCCCCCCAAGGCCCCGCCCAGACTGGCATCCCGATCCCACAGAGACAGTGTCAATGGACAGAACCGGAGTGGTGCCACTTCCCCTGCCTCCCCCCTGCTGAACGGCAGTCCCCCTGCGCCGGGCGCCTCGCCTTCAGCCAGCTCGCCACTTCCAGTGTCCCCTGCCCGAGCTCCTTCTCTGACTGTCTCACCTGTGCCTGATGTCCCAAGAGACAGGACGACCCCCTCCCACGTCCTGGAGAAACCGGCTCCGACAGGAGCCTCTAAAACGCCGCTGGTCTCGCCGGTCCAGAACGGGAACTCGCGGTTCTGTCGGCTCTGCAACATCAAGTTCAGCAGCTTGTCCACCTTCATCGCCCACAAGAAGTACTACTGCTCCTCCCACAGTGCCGAACACGTCAAGTGAGCCGCCGCCCCGCCGCCTGAAAGCTCAGATGCTCCTCCTCCTCCGGTGGCGCTGGATCATCTGACGAACGGCGTGACTGTTACTTGCCGTGCGGGGAGCGGCTGCCGAGCGGGTGAAGCCACTAACTCACATCTTCCTTGTATTGGTCAAAGTTTGTTACACACTAAGAGTGGGGTTGTCCTGAGACGCCCGCCCCCGTGGCCGGGTCGTCACGGCGATTACTCAGCAAGGCGCCGTCATTAGATGAAGATGTTGACAATGTGACAAAAACTTTTTTTTTTTTTTTTTGTCCAGCTCCTTTCAGCTGAAATATCGCGATGTTACGAATTCCCAAAAGACGATGTTTCTTCTTCTGTTTCCGACGCAGAAGTTTTATTTTCTCTCAAGAGAAAAGCGAACTATTTATCTTCTGGTCCTCGCTGATTTCACGCCAACAGAAAACTACCTACTTTAGAGTGTTTTTATTTCTATATTTTTCATACTGTGGACAGAATGATCCGGATGCGTTGAAGACACTTTTCTAACTGTACATATGTGAAATCACCGGGATCGCCTCGGCGTTCCTCGTCTGACCTTTAGAGTTTCCTTCTTTACGTCTTTTGAAGAAAAAAAGCAGAAATTCTGTGGAGGTCACAGTTTGGTCTGTTTCTGATCCGGACATGAAGTGTTAGCTAAAACTGTGAAGTTTTTCCTGTTCTTCCCGTACGCTGAGGGGGGGCGGGGCTGGTCACATGACCTGCTACTGAAGCCACTGACTGATCCAGGTTCATTTCGATCGTAGCATTTGGTTTGTCCATTCAGGGTTGCCATGGTAACACGACGGTGACCCTCCTGGACATAAATAAATGTCAGTTAATCCAGATTGTTAACAACCAGACCAGATCCCACCCGGTTACATTAGAACTGGATTATCTGGTCTGGTTCCAGATTCCAGTTCAGACCCGGAAACTCATCTGTGATTCTGGTTCTGAGTTCTGAGGTCCATTTTCCCCTTCACACTATTGATCCAGGTGGATCAGATTCAGATGGGTCCAGGTTTGGTCCAGATCAGGTCCAGGTCAGGTCCAGATGGGTCCAGATCTGGTTCAGATGGATCAAGATCTGGTCCCGATCTGGTCCAGATCAGGTCCAGATGGGTCCAGGTCAGGTCCAGATCAGGTCCAGATGGGTCCAGATCTGGTTCAGATGGATCAAGATCTGGTCCCGATCTGGTCCAGATCTGGTCCAGATGGGTCCAGGTTTGGTCCAGATCAGGTCCAGGTCAGGTCCAGATGGGTCCAGATCTGGTTCAGATGGATCAAGATCTGGTCCCGATCTGGTCCAGATCAAGTCCAGGTCAGGTCCAGGTCAGGTCCAGATCAGGTCCAGATGGGTCCAGGTCAGGTCCAGATCTGGTCCAGATCAGGTCCAGATGGGTCCAGGTTTGGTCCAGATCAAGTCCAGATGGGTCCAGATCTGGTTCAGATGGGTCCAGGTCAGGTCCAGATCAGGTCCAGATGGGTCCAGGTTTGGTCCAGATCAGGTCCAGGTCAGGTTCAGATGGATCAAGATCTGGTCCCGATCTGGTCCAGATCAGGTCCAGATGGGTCCAGGTCAGGTCCAGATCAGGTCCAGATGGGTCCAGGTCAGGTCCAGATGGGTCCAGGTTTGGTCCAGATCAAGTCCAGATGGGTCCAGGTCAGGTCCAGATGGGTCCAGGTTTGGTCCAGATCAAGTCCAGATGGGTCCAGGTTTGGTCCAGATCAAGTCCAGATGGGTCCAGGTTTGGTCCAGATGGGTCGAGGTCAGGTCCAGATGGGTCCAGGTTTGGTCCAGATCAAGTCCAGATGGGTCCAGGTCAGGTCCAGATGGGTCCAGGTTTGGTCCAGATCAAGTCCAGATGGGTCCAGGTCAGGTCCAGATGGGTCCAGGTCAGGTCCAGATGGGTCCAGGTTTGGTCCAGATCAAGTCCAGATGGGTCCAGGTCAGGTCCAGATGGGTCCAGGTTAGGTCCAGATCAAGTCCAGATGGGTCCAGGTCAGGTCCAGATCAAGTCCAGATGGGTCCAGGTTTGGTCCAGATCAGGTCCAGGTCAGGTCCAGATCTGGTCCTGGTCACTGATCCCGGTTCTTGTGGTCCGTGTGGTTTAGCGTGTTGTGTAAAATGTGCTGAATGTTTTCCTGCGTGTGATGTTCATGTTCTGCAGCACTTTCCCGTCCAGGACGCCTGGTCGTCTCCCTGAAGGACTTTCTGGAAGATTTCAGCCTCACAGAAAACTTGTACTTTACTTTTGTTGATTCTTTTGATGTTTTGGAGAAAATCATGAATGTCGACATTTAGTTTCCATGTTTCTGATTCTGTTCAGCTCCACTACACTCTTGTCCAAACTATGCATGGGAATAAAATGAGTTGTGAGACACTGAGTTGGTCTGAGCTTCTGTCCAGGACTGATTTCCTCACGTTTCCCGCCATGTTCGCCGTGATTTGAGGGAAGCTTCCGGAGCTCCGTTGCACCTCAGCTTCTCCTCTGATGGATGGAGTGAAGACTTTTCTGTCAGAGACGACGACAGAAGCCGTCTGGGATGATTGTGTTTCATTCCACTTCCTGTCCTCATACGACACAGGTTCACTACAGAGCTCCACCCACGTTACAGATCACCATCCACTTTATGGACCTCCATCCATCTTACTGACCGCGAAAGGAAAACCTTCACCAGGACCAGGTTCTGGGGTTGCCATCGGGCTGATGGAGGGCAGGTGGAGGTGTCATGGGGCAGATGGAGGGCAGGTGGAGGTGTCATGGGGCAGATGGAGGGCAGATGGAGGTGTCATGGGGCTGATGGAGGTGTCATGGGGCAGATGGAGGGCAGATGGAGGTGTCATGGGGCTGATGGAGGTGTCATGGGGCAGATGGAGGGCAGGTGGAGGTGTCATGGGGCTGATGGAGGGCAGGTGGAGGTGCCATGGGGCTGATGGAGGGCAGGTGGAGGTGCCATGGGGCTGATGGAGGGCAGATGGAGGTGCCATGGGGCTGATGGAGGGCAGGTGGAGGTGCCATGGGGCTGATGGAGGGCAGGTGGAGGTGCCATGGGGCTGATGGAGGGCAGGTGGAGGTGCCATGGGGCTGATGGAGACCAGGTGGAGGTGTCATGGGGCAGATGGAGGGCAGGTGGAGGTGCCATGGGGCAGGTGGAGGTGCCATGGGGCTGATGGAGGGCAGGTGGAGGTGCCATGGGGCTGATGGAGGGCAGGTGGAGGTGCCATGGGGCAGATGGAGGGCAGGTGGAGGTGTCATGGGGCAGATGGAGGGCAGATGGAGGTGTCATGGGGCAGATGGAGGGCAGGTGGAGGTGCCATGGGGCAGATGGAGGGCAGATGGAGGTGTCATGGGGCAGATGGAGGGCAGGTGGAGGTGCCATCGGGCAGATGGAGGGCAGGTGGAGGTGTCATGGGGCAGATGGAGGTGTCATGGGGCTGATGGAGGTGTCATGGGGCTGATGGAGGGCAGGTGGAGGTGTCATGGGGCTGATGGAGGGCAGGTGGAGGTGCCATGGGGCTGGTGGAGGTGCCATGGGGCTGATGGAGGGCAGGTGGAGGTGCCATGGGGCAGATGGAGGGCAGGTGGAGGTGCCATGGGGCAGATGGAGACTAGGTGGAGGTGCCATGGGGCAGATGGAGACCAGGTGGAGGTGCCATGGGGCAGATGGAGGGCAGGTGGAGGTGCCATGGGGCAGATGGAGGGCAGGTGGAGGTGCCATGGGGCAGATGGAGGGCAGGTGGAGGTGCCATGGGGCAGATGGAGGGCAGGTGGAGGTGCCATGGGGCAGATGGAGGGCAGGTGGAGGTGCCATGGGGCAGATGGAGACCAGGTGGAGGTGTCATGGGGCAGATGGAGGGCAGGTGGAGGTGTCATGGGGCAGATGGAGGGCAGATGGAGGTGTCTTCGGGCAGGTGGAGGTGCCATGGGGCAGATGGAGGGCAGGTGGAGGTTCCTGGTTGTACAGGAGGAAAGCTTTGGTCTGATGCCCCTTGCTGACGCTCTTCAGCCTTTCTGATAGTGCTTACATCCACCCTGCCTCCACCAGATCAGTTTTACATTTGACAGCGTGACTCACCGCGTGGAGTACGTACGGATTAAACCACGAGGAGCCGTGCATTACCTGGTTATAATGCACGACGCGGAGTCTAGGACATCACGCCGTGGCATTAAAACAATCTAAAGCACGGCTCCTTGTTTTTTAATCTGCTTCTACCATCATGGTCGCACACAGTAAATATTTTATAACAAGTTTCTTTTTTTACAAAACTTGCTAAATATGCAGGAACTATTTCATGTTGGGCTCCATGTACTTTTTATGTAAACAACCGCTGTTAAGCTACAGACAACTGATCTGAACCAAATTATTAAGGCGTTGCTATGGTAACGCCCGTAATGGAGTGATATTACAGTGATTTAACTAGCCAAACTACTTGTGTGTGTGTGTGTGTGTGAAAATAATGCAGCCAGTTGTCGTTGGAATGATCACTGATCGTGGTATAAATCAGCAGAAACTGCGAACACGATTTCCACTAGAAACTAAAGTGTTGATGGCGGCTACGACATTCTAGGTGCGTTTACGTCCCCCATTAATGCAGCGCATGTTACCTATTTACTAACTGGATAAATCCAGTTCCCTGAGCAGCTGGTTCAAGCTCTTCTTCCTCAGCAGACCTTTGGCCGGCATCATGGCTTCACCGTCTTCCTCCAGTCTGCGGTGGAAACCCTGACATCCACCAGGAACAGAGATGAACATCCTGCTGGGGATTTAGAGGAAAATACACGTTTATAAAAACTGCAGAACAAATTAATCAACAAGCTGAAGTGGCTGCAGTATTTTAGGAAACTGTTTTTTATTCATCAGGGATTTTATTTCTGAGAAGAAACGGTGAAGGAGGAGGAGGATGGTGGATGGTAGGTAGCAGCTTCACTCTACATGAAAATAAATGTCAGCTTCCCGTCAGGCTGCTTCCATCAGCTCCCTGATTACAGTGTGAGACTAAAACACTGTCTGGATACTTTCATTAGCACAGAAACATTATTCTGACCTTTATTCTGAATGAACCCTCCGTGAGTAGCAGTGAGGAGACCTTCATCCTCATCTTAATCATCATGCTCTTCATGTCTGTCGGCTGAAAACATCCAGCCTCTAATAATGTCTCAGCGAAACAAGACCAGGACAAACGAGCTTCCAGACATTGTTTTACAGGTTTTAATGACTGGTTGTCTGCAGAGCACAGACCTGCGGAGGCTCACGTAGAGGCCAGACTCCCAGCGGCTGCAGCATAATGAGTCTCCTGATGAAAAGCCTTCCACAGGTTCTCAGTCTCACTTTTCGCAACAACTCATTTTAACCCTTAAACGACCACCTGTTGTCATCCAGTAGAAGCTGAAGCTTTTAATCCGTCAGCATGCAGACGTGATCTTTCCATGCAAAACAAACCACAATGCTCAATGTGACTGGTAAACATGGAGAACTTGCAGGTAAACATGGAGAACTTGCAGGTAAACATGGAGAACTTGCAGGTAAACATGGAGAACTTGCAGGTAAACATGGAGAACTGTAGGTAAACATGGAGAACTTGCAGGTAAACATGGAGAACTGCAGGTAAACATGGAGAACTGCAGGTAAACATGGAGAACTTGCAGGTAAACATGGAGAACTTGCAGGTAAACATGGAGAACTTGCAGGTAAACATGGAGAACTGCAGGTAAACATGGAGAACTTGCAGGTAAACATGGAGAACTGTAGGTAAACATGGAGAACTTGCAGGTAAACATGGAGAACTGCAGGTAAACATGGAGAACTCGCAGGTAAACATGGAGAACTGCAGGTAAACATGGAGAACTTGCAGGTAAACATGGAGAACTTGCAGGTAAACATGGAGAACTGTAGGTAAACATGGAGAACTTGCAGGTAAACATGGAGAACTGCAGGTAAACATGGAGAACTTGCAGGTAAACATGGAGAACTGCAGGTAAACATGGAGAACTGCAGGTAAACATGGAGAACTTGCAGGTAAACATGGAGAACTGCAGGTAAACATGGAGAACTTGCAGGTAAACATGGAGAACTTGCAGGTAAACATGGAGAACTTGCAGGTAAACATGGAGAACTGCAGGTAAACATGGAGAACTTGCAGGTAAACATGGAGAACTGCAGGTAAACATGGAGAACTTGCAGGTAAACATGGAGAACTTGCAGGTAAACATGGAGAACTGCAGGTAAACATGGAGAACTTGCAGGTAAACATGGAGAACTTGCAGGTAAACATGGAGAACTGCAGGTAAACATGGAGAACTTGCAGGTAAACATGGAGAACTTGCAGGTAAACATGGAGAACTGCAGGTAAACATGGAGAACTTGCAGGTAAACATGGAGAACTTGCAGGTAAACATGGAGAACTGCAGGTAAACATGGAGAACTTGCAGGTAAACATGGAGAACTGCAGGTAAACATGGAGAACTTGCAGGTAAACATGGAGAATATGGAGCAAATGAAGGTGAATATTCAAGATGGATGAAGTTGTCCTCTGTTTGCGGGTTGTGAAAGCTTGGACTGGGACTAACCAGTCAGGTGACTGGAACACCTTTGTGTTTCCGTAACAGAGGTCTGACCGAGCGAACAGACATCCTCCAGTCGGTGTGGAAATGACGCCGTTTTCTGAGGCATTAACGGAGCTGATGGTTGACAGTTATGGTCCAGAGGTTTTTATACAAACGTTTTTATTTTCTTATCATGTCTGTCTCACTTCCTGAAATCAACAACATATATTTTGTTTTGGACGTGTTCATTTGGAGGTGGGACACCCCTAACTGGACCATGACTGACAGATTCATCAGCAAAGGTCAGGCTGTAGATTCCTGTAGTTCACATGTGGATTGTTTTCCAGGTGCTCCTCCTGCGGTCAGTCAATCCACTGCAGGGAGTCAAGGTGTGTGTGTGTGTGTTTGTGTGTGTGTGAGGGGAAGCAGGGAGTTCAGCGTCCTGACAGTCTGGTGGACAAAGCTGTCCCTCACTCTGCCGGTCTTGGCCCCCGGTCTTTGCAGGTTCCTTCCTGTTGGCAGCAGGCTGAAGATGCTCGTCCACTGGGGCCAACGCCTGCCGACCCAACTACCGGCAGCGGCCTCACCCCACCGCTGCGAGGCAACTCCAACCACTGATCCCCCCCCTCCACCCACCCACCCACCCACCCCTCCCCTGGATTGGAAGCCCAGTGGCCCCAGTAAAGCAGCCTAGATCCCCACTCCGAGCTGACCACATCTGAGACCACCAACCAGCCCCCAACCCAAGTGCAACGAGGTCACACTCCCCTCCCCAACACTAAGTGATGGAGCTGATCACAGGGACCAGAGGGAATGAAATTCAGCCAACTGATGTTTTGAGGAGGCAGACATCGTCTTATTACTGATGTGGTCTGAAAGGAGGTTTCTAAATTGAATAAAGCTTAAATTCTTTTTTTCTTCTAATTCATGAGAAAAGTTTTGATGCATATTTCTGACGGCTGGTTTGCATCGTTGTTGGCAGCCGTTAGCTGATCTCTGCAGCATCCAGGGCACTGAAGCGCATCTCTCCTCTCTCTGACACTATTGTGCAGGAAAATCATTTAAATGTTGTCACAACAGCTTTGATTTCTACTTCTGATTAATGCTGCATATCGTCAGCTAAAATAAATCAAGTCTGATCTCATTTCACCACAAAGCTCCCAGCAGGCTTGCTTACGTAACACGCTAAGTGCAAACCAGATCAGTTTAGGCAGAAACATCACAACCAAGGTCAGTTTATCTCATGAGAATATTGTCTGATGGGGAATCTTTTTAAATTCTGCCTTCCAGATGTTTGTGCAGCAAACAGCTACATGATGGGGATTTCAGGCTCCATGCGGTCTCTCTCAGAAGATGTCAGCAGAGCTGAAGAATGATGAAGGTATTCCAAATGTTCCTTCCTCAGCCCTGAACGCCGCTTGGAGGAGGAGGAGGTGCCTTCGTCATACCACACAATGAAGTGACCTCCCTCTTAGGGATTATCTTGTTGTCTCAGATCAGAACGCAGAACCTTCCTGTTGCCATGAAAACAATGTACAGGTTGATATGGGAGTTTTGCTGGGAAGACTCAAAAATAGCTTTATCTTTACTGTAGTCTCAGCTTATTAAAGCCAGCTGTCACATAGACACAAGCACCACTAAACTATAAGAGACTCTGACATGGAATCATGACAAAACCCGGCGTGCCTTTATCTGTGCCACACATACACGCCTGCCCTTCCAGCTATTTCACACCGTCCTCTGTAAGGTAAAGGTTCATTAATGCCTATGTTCCATCAGAATTTCAGGGTTGCTGCTACCTGGATCATCAAGTGTTGAACTGCTGGTCATTACCAACACATTAAATATATGTGCCTGCTGCCATAGACCCACATGCCATGGTAATTAAAAAAACAAGACTATAGTACTTTTGCAAAAAACAGCCGTTGGACTCATCCAATGCTCACATAAGTCCTGGCTAGGATTTAAAATAACAGCAATTAATAGCATTGCTAAGATGGAAGCCAAATATATGTAGGTTCCTCATGTAGGTGGACCAACTATTATCAGTACATACACTCATCATGTAGCCCTAAGTACTGATCCAGGTGGGCTCGCCAACATGATGAGTCTACGTACTGATCCAGGTGGGCTCGCCAACGTGATGAGTCTAGATACTGATCCAGGTGGGCTCGCCAACATGATGAGTCTAGATACTGATCCAGGTGGGCTCGCCAACATGATGAGTCTACGTACTGATCCAGGTGGACTCCCCAACATGATGAGTCTACGTACTGATCCAGGTGGACTCGCCAACGTGTTGAGTCTACGTACTGATCCCAGTGGGCTCGCCAACATGATGAGTCTACATACTGATCCAGGTGGGCTCGCCAACGTGATGAGTCTAGATACTGATCCAGTTGGGCTCGCCAACGTGATGCGTCTAGATACTGATCCAGGTGGACTCGCCAACATGATGAGTCTAGATACTGATCCAGGTGGGCTCGCCAACGTGATGAGTCTACGTACTGATCCAGGTGGGCTCGCCAACATGATGAGTCTAGATACTGATCCAGGTGGGCTCGCCAACATGATGAGTCTACGTACTGATCCAGGTGGGCTCGCCAACATGATGAGTCTAGATACTGATTCAGGTGGGCTCGCCAACGTTATGAGTCTAGATACTGATCCCGGTGGGCTCGCCAACATGATGAGTCTACGTACTGATCCCAGTGGGCTCGCCAACATGATGAGTCTACGTACTGATCCAGGTGGGCTCGCCAACATGATGAGTCTACGTACTGATCCCAGTGGGCTCGCCAACATGATGAGTCTACGTACTGATCCAGGTGGGCTCGCCAACATGATGAGTCTAGATACTGATCCAGGTGGGCTCGCCAACGTGATGAGTCTAAATACTGATCCCGGTGGGCTCGCCAACATGATGAGTCTACGTACTGATCCAGGTAGGCTCGCCAACATGATGAGTCTACGTACTGATCCAGGTGGGCTCGCCAACATGATGAGTCTAGATACTGATCCAGGTGGGCTCGCCAACGTGATGAGTCTAGATACTGATCCAGGTGGGCTCGCCAACATGATGAGTCTAGATACTGATCCAGGTGGACTCGCCAACATGATGAGCCTACGTACTGATCCAGGTGGGCTCGCCAACATGATTTGTCTAGATACTGATCCAGGTGGGCTCGCCAACATGATGAGTCTACGTACTGATCCAGGTGGGCTCGCCAACATGATGAGTCTAGATACTGATCCAGGTGGGCTCGCCAACATGATGAGTCAACGTACTGATCCAGATGGGCTCGCCGACGTGATGAATCTACGTACTGATCCTGGTGGGCTCGCCAACATGATGAGGGTAGATACTGATCCAGGTGGGCTCGCCAACGTGATGAGTCTAGATACTGATCCCGGTGGACTCGCCAACATGATGAGTCTACTTATTGATCCAGGTGGGCTCGCCAACATGATGAGTCTACGTACTGATCCAGGTGGCCTCGCCAACATGATGAGTCTACGTACTGATCCTGGTGGGCTCGCCAACGTGATGAGTCTAGATACTGATCCTGGTGGGTTCGCCAACATGATGAGTCTAGATACTGATCCAGGTGGGCTCGCCAACATGATGAGTCTAGATACTGATCCAGGTGGGCTCGCCAACATGATGAGTCAACGTACTGATCCAGATGGGTTCGCCAACGTGATGAGTCTACGTACTGATCCTGGTGGGCTCGCCAACATGATGAGGGTAGATACTGATCCAGGTGGGCTAGCCAACGTGATGAGTCTAGATACTGATCCCGGTGGATTCGCCAACATGATGAGTCTACTTATTGATCCAGGTGGGCTCGCCAACATGATGAGTCTACGTACTGATCCAGGTGGCCTCGCCAACATGATGAGTCTACGTACTGATCCAGGTGGGCTCGCCAACGTGATGAGTCTAGATACTGATCCAGGTGGGCTCGCCAACATGATGAGTCAACGTACTGATCCAGATGGGTTCGCCAACGTGATGAGTCTATGTACTGATCTTGGTGGGCTCGCCAACATGATGAGGGTAGATACTGATCCAGGTGGGCTCGCCAACGTGATGAGCCTACGTACTGATCCAGGTGCGCTCACCAACATGATGAGTCTACGTACTGATCCAGGTGGGCTCGCCAACATGATGAGTCTAGATACTGATCCAGGTGGGCTCGCCAACATGATGAGTCTACGTACTGATCCAGGTGGGCTCGCCAACATGATGAGTCTACGTACTGATCCAGGTGGGCTCGCCAACATGATGAGTCTAGATACTGATCCAGGTGGGCTCGCCAACATGATGAGTCAACGTACTGATCCAGATGGGTTCGCCAACGTGATGAGTCTACGTACTGATCCTGGTGGGCTCGCCAACATGATGAGGGTAGATACTGATCCAGGTGGGCTCGCCAACGTGATGAGTCTAGATACTGATCCCGGTGGATTCGCCAACATGATGAGTCTACTTATTGATCCAGGTGGGCTCTCCAACATGATGAGTCTACGTACTGATCCAGGTGGCCTCGCCAACATGATGAGTCTACGTACTGATCCAGGTGGGCTCGCCAACGTGATGAGTCTAGATACTGATCCAGGTGGGCTCGCCAACATGATGAGTCAACGTACTGATCCAGATGGGTTCGCCAACGTGATGAGTCTACGTACTGATCTTGGTGGGCTCGCCAACATGATGAGGGTAGATACTGATCCAGGTGGGCTCGCCAACATGATGAGCCTACGTACTGATCCAGGTGCGCTCGCCAACATGATGAGTCTACGTACTGATCCAGGTGGGCTCGCCAACATGATGAGTCTAGATACTGATCCAGGTGGGCTCGCCAACATGATGAGTCTACGTACTGATCCAGGTGGGCTCGCCAACATGATGAGTCTACGTACTGATCCAGGTGGGCTCGCCAACATGATGAGTCTAGATACTGATCCAGGTGGGCTCGCCAACGTGATGAGTCTAGAGACTGATCCAGGTGGGCTCGCCAACATGATGAGTCTAGATACTGATCCAGGTGGACTCGCCAACATGATGAGCCTACGTACTGGTCCAGGTGGGCTCGCCAACATGATGAGTCTAGATACTGATCCCAGTGGGCTCGCCAACATGATGAGTCTACGTACTGGTCCAGGTGGGCTCGCCAACATGATGAGTCTAGATACTGATCCTGGTGGGCTCGCCAACATGATGAGTCTAGATACTGATCCAGGTGGGCTCGCCAACATGATGAGTCTAGATACTGATCCAGGTGGGCTCGCCAACATGATGAGTCTAGATTCTGATCCATGTGGGGTCGCCAACATGATGAGTCTACGTACTGATCCAGGTGGGGTCGCCAACGTGATGAGTCTCCGTACTGATCCTGGTGGGCTCGCCAACATGATGAGTCTACGTACTGATCCAGGTAGGCTCGCCAACATGATGAGTCTACATACTGATCCAGGTTGACTCGCCAACATGATGAGTCTACGTACTGATCCAGGTGGGCTCGCCAACATGATGAGTCTAGATACTGATCCAGGTGGGCTAGCCAACATGATGAGTCAACGTACTGATCCAGATGGGCTCGCCAACATGATGAGTCTAGATACTGATCCAGGTGGGCTCGCCAACATGATGAGTCTAGATACTGATCCAGGTGGGCTCGCCAACATGATGAGTCAACGTACTGATCCAGATGGGTTCGCCAACGTGATGAGTCTACGTACTGATCCTGGTGGGCTCGCCAACATGATGAGGGTAGATACTGATCCAGGGGGTTCGCCAACATGATGAGTCTACGTACTGATCCTGGTGGGCTCGCCAACATGATGAGGGTAGATACTGATCCAGGTGGGCTCGCCAACGTGATGAGTCTAAATACTGATCCTGGTGGGCTCGCCAACGTGATGAGTCTAGATACTGATCCCGGTGGGCTCGCCAACGTGATGAGTCTACGTACTGATCCAGGTGGGCTCGCCAACATGATGAGTCTACGTACTGATCCATGTGGGCTCGCCAACATGATGAGTCTAGATACTGATCCAGGTGGGCTCGCCAATGTGATGAGTCTAGAGACTGATCCCAGTGGGCTCGCCAACATGATGAGTCTACGTACTGATCCAGATGGGCTCGCCAACATGATGAGTTTACGTACTGATCCAGGTGGGCTCGCCAACATGATGAGTCTAGATACTGATCCAGGTGGGCTCGCCAACATGATGAGTCTCGATACTGATCCAGGTGGGCTCGCCAACATGATGAGTCTACGTACTGATCCAGGTGGACTCCCCAACATGATGAGTCTACGTACTGATCCAGGTGGACTCGCCAACGTGTTGAGTCTACGTACTGATCCCAGTGGGCTCGCCAACATGATGAGTCTACGTACTGGTCCAGGTGGGCTCGCCAACGTGATGAGTCTACGTACTGAACCAGGTCGGCTCGCCAACGTGATGAGTCTAGATACTGATCCTGGTGGGCTCGCCAACATGATGAGTCTAGATACTGATCCAGGTGGGCTCGCCAACATGATGAGTCTAGATACTGATCCAGGTGGGCTCGCCAACATGATGAGTCTAGATTCTGATCCAGGTGGGCTCGCCAACATGATGAGTCTACGTACTGATCCAGGTGGGCTCCCCAACATGATGAGTCTACGTACTGATCCCGGTGGGCTCGCCAATATGATGAGTCTAGATACTGATCCAGGTAGGCTCGCCAACATAATGAGTCTAGATACTGATCCAGGTTGACTCGCCAACATGATGAGTCTAGATACTGATCCAGGTGGTCTCGCCAACATGATGAGTCTACGTACTGATCCAGGTGGGCTCGCCAACATGATGAGTCTAGATACTGATCCAGGTGCGCTCGCCAACATGATGAGTCTAGATACTGATCCAGGTGGGCTCGCCAACATGATGAGTCTAGATTCTGATCCAGGTGGGCTCGCCAACATGATGAGTCTACGTACTGATCCAGGTGGGCTCGCCAACATGATGAGTCTAGATACTGATCCAGGTGCGCTCGCCAACATGATGAGTCTTGATACTGATCCAGGTGGGCTCGCCAACATGATGAGTCTAGATTCTGATCCAGGTGGGCTCGCCAACATGATGAGTCTACGTACTGATCCAGGTGGGCTCGCCAACGTGATGAGTCTACGTACTGATCCCGGTGGGCTTGCCAACATGATGAGTCTACGTACTGATCCAGGTAGGATCGCCAACATGATGAGTCTAGATACTGATCCAGGTTGACTCGCCAACATGATGAGTCTACGTACTGATCCAGGTGGGCTCGCCAACATGATGAGTCTAGATACTGATCCAGGTGGGCTCGCCAACATGATGAGTCTAGGTACTGATCCCGGTGGGCTCGCCAACATGATGAGTCTAGATACTGATCCAGGTGGGCTCGCCAACATGATGAGTCTAGATACTGATCTCGGTGGGCTCGCCAACATGATGAGTCAACGTACTGATCCAGATGGGCTCGCCAACGTGATGAGTCTAGATACTGATCCAGGTGGGCTCGCCAACATGATGAGTCTAGATACTGATCCAGGTGGGCTCGCCAACGTGATGAGTCTAGAGACTGATCCAGGTGGGCTCGCCAACATGATGAGTCTAGATACTGATCCAGGTGGGCTCGCCAACATGATGAGTCTAGATACTGATCCAGGTGGGCTCGCCAACATGATGAGTCTAGATAATGATCCAAGTGGGCTTGCCAACGTGATGAGTCTAGATACTGATCCAGGTGGGCTCGCCAACATGATGAGTCTACGTGCTGATCCAGGTGGGCTCGCCAACATGATGAGTCTAGATACTGATCCAAGTGGGCTCGCCAACATGATGAGTCTAGATACTGATCCAGGTGGGCTCGCCAACATGATGAGTCTAGATAATGATCCAAGTGGACTCGCCAACGTGATGAGTCTAGATACTGATCCAGGTGGGCTCGCCAACATGATGAGTCTACGTACTGATCCAGGTGGGCTCGCCAACATGATGAGTCTACGTACTGATCCAGGTGGGCTCGCCAACATGATGAGTCTAGATACTGATCCAGGTGGGCTCGCCAACATGATGAGTCTAGATACTGATCCAGGTGGGCTCGCCAACATGATGAGTCTAGATACTGATCCAGGTGGGCTCGCCAACATGATGAGTCTACGTACTGATCCAGGTGGACTCGCCAACGTGTTGAGTCTACGTACTGATCCCAGTGGGCTCGCCAACATGATGAGTCTACGTACTGATCCAGGTGGGCTCGCCAACATGATGAGTCTACGTACTGATCCAGGTGGGCTCGCCAACATGATCAGTCTAGATATTCATCCCTATGGGCGCGCCAAAATGATGAGTCTAGATACTGATCCAGGTGGGCTCGCCAACATGTTGAGTGTACGTAGTGATCCAGGTGGGCTCGCCAACATGATGAGTCTAGATACTGATCCAGGTGGGCTCGCCAACATGATGAGTCAAGATACTGATCCCGGTGGGCTCGCCAACATGATGAGTCTACGTACTGATCCCGGTGGGCTCGCCAACATGATGAGTCTAGATACTGATCCCGGTGGGCTCGCCAACTTGATGAGTCTACGTACTGATTCCGGTTTGGCTCACCAACGTGATGAGTCTACGTACTGATCCAGGTGGGCTCGCCAACATGATGAGTCTAGATACTGATCCAGGTGGGCTCGCCAACATGATGAGTCTACGTACTGATCCAGGTGGACTCGCCAACGTGTTGAGTCTACGTACTGATCCCAGTGGGCTCGCCAACATGATGAGTCTACGTACTGATCCAGGTGGTCTCGCCAACATGATGAGTCTACGTACTGATCCAGGTGGGCTCGCCAACATGATCAGTCTAGATATTCATCCCGGTGGGCTCGCCAACATGATGAGTCTAGATACTGATCCAGGTGGGCTCGCCAACATGATGAGTCTACGTGCTGATCCAGGTGGGCTCGCCAACATGATGAGTCTACGTACTGATCCAGGTGGGCTCGCCAACGTGATGAGTCTAGATACTGATCCAGGTGGGCTCGCCAACATGATGAGTCAACGTACTGATCCAGATGGGTTCGCCAACGTGATGAGTCTACGTACTGATCTTGGTGGGCTCGCCAACATGATGAGGGTAGATACTGATCCAGGTGGGCTCGCCAACGTGATGAGTCTAGATACTGATCCCGGTGGACTCGCCAACATGATGAGTCTACTTATTGATCCAGGTGGGCTCGCACACATGATGAGTCTACGTACTGATCCAGGTGGCCTCGCCAACATGATGAGTCTACGTACTGATCCTGGTGGGGTCGCCAACATGATGAGCCTACGTACTGATCCAGGTGGGCTCGCCAACATGATGAGTCTACGTACTGATCCCGGTGGGCTCGCCAACATGATGAGTCTAGATACTGATACCGGTGGGCTCGCCAACATGATGAGTCTACGTACTGATTCCGGTTTGGCTCACCAACGTGATGAGTCTACGTACTGATCCAGGTGGGCTCGCCAACATGATGAGTCTAGATACTGATCCCGGTGGGCTCGCCAACGTGATGAGTCTACGTACTGATCCCAGTGGGCTCGCCAACATGATGAGTCTACGTACTGATCCAGGTCGGCTCGCCAACATGATGAGCCTACGTACTGATCCAGGTGCGTTCGCCAACATGATGAGTCTACGTATTGATCCAGGTGGGCTCGCCAACATGATGAGTCTAGATACTGATCCAGGTGGGCTCGCCAACATGATGAGTCTACGTACTGATCCAGGTGGGCTCGCCAACATGATGAGTCTACGTACTGATCCAGGTGGGCTCGCCAACATGATGAGTCTAGATACTGATCCAGGTGGGCTCGCCAACGTGATGAGTCTAGATACTGATCCAGGTGGGCTCGCCAACATGATGAGTCTAGATACTGATCCAGGTGGACTCGCCAACATGATGAGCCTACGTACTGGTCCAGGTGGGCTCGCCAACATGATGAGTCTAGATACTGATCCCAGTGGGCTCGCCAACATGATTAGTCTACGTACTGGTCCAGGTGGGCTCGCCAACGTGATGAGTCTACGTACTGATCCAGGTCGGCTCGCCAACGTGATGAGTCTAGATACTGATCCTGGTGGGCTCGCCAACATGATGAGTCTAGATACTGATCCAGGTGGGCTCGCCAACATGATGAGTCTAGATACTGATCCAGGTGGGCTCGCCAACATGATGAGTCTAGATTCTGATCCAGGTGGGGTCGCCAACATGATGAGTCTACGTACTGATCCAGGTGGGGTCGCCAACGTGATGAGTCTACGTACTGATCCTGGTGGGCTCGCCAACATGATGAGTCTACGTACTGATCCAGGTAGGCTCGCCAACATGATGAGTCTAGATACTGATCCAGGTTGACTCGCCAACATGATGAGTCTACGTACTGATCCAGGTGGGCTCGCCAACATGATGAGTCTAGATACTGATCCAGGTGGGTTCGCCAACATGATGAGTCAACGTATTGATCCAGATGGGCTCGCCGACGTGATGAGTCTACGTACTGATCCTGGTGGTCTCGCCAACATGATGAGGGTAGATACTGATCCAGGTGGGCTCGCCAACGTGATGAGTCTAGATACTGATCCAGGTGGGCTCGCCAACATGATGAGTCTACGTACTGATCCAGGTGGGCTCGCCAACATGATGAGTCTAGATACTGATCCAGGTGGGCTCGCCAACATGATGAGTCTAGATAATGATCCAAGTGGGCTCGCCAACGTGATGAGTCTAGATACTGATCCAGGTGGGCTCGCCAACATGATGAGTCTAGATAATGATCCAAGTGGGCTCGCCAACGTGATGAGTCTAGATACTGATCCAGGTGGGCTCGCCAACGTGATGAGTCTACGTACTGATCCAGGTGGGCTCGCCAACATGATGAGTCTAGATAATGATCCAAGTGGGCTCGCCAACGTGATGAGTCTAGATACTGATCCAGGTGGGCTCGCCAACATGATGAGTCTACGTACTGATCCAGGTGGGCTCGCCAACGTGATGAGTCTAGATACTGATCCAGGTGGGCTCGCCAACGTGATGAGTCTAGATACTGATCCAGGTGGGCTCGCCAACATGATGAGTCTAGATACTGATCCAGGTGGGCTCGCCAACATGATGAGTCTAGATACTGATCCAGGTGGGCTCGCCAACATGATGAGTCTACGTACTGATCCAGGTGGGCTCGCCAACATGATGAGTCTACGTACTGATCCAGGTGGGCTCGCCAACATGATGAGTCTAGATACTGATCCTGGTGGGCTCGCCAACGTGATGAGTCTAGATACTGATCCAGGTGGGCTCGCCAACATGATGAGTCTACGTACTGATCCTGGTGGGCTTGCCAACATGATGAGTCTACGTACTGATCCAGGTAGGATCGCCAACATGATGAGTCTAGATACTGATCCAGGTTGACTCGCCAACATGATGAGTCTACGTACTGATCCAGGTGGGCTCGCCAACCTGATGAGTCTAGATACTGATCCAGGTGGGCTCGCCAACATGATGAGTCTAGGTACTGATCCCGGTGGGCTCGCCAACATGATGAGTCTAGATACTGATCCAGGTGGGCTCGCCAACATGATGAGTCTAGATACTGATCTCGGTGGGCTCGCCAACATGATGAGTCAACGTACTGATCCAGATGGGCTCGCCAACGTGATGAGTCTAGATACTGATCCAGGTGGGCTCGCCAACATGATGAGTCTAGATACTGATCCAGGTGGGCTCGCCAACGTGATGAGTCTAGAGACTGATCCAGGTGGGCTCGCCAACATGATGAGTCTAGATACTGATCCAGGTGGGCTCGCCAACATGATGAGTCTAGATACTGATCCAGGTGGGCTCGCCAACATGATGAGTCTAGATAATGATCCAAGTGGGCTTGCCAACGTGATGAGTCTAGATACTGATCCAGGTGGGCTCGCCAACATGATGAGTCTACGTGCTGATCCAGGTGGGCTCGCCAACATGATGAGTCTAGATACTGATCCAAGTGGGCTCGCCAACATGATGAGTCTAGATACTGATCCAGGTGGGCTCGCCAACATGATGAGTCTAGATAATGATCCAAGTGGACTCGCCAACGTGATGAGTCTAGATACTGATCCAGGTGGGCTCGCCAACATGATGAGTCTACGTACTGATCCAGGTGGGCTCGCCAACATGATGAGTCTACGTACTGATCCAGGTGGGCTCGCCAACATGATGAGTCTAGATACTGATCCAGGTGGGCTCGCCAACATGATGAGTCTAGATACTGATCCAGGTGGGCTCGCCAACATGATGAGTCTAGATACTGATCCAGGTGGGCTCGCCAACGTGATGAGTCTACGTACTGATCCAGGTGGGCTCGCCAACATGATGAGTCTAGATAATGATCCAAGTGGGCTCGCCAACGTGATGAGTCTAGATACTGATCCAGGTGGGCTCGCCAACATGATGAGTCTACGTACTGATCCAGGTGGGCTCGCCAACGTGATGAGTCTAGATACTGATCCAGGTGGGCTCGCCAACGTGATGAGTCTAGATACTGATCCAGGTGGGCTCGCCAACATGATGAGTCTAGATACTGATCCAGGTGGGCTCGCCAACATGATGAGTCTAGATACTGATCCAGGTGGGCTCGCCAACATGATGAGTCTACGTACTGATCCAGGTGGGCTCGCCAACATGATGAGTCTACGTACTGATCCAAGTGGGCTCGCCAACATGATGAGTCTAGATACTGATCCTGGTGGGCTCGCCAACGTGATGAGTCTAGATACTGATCCAGGTGGGCTCGCCAACATGATGAGTCTACGTACTGATCCTGGTGGGCTTGCCAACATGATGAGTCTACGTACTGATCCAGGTAGGATCGCCAACATGATGAGTCTAGATACTGATCCAGGTTGACTCGCCAACATGATGAGTCTACGTACTGATCCAGGTGGGCTCGCCAACATGATGAGTCTAGATACTGATCCAGGTGGGCTCGCCAACATGATGAGTCTAGGTACTGATCCCGGTGGGCTCGCCAACATGATGAGTCTAGATACTGATCCAGGTGGGCTCGCCAACATGATGAGTCTAGATACTGATCTCGGTGGGCTCGCCAACATGATGAGTCAACGTACTGATCCAGATGGGCTCGCCAACGTGATGAGTCTAGATACTGATCCAGGTGGGCTCGCCAACATGATGAGTCTAGATACTGATCCAGGTGGGCTCGCCAACGTGATGAGTCTAGAGACTGATCCAGGTGGGCTCGCCAACATGATGAGTCTAGATACTGATCCAGGTGGGCTCGCCAACATGATGAGTCTAGATACTGATCCAGGTGGGCTCGCCAACATGATGAGTCTAGATAATGATCCAAGTGGGCTTGCCAACGTGATGAGTCTAGATACTGATCCAGGTGGGCTCGCCAACATGATGAGTCTACGTGCTGATCCAGGTGGGCTCGCCAACGTGATGAGTCTAGATACTGATCCAGGTGGGCTCGCCAACGTGATGAGTCTAGATACTGATCCAGGTGGGCTCGCCAACATGATGAGTCTAGATACTGATCCAGGTGGGCTCGCCAACATGATGAGTCTAGATACTGATCCAGGTGGGCTCGCCAACATGATGAGTCTACGTACTGATCCAGGTGGGCTCGCCAACATGATGAGTCTACGTACTGATCCAAGTGGGCTCGCCAACATGATGAGTCTAGATACTGATCCTGGTGGGCTCGCCAACGTGATGAGTCTAGATACTGATCCAGGTGGGCTCGCCAACATGATGAGTCTACGTACTGATCCTGGTGGGCTTGCCAACATGATGAGTCTACGTACTGATCCAGGTAGGATCGCCAACATGATGAGTCTAGATACTGATCCAGGTTGACTCGCCAACATGATGAGTCTACGTACTGATCCAGGTGGGCTCGCCAACATGATGAGTCTAGATACTGATCCAGGTGGGCTCGCCAACATGATGAGTCTAGGTACTGATCCCGGTGGGCTCGCCAACATGATGAGTCTAGATACTGATCCAGGTGGGCTCGCCAACATGATGAGTCTAGATACTGATCTCGGTGGGCTCGCCAACATGATGAGTCAACGTACTGATCCAGATGGGCTCGCCAACGTGATGAGTCTAGATACTGATCCAGGTGGGCTCGCCAACATGATGAGTCTAGATACTGATCCAGGTGGGCTCGCCAACGTGATGAGTCTAGAGACTGATCCAGGTGGGCTCGCCAACATGATGAGTCTAGATACTGATCCAGGTGGGCTCGCCAACATGATGAGTCTAGATACTGATCCAGGTGGGCTCGCCAACATGATGAGTCTAGATAATGATCCAAGTGGGCTTGCCAACGTGATGAGTCTAGATACTGATCCAGGTGGGCTCGCCAACATGATGAGTCTACGTGCTGATCCAGGTGGGCTCGCCAACATGATGAGTCTAGATACTGATCCAAGTGGGCTCGCCAACATGATGAGTCTAGATACTGATCCAGGTGGGCTCGCCAACATGATGAGTCTAGATAATGATCCAAGTGGACTCGCCAACGTGATGAGTCTAGATACTGATCCAGGTGGGCTCGCCAACATGATGAGTCTACGTACTGATCCAGGTGGGCTCGCCAACATGATGAGTCTACGTACTGATCCAGGTGGGCTCGCCAACATGATGAGTCTAGATACTGATCCAGGTGGGCTCGCCAACATGATGAGTCTAGATACTGATCCAGGTGGGCTCGCCAACATGATGAGTCTAGATACTGATCCAGGTGGGCTCGCCAACATGATGAGTCTACGTACTGATCCAGGTGGACTCGCCAACGTGTTGAGTCTACGTACTGATCCCAGTGGGCTCGCCAACATGATGAGTCTACGTACTGATCCAGGTGGGCTCGCCAACATGATGAGTCTACGTACTGATCCAGGTGGGCTCGCCAACATGATCAGTCTAGATATTCATCCCGGTGGGCGCGCCAAAATGATGAGTCTAGATACTGATCCAGGTGGGCTCGCCAACATGTTGAGTGTACGTAGTGATCCAGGTGGGCTCGCCAACATGATGAGTCTAGATACTGATCCAGGTGGGCTCGCCAACATGATGAGTCAAGATACTGATCCCGGTGGGCTCGCCAACATGATGAGTCTACGTACTGATCCCGGTGGGCTCGCCAACATGATGAGTCTAGATACTGATCCCGGTGGGCTCGCCAACTTGATGAGTCTACGTACTGATTCCGGTTTGGCTCACCAACGTGATGAGTCTACGTACTGATCCAGGTGGGCTCGCCAACATGATGAGTCTAGATACTGATCCAGGTGGGCTCGCCAACATGATGAGTCTACGTGCTGATCCAGGTGGACTCGCCAACGTGTTGAGTCTACGTACTGATCCCAGTGGGCTCGCCAACATGATGAGTCTACGTACTGATCCAGGTGGTCTCGCCAACATGATGAGTCTACGTACTGATCCAGGTGGGCTCGCCAACATGATCAGTCTAGATATTCATCCAGGTGGGCTCGCCAACATGATGAGTCAAGATACTGATCCAGGTGGGCTCGCCAACATGATGAGTCTACGTACTGATCCAGGTGGGCTCGCCAACGTGATGAGTCTAGATACTGATCCAGGTGGGCTCGCCAACATGATGAGTCAACGTACTGATCCAGATGGGTTCGCCAACGTGATGAGTCTACGTACTGATCTTGGTGGGCTCGCCAACATGATGAGGGTAGATACTGATCCAGGTGGGCTCGCCAACGTGATGAGTCTAGATACTGATCCCGGTGGACTCGCCAACATGATGAGTCTACTTATTGATCCAGGTGGGCTCGCACACATGATGAGTCTACGTACTGATCCAGGTGGCCTCGCCAACATGATGAGTCTACGTACTGATCCTGGTGGGGTCGCCAACATGATGAGCCTACGTACTGATCCAGGTGGGCTCGCCAACATGATGAGTCTACGTACTGATCCCGGTGGGCTCGCCAACATGATGAGTCTAGATACTGATACCGGTGGGCTCGCCAACATGATGAGTCTACGTACTGATTCCGGTTTGGCTCACCAACGTGATGAGTCTACGTACTGATCCAGGTGGGCTCGCCAACATGATGAGTCTAGATACTGATCCCGGTGGGCTCGCCAACGTGATGAGTCTACGTACTGATCCCAGTGGGCTCGCCAACATGATGAGTCTACGTACTGATCCAGGTCGGCTCGCCAACATGATGAGCCTACGTACTGATCCAGGTGCGTTCGCCAACATGATGAGTCTACGTATTGATCCAGGTGGGCTCGCCAACATGATGAGTCTAGATACTGATCCAGGTGGGCTCGCCAACATGATGAGTCTACGTACTGATCCAGGTGGGCTCGCCAACATGATGAGTCTACGTACTGATCCAGGTGGGCTCGCCAACATGATGAGTCTAGATACTGATCCAGGTGGGCTCGCCAACGTGATGAGTCTAGATACTGATCCAGGTGGGCTCGCCAACATGATGAGTCTAGATACTGATCCAGGTGGACTCGCCAACATGATGAGCCTACGTACTGGTCCAGGTGGGCTCGCCAACATGATGAGTCTAGATACTGATCCTGGTGGGCTCGCCAACATGATTAGTCTACGTACTGGTCCAGGTGGGCTCGCCAACGTGATGAGTCTACGTACTGATCCAGGTCGGCTCGCCAACGTGATGAGTCTAGATACTGATCCTGGTGGGCTCGCCAACATGATGAGTCTAGATACTGATCCAGGTGGGCTCGCCAACATGATGAGTCTAGATACTGATCCAGGTGGGCTCGCCAACATGATGAGTCTAGATTCTGATCCAGGTGGGGTCGCCAACATGATGAGTCTACGTACTGATCCAGGTGGGGTCGCCAACGTGATGAGTCTACGTACTGATCCTGGTGGGCTCGCCAACATGATGAGTCTACGTACTGATCCAGGTAGGCTCGCCAACATGATGAGTCTAGATACTGATCCAGGTTGACTCGCCAACATGATGAGTCTACGTACTGATCCAGGTGGGCTCGCCAACATGATGAGTCTAGATACTGATCCAGGTGGGTTCGCCAACATGATGAGTCAACGTATTGATCCAGATGGGCTCGCCGACGTGATGAGTCTACGTACTGATCCTGGTGGTCTCGCCAACATGATGAGGGTAGATACTGATCCAGGTGGGCTCGCCAACGTGATGAGTCTAGATACTGATCCAGGTGGGCTCGCCAACATGATGAGTCTACGTACTGATCCAGGTGGGCTCGCCAACATGATGAGTCTACGTACTGATCCAGGTGGGCTCGCCAACATGATGAGTCTAGATAATGATCCAAGTGGGCTCGCCAACGTGATGAGTCTAGATACTGATCCAGGTGGGCTCGCCAACATGATGAGTCTAGATAATGATCCAAGTGGGCTCGCCAACGTGATGAGTCTAGATACTGATCCAGGTGGGCTCGCCAACGTGATGAGTCTACGTACTGATCCAGGTGGGCTCGCCAACATGATGAGTCTAGATAATGATCCAAGTGGGCTCGCCAACGTGATGAGTCTAGATACTGATCCAGGTGGGCTCGCCAACATGATGAGTCTACGTACTGATCCAGGTGGGCTCGCCAACGTGATGAGTCTAGATACTGATCCAGGTGGGCTCGCCAACGTGATGAGTCTAGATACTGATCCAGGTGGGCTCGCCAACATGATGAGTCTAGATACTGATCCAGGTGGGCTCGCCAACATGATGAGTCTAGATACTGATCCAGGTGGGCTCGCCAACATGATGAGTCTACGTACTGATCCAGGTGGGCTCGCCAACATGATGAGTCTACGTACTGATCCAGGTGGGCTCGCCAACATGATGAGTCTAGATACTGATCCTGGTGGGCTCGCCAACGTGATGAGTCTAGATACTGATCCAGGTGGGCTCGCCAACATGATGAGTCTACGTACTGATCCAGGTGGGCTCGCCAACATGATGAGTCTAGATACTGATCCAGGTGGGCTCGCCAACATGATGAGTCTACGTACTGATCCCGGTGGGCTCGCCAACATGATGAGTCTACGTACTGATCCAGGTGGGCTCGCCAACATGATGAGTCTAGATACTGATCCAGGTGGGCTCGCCAACGTGATGAGTCTAGATACTGATCCAGGTGGGCTCGCCAACATGATGAGTCTAGATACTGATCCAGGTGGACTCGCCAACATGATGAGCCTACGTACTGGTCCAGGTGGGCTCGCCAACATGATGAGTCTAGATACTGATCCCAGTGGGCTCGCCAACATGATGAGTCTACGTACTGGTCCAGGTGGGCTCGCCAACGTGATGAGTCTACGTACTGATCCAGGTCGGCTCGCTAACGTGATGAGTCTAGATACTGATCCTGGTGGGCTCGCCAACATGATGAGTCTAGATACTGATCCAGGTGGGCTCGCCAACATGATGAGTCTAGATACTGATCCAGGTGGGCTCGCCAACATGATGAGTCAAGATTCTGATCCAGGTGCGGTCGCCAACATGATGAGTCTACGTACTGATCCAGGTGGGGTCGCCAACGTGATGAGTCTACGTACTGATCCTGGTGGGCTCGCCAACATGATGAGTCTACGTACTGATCCAGGTAGGCTCGCCAACATGATGAGTCTAGATACTGATCCAGGTTGACTCGCCAACATGATGAGTCTACGTACTGATCCAGGTGGGCTCGCCAACATGATGAGTCTAGATACTGATCCAGGTGGGCTCGCCAACATGATGAGTCAACGTACTGATCCAGATGGGCTCGCCGACGTGATGAGTCTACGTACTGATCCTGGTGGGCTCGCCAACATGATGAGGGTAGATACTGATCCAGGTGGGCTCGCCAACGTGATGAGTCTAGATACTGATCCCGGTGGACTCGCCAACATGATGAGTCTACTTATTGATCCTGGTGGGCTCGCCAACATGATGAGTCTACGTACTGATCCAGGTAGGCTCGCCAACATGATGAGTCTAGATACTGTTCCAGGTTGACTCCCCAACATGATGAGTCTACGTACTGATCCAGGTGGGCTCGCCAACATGATGAGTCTAGATACTGATCCAGGTGGGCTCGCCAACATGATGAGTCAACGTACTGATCCAGATGGGCTCGCCGACGTGATGAGGGTAGATACTGATCCAGGTGGGCTCGCCAACGTGATGAGTCTAGATACTGATCCCGGTGGACTCGCCAACATGATGAGTCTACTTATTGATCCAGGTGGGCTCGCCAACATGATGAGTCTACGTACTGATCCAGGTGGCCTCGCCAACATGATGAGTCTAGATACTGATCCAGGTGGGCTCGCCAACATGATGAGTCAACGTACTGATCCAGATGGGCTCGCCGACGTGATGAGTCTACGTACTGATCCTGGTGGGCTCGCCAACATGATGAGGGTAGATACTGATCCAGGTGGGCTCGCCAACGTGATGAGTCTAGATACTGATCCCGGTGGACTCGCCAACATGATGAGTCTACTTATTGATCCAGGTGGGCTCGCCAACATGATGAGTCTACGTACTGATCCAGGTGGCCTCGCCAACATGATGAGTCTACGTACTGATCCTGGTGGGCTCGCCAACGTGATGAGTCTAGATACTGATCCTGGTGGGTTCGCCAACATGATGAGTCTAGATACTGATCCAGGTGGGCTCGCCAACATGATGAGTCTAGATACTGATCCAGGTGGGCTCGCCAACATGATGAGTCAACGTACTGATCCAGATGGGTTCGCCAACGTGATGAGTCTACGTACTGATCCTGGTGGGCTCGCCAACATGATGAGGGTAGATACTGATCCAGGTGGGCTCGCCAACATGATGAGTCAACGTACTGATCCAGATGGGCTCGCCGACGTGATGAGTCTACGTACTGATCCTGGTGGGCTCGCCAACATGATGAGGGTAGATACTGATCCAGGTGGGCTCGCCAACGTGATGAGTCTAGATACTGATCCCGGTGGACTCGCCAACATGATGAGTCTACTTATTGATCCAGGTGGGCTCGCCAACATGATGAGTCTACGTACTGATCCAGGTGGCCTCGCCAACATGATGAGTCTAGATACTGATCCAGGTGGGCTCGCCAACATGATGAGTCAACGTACTGATCCAGATGGGCTCGCCGACGTGATGAGTCTACGTACTGATCCTGGTGGGCTCGCCAACATGATGAGGGTAGATACTGATCCAGGTGGGCTCGCCAACGTGATGAGTCTAGATACTGATCCCGGTGGACTCGCCAACATGATGAGTCTACTTATTGATCCAGGTGGGCTCGCCAACATGATGAGTCTACGTACTGATCCAGGTGGCCTCGCCAACATGATGAGTCTACGTACTGATCCTGGTGGGCTCGCCAACATGATGAGCCTACGTACTGATCCAGGTGGGCTCGCCAACATGATGAGTCTACGTACTGATCCCGGTGGGCTCGCCAACATGATGAGTCTAGATACTGACCCCGGTGGGCTCGCCAACATGATGAGTCTACGTACTGATTCCGGTTTGGCTCACCAACGTGATGAGTCTACGTACTGATCCAGGTGGGCTCGCCAACATGATGAGTCTAGATACTGATCCCGGTGGGCTCGCCAACGTGATGAGTCTACGTACTGATCCCACTGGGCTCGCCAACATAATGAGTCTACGTACTGATCCAGGTGGGCTCGCCAACATGATGAGCCTACGTACTGATCCAGGTGCGCTCGCCAACATGATGAGTCTACGTACTGATCCAGGTGGGCTCGCCAACATGATGAGTCTAGATACTGATCCAGGTGGGCTCGCCAACATGATGAGTCTACGTACTGATCCAGGTGGGCTCGCCAACATGATGAGTCTACGTACTGATCCAGGTGGGCTCGCCAACATGATGAGTCTAGATACTGATCCAGGTGGGCTCGCCAACGTGATGAGTCTAGATACTGATCCAGGTGGGCTCGCCAACATGATGAGTCTAGATACTGATCCAGGTGGACTCGCCAACATGATGAGCCTACGTACTGGTCCAGGTGGGCTCGCCAACATGATGAGTCTAGATACTGATCCCAGTGGGCTCGCCAACATGATGAGTCTACGTACTGGTCCAGGTGGGCTCGCCAACGTGATGAGTCTACGTACTGATCCAGGTCGGCTCGCTAACGTGATGAGTCTAGATACTGATCCTGGTGGGCTCGCCAACATGATGAGTCTAGATACTGATCCAGGTGGGCTCGCCAACATGATGAGTCTAGATACTGATCCAGGTGGGCTCGCCAACATGATGAGTCTAGATTCTGATCCAGGTGCGGTCGCCAACATGATGAGTCTACGTACTGATCCAGGTGGGGTCGCCAACGTGATGAGTCTACGTACTGATCCTGGTGGGCTCGCCAACATGATGAGTCTACGTACTGATCCAGGTAGGCTCGCCAACATGATGAGTCTAGATACTGATCCAGGTTGACTCGCCAACATGATGAGTCTACGTACTGATCCAGGTGGGCTCGCCAACATGATGAGTCTAGATACTGATCCAGGTGGGCTCGCCAACATGATGAGTCAACGTACTGATCCAGATGGGCTCGCCGACGTGATGAGTCTACGTACTGATCCTGGTGGGCTCGCCAACATGATGAGGGTAGATACTGATCCAGGTGGGCTCGCCAACGTGATGAGTCTAGATACTGATCCCGGTGGACTCGCCAACATGATGAGTCTACTTATTGATCCAGGTGGGGTCGCCAACATGATGAGTCTACGTACTGATCCAGGTGGCCTCGCCAACATGATGAGTCTACGTACTGATCCTGGTGGGCTCGCCAACGTGATGAGTCTAGATACTGACCCTGGTGGGTTCGCCAACATGATGAGTCTAGATACTGATCCAGGTGGGCTCGCCAACATGATGAGTCTAGATACTGATCCAGGTGGGCTCGCCAACATGATGAGTCTACGTACTGATCCAGATGGGTTCGCCAACGTGATGAGTCTACGTACTGATCCTGGTGGGCTCGCCAACATGATGAGGGTAGATACTGATCCAGGGGGGCTCGCCAACATGATGAGTCTAGATACTGATCCCGGTGGACTCGCCAACATGATGAGTCTACTTATTGATCCAGGTGGGCTCGCCAACATGATGAGTCTAGATACTGATCCAGGTGGGCTCGCCAACATGATGAGTCTACGTACTGATCCTGGTGGGCTCGCCAACATGATGAGGGTAGATACTGATCCAGGTGGGCTCGCCAACGTGATTAGTCTAGATACTGATCCTGGTGGGCTCGCCAACGTGATGAGTCTAGATACTGATCCCGGTGGGCTCGCCAACGTGATGAGTCTACGTACTGATCCAGGTGGGCTCGCCAACATGATGAGTCTACGTACTGATCCATGTGGGCTCGCCAACATGATGAGTCTAGATACTGATCCAGGTGGGCTCGCCAATGTGATGAGTCTAGAGACTGATCCCAGTGGGCTCGCCAACATGATGAGTCTACGTACTGATCCAGGTGGGCTCGCCAACATGATGAGTTTACGTACTGATCCAGGTGGGCTCGCCAACATGATGAGTCTAGATACTGATCCAGGTGGGCTCGCCAACATGATGAGTCTCGATACTGATCCAGGTGGGCTCGCCAACATGATGAGTCAACGTACTGATCCAGGTGGACTCCCCAACATGATGAGTCTACGTACTGATCCAGGTGGACTCGCCAACGTGTTGAGTCTACGTACTGATCCCAGTGGGCTCGCCAACATGATGAGTCTACGTACTGGTCCAGGTGGGCTCGCCAACGTGATGAGTCTACGTACTGAACCAGGTCGGCTCGCCAACGTGATGAGTCTAGATACTGATCCTGGTGGGCTCGCCAACATGATGAGTCTAGATACAGATCCAGGTGGGCTCGCCAACATGATGAGTCTAGATACTGATCCAGGTGGGCTCGCCAACATGATGAGTCTAGATTCTGATCCAGGTGGGCTCGCCAACATGATGAGTCTACGTACTGATCCAGGTGGGCTCCCCAACATGATGAGTCTACGTACTGATCCCGGTGGGCTCGCCAACATGATGAGTCTACGTACTGATCCAGGTAGGCTCGCCAACATAATGAGTCTAGATACTGATCCAGGTTGACTCGCCAACATGATGAGTCTAGATACTGATCCAGGTGGTCTCGCCAACATGATGAGTCTACGTACTGATCCAGGTGGGCTCGCCAACATGATGAGTCTAGATACTGATCCAGGTGCGCTCGCCAACATGATGAGTCTAGATACTGATCCAGGTGGGCTCGCCAACATGATGAGTCTAGATTCTGATCCAGGTGGGCTCGCCAACATGATGAGTCTACGTACTGATCCAGGTGGGCTCGCCAACATGATGAGTCTAGATACTGATCCAGGTGCGCTCGCCAACATGATGAGTCTTGATACTGATCCAGGTGGGCTTGCCAACATGATGAGTCTAGATTCTGATCCAGGTGGGCTCGCCAACATGATGAGTCTACGTACTGATCCAGGTGGGCTCGCCAACGTGATGAGTCTACGTACTGATCCCGGTGGGCTTTCCAACATGATGAGTCTACGTACTGATCCAGGTAGGCTCGCCAACATGATGAGTCTAGATACTGATCCAGGTTGACTCGCCAACATGATGAGTCTACGTACTGATCCAGGTGGGCTCGCCAACATGATGTGTCTAGATACTGATCCAGGTGGGCTCGCCAACATGATGAGTCTAGGTACTGATCCCGGTGGGCTCGCCAACATGATGAGTCTAAATACTGATCCAGGTGGGCTCGCCAACATGATGAGTCTAGATACTGATCCCGGTGGGCTCGCCAACATGATGAGTCAACGTACTGATCCAGATGGGCTCGCCAACGTGATGAGTCTACGTACTGATCCAGGTGGGCTCGCCAACGTGATGAGTCTAGATACTGATCCAGGTGGGCTCGCCAACATGATGAGTCTAGATACTGATCCAGGTGGGCTCGCCAACATGATGAGTCTAGATAATGATCCAAGTGGGCTTGCCAACGTGATGAGTCTAGATACTGATCCAGGTGGGCTCGCCAACATGATGAGTCTACGTGCTGATCCAGGTGGGCTCGCCATCATGATGAGTCTAGATACTGATCCAAGTGGGCTCGCCAACATGATGAGTCTAGATACTGATCCAGGTGGGCTTGCCAACATGATGAGTCTAGATAATGATCCAAGTGGACTCGCCAACGTGATGAGTCTAGATACTGATCCAGGTGGGCTCGCCAACATGATGAGTCTACGTACTGATCCAGGTGGGCTCGCCAACATGATGAGTCTACGTACTGATCCCGGTGGGCTCGCCAACGTGATGAGTCTACGTACTGATCCCAGTGGGCTCGCCAACATAATGAGTCTACGTACTGATCCAGGTGGGCTCGCCAACATGATGAGCCTACGTACTGATCCAGGTGCGCTCGCCAACATGATGAGTCTACGTACTGATCCAGGTGGGCTCGCCAACATGATGAGTCTAGATACTGATCCAGGTGGGCTCGCCAACATGATGAGTCTACGTACTGATCCAGGTGGGCTCGCCAACATGATGAGTCTACGTACTGATCCAGGTGGGCTCGCCAACATGATGAGTCTAGATACTGATCCAGGTGGGCTCGCCAACGTGATGAGTCTAGATACTGATCCAGGTGGGCTCGCCAACATGATGAGTCTAGATACTGATCCCAGTGGGCTCGCCAACATGATGAGTCTACGTACTGGTCCAGGTGGGCTCGCCAACGTGATGAGTCTACGTACTGATCCAGGTCGGCTCGCCAACGTGATGAGTCTAGATACTGATCCTGGTGGGCTCGCCAACATGATGAGTCTAGATACTGATCCAGGTGGGCTCGCCAACATGATGAGTCTAGATACTGATCCAGGTGGGCTCGCCAACATGATGAGTCTAGATTCTGATCCAGGTGCGGTCGCCAACATGATGAGTCTACGTACTGATCCAGGTGGGGTCGCCAACGTGATGAGTCTACGTACTGATCCTGGTGGGCTCGCCAACATGATGAGTCTACGTACTGATCCAGGTAGGCTCGCCAACATGATGAGTCTAGATACTGATCCAGGTTGACTCGCCAACATGATGAGTCTACGTACTGATCCAGGTGGGCTCGCCAACATGATGAGTCTAGATACTGATCCAGGTGGGCTCGCCAACATGATGAGTCAACGTACTGATCCAGATGGGCTAGCCGACGTGATGAGTCTACGTACTGATCCTGGTGGGCTCGCCAACATGATGAGGGTAGATACTGATCCAGGTGGGCTCGCCAACGTGATGAGTCTAGATACTGATCCCGGTGGACTCGCCAACATGATGAGTCTACTTATTGATCCAGGTGGGCTCGCCAACATGATGAGTCTACGTACTGATCCAGGTGGCCTCGCCAACATGATGAGTCTACGTACTGATCCTGGTGGGCTCGCCAACGTGATGAGTCTAGATACTGATCCTGGTGGGTTCGCCAACATGATGAGTCTAGATACTGATCCAGGTGGGCTCGCCAACATGATGAGTCTAGATACTGATCCAGGTGGGCTCGCCAACATGATGAGTCAACGTACTGATCCAGATGGGTTCGCCAACGTGATGAGTCTACGTACTGATCCTGGTGGGCTCGCCAACATGATGAGGGTAGATACTGATCCAGGGGGGCTCGCCAACATGATGAGTCTAGATACTGATCCCGGTGGACTCGCCAACATGATGAGTCTACTTATTGATCCAGGTGGGCTCGCCAACATGATGAGTCTAGATACTGATCCAGGTGGGCTCGCAAACATGATGAGTCTACGTACTGATCCTGGTGGGCTCGCCAACATGATGAGGGTAGATACTGATCCAGGTGGGCTCGCCAACGTGATGAGTCTAGATACTGATCCTGGTGGGCTCGCCAACGTGATGAGTCTAGATACTGATCCCGGTGGGCTCGCCAACGTGATGAGTCTACGTACTGATCCAGGTGGGCTCGCCAACATGATGAGTCTACGTACTGATCCATGTGGGCTCGCCAACATGATGAGTCTAGATACTGATCCAGGTGGGCTCGCCAATGTGATGAGTCTAGAGACTGATCCCAGGGGGCTCGCCAACATGATGAGTCTACGTACTGATCCAGGTGGGCTCGCCAACATGATGAGTTTACGTACTGATCCAGGTGGGCTCGCCAACATGATGAGTCTAGATACTGATCCAGGTGGGCTCGCCAACATGATGAGTCTCGATACTGATCCAGGTGGGCTCGCCAACATGATGAGTCTACGTACTGATCCAGGTGGACTCCCCAACATGATGAGTCTACGTACTGATCCAGGTGGACTCGCCAACGTGTTGAGTCTACGTACTGATCCCAGTGGGCTCGCCAACATGATGAGTCTACGTACTGGTCCAGGTGGGCTCGCCAACGTGATGAGTCTACGTACTGAACCAGGTCGGCTCGCCAACGTGATGAGTCTAGATACTGATCCTGGTGGGCTCGCCAACATGATGAGTCTAGATACAGATCCAGGTGGGCTCGCCAACATGATGAGTCTAGATACTGATCCAGGTGGGCTCGCCAACATGATGAGTCTAGATTCTGATCCAGGTGGGCTCGCCAACATGATGAGTCTACGTACTGATCCAGGTGGGCTCCCCAACATGATGAGTCTACGTACTGATCCCGGTGGGCTCGCCAACATGATGAGTCTACGTACTGATCCAGGTAGGCTCGCCAACATAATGAGTCTAGATACTGATCCAGGTTGACTCGCCAACATGATGAGTCTAGATACTGATCCAGGTGCGCTCGCCAACATGATGAGTCTAGATACTGATCCAGGTGGGCTCGCCAACATGATGAGTCTAGATTCTGATCCAGGTGGGCTCGCCAACATGATGAGTCTACGTACTGATCCAGGTGGGCTCGCCAACATGATGAGTCTTGATACTGATCCAGGTGCGCTCGCCAACATGATGAGTCTTGATACTGATCCAGGTGGGCTCGCCAACATGATGAGTCTAGATTCTGATCCAGGTGGGCTCGCCAACATGATGAGTCTACGTACTGATCCAGGTGGGCTCGCCAACGTGATGAGTCTACGTACTGATCCCGGTGGGCTTGCCAACATGATGAGTCTACGTACTGATCCAGGTAGGCTCGCCAACATGATGAGTCTAGATACTGATCCAGGTTGACTCGCCAACATGATGAGTCTACGTACTGATCCAGGTGGGCTCGCCAACATGATGAGTCTACGTACTGATCCATGTCGGCTCGCCAACATGATGAGTCTAGATACTGATCCAGGTGGGCTCGCCAATGTGATGAGTCTAGAGACTGATCCCAGGGGGCTCGCCAACATGATGAGTCTACGTACTGATCCAGGTGGGCTCGCCAACATGATGAGTTTACGTACTGATCCAGGTGGGCTCGCCAACATGATGAGTCTAGATACTGATCCAGGTGGGCTCGCAAACATGATGAGTCTCGATACTGATCCAGGTGGGCTCGCCAACATGATGAGTCTACGTACTGATCCAGGTGGACTCCCCAACATGATGAGTCTACGTACTGATCCAGGTGGACTCGCCAACGTGTTGAGTCTACGTACTGATCCCAGTGGGCTCGCCAACATGATGAGTCTACGTACTGGTCCAGGTGGGCTCGCCAACGTGATGAGTCTACGTACTGAACCAGGTCGGCTCGCCAACGTGATGAGTCTAGATACTGATCCTGGTGGGCTCGCCAACATGATGAGTCTAGATACAGATCCAGGTGGGCTCGCCAACATGATGAGTCTAGATACTGATCCAGGTGGGCTCGCCAACATGATGAGTCTAGATTCTGATCCAGGTGGGCTCGCCAACATGATGAGTCTACGTACTGATCCAGGTGGGCTCCCCAACATGATGAGTCTACGTACTGATCCCGGTGGGCTCGCCAACATGATGAGTCTACGTACTGATCCAGGTGGGCTCGCCAACATAATGAGTCTAGATACTGATCCAGGTTGACTCGCCAACATGATGAGTCTAGATACTGATCCAGGTGGTCTCGCCAACATGATGAGTCTACGTACTGATCCAGGTGGGCTCGCCAACATGATGAGTCTAGATACTGATCCAGGTGCGCTCGCCAACATGATGAGTCTAGATACTGATCCAGGTGGGCTCGCCAACATGATGAGTCTAGATTCTGATCCAGGTGGGCTCGCCAACATGATGAGTCTACGTACTGATCCAGGTGGGCTCGCCAACATGATGAGTCTTGATACTGATCCAGGTGCGCTCGCCAACATGATGAGTCTTGATACTGATCCAGGTGGGCTCGCCAACATGATGAGTCTAGATTCTGATCCAGGTGGGCTCGCCAACATGATGAGTCTACGTACTGATCCAGGTGGGCTCGCCAACGTGATGAGTCTACGTACTGATCCCGGTGGGCTTGCCAACATGATGAGTCTACGTACTGATCCAGGTAGGCTCGCCAACATGATGAGTCTAGATACTGATCCAGGTTGACTCGCCAACATGATGAGTCTACGTACTGATCCAGGTGGGCTCGCCAACATGATGAGTCTAGATACTGATCAAGGTGGGCTCGCCAACATGATGAGTCTAGGTACTGATCCCGGTGGGCTCGCCAACATGATGAGTCTAAATACTGATCCAGGTGGGCTCGCCAACATGATGAGTCTAGATACTGATCCCGGTGGGCTCGCCAACATGATGAGTCAACGTACTGATCCAGATGGGCTCGCCAACATGATGAGTCTACGTACTGATCCAGGTGGGCTCGCCAACGTGATGAGTCTAGATACTGATCCAGGTGGGCTCGCCAACATGATGAGTCTAGATACTGATCCAGGTGGGCTCGCCAACATGATGAGTCTAGATAATGATCCAAGTGGGCTTGCCAACGTGATGAGTCTAGATACTGATCCAGGTGGGCTCGCCAACATGATGAGTCTACGTGCTGATCCAGGTGGGCTCGCCAACATGATGAGTCTAGATACTGATCCAAGTGGGCTCGCCAACATGATGAGTCTAGATACTGATCCAGGTGGGCTCGCCAACATGATGAGTCTAGATAATGATCCAAGTGGACTCGCCAACGTGATGAGTCTAGATACTGATCCAGGTGGGCTCGCCAACATGATGAGTGTACGTGCTGATCCAGGTGGGCTCGCCAACATGATGAGTCTACGTACTGATCCAGGTGGGCTCGCCAACGTGATGAGTCTAGATACTGATCCAGGTGGGCTCGCCAACATGATGAGTCTAGACACTGATCCAGGTGGGCTCGCCAACATGATGAGTCTAGATACTGATCCAGGTGGGCTCGCCAACATGATGAGTCTACGTACTGATCCAGGTGGACTCGCCAACGTGTTGAGTCTACGTACTGATCCCAGTGGGCTCGCCAACATGATGAGTCTACGTACTGATCCAGGTGGGCTCGCCAACATGATGAGTCTACGTACTGATCCAGGTGGGCTCGCCAACATGATCAGTCTAGATATTCATCCCGGTGGGCTCGCCAACATGATGAGTCTAGATACTGATCCAGGTGGGCTCGCCAACATGTTGAGTCTACGTAGTGATCCAGGTGGGCTCGCCAACATGATGAGTCTAGATACTGATCCAGGTGGGCTCGCCAACATGATGAGTCAAGATACTGATCCCGGTGGGTTCGCCAACATGATGAGTCTACGTACTGATCCCGGTGGGCTCTCCAACATGATGAGTCTAGATACTGATCCCGGTGGGCTCGCCAACATGATGAGTCTACGTACTGATTCCGGTTTGGCTCACCAACGTGATGAGTCTACGTACTGATCCAGGTGGGCTCGCCAACATGATGAGTCTAGATACTGATCCCGGTGGGCTCGCCAACGTGATGAGTCTACGTACTGATCCCAGTGGGCTCGCCAACATGATGAGTCTACGTACTGATCCAGGTGGGCTCGCCAACATGATGAGCCTACGTACTGATCCAGGTGGGCTCGCCAACATGATGAGTCTAGATAATGATCCAAGTGGGCTCGCCAACGTGATGAGTCTAGATACTGATCCAGGTGGGCTCGCCAACATGATGAGTCTACGTGCTGATTCAGGTGGGCTCGCCAACATGATGAGTCTACGTACTGATCCAGGTGGGCTCGCCAACGTGATGAGTCTAGATACTGATCCAGGTGGGCTCGCCAACATGATGAGTCTAGATACTGATCCAGGTGGGCTCGCCAACATGATGAGTCTACGTACTGATCCACGTGGGCTCGCCAACGTGATGAGTCTAGATACTGATCCAGGTGGGCTCGCCAACATGATGAGTCTAGATACTGATCCAGGTGGGCTCGCCAACATGATGAGTCTAGATACTGATCCAGGTGGGCTCGCAAACATGATGAGTCTAGATAATGATCCAAGTGGGCTCGCCAACGTGATGAGTCTACGTGCTGATCCAGGTGGGCTCGCCAACATGATGAGTCTACGTACTGATCCAGGTGGGCTCGCCAACGTGATGAGTCTAGATACTGATCCAGGTGGGCTCGCCAACATGATGAGTCTAGACACTGATCCAGGTGGGCTCGCCAACATAATGAGTCTAGATACTGATCCAGGTGGGCTCGCCAACATGATGAGTCTACGTACTGATCCAGGTGGACTCGCCAACGTGTTGAGTCTACGTACTGATCCCAGTGGGCTCGCCAACATGATGAGTCTACGTACTGATCCAGGTGGGCTCGCCAACAGATGAGTCTACGTACTGATCCAGGTGGGCTCGCCAACATGATCAGTCTAGATATTCATCCCAGGTGGGCTAGCCAACATGATGAGTCTAGATACTGATCCAGGTGGGCTCGCCAACATGTTGAGTCTACGTAGTGATCCAGGTGGGCTCGCCAACATGATGAGTCTAGATACTGATCCAGGTGGGCTCGCCAACATGATGAGTCAAGATACTGATCCCGGTGGGTTCGCCAACATGATGAGTCTACGTACTGATCCCGGTGGGCTCGCCAACATGATGAGTCTAGATACTGATCCCGGTGGGCTCGCCAACATGATGAGTCTACGTACTGATTCCGGTTTGGCTCACCAACGTGATGAGTCTACGTACTGATCCAGGTGGGCTCGCCAACATGATGAGTCTAGATACTGATCCAGGTGGGCTCGCCAACATGATGAGTCTACGTACTCATCCAGGTGGGCTCGCCAACATGATGAGTCTACGTACTGATCCAGGTGGGCTCGCCAACATGATGAGTCTAGATACTGATCCAGGTGGGCTCGCCAACATGATGAGCCAACGTACTGGTCCAGGTGGGCTCGCCAACATGATGAGTCTAGATACTGATCCCAGTGGGCTCGCCAACATGATGAGTCTACGTACTGTTCCAGGTGGGCTCGCCAACGTGATGAGTCTACGTACTGATCCAGGTCGGCTCGCCAACGTGATGAGTCTAGATACTGATCCTGGTGGGCTCGCCAACATGATGAGTCTAGATACTGATCCAGGTGGGCTCGCCAACATGATGAGTCTAGATACTGATCCAGGTGGGCTCGCCAACATGATGAGTCTAGATTCTGATCCAGGTGGGCTCGCCAACATGATGAGTCTACGTACTGATCCAGGTGGGCTCGCCAACGTGATGAGTCTACGTACTGATCCAGGTAGGCTCGCCAACATGATGAGTCTAGATACTGATCCAGGTTGACTCGCCAACATGATGAGTCTACGTACTGATCCAGGTGGGCTCGCCAACATGATGAGTCTAGATACTGATCCAGGTGGGCTCGCCAACATGATGAGTCAACGTACTGATCCAGATGGGCTCGCCGACGTGATGAGTCTACGTACTGATCCTGGTGGGCTCGCCAACATGATGAGGGTAGATACTGATCCAGGTGGGCTCGCCAACGTGATGAGTCTAGATACTGATCCCGGTGGACTCGCCAACATGATGAGTCTACTTATTGATCCAGGTGGGCTCGCCAACATGATGAGTCTACGTACTGATCCAGGTGGCCTCGCCAACATGATGAGTCTACGTACTGATCCAGGTGGGCTCGCCAACGTGATGAGTCTAGATACTCTTCCTGGTGGGTTCGCCAACATGATGAGTCTAGATACTGATCCAGGTGGGCTCGCCAACATGATGAGTCTAGATTCTGATCCAGGTGGGCTCGCCAACATGATGAGTCTACGTACTTATCCAGGTGGACTCCCCAACATGATGAGTCTACGTACTGATCCAGGTGGACTCGCCAACGTGTTGAGTCTACGTACTGATCCCAGTGGGCTCGCCAACATGATGAGTCTACGTACTGGTCCAGGTGGGCTCGCCAACGTGATGAGTCTACGTACTGAACCAGGTCGGCTCGCCAACGTGATGAGTCTAGATACTGATCCTGGTGGGCTCGCCAACATGATGAGTCTAGATACTGATCCAGGTGGGCTCGCCAACATGATGAGTCTAGATTCTGATCCAGGTGGGCTGGCCAACATGATGAGTCTAGATTCTGATCCAGGTGGGCTCGCCAACATGATGAGTCTACGTACTGATCCAGGTGGGCTCCCCAACATGATGAGTCTACGTACTGATCCCGGTGGGCTCGCCAACATGATGAGTCTACGTACTGATCCAGGTAGGCTCGCCAACATAATGAGTCTAGATTCTGATCCAGGTTGACTCGCCAACATGATGAGTCTAGATACTGATCCAGGTGGGCTCGCCAACATGATGAGTCTACGTACTGATCCAGGTGGGCTCGCCAACATGATGAGTCTAGATACTGATCCAGGTGCGCTCGCCAACCTGATGAGTCTAGATACTGATCCAGGTGGGCTCGCCAACATGATGAGTCTAGATTCTGATCCAGGTGGGCTCGCCAACATGATGAGTCTACGTACTGATCCAGGTGGGCTCGCCAACATGATGAGTCTAGATACTGATCCAGGTGCGCTCGCCAACATGATGAGTCTTGATACTGATCCAGGTGGGCTCGCCAACATGATGAGTCTAGATTCTGATCCAGGTGGGCTCGCCAACATGATGAGTCTACGTAGTGATCCAGGTGGGCTCGCCAACGTGATGAGTCTACGTACTGATCCCGGTGGGCTCGCCAACATGATGAGTCTACGTACTGATCCAGGTAGGCTCGCCAACATAATGAGTCTAGATACTGATCCAGGTTGACTCGCCAACATGATGAGTCTAGATACTGATCCAGGTGGGCTCGCCAACATGATGAGTCTACGTACTGATCCAGGTGGGCTCGCCAACATGATGAGTCTAGATACAGATCCAGGTGCGCTCGCCAACATGATGAGTGTAGATACTGATCCAGGTGGGCTCGCCAACATGATGAGTCTACGTACTGATCCAGGTGGGCTCGCCAACATGATGAGTCTACGTACTGATCCCAGTGGGCTCGCCAACGTGATGAGTCTACGTACTGATCCCGGTGGGCTCGCCAACATGATGAGTCTAGGTACTGATCCCGGTGGGCTCGCCAACATGATGAGTCTAGGTACTGATCCAGGTGTACTCGCCAACATGATGAGTCTAGGTACTGATCCCGGTAGGCTCGCCAACATGATGAGTCTACGTACTGATCCAGGTGGGCTCGCCAACATGATGAGTCTACGTACTGATCCCGGTGGGCTCGCCAACATGATGAGTCTACGTACTGATCCAGGTGGACTCGCCAACATGATGAGTCTACGTACTGATCCCGGTAGGCTCCCCAATGTGATGAGTCTACGTACTGATCCAGGTGGGCTCGCCAATGTGATGAGTCTACGTACTGATCCAGGTGGGCTCGCCAACATGATGAGTCTAGATACTGATCCAGGTGGACTCGCCAACATGATGAGTCTACGTAATGATCCCGGTGGGCTCTCCAACGTGATGAGTCTACGTAGTGATCCAGGTGGGCTCTCCAACGTGATGAGTCTACGTACTGATCCATGTGGGCTCGCCAACATGATGAGTCTAGATACTGATCCAGGTGGGCTCACCAATGTGATGAGTCTAGAGACTGATCCCAGTGGGCTCGCCAACATGATGAGTCTACGTACTGATCCAGATGGGCTCGCCAACATGATGAGTTTACGTACTGATCCAGGTGGGCTCGCCAACGTGATGAGTCTAGATACTGATCCAGGTGGGCTCGCCAACATGATGAGTCTAGATACTGATCCAGGTGGGCTCGCCAACATGATGAGTCTACGTACTGATCCAGGTGGACTCCCCAACATGATGAGTCTACGTACTGATCCAGGTGGACTCGCCAACGTGTTGAGTCTACGTACTGATCCCAGTGGGCTCGCCAACATGATGAGTCTACGTACTGGTCCAGGTGGGCTTGCCAACGTGATGAGTCTACGTACTGAACCAGGTCGGCTCGCCAACGTGATGAGTCTAGATACTGATCCTGGTGGGCTCGCCAACATGATGAGTCTAGATACTGATCCAGGTGGGCTCGCCAACATGATGAGTCTAGATTCTGATCCAGGTGGGCTCGCCAACATGATGAGTCTACGTACTGATCCAGGTGGGCTCGCCAACATGATGAGTCTACGTACTGATCCCGGTGGGCTCGCCAACATGATGAGTCTACGTACTGATCCAGGTAGGCTCGCCAACATAATGAGTCTAGATACTGATCCAGGTTGACTCGCCAACATGATGAGTCTAGATACTGATCCAGGTGCGCTCGCCAACATGATGAGTCTACGTACTGATCCAGGTGGGCTCGCCAACATGATGAGTCTAGATACTGATCCAGGTGCGCTCGCCAACATGATGAGTCTAGATACTGATCCAGGTGGGCTCGCCAACATGATGAGTCTAGATTCTGATCCAGGTGGGCTCGCCAACATGATGAGTCTACGTACTGATCCAGGTGGGCTCGCCAACATGATGAGTCTAGATACTGATCCAGGTGCGCTCGCCAACATGATGAGTCTTGATACTGATCCAGGTGGGCTCGCCAACATGATGAGTCTAGATTCTGATCCAGGTGGGCTCGCCAACATGATGAGTCTTCGTACTGATCCAGGTGGGCTCGCCAACATGATGAGTCTAGATACTGATCCAGGTGCGCTCGCCAACATGATGAGTCTAGATACTGATCCAGGTGGGCTCGCCAACATGATGAGTCTAGATTCTGATCCAGGTGGGCTCGCCAACATGATGAGTCTACGTACTGATCCAGGTGGGCTCGCCAACATGATGAGTCTAAATACTGATCCAGGTGGGCTCGCCAACATGATTTGTCTAGATACTGATCCAGGTGGGCTCGCCAACATGATGAGTCTAGATTCTGATCCAGGTGGGCTCGCCAACATGATGAGTCTACGTAATGATCCAGGTGGGCTCGCCAACGTGATGAGTCTACGTACTGATCCCGGTGGGCTCGCCAGCATGATGAGTCTACGTACTGATCCAGGTAGGCTCGCCACCATAATGAGTCTAGATACTGATCCAGGTTGACTCGCCAACATGATGAGTCTAGATACTGATCCAGGTGGGCTCGCCAACATGATGAGTCTACGTACTGATCCAGGTGGGCTCGCCAACATGATGAGTCTAGATACAGATCCAGGTGCGCTCGCCAACATGATGAGTGTAGATACTGATCCAGGTGGGCTCGCCTACATGATGAGTCTACGTGCTGATCCAGGTGGGCTCGCCAACATGATGAGTCTACGTACTGATCCCAGTGGGCTCGCCAACGTGATGAGTCTACGTACTGATCCCGGTGGGCTCGCCAACATGATGAGTCTAGGTACTGATCCCGGTGGGCTCGCCAACATGATGAGTCTAGGTACTGATCCAGATGTACTCGCCAACATGATGAGTCTAGGTACTTATCCCGGTAGGCTCGCCAACATGATGAGTCTACGTACTGATCCAGGTGGGCTCGCCAACATGATGAGTCTACGTACTGATCCCGGTGGGCTCGCCAACATGATGAGTCTACGTACTGATCCAGGTGGACTCGCCAACATAATGAGTCTACGTACTGATCCCGGTAGGCTCCCCAATGTGATGAGTCTACGTACTGATCCAGGTGGGCTCGCCAATGTGATGAGTCTACGTACTGATCCAGGTGGGCTCGCCAACATGATGAGTCTAGATACTGATCCAGGTGGACTCGCCAACATGATGAGTCTACGTAGTGATCCCGGTGGGCTCTCCAACGTGATGAGTCTACGTAGTGATCCAGGTGGGCTCTCCAACGTGATGAGTCTACGTACTGATCCAGGTGGGCTCGCCAACGTGATGAGTCTACGTACTGATCCTGGTGGGCTCGCCAACATGATGAGTCTACGTACTGATCCTGGTGGGCTCGCCAACATGATGAGTCTAGATACTGATCCCGGTGGGCTCGCCAACATGATGAGTCTACGTACTGATCCAGGTGGACTCTCCAACATGATGAGTCTACGTACTGATCCCGGTAGGCTCCCCAATGTGATGAGTCTACGTACTGATCCAGGTGGGCTCGCCAATGTGATGAGTCTACGTACTGATCCAGGTGGGCTCGCCAACATGATGAGTCTAGATACTGATCCAGGTGGACTCGCCATCATGATGAGTCTACGTAGTGATCCCGGTGGGCTCTCCAACGTGATGAGTCTACGTAGTGATCCAGGTGGGCTCTCCAACGTGATGAGTCTACGTAATGATCCAGGTGGGCTCGCCAACGTGATGAGTCTACGTACTGATCCTGGTGGGCTCGCCAACATGATGAGTCTAGATACTGATCCCGGTGGGCTCGCCAACATGATGAGTCTAGATACTGATCCCGGTTGGCTCGCCAACATGATGAGTCTACGTACTGATCCAGGTGGGCTCGCCAACATGATGAGTCTAGATACTGATCCAGGTGGGCTCGCCAACGTGATGAGTCTAGATACTGATCCAGGTGGGCTCGCCAACATGATGAGTCTAGATACTGATCCAGGTGGACTCGCCAACATGATGAGCCTACGTACTGATCCAGGTGGGCTCGCCAACATGATGAGTCTACGTACTGATCCAGGTGGGCATGCCAACATGATGAGTCTAGATACTGATCCAGGTGGGCTCGCCAACATGATGAGTCTACGTACTGATCCAGGTAGGCTCGCCAACATGATGAGTCTACGTACTGATCCAGGTGGGCTCGCCAACATGATGAGTCTAGATACTGATCCAGGTGGGCTCGCCAACATGATGAGTCTAGATACTGATCCAGGTGGGCTCGCCAACATGATGATTCTAGATACTGATCCAGGTGGGCTCGCCAACATGATGAGTCTAGATACTGATCAAGGTGGACTCGCCAACATCATGAGCCTAGGTACTGATCCAGGTGGGCTCGCCAACATGATTTGTCTAGATACTGATCCAGGTGGGCTCGCCAACATGATGAGTCTACGTACTGATCCAGGTGGACTCGCCAATGTGTTGAGTCTACGTACTGATCCCAGTGGGCTCGCCAGCATGATGAGTCTACGTACTGATCCAGGTGGGCTCGCCAACATGATGAGTCTAGATACTGATCCCGGTGGGCTCGCCAACATGATTAGTCTACGTACTGATCCAGGTGGGCTCGCCAACATGACGAGTCTAGATACTGATCCCGGTGGGCTCGCCAACATGATGAGTCTACATACTGATCCAGTTGGGTTCGCCAACATGATGAGTCTAGATAATGATCCAAGTGGGCTTGCCAACGTGATGAGTCTAGATACTGATCCAGGTGGGCTCTCCAACATGATGAGTCTACGTGCTGATCCAGGTGGGCTCGCCAACATGATGAGTCTAGATACTGATCCAGGTGGGCTCGCAAACATGATGAGTCTAGACACTGATCCCGGTGGGCTCGCCAACATGATGAGTCTAGATACTGATCCGGGTGGGCTCGCCAACATGATGAGTCTACGTACTGATCCAGGTGGACTCGCCAACGTGTTGAGTCTACGTACTGATCCCAGTGGGCTCGCCAACATGATGAGTCTACGTACTGATCCAGGTGGGCTCGCCAACATGATGAGTCTACGTACTGATCCAGGTGGGCTCGCCAACATGATCAGTCTAGATATTCATCCCGGTGGGCTCGCCAACATGATGAGTCTAGATACTGATCCAGGTGGGCTCGCCAACATGTTGAGTCTACGTAGTGATCCAGGTGGGCTCGCCAACATGATGAGTCTAGATACTGATCCCGGTGGGCTCGCCAACATGATGAGTGAAGATACTTATCCCGGTGGGCTCGCCAACATGATGAGTCTACGTACTGATCCCGGTGGGCTCGCCAACATGATGAGTCTAGATATTGATCCCGGTGGGCTCGCCAACATGATGAGTCTACGTACTGATTCCGGTTTGGCTCACCAACGTGATGAGTCTACGTACTGATCCAGGTGGGCTCGCCAACATGATGAGTCTAGATACTGATCCCGGTGGGCTCGCCAACGTGATGAGTCTACGTACTGATCCCAGTGGGCTCGCCAACATGATGAGTCTACGTACTGATCCAGGTGGGCTCGCCAACATGATGAGCCTACGTACTGATCCAGGTGGGCTCGCCAACATGATGAGTCTACGTACTGATCCAGGTGGGCTCGCCAACATGATGAGTCTACGTACTCATCCAGGTGGGCTCGCCAACATGATGAGTCTACGTACTGATCCAGGTGGGCTCGCCAACATGATGAGTCTAGATACTGATCCAGGCGGGCTCGCCAACGTGATGAGTCTAGATACTGATCCAGGTGGGCTCGCCAACATGATGAGTCTAGATACTGATCCAGGTGGACTCGCCAACATGATGAGCCAACGTACTGGTCCAGGTGGGCTCGCCAACATGATGAGTCTAGATACTGATCCCAGTGGGCTCGCCAACATGATGAGTCTACGTACTGTTCCAGGTGGGCTCGCCAACGTGATGAGTCTACGTACTGATCCAGGTCGGCTCGCCAACGTGATGAGTCTAGATACTGATCCTGGTGGGCTCGCCAACATGATGAGTCTACGTACTGATCCAGGTGGGCTCGCCAACATGATGAGTCTAGATACTGATCCAGGTGGGCTCGCCAACATGATGAGTCTAGATTCTGATCCAGGTGGGCTCGCCAACATGATGAGTCTACGTACTGATCCAGGTGGGTTCGCCAACGTGATGAGTCTACGTACTGATCCTGGTGGGCTCGCCAACATGATGAGTCTACGTACTGAATCAGGTAGGCTCGCCAACATGATGAGTCTAGATACTGATCCAGGTTGACTCGCCAACATGATGAGTCTACGTACTGATCCAGGTGGGCTCGCCAACATGATGAGTCTAGATACTGATCCAGGTGGGCTCGCCAACATGATGAGTCAACGTACTGATCCAGATGGGCTCGCCGACGTGATGAGTCTACGTACTGATCCTGGTGGGCTCGCCAACATGATGAGGGTAGATACTGATCCAGTTGGGCTCGCCAACGTGATGAGTCTAGATACTGATCCCGGTGGACTCGCCAACATGATGAGTCTACTTATTGATCCAGGTGGGCTCGCCAACATGATGAGTCTACGTACTGATCCAGGTGGCCTCGCCAACATGATGAGTCTACGTACTGATCCTGGTGGGCTCGCCAACGTGATGAGTCTAGATACTGATCCTGGTGGGTTCGCCAACATGATGAGTCTAGATACTGATCCAGGTGGGCTCGCCAACATGATGAGTCTAGATACTGATCCAGGTGGGCTCGCCAACATGATGAGTCAACGTACTGATCCAGATGGGCTCGCCAACGTGATGAGTCTACGTACTGATCCTGGTGGGCTCGCCAACATGATGAGGGTAGATACTGATCCAGGTGGGCTCGCCAACGTGATGAGTCTAGATACTGATCCCGGTGGACTGGCCAACATGATGAGTCTACTTATTGATCCAGGTGGGCTCGCCAACATGATGAGTCTACGTACTGATCCAGGTGGGCTCGCCAACATGATGAGTCTATGTACTGATCCTGGTGGGCTCGCCAACGTGATGAGTCTAGATCCTGATCCCGGTGGGCTCGCCAACGTGATGAGTCTACGTACTGATCCAGGTGGGCTCGCCAACATGATGAGTCTACGTACTGATCCATGTGGGCTCGCCAACATGATAAGTCTAGATACTGATCCAGGTGGGCTCGCCAATGTGATGAGTCTAGAGACTGATCCCAGTGGGCTCGCCAACATGATGAGTCTACGTACTGATCCAGATGGGCTCGCCAACATGATGAGTTTACGTACTGATCCAGGTGGGCTCGCCAACATGATGAGTCTACGTACTGATCCATGTGGGCTCGCCAACATGATGAGTCTAGATACTGATCCAGGTGGGCTCGCCAATGTGATGAGTCTAGAGACTGATCCCAGTGGGCTCGCCAACATGATGAGTCTACGTACTGATCCAGATGGGCTCGCCAACGTGATGAGTCTACGTACTGATCCAGGTGGGCTCGCCAACATGATGAGTCTAGATACTGATCCCGGTGGGCTCGCCAACGTGATGAGTCTACGTACTGATCCCAGTGGGCTCGCCAACATGATGAGTCTACGTACTGATCCAGGTGGGCTCGCCAACATGATGAGCCTACGTACTGATCCAGGTGGGCTCGCCAACATGATGAGTCTACGTACTTATCCAGGTGGGCTCGCCAACGTGATGAGTCTAGATACTGATCCAGGTGGGCTCGCCAACATGATGAGTCTACGTACTCATCCAGGTGGGCTCGCCAACATGATGAGTCTACGTACTGATCCAGGTGGGCTCGCCAACATGATGAGTCTAGATACTGATCCAGTCGGGCTCGCCAACGTGATGAGTCTAGATACTGATCCAGGTGGGCTCGCCAACATGATGAGTCTAGATACTGATCCCAGTGGGCTCGCCAACATGATGAGTCTACGTACTGTTCCAGGTGGGCTCGCCAACGTGATGAGTCTACGTACTGATCCAGGTCGGCTCGCCAACGTGATGAGTCTAGATACTGATCCTGGTGGGCTCGCCAACATGATGAGTCTAGATACTGATCCAGGTTGGCTCGCCAACATGATGAGTCTAGATTCTGATCCAGGTGGGCTCGCCAACATGATTTGTCTACGTACTGATCCAGGTGGGCTCGCCAACGTGATGAGTCTACGTACTGATCCTGGTGGGCTCGCCAACATGATGAGTCTACGTACTGATCCAGGTAGGCTCGCCAACATGATGAGTCTAGATACTGATCCAGGTTGACTCGCCAACATGATGAGTCTACGTACTGATCCAGGTGGGCTCGCCAACATGATGAGTCTAGATACTGATCCAGGTGGGCTCGCCAACATGATGAGTCAACGTACTGATCCAGATGGGCTCGCCGACGTGATGAGTCTACGTACTGATCCTGGTGGGGTCGCCAACATGTTGAGGGTAGATACTGATCCAGGTGGGCTCGCCAACGTGATGAGTCTAGATACTGATCCCGGTGGACTCGCCAACATGATGAGTCTACTTATTGATCCAGGTGGGCTCGCCAACATGATGAGTCTACGTACTGATCCAGGTGGCCTCGCCAACATGATGAGTCCACGTACTGATCCTGGTGGGCTCGCCAACGTGATGAGTCTAGATACTGATCCTGGTGGGTTCGCCAACATGATGAGTCTAGATACTGATCCAGGTGGGCTCGCCAACATGATGAGTCTAGATACTGATCCAGGTGGGCTCGCCAACATGATGAGTCAACGTACTGATCCAGATGGGCTCGCCAACGTGATGAGTCTACGTACTGATCCTGGTGGGCTCGCCAACATGATAAGGGTAGATACTGATCCAGGTGGGCTCGCCAACGTGATGAGTCTAGATACTGATCCCGGTGGACTGGCCAACATGATGAGTCTACTTATTGATCCAGGTGGGCTCGCCAACATGATGAGTCTACGTACTGATCCAGGTGGGCTCGCCAACATGATGAGTCTACGTACTGATCCTGGTGGGCTCGCCAACGTGATGAGTCTAGATACTGATCCCGGTGGGCTCGCCAACGTGATGAGTCTACGTACTGATCCAGGTGGGCTCGCCAACATGATGAGTCTACGTACTGATCCATGTGGGCTCGCCAACATGATAAGTCTAGATACTGATCCAGGTGGGCTCGCCAATGTGATGAGTCTAGAGACTGATCCCAGTGGGCTCGCCAACATGATGAGTCTAGATACTGATCCTGGTGGGCTCGCCAACATGATGAGTCTAGATACTGATCCAGGTGAGCTCGCCAACATGATGAGTCTAGATTCTGATCCAGGTGGGCTCGCCAACATGATGAGTCTAGATTCTGATCCAGGTGGGCTCGCCAACATGATGAGTCTACGTACTGATCCAGGTGGGCTCCCCAACATGATGAGTCTACGTACTGATGCCGGTGGGCTCGCCAACATGATGAGTCTACGTACTGATCCAGGTAGGCTCGCCAACATAAAGAGTCTAGATACTGATCCAGGTTGACTCGCCAACATGATGAGTCTAGATACTGATCCAGGTGGGCTCGCCAACATGATGAGTCTACGTACTGATCCAGGTGGGCTCGCCAACATAATGAGTCTAGATACTGATCCAGGTGCGCTCGCCAACATGATGAGTCTAGATACTGATCCAGGTGGGCTCGCCAACATGATGAGTCTAGATTCTGATCCAGGTGGGCTCGCCAACATGATGAGTCTTGATACTGATCCAGGTGGGCTCGCCAACATGATGAGTCTAGATTCTGATCCAGGTGGGCTCGCCAACATGATGAGTCTACGTACTGATCCAGGTGGGCTCGCCAACGTGATGAGTCTACGTACTGATCCAGGTGGGCTCGCCAACATGATGAGTCTACGTGCTGATCCAGGTAGGCTCGCCAACATAATGAGTCTAGATACTGATCCAGGTTGACTCGCCAACATGATGAGTCTAGATACTGATCCAGGTGGGCTCGCCAACATGATGAGTCTACGTACTGATCCAGATGGGCTCGCCAACTGGATGAGTCTAGATACTGATCCAGGTGCGCTCGCCAACATGATGAGTGTAGATACTGATCCAGGTGGGCTCGCCAACATGATGAGTCTACGTACTGATCCAGGTGGGCTCGCCAACATGATGAGTCTACGTAGTGATCCCGGTGGGCTCGCCAACGTGATGAGTCTACGTACTGATCCCGGTGGGCTCGCCAACATGATGAGTCTAGGTACTGATCCCGGTGGGCTCGCCAACATGATGAGTCTAGGTACTGATCCAGGTGAACTCGCCAACATGATGAGTCTACGTACTGATCCCGGTAGGTTCGCCAACATGATGAGTCTACGTACTGATCCAGGTGGGCTCGCCAACATGATGAGTCTACGTACTGATCCCCGTGGGCTCGCCAACATGATGAGTCTACGTACTGATCCAGGTGGACTCGCCAATATGATGAGTCTACGTACTGATCCCGGTAGGCTCCCCAATGTGATGAGTCTACGTACTGATCCAGGTGGGCTCGCCAATGTGATGAGTCTACGTACTGATCCAGGTGGGCTCGCCAACATGATGAGTCTAGATACTGATCCAGGTGGACTCGCCAACATGATGAGTCTACGTAGTGATCCCGGTGGGCTCTCCAACGTGATGAGTCTACGTAGTGATCCAGGTGGGCTCTCCAACGTGATGAGTCTACGTACTGATCCAGGTGGTCTCGCCAACGTGATGAGTCTACGTACTGATCCAGGTGTACTCGCCAACATGATGAGTCTAGATACTGATCCCGGTGTACTCGCCAACATGATGAGTCTAGATACTGATCCCGGTTGGCTCGCCAACATGATGAGTCTACGTACTGATCCAGGTGGGCTCGCCAACATGATGAGTCTAGATACTGATCCAGGTGGGCTCGCCAACGTGATGAGAATAGATACTGATCCAGGTGGGCTCGCCAACATGATGAGTCTAGATACTGATCCAGGTGGACTCGCCAACATGATGAGCCTACGTACTGATCCAGGTGGGCTCGCCAACATGATGAGTCTACGTACTGATTCAGGTGGGCTCGCCAACATGATGAGTCTAGATACTGATCCAGGTGGGCTCGCCAACATGATGAGTCTACCTACTGATCCAGGTAGGCTCGCCAACATGATGAGTCTACGTACTGATCCAGGTGGGCTCGCCAACATGATGAGTCTAGATACTGATCCAGGTGGGCTCGCCAAAATGATGAGTCTAGATACTGATCCAGGTGGGCTCGCCAACATGATGAGTCTAGATACTGATCCTGGTGGACTCGCCAACATCATGAGCCTAGGTACTGATCCAGGTGGGCTCGCCAACATGATTTGTCTAGATACTGATCCAGGTGGGCTCGCCAACATGATGAGTCTACGTACTGATCCAGGTAGGCTCGCCAATGTGATGAGTCTACGTACTGATCCAGGTGGGCTCGCCAACATGATGAGTCTAGATACTGATCCAGGTGGACTCGCCAACATGATGAGTCTACGTAGTGGTCCCGGTGGGCTCTCCAACGTGATGAGTCTACGTAGTGATCCAGGTGGGCTCTCCAACGTGATGAGTCTACGTACTGATCCAGGTGGTCTCGCAAACGTGATGAGTCTACGTACTGATCCAGGTGTACTCGCCAACATGATGAGTCTAGATACTGATCCCGGTGGGCTCGCCAACATGATGAGTCTAGATACTGATCCCGGTTGGCTCGCCAACATGATGAGTCTACGTACTGATCCAGGTGGGCTCGCCAACATGATGAGTCTAGATACTGATCCAGGTGGGCTCGCCAACGTGATGAGAATAGATACTGATCCAGGTGGGCTCGCCAACATGATGAGTCTAGATACTGATCCAGGTGGACTCGCCATCATGATGAGCCTACGTACTGATCCAGGTGGGCTCGCCAACATGATGAGTCTACGTACTGATTCAGGTGGGCTCGCCAACATGATGAGTCTAGATACTGATCCAGGTGGGCTCGCCAACATGATGAGTCTACCTACTGATCCAGGTAGGCTCGCCAACATGATGAGTCTACGTACTGATCCAGGTGGGCTCGCCAACATGATGAGTCTAGATACTGATCCAGGTGGGCTCGCCAAAATGATGAGTCTAGATACTGATCCAGGTGGGCTCGCCAACATGATGAGTCTAGATACTGATCAAGGTGGACTCGCCAACATCATGAGCCTAGGTACTGATCCAGGTGGGCTCGCCAACATGATTTGTCTAGATACTGATCCAGGTGGGCTCGCCAACATGATGAGTCTACGTACTGATCCAGGTGGACTCGCCAATGTGTTGAGTCTACGTACTGATCCCAGTGGGCTCGCCAGCATGATGAGTCTACGTACTGATCCAGGTGGGCTCGCCAACATGATGAGTCTAGATACTGATCCCGGTGGGCTCGCCAACATGATGAGTCTACGTACTGATCCAGGTGGGCTCGCCAACATGACGAGTCGATATACTGATCCCGGTGGGCTCACCAACATGATGAGTCTACATACTGATCCAGTTGGGCTCGCCAACATGATGAGTCTAGATACTGATTCAGGTGGGCTCGCCAACGTGATGAGTCTAGATACTGATCCCGGTGGGCTCGCCAACATGATGAGTCTACGTACTGATCCCAGTGGGCTCGCCAACATGATGAGTCTACGTACTCATCCAGGTGGGCTTGCCAACATGATGAGTCTACGTACTGATCCAGGTGGGCTCGCCAACGTGATGAGTCTACGTACTGATCCAGGTGGGCTCGCCAACGTGATGAGTCTACGTACTGATCCAGGTGGGCTCGCCAACATGATGAGTCTACGTACTGATCAAGGTGGGCTCGCCAACGTGATGAGTCTACGTACTGATCCAGGTGGGCTCGCCAACGTGATGAGTCTACGTACTGATCCCAGTGGGCTCGCCAACATGATGAGTCTACGTACTCATCCAGGTGGGCTTGCCAACATGATGAGTCTACATACTGATCCAGGTGGGCTCGCCAACGTGATGAGTCTACGTACTGATCCCGGTGGGCTCGCCAACGTGATGAGTCTAGGTACTGATCCCGGTGGGCTCGCCAACATGATGAGTCTAGGTACTGATCCAGGTGGGCTCGCCAACATGATGAGTCTAGGTACTGATCCAGGTGTACTCGCCAACATGATGAGTCTAGGTACTGATCCCGGTAGGCTCGCCAACATGATGAGTCTACGTACTGATCCAGGTGGACTCACCAACATGATGAGTCTACGTACTGATCCCGGTAGGCTCCCCAATGTGATGAGTCTACGTACTGATCCAGGTGGACTCCCCAACATGATGAGTCTACGTACTGATCCAGGTGGACTCGCCAACGTGTTGAGTCTACGTACTGATCCCAGTGGGCTCGCCAACATGATGAGTCTACGTACTGGTCCAGGTGGGCTCGCCAACGTGATGAGTCTACGTACTGAACCAGGTCGGCTCGCCAACGTGATGAGTCTAGATACTGATCCTGGTGGGCTCGCCAACATGATGAGTCTACGTACTGATCCAGGTGGGCTCGCCAACATAATGAGTCTAGATACTGATCCAGGTGCGCTCGCCAACATGATGAGTCTAGATACTGATCCAGGTGGGCTCGCCAACATGATGAGTCTAGATTCTGATCCAGGTGGGCTCGCCAACATGATGAGTCTACGTACTGATCCAGGTGGGCTCGCCAACATGATGAGTCTAGATACTGATCCAGGTGGGCTCGCCAACGTGATGAGAATAGATACTGATCCAGGTGGGCTCGCCAACATGATGAGTCTAGATACTGATCCAGGTGGACTCGCCAACATGATGAGCCTACGTACTGATCCAGGTGGGCTCGCCAACATGATGAGTCTACGTACTGATTCAGGTGGGCTCGCCAACATGATGAGTCTAGATACTGATCCAGGTGGGCTCGCCAACATGATGAGTCTACCTACTGATCCAGGTAGGCTCGCCAACATGATGAGTCTACGTACTGATCCAGGTGGGCTCGCAAACATGATGAGTCTAGATACTGATCCAGGTGGGCTCGCCAAAATGATGAGTCTAGATACTGATCCAGGTGGGCTCGCCAACATGATGAGTCTAGATACTGATCCTGGTGGACTCGCCAACATCATGAGCCTAGGTACTGATCCAGGTGGGCTCGCCAACATGATTTGTCTAGATACTGATCCAGGTGGGCTCGCCAACATGATGAGTCTACGTACTGATCCAGGTAGGCTCCCCAATGTGATGAGTCTACGTACTGATCCAGGTGGGCTCGCCAATGTGATGAGTCTACGTACTGATCCAGGTGGGCTCGCCAACATGATGAGTCTAGATACTGATCCAGGTGGACTCGCCAACATGATGAGTCTACGTAGTGGTCCCGGTGGGCTCTCCAACGTGATGAGTCTACGTAGTGATCCAGGTGGGCTCTCCAACGTGATGAGTCTACGTACTGATCCAGGTGGTCTCGCAAACGTGATGAGTCTACGTACTGATCCAGGTGTACTCGCCAACATGATGAGTCTAGATACTGATCCCGGTGGGCTCGCCAACATGATGAGTCTAGATACTGATCCCGGTTGGCTCGCCAACATGATGAGTCTACGTACTGATCCAGGTGGGCTCGCCAACATGATGAGTCTAGATACTGATCCAGGTGGGCTCGCCAACGTGATGAGAATAGATACTGATCCAGGTGGGCTCGCCAACATGATGAGTCTAGATACTGATCCAGGTGGACTCGCCAACATGATGAGCCTACGTACTGATCCAGGTGGGCTCGCCAACATGATGAGTCTACGTACTGATTCAGGTGGGCTCGCCAACATGATGAGTCTAGATACTGATCCAGGTGGGCTCGCCAACATGATGAGTCTACCTACTGATCCAGGTAGGCTCGCCAACATGATGAGTCTACGTACTGATCCAGGTGGGCTCGCCAACATGATGAGTCTAGATACTGATCCAGGTGGGCTCGCCAAAATGATGAGTCTAGATACTGATCCAGGTGGGCTCGCCAACATGATGAGTCTAGATACTGATCAAGGTGGACTCGCCAACATCATGAGCCTAGGTACTGATCCAGGTGGGCTCGCCAACATGATTTGTCTAGATACTGATCCAGGTGGGCTCGCCAACATGATGAGTCTACGTACTGATCCAGGTGGACTCGCCAATGTGTTGAGTCTACGTACTGATCCCAGTGGGCTCGCCAGCATGATGAGTCTACGTACTGATCCAGGTGGGCTCGCCAACATGATGAGTCTAGATACTGATCCCGGTGGGCTCGCCAACATGATGAGTCTACGTACTGATCCAGGTGGGCTCGCCAACATGACGAGTCGATATACTGATCCCGGTGGGCTCACCAACATGATGAATCTACATACTGATCCAGTTGGGCTCGCCAACATGATGAGTCTAGATACTGATTCAGGTGGGCTCGCCAACGTGATGAGTCTAGATACTGATCCCGGTGGGCTCGCCAACATGATGAGTCTACGTACTGATCCCAGTGGGCTCGCCAACATGATGAGTCTACGTACTCATCCAGGTGGGCTTGCCAACATGATGAGTCTACGTACTGATCCAGGTGGGCTCGCCAACGTGATGAGTCTACGTACTGATCCAGGTGGGCTCGCCAACGTGATGAGTCTACGTACTGATCCAGGTGGGCTCGCCAACATGATGAGTCTACGTACTGATCAAGGTGGGCTCGCCAACGTGATGAGTCTACGTACTGATCCAGGTGGGCTCGCCAACGTGATGAGTCTACGTACTGATCCCAGTGGGCGCGCCAACATGATGAGTCTACGTACTGATCCAGGTGGACTCGCCAACGTGTTGAGTCTACGTACTGATCCCAGTGGGCTCGCCAACATGATGAGTCTACGTACTGGTCCAGGTGGGCTCGCCAACGTGATGAGTCTACGTACTGAACCAGGTCGGCTCGCCAACGTGATGAGTCTAGATACTGATCCTGGTGGGCTCGCCAACATGATGAGTCTACGTACTGAACCAGGTGGGCTCGCCAACATAATGAGTCTAGATACTGATCCAGGTGCGCTCGCCAACATGATGAGTCTAGATACTGATCCAGGTGGGCTCGCCAACATGATGAGTCTAGATTCTGATCCAGGTGGGCTCGCCAACATGATGAGTCTACGTACTGATCCAGGTGGGCTCGCCAACATGACGAGTCGATATACTGATCCCGGTGGGCTCACCAACATGATGAATCTACATACTGATCCAGTTGGGCTCGCCAACATGATGAGTCTAGATACTGATTCAGGTGGGCTCGCCAACGTGATGAGTCTAGATACTGATCCCGGTGGGCTCGCCAACATGATGAGTCTACGTACTGATCCCAGTGGGCTCGCCAACATGATGAGTCTACGTACTCATCCAGGTGGGCTTGCCAACATGATGAGTCTACGTACTGATCCAGGTGGGCTCGCCAACGTGATGAGTCTACGTACTGATCCAGGTGGGCTCGCCAACGTGATGAGTCTACGTACTGATCCAGGTGGGCTCGCCAACATGATGAGTCTACGTACTGATCAAGGTGGGCTCGCCAACGTGATGAGTCTACGTACTGATCCAGGTGGGCTCGCCAACGTGATGAGTCTACGTACTGATCCCAGTGGGCGCGCCAACATGATGAGTCTACGTACTGATCCAGGTGGACTCGCCAACGTGTTGAGTCTACGTACTGATCCCAGTGGGCTCGCCAACATGATGAGTCTACGTACTGGTCCAGGTGGGCTCGCCAACGTGATGAGTCTACGTACTGAACCAGGTCGGCTCGCCAACGTGATGAGTCTAGATACTGATCCTGGTGGGCTCGCCAACATGATGAGTCTACGTACTGAACCAGGTGGGCTCGCCAACATAATGAGTCTAGATACTGATCCAGGTGCGCTCGCCAACATGATGAGTCTAGATACTGATCCAGGTGGGCTCGCCAACATGATGAGTCTAGATTCTGATCCAGGTGGGCTCGCCAACATGATGAGTCTACGTACTGATCCAGGTGGGCTCGCCAACATGATGAGTCTAGATACTGATCCAGGTGCGCTCGCCAACATGATGAGTCTTGATACTGATCCAGGTGGGCTCGCCAACATGATGAGTATAGATTCTGATTCAGGCCGGCTCGCCAACATGATGAGTCTACGTACTGATCCAGGTGGGCTCGCCAACGTGATGAGTCTACGTACTGATCCAGGTGGGCTCGCCAACATGATGAGTCTACGTACTGATCCAGGTAGGCTCGCCAACATAATGAGTCTAGATACTGATCCAGGTTGACTCGCCAACATGATGAGTCTAGATACTGATCCAGGTGGGCTCGCCAACATGATGAGTCTACGTACTGATCCAGATGGGCTCGCCAACATGATGAGTCTAGATACTGATCCAGGTGCGCTCGCCAACATGATGAGTGTAGATACTGATCCAGGTGGGCTCGCCAACATGATGAGTCTACGTACTGATCCAGGTGGGCTCGCCAACATGATGAGTCTACGTAGTGATCCCGGTGGGCTCGCCAACGTGATGAGTCTACGTACTGATCCCGGTGGGCTCGCCAACATGATGAGTCTAGATACTGATCCCGGTGGGCTCGCCAACATGATGAGTCTAGGTACTGATCCAGGTGTACTCGCCAACATGATGAGTCTACGTACTGATCCCGGTAGGTTCGCCAACATGATGAGTCTAGGTACTGATCCAGGTGTACTCGCCAACATGATGAGTCTACGTACTGATCCCGGTAGGTTCGCCAACGTGATGAGTCTACGTACTGATCCCGGTGGGCTCGCCAACATGATGAGTCTAGATACTGATCCCGGTGGGCTCGCCAACATGATGAGTCTAGGTACTGATCCAGGTGTACTCGCCAACATGATGAGTCTACGTACTGATCCCGGTAGGTTCGCCAACATGATGAGTCTACGTACTGATCCAGGTGGGCTCGCCAACATGATGAGTCTACGTACTGATCCCGGTGGGCTCGCCAACATGATGAGTCTACGTACTGATCCAGGTGGACTCGCCAACATGATGAGTCTACGTAGTGATCCCGGTAGGCTCCCCAATGTGATGAGTCTACGTACTGATCCAGGTGGGCTCGCCAACATGATGAGTCTACGTACTGATCCAGGTGGGCTCGCCAACATGATGAGTCTAGATACTGATCCAGGTGGACTCGCCAACATGATGAGTCTACGTAGTGATCCCGGTGGGCTCTCCAACGTGATGAGTCTACGTAGTGATCCAGGTGGGCTCTCCAACGTGATGAGTCTACGTACTGATCCAGGTGGTCTCGCCAACGTGATGAGTCTACGTACTGATCCAGGTGTACTCGCCAACATGATGAGTCTAGATACTGATCCCGGTGGGCTCGCCAACATGATGAGTCTAGATACTGATCCCGGTTGGCTCGCCAACATGATGAGTCTACGTACTGATCCAGGTGGGCTCGCCAACATGATGAGTCTAGATACTGATCCAGGTGGGCTCGCCAACGTGATGAGAATAGATACTGATCCAGGTGGGCTCGCCAACATGATGAGTCTAGATACTGATCCAGGTGGACTCGCCAACATGATGAGCCTACGTACTGATCCAGGTGGGCTCGCCAACATGATGAGTCTACGTACTGATTCAGGTGGGCTCGCCAACATGATGAGTCTAGATAATGATCCAGGTGGGCTCGCCAACATGATGAGTCTACCTACTGATCCAGGTAGGCTCGCCAACATGATGAGTCTACGTACTGATCCAGGTGGGCTCGCCAACATGATGAGTCTAGATACTGATCCAGGTGGGCTCGCCAACATGATGAGTCTAGATACTGATCCAGGTGGGCTCGCCAACATGATGAGTCTAGATACTGATCAAGGTGGACTCGCCAACATCATGAGCCTAGGTACTGATCCAGGTGGGCTCGCCAACATGATTTGTCTAGATACTGATCCAGGTGGGCTCGCCAACATGATGAGTCTACGTACTGATCCAGGTGGACTCGCCAATGTGTTGAGTCTACGTACTGATCCCAGTGGGCTCGCCAGCATGATGAGTCTACGTACTGATCCAGGTGGGCTCGCCAACATGATGAGTCTAGATACTGATCCCGGTGGGCTCGCCAACATGATGAGTCTACGTACTGATCCAGGTGGGCTCGCCAACATGACGAGTCTAGATACTGATCCCGGTGGGCTCGCCAACATGATGAGTCTACATACTGATCCAGTTGGGCTCGCCAACATGATGAGTCTAGATACTGATTCAGGTGGGCTCGCCAACGTGATGAGTCTAGATACTGATCCCGGTGGGCTCGCCAACATGATGAGTCTACGTACTGATCCCAGTGGGCTCGCCAACATGATGAGTCTACGTACTGATCCAGGTGGGCTCGCCAACATGATGAGTCTATGTACTGATCCAGGTGGGCTCGCCAACGTGATGAGTCTACGTACTGATCCAGGTGGGCTCGCCAACGTGATGAGTCTACGTACTGATCCAGGTGGGCTCGCCAACATGATGAGTCTAGATACTGATCCAAGTGGGCTCGCCAACGTGATGAGTCTAGATACTGATCCAGGTGGGCTCGCCAACATGATGAGTCTACGTGCTGATCCAGGTGGGCTCGCCAACATGATGAGTCTACGTACTGATCCAGGTGGGCTCGCCAACGTGATGAGTCTAGATACTGATCCAGGTGGGCTCGCCAACATGATGAGTCTACGTACTGATCCAGGTGGGCTCGCCAACATGATGAGTCTACGTACTGATCCTTGTGGGCTCGCCAACGTGATGAGTCTACGTACTGATCCAGGTGGGCTCGCCAACATGATGAGTCTAGGTACTGATCCCGGTGGGCTCGCCAACATGATGAGTCTAGGTACTGATCCAGGTGTACTCGCCAACATGATGAGTCTAGGTACTGATCCCGGTAGGCTCGCCAACATGATGAGTCTACGTACTGATCCAGGTGGGCTCACCAACATGATGAGTCTACGTACTGATCCCGGTGGGCTCGCCAACATGATGAGTCTACGTACTGATCCAGGTGGACTCGCCAACATGATGAGTCTACGTACTGATCCCGGTAGGCTCCCCAATGTGATGAGTCTACGTACTGATCCAGGTGGGCTCGCCAATGTGATGAGTCTACGTACTGATCCAGGTGGGCTCGCCAACATGATGAGTCTAGATACTGATCCAGGTGGACTCGCCAACATGATGAGTCTACGTAGTGATCCCGGTGGGCTCTCCAACGTGATGAGTCTACGTAGTGATCCAGGTGGGCTCTCCAACGTGATGAGTCTACGTACTGATCCAGGTGGGCTCGCCAACGTGATGAGTCTACGTACTGATCCTGGTGGGCTCGCCAACATGATGAGTCTAGATACTGATCCCGGTGGGCTCGCCAACATGATGAGTCTAGATACTGATCCCGGTTGGCTCGCCAACATGATGAGTCTACGTACTGATCCAGGTGGGCTCGCCAACATGATGAGTCTAGATACTGATCCAGGTGGGCTCGCCAACGTGATGAGTCTAGATACTGATCCAGGTGGGCTCGCCAACATGATGAGTCTAGATACTGATCCAGGTGGACTCGCCAACATGATGAGCCTACGTACTGATCCAGGTGTGCTCGCCAACATGATGAGTCTACGTACTGATCCAGGTGGGCTCGCCAACATGATGAGTCTAGATACTGATCCAGGTGGGCTCGCCAACATGATGAGTCTACGTACTGATCCAGGTAGGCTCGCCAACATGATGAGTCTACGTACTGATCCAGGTGGGCTCGCCAACATGATGAGTCTAGATACTGATCCAGGTGGGCTCGCCAACATGATGAGTCTAGATACTGACCCAGGTGGGCTCGCCAACATGATGAGTCTAGATACTGATCAAGGTGGACTCGCCAACACCATGAGCCTAGGTACTGATCCAGGTGGGCTCGCCAACATGATTTGTCTAGATACTGATCCAGGTGGGCTCGCCAACATGATGAGTCTACGTACTGATCCAGGTGGGCTCACCAACATGATGAGTCTACGTACTGATCCCGGTGGGCTCGCCAACATGATGAGTCTACGTACTGATCCAGGTGGACTCGCCAACATGATGAGTCTACGTACTGATCCCGGTAGGCTCCCCAATGTGATGAGTCTACGTACTGATCCAGGTGGGCTCGCCAATGTGATGAGTCTACGTACTGATCCAGGTGGGCTCGCCAACATGATGAGTCTAGATACTGATCCAGGTGGACTCGCCAACATGATGAGTCTACGTAGTGATCCCGGTGGGCTCTCCAACGTGATGAGTCTACGTAGTGATCCAGGTGGGCTATCCAACGTGATGAGTCTACGTACTGATCCAGGTGGGCTCGCCAACGTGATGAGTCTACGTACTGATCCTGGTGGGCTCGCCAACATGATGAGTCTAGATACTGATCCCGGTGGGCTCGCCAACATGATGAGTCTAGATACTGATCCCGGTTGGCTCGCCAACATGATGAGTCTACGTACTGATCCAGGTGGGCTTGCCAACATGATGAGTCAAGATACTGATCCAGGTGGGCTCGCCAACGTGATGAGTCTAGATACTGATCCAGGTGGGCTCGCCAACATGATGAGTCTAGATACTGATCCAGGTGGACTCGCCAACATGATGAGCCTACGTACTGATCCAGGTGGGCTCGCCAACATGATGAGTCTACGTACTGATCCAGGTGGGCTCGCCAACATGATGAGTCTAGATACTGATCCAGGTGGGCTCGCCAACATGATGAGTCTACGTACTGATCCAGGTAGGCTCGCCAACATGATGAGTCTACGTACTGATCCAGGTGGGCTCGCCAACATGATGAGTCTAGATACTGATCCAGGTGGGCTCGCCAACATGATGAGTCTAGATACTGATCCAGGTGGGCTCGCCAACATGATGAGTCTAGATACTGATCAAGGTGGACTCGCCAACATCATGAGCCTAGGTACTGATCCAGGTGGGCTCGCCAACATGATTTGTCTAGATACTGATCCAGGTGGGCTCGCCAACATGATGAGTCTACGTACTGATCCAGGTGGAGTCGCCAATGTGTTGAGTCTACGTACTGATCCCAGTGGGCTCGCCAGCATGATGAGTCTACGTACTGATCCAGGTGGGCTTGCCAACATGATGAGTCTACGTACTGATCCAGGTGGGCTCGCCAACGTGATGAGTCTACGTACTGATCCCAGTGGGCTCGCCAGCATGATGAGTCTACGTACTGATCCACGTGGGCTCGCCAACATGATGAGTCTACGTACTGATCCCAGTGGTCTCGCCAACATGATGAGTCTACGTACTCATCCAGGTGGGCTTGCCAACATGATGAGTCTACGTACTGATCCAGGTGGGCTCGCCAACGTGATGAGTCTACGTACTGATCCAGGTGGGCTCGCCAACGTGATGAGTCTACGTACTGATCCAGGTGGGCTCGCCAACATGATGAGTCTAGATACTGATCCAAGTGGGCTCGCCAACGTGATGAGTCTAGATACTGATCCAGGTGGGCTCGCCAACATGATGAGTCTACGTGCTGATCCAGGTGGGCTCGCCAACATGATGAGTCTACGTACTGATCCAGGTGGGCTCGCCAACGTGATGAGTCTAGATACTGATCCAGGTGGGCTCGCCAACATGATGAGTCTAGATACTGATCCAGGTGGGCTCGCCAACATGATTAGTCTAGATACTGATCCAGGTGGGCTCGCCAACATGATGAGTCTAGATAATGATCCAAGTTGGCTCGCCAACGTGATGAGTCTAGATACTGATCCAGGTGGGCTCGCCAACATGATGAGTCTACGTGCTGATCCAGGTGGGCTCGACAACATGATGAGTCTGCGTACTGATCCAGGTGGGCTCGCCAACATGATGAGTCTACGTACTGATCCAGGTGGGCTCGCCAACGTGATGAGTCTAGATACTGATCCAGGTGGGCTCGCCAACATGATGAGTCTAGATACTGATCCAGGTGGGCTCGCCAACATGATGAGTCTAGATACTGATCCAGGTGGGCTCGCCAACATGATGAGTCTAGATTCTGATCCAGGTGGGCTCGCCAACATGATGAGTCTACGTACTGATCCAGGTGGGCTCGCCAACGTGATTAGTCTACGTACTGATCCCGGTGGGCTCGCCAACATGATGAGTCTACGTACTGATCCAGGTAGGCTCGCCAACATGATGAGTCTAGATACTGATCCAGGTTGACTCGCCAACATGATGAGTCTACGTACTGATCCAGGTGGGCTCGCCAACATGATGAGTCTAGATACTGATCCAGGTGGGCTCGCCAACATGATGAGTCTAGGTACTGATCCCGGTGGGCTCGCCAACATGATTAGTCTAGATACTGATCCAGGTGGGCTCGCCAACATGATTTGTCTAGATTCTGATCCAGGTGGGCTCGCCAACATGATATGTCTAGATTCTGATCCAGGTGGGCTCGCCAACATGATGAGTCTAGATACTGATCCAGGTGGGCTCGCCAACATGATGAGTCTAGGTACTGATCCCGGTGGGCTCGCCAACATGATTAGTCTAGATACTGATCCAGGTGGGCTCGCCAACATGATGAGTCTAGATACTGATCCCGGTGGGCTCGCCAACATGATGAGTCAACGTACTGATCCAGATGGGCTCGCCAACGTGATGAGTCTACGTACTGATCCTGGTGGTCTCGCCAACATGATGAGGGTAGATACTGATCCAGGTGGGCTCGCCAACGTGATGAGTCTAGATACTGATCCCGGTGGACTCGCCAACATGATGAGTCTACTTATTGATACAGGTGGGCTCGCCAACATGATGAGTCTACGTACTGATCCAGGTGGCCTCGCCAACATGATGAGTCTACGTACTGATCCTGGTGGGCTCGCCAACGTGATGAGTCTAGATACTGATCCCGGTGGGCTCGCCAACGTGATGAGTCTACGTACTGATCCAGGTGGGCTCGCCAACATGATGAGTCTAGATACTGAACCAGGTGGGCTCGCCAACATGATGAGTCTACGTACTGATCCAGGTGGGCTCGCCAACATGATGAGTTTACGTACTGATCCAGGTGGGCTCGCCAACGTGATGAGTCTAGATACTGATCCAGGTGGGCTCGCCAACATGATGAGCCTACGTACTGATCCAGGTGGGCTCGCCAACATGTTGAGTCTACGTACTGATCCAGGTGGGCTCGCCAACATGATGAGTCTAGATACTGATCCAGGTGGGCTCGCCAACATGATGAGTCTACGTACTGATCCAGGTGGGCTCGCCAACATGATGAGTCTACGTACTGATCCAGGTGGGCTCGCCAACATGATGAGTCTAGATACTGATCCAGGTGGGCTTGCCAACATGATGAGTCTAGATACTGATCCAGGTGGACTCGCCAACATGATGAGCCTACGTACTGATCCAGGTGGCTCGCCAACATGATTTGTCTAGATACTGATCCAGGTGGGCTTGCCAACATGATGAGTCTACGTACTGATCCAGGTGGACTCGCCAACGTGTTGAGTCTACGTACTGATCCAGGTGGACTCGCCAACATGATGAGTCTACGTACTGATCCCGGTAGGCTCCCCAATGTGATGAGTCTACGTACTGATCCAGGTGGGCTCGCCAACGTGATGAGTCTAGATACTGATCCAGGTGGGCTCGCCAACATTATGAGTCTAGATACTGATCCAGGTGGACTCGCCAACATGATGAGTCTACGTAGTGATCCCGGTGGGCTCTCCAACGTGATGAGTCTACGTACTGATCCAGGTGGGCTCGCCAACGTGATGAGTCTACGTACTGATCCTGGTGGGCTCGCCAACATGATGAGTCTAGATACTGATCCAGGTGGGCTCGCCAACATGATGAGTCTACGTACTGATCCCGGTGGGCTCGCCAACGTGATGAGTCTACGTACTGATCCAGGTGGGCTCGCCAACATGATGAGTCTAGATACTGATCCAGGTGGGCTCGCCAACGTGATGAGTCTAGATACTGATCCAGGTGGGCTCGCCAACATGATGAGTCTAGATACTGATCCAGGTGGACTCGCCAACATGATGAGCCTACGTACTGATCCAGGTGGGCTCGCCAACATGTTGAGTCTACGTACTGATCCAGGTGGGCTCGCCAACATGATGAGTCTAGACACTGATCCAGGTGGGCTCGCCAACATGATGAGTCTACGTACTGATCCAGGTGGGCTCGCCAACATGATGAGTCTACGTACTGATCCAGGTGGGCCCGCCAACATGATGAGTCTAGATACTGATCCAGGTGGGCTTGCCAACATGATGAGTCTACGTACTGATCCCGGTGGACTCGCCAACATGATGAGCCTACATACTGATCCAGGTGGCTCGCCAACATGATTTGTCTAGATACTGATCCAGGTGGGCTTGCCAACATGATGAGTCTACGTACTGATCCAGGTGGACTCGCCAACGTGTTGAGTCTACGTACTGATCCCAGTGGGCTCGCCAACATGATGAGTCTACGTACTGATCCAGGTGGGCTCGCCAACATGATGAGTCTAGATACTGATCCCGGTGGGCTCGCCAACATGATGAGTCTACGTACTGATCCAGGTGGGCTCGCCAACATGACGAGTCTATATACTGATCCCGGTGGGCTCGCCAACATGATGAGTCTACGTACTGATCCAGGTGGACTCGCCAACGTGTTGAGTCTACGTACTGATCCCAGTGGGCTCGCCAACATGATGAGTCTATATACTGATCCCGGTGGGCTCGCCAACATGATGAGTCTACATACTGATCCAGTTGGGCTCGCCAACATGATGAGTCTAGATACTGATTCAGGTGGGCTCGCCAACGTGATGAGTCTAGATACTGATCCAGGTGGGCTCGCCAACATGATGAGTCTACGTACTGATCCCAGTGGGCTCGCCAACATTATGAGTCTACGTACTGATCCAGGTGGGCTTGCCAACATGATGAGTCTACGTACTGATCCAGGTCGGCTCGCCAACGTGATGAGTCTACGTACTGATCCAGGTGGGCTCGCCAACATGATGAGTCTAGATAATGATCCAAGTGGGCTCGCCAACGTGATGAGTCTAGATACTGATCCAGGTGGGCTCGCCAACATGATGAGTCTACGTGCTGATCCAGGTGGGCTCGCCAACATGATGAGTCTACGTACTGATCCAGGTGGGCTCGCCAACGTGATGAGTCTAGATACTGATCCAGGTGGGCTCGCCAACATGATGAGTCTAGATACTGATCCAGGTGGGCTCGCCAACATGATGAGTCTAGATACTGATCCAGGTGGGCTCGCCAACATGATGAGTCTAGATAATGATCCAAGTGGGCTCGCCAACGTGATGAGTCTATATACTGATCCAGGTGGGCTCGCCAACATGATGAGTCTACGTGCTGATCCGAGTGGGCTCGCCAACATGATGAGTCTACGTACTGATCCAGGTGGGCTCGCCAACGTGATGAGTCTAGATACTGATCCAGGTGGGCTCGCCAACATGATGAGTCTAGATACTGATCCAGGTGGGCTCGCCAACATGATGAGTCTACGTACTGATCCAGGTGGACTCTCCAAAGTGTTGAGTCTACGTACTGATCCCAGTGGGCTCGCCAACATGATGAGTCTACGTACTGATCCAGGTGGGCTCGCCAACATGATGAGTCTAGATACTGATCCAGGTGGACTCGCCAACATGATGAGCCTACGTACTGATCCAGGTGGGCTTGCCAACATGATGAGTCTACGTACTGATCCCGGAGGGCTCGCCAACGTGATGAGTCTACGTACTGATCCCGGTGGGCTCGCCAACATGATGAGTCTGGGTACTGATCCAGGTGGGCTCGCCAACATGATGAGTCTACGTACTGATCCAGGTGGGCTCGCCAACATGATGAGTCTAGATAATGATCCAAGTGGGCTCGCCAACATGATGAGTCTACGTACTGATCCCGGTAGGCTCCCCAATGTGATGAGTTTACGTACTGATCCAGGTGGGCTCGCCAACGTGATGAGTCTAGATACTGATCCAGGTGGGCTCGCCAACATGATGAGTCTAGATACTGATCCAGGTGGACTAGCCAACATGATGAGTCTACGTAGTGATCCCGGTGGGCTCTCCAACGTGATGAGTCTACGTACTGATCCACGTGGGCTCGCCAACGTGATGAGTCTAGATAATGATCCAAGTGGGCTCGCCAACGTGATGAGTCTAGATACTGATCCAGGTGGGCTCGCAAACGTGATGAGTCTACGTACTGATCCAGTCGGGCTCGCCAACATGACGAGTCTAGATACTGATCCCGGTGGGCTCGCCAACATAATGAGTCTACATACTGATCCAGTTGGGCTCGCCAACGTGATGAGTCTAGATACTGATCCAGGTGGGCTCGCCAACATGATGAGTCTAGGTACTGGTCCAGGTGGGCTCGCCAACGTGATGAGTCTACGTACTGATCCAGGTGGGCTCGCCAACATGATGAGTCTAGATAATGATCCAAGTGGGCTCGCCAACGTGATGAGTCTAGATACTGATCCAGGTGGGCTCGCCAAGATGATGAGTCTACGTGCTGATCCAGGTGGGCTAGCCAACATGATGAGTCTACGTACTGATCCAGGTGGGCTCGCCAACATGATGAGTCTAGATACTGATCCAGGTGGGCTCGCCAACATGATGAGTCTACGTACTGATCCAGGTGGGCTCGCCAACATGATGAGTCTACGTACTGATCCCGGTGGGCTCGCCAACGTGATGAGTCTACGTACTGATCCCGGTGGGCTCGCCAACATGATGAGTCTGGGTACTGATCCAGGTGGGCTCGCCAACATGATGAGTCTACGTACTGATCCAGGTGGGCTCGCCAACGTGATGAGTCTAGATACTGATCCAGGTGGGCTCGCCAACATGATGAGTCTAGATACTGATCCAGGTGGACTCGCCAACATGATGAGTCTACGTACTGATCCCGGTGGGCTCGCCAACATGATGAGTCTAGATAATGATCCAAGTGGGCTCGCCAACATGATGAGTCTACGTACTGATCCAGGTGGGCTCGCCAACATGATGAGTCTACGTACTGATCCAGGTGGGCTCGCCAACATGATGAGTCTAGATACTGATCCAGGTGGGCTTGCCAACATGATGAGTCTAGATACTGATCCAGGTGGACTCGCCAACATGATGAGCCTACGTACTGATCCAGGTGGCTCGCCAACATGATTTGTCTAGATACTGATCCAGGTGGGCTTGCCAACATGATGAGTCTACGTACTGATCCAGGTGGACTCGCCAACGTGTTGAGTCTACGTACTGATCCAGGTGGACTCGCCAACATGATGAGTCTACGTACTGATCCCGGTAGGCTCCCCAATGTGATGAGTCTACGTACTGATCCAGGTGGGCTCGCCAACGTGATGAGTCTAGATACTGATCCAGGTGGGCTCGCCAACATTATGAGTCTAGATACTGATCCAGGTGGACTCGCCAACATGATGAGTCTACGTAGTGATCCCGGTGGGCTCTCCAACGTGATGAGTCTACGTACTGATCCAGGTGGGCTCGCCAACGTGATGAGTCTACGTACTGATCCTGGTGGGCTCGCCAACATGATGAGTCTAGATACTGATCCAGGTGGGCTCGCCAACATGATGAGTCTACGTACTGATCCCGGTGGGCTCGCCAACGTGATGAGTCTACGTACTGATCCAGGTGGGCTCGCCAACATGATGAGTCTAGATACTGATCCAGGTGGGCTCGCCAACGTGATGAGTCTAGATACTGATCCAGGTGGGCTCGCCAACATGATGAGTCTAGATACTGATCCAGGTGGACTCGCCAACATGATGAGCCTACGTACTGATCCAGGTGGGCTCGCCAACATGTTGAGTCTACGTACTGATCCAGGTGGGCTCGCCAACATGATGAGTCTAGACACTGATCCAGGTGGGCTCGCCAACATGATGAGTCTAGATACTGATCCAGGTGGGCTCGCCAACATGATGAGTCTACGTACTGATCCAGGTGGGCCCGCCAACATGATGAGTCTAGATACTGATCCAGGTGGGCTTGCCAACATGATGAGTCTACGTACTGATCCCGGTGGACTCGCCAACATGATGAGCCTACATACTGATCCAGGTGGCTCGCCAACATGATTTGTCTAGATACTGATCCAGGTGGGCTTGCCAACATGATGAGTCTACGTACTGATCCAGGTGGACTCGCCAACGTGTTGAGTCTACGTACTGATCCCAGTGGGCTCGCCAACATGATGAGTCTACGTACTGATCCAGGTGGGCTCGCCAACATGATGAGTCTAGATACTGATCCCGGTGGGCTCGCCAACATGATGAGTCTACGTACTGATCCAGGTGGGCTCGCCAACATGACGAGTCTATATACTGATCCCGGTGGGCTCGCCAACATGATGAGTCTACGTACTGATCCAGGTGGACTCGCCAACGTGTTGAGTCTACGTACTGATCCCAGTGGGCTCGCCAACATGATGAGTCTATATACTGATCCCGATGGGCTCGCCAACATGATGAGTCTACATACTGATCCAGTTGGGCTCGCCAACATGATGAGTCTAGATACTGATTCAGGTGGGCTCGCCAACGTGATGAGTCTAGATACTGATCCAGGTGGGCTCGCCAACATGATGAGTCTACGTACTGATCCCAGTGGGCTCGCCAACATTATGAGTCTACGTACTGATCCAGGTGGGCTTGCCAACATGATGAGTCTACGTACTGATCCAGGTCGGCTCGCCAACGTGATGAGTCTACGTACTGATCCAGGTGGGCTCGCCAACATGATGAGTCTAGATAATGATCCAAGTGGGCTCGCCAACGTGATGAGTCTAGATACTGATCCAGGTGGGCTCGCCAACATGATGAGTCTACGTGCTGATCCAGGTGGGCTCGCCAACATGATGAGTCTACGTACTGATCCAGGTGGGCTCGCCAACGTGATGAGTCTAGATACTGATCCAGGTGGGCTCGCCAACATGATGAGTCTAGATACTGATCCAGGTGGGCTCGCCAACATGATGAGTCTAGATACTGATCCAGGTGGGCTCGCCAACATGATGAGTCTAGATAATGATCCAAGTGGGCTCGCCAACGTGATGAGTCTATATACTGATCCAGGTGGGCTCGCCAACATGATGAGTCTACGTGCTGATCCGAGTGGGCTCGCCAACATGATGAGTCTACGTACTGATCCAGGTGGGCTCGCCAACGTGATGAGTCTAGATACTGATCCAGGTGGGCTCGCCAACATGATGAGTCTAGATACTGATCCAGGTGGGCTCGCCAACATGATGAGTCTACGTACTGATCCAGGTGGACTCTCCAAAGTGTTGAGTCTACGTACTGATCCCAGTGGGCTCGCCAACATGATGAGTCTACGTACTGATCCAGGTGGGCTCGCCAACATGATGAGTCTAGATACTGATCCAGGTGGACTCGCCAACATGATGAGCCTACGTACTGATCCAGGTGGGCTTGCCAACATGATGAGTCTACGTACTGATCCCGGAGGGCTCGCAAACGTGATGAGTCTACGTACTGATCCCGGTGGGCTCGCCAACATGATGAGTCTGGGTACTGATCCAGGTGGGCTCGCCAACATGATGAGTCTACGTACTGATCCAGGTGGGCTCGCCAACATGATGAGTCTAGATAATGATCCAAGTGGGCTCGCCAACATGATGAGTCTACGTACTGATCCCGGTAGGCTCCCCAATGTGATGAGTTTACGTACTGATCCAGGTGGGCTCGCCAACGTGATGAGTCTAGATACTGATCCAGGTGGGCTCGCCAACATGATGAGTCTAGATACTGATCCAGGTGGACTAGCCAACATGATGAGTCTACGTAGTGATCCCGGTGGGCTCTCCAACGTGATGAGTCTACGTACTGATCCACGTGGGCTCGCCAACGTGATGAGTCTAGATAATGATCCAAGTGGGCTCGCCAACGTGATGAGTCTAGATACTGATCCAGGTGGGCTCGCAAACGTGATGAGTCTACGTACTGATCCAGTCGGGCTCGCCAACATGACGAGTCTAGATACTGATCCCGGTGGGCTCGCCAACATAATGAGTCTACATACTGATCCCGGTGGGCTCGCCAACATAATGAGTCTACATACTGATCCAGTTGGGCTCGCCAACGTGATGAGTCTAGATACTGATCCAGGTGGGCTCGCCAACATGATGAGTCTAGGTACTGGTCCAGGTGGGCTCGCCAACGTGATGAGTCTACGTACTGATCCAGGTGGGCTCGCCAACATGATGAGTCTAGATAATGATCCAAGTGGGCTCGCCAACGTGATGAGTCTAGATACTGATCCAGGTGGGCTCGCCAAGATGATGAGTCTACGTGCTGATCCAGGTGGGCTAGCCAACATGATGAGTCTACGTACTGATCCAGGTGGGCTCGCCAACATGATGAGTCTAGATACTGATCCAGGTGGGCTCGCCAACATGATGAGTCTACGTACTGATCCAGGTGGGCTCGCCAACATGATGAGTCTACGTACTGATCCCGGTGGGCTCGCCAACGTGATGAGTCTACGTACTGATCCCGGTGGGCTCGCCAACATGATGAGTCTGGGTACTGATCCAGGTGGGCTCGCCAACATGATGAGTCTACGTACTGATCCAGGTGGGCTCGCCAACGTGATGAGTCTAGATACTGATCCAGGTGGGCTCGCCAACATGATGAGTCTAGATACTGATCCAGGTGGACTCGCCAACATGATGAGTCTACGTACTGATACCGGTGGGCTCGCCAACATGATGAGTCTAGATAATGATCCAAGTGGGCTCGCCAACGTGATGAGTCTACGTACTGATCCCGGTAGGCTCCCCAATGTGATGAGTCTACGTACTGATCCAGGTGGGTTCGCCAACGTGATGAGTCTAGATACTGATCCAGGTAGGCTCGCCAACATGATGAGTCTAGATACTGATCCAGGTGGACTAGCCAACATGATGAGTCTACGTACTGATCCCGGTGGGCTCTCCAACATGATGAGTCTACGTACTGATCCAGGTGGGCTCGCCAACGTGATGAGTCTAGATAATGATCCAAGTGGGCTCGCCAACGTGATGAGTCTAGATACTGATCCAGGTGGGCTTGCCAACATGATGAGTCTACGTACTGATCCAGGTGGGCTCGCCAACGTGATGAGTCTACGTAATGATCCAGGTGGGCTGGCCAACGTGATGAGTCTACGTACTGATCCAGGTGGGCTCGCCAACATGATGAGTCTAGATAATGATCCAAGTGGGCTCGCCAACGTGATGAGTCTAGATACTGATCCAGGTGGGCTCGCCAACATGATGAGTCTATGTGCTGATCCAGGTGGGCTCGCCAACATGATGAGTCTACGTACTGATCCAGGTGGGCTCGCCAACGTGATGAGTCTACGTACTGATCCTGGTGGGCTCGCCAACATGATGAGTCTAGATAATGATCCAGGTGGGCTCGCCAATGTGATGAGTCTAGATACTGATCCAGGTGGGCTCGCCAACATGATGAGTCTAGATACTGATCCAGGTGGGCTCGCCAACATGATGAGTCTAGATACTGATCCAGGTGGGCTCGCCAACATGATGAGTCTAGATAATGATCCAAGTGGGCTCGCCAACGTGATGAGTATACGTACTGATCCAGGTGGGCTCGCCAACGTGTTGAGTCTACGTACTGATCCCAGTGGGCTAGCCAACATGATGAGTCTACGTACTGATCCAGGTGGGCTCGCCAACATGATGAGTCTAGATACTGATCCAGGTGGGCTCGCCAACATGATGAGTCTACGTACTGATCCAGGTGGGCTCGCCAACATGATGAGTCTACGTACTGATCCCGGTGGGCTCGCCAACGTGATGAGTCTACGTACTGATCCCGGTGGGCTCGCCAACATGATGAGTCTGGGTACTGATCCAGGTGGGCTCGCCAACATGATGAGTCTACGTACTGATCCAGGTGGGCTCGCCAACGTGATGAGTCTAGATACTGATCCAGGTGGGCTCGCCAACATGATGAGTCTAGATACTGATCCAGGTGGACTCGCCAACATGATGAGTCTACGTTCTGATCCCGGTGGGCTCGCCAACATGATGAGTCTAGATAATGATCCAAGTGGGCTCGCCAACGTGATGAGTCTACGTACTGATCCCGGTAGGCTCCCCAATGTGATGAGTCTACGTACTGATCCAGGTGGGTTCGCCAACGTGATGAGTCTAGATACTGATCCAGGTAGGCTCCCCAACATGATGAGTCTAGATACTGATCCAGGTGGACTAGCCAACATGATGAGTCTACGTACTGATCCCGGTGGGCTCTCCAACATGATGAGTCTACGTACTGATCCAGGTGGGCTCGCCAACGTGATGAGTCTAGATAATGATCCAAGTGGGCTCGCCAACGTGATGAGTCTAGATACTGATCCAGGTGGGCTCGCCAACATGATGATTCTAGATACTGATCCAGGTGGACTCGCCAACATGATGAGTCTACGTAGTGATCCCGGTGGGCTCTCCAACGTGATGAGTCTACGTACTGATCCAGGTGGGCTCGCCAACGTGATGAGTCTAGATAATGATCCAAGTGGGCTCGCCAACGTGATGAGTCTAGATACTGATCCAGGTGGGCTCGCCAACATGATGAGTCTACGTGCTGATCCAGGTGGGCTCGCCAACATGATGAGTCTACGTACTGATCCAGGTGGGCTCGCCAACGTGATGAGTCTAGATACTGATCCAGGTGGGCTCGCCAACATGATGAGTCTAGATACTGATCCCAGTGGGCTCGCCAACATGATGAGTCTAGATACTGATCCAGGTGGGCTCGCCAACATGATGAGTCTAGATAATGATCCAAGTGGGCTCGCCAACGTGATGAGTCTATATACTGATCCAGGTGGGCTCGCCAACATGATGAGTCTAGATACTGATCCAGGTGGGCTTGCCAACATGATGAGTCTACGTACTGATCCAGGTGGACTCGCCAACGTGTTGAGTCTACGTACTGATCCCAGTGGGCTCGCCAACATGATGAGTCTACGTACTGATCCAGGTGGGCTCGCCAACATGATGAGTCTAGATACTGATCCCGGTGGGCTCGCCAACATGATGAGTCTACGTACTGATCCAGGTGGGCTCGCCAACATGACGAGTCTATATACTGATCCCGGTGGGCTCGCCAACATGATGAGTCTACGTACTGATCCAGGTGGACTCGCCAACGTGTTGAGTCTACGTACTGATCCCAGTGGGCTCGCCAACATGATGAGTCTATATACTGATCCCGGTGGGCTCGCCAACATGATGAGTCTACATACTGATCCAGTTGGGCTCGCCAACATGATGAGTCTAGATACTGATTCAGGTGGGCTCGCCAACGTGATGAGTCTAGATACTGATCCAGGTGGGCTCGCCAACATGATGAGTCTACGTACTGATCCCAGTGGGCTCGCCAACATTATGAGTCTACGTACTGATCCAGGTGGGCTTGCCAACATGATGAGTCTACGTACTGATCCAGGTCGGCTCGCCAACGTGATGAGTCTACGTACTGATCCAGGTGGGCTCGCCAACATGATGAGTCTAGATAATGATCCAAGTGGGCTCGCCAACGTGATGAGTCTAGATACTGATCCAGGTGGGCTCGCCAACATGATGAGTCTACGTGCTGATCCAGGTGGGCTCGCCAACATGATGAGTCTACGTACTGATCCAGGTGGGCTCGCCAACGTGATGAGTCTAGATACTGATCCAGGTGGGCTCGCCAACATGATGAGTCTAGATACTGATCCAGGTGGGCTCGCCAACATGATGAGTCTAGATACTGATCCAGGTGGGCTCGCCAACATGATGAGTCTAGATAATGATCCAAGTGGGCTCGCCAACGTGATGAGTCTATATACTGATCCAGGTGGGCTCGCCAACATGATGAGTCTACGTGCTGATCCGAGTGGGCTCGCCAACATGATGAGTCTACGTACTGATCCAGGTGGGCTCGCCAACGTGATGAGTCTAGATACTGATCCAGGTGGGCTCGCCAACATGATGAGTCTAGATACTGATCCAGGTGGGCTCGCCAACATGATGAGTCTACGTACTGATCCAGGTGGACTCTCCAAAGTGTTGAGTCTACGTACTGATCCCAGTGGGCTCGCCAACATGATGAGTCTACGTACTGATCCAGGTGGGCTCGCCAACATGATGAGTCTAGATACTGATCCAGGTGGACTCGCCAACATGATGAGCCTACGTACTGATCCAGGTGGGCTTGCCAACATGATGAGTCTACGTACTGATCCCGGAGGGCTCGCCAACGTGATGAGTCTACGTACTGATCCCGGTGGGCTCGCCAACATGATGAGTCTGGGTACTGATCCAGGTGGGCTCGCCAACATGATGAGTCTACGTACTGATCCAGGTGGGCTCGCCAACATGATGAGTCTAGATAATGATCCAAGTGGGCTCGCCAACATGATGAGTCTACGTACTGATCCCGGTAGGCTCCCCAATGTGATGAGTTTACGTACTGATCCAGGTGGGCTCGCCAACGTGATGAGTCTAGATACTGATCCAGGTGGGCTCGCCAACATGATGAGTCTAGATACTGATCCAGGTGGACTAGCCAACATGATGAGTCTACGTAGTGATCCCGGTGGGCTCTCCAACGTGATGAGTCTACGTACTGATCCACGTGGGCTCGCCAACGTGATGAGTCTAGATAATGATCCAAGTGGGCTCGCCAACGTGATGAGTCTAGATACTGATCCAGGTGGGCTCGCAAACGTGATGAGTCTACGTACTGATCCAGTCGGGCTCGCCAACATGACGAGTCTAGATACTGATCCCGGTGGGCTCGCCAACATAATGAGTCTACATACTGATCCAGTTGGGCTCGCCAACGTGATGAGTCTAGATACTGATCCAGGTGGGCTCGCCAACATGATGAGTCTAGGTACTGGTCCAGGTGGGCTCGCCAACGTGATGAGTCTACGTACTGATCCAGGTGGGCTCGCCAACATGATGAGTCTAGATAATGATCCAAGTGGGCTCGCCAACGTGATGAGTCTAGATACTGATCCAGGTGGGCTCGCCAAGATGATGAGTCTACGTGCTGATCCAGGTGGGCTAGCCAACATGATGAGTCTACGTACTGATCCAGGTGGGCTCGCCAACATGATGAGTCTAGATACTGATCCAGGTGGGCTCGCCAACATGATGAGTCTACGTACTGATCCAGGTGGGCTCGCCAACATGATGAGTCTACGTACTGATCCCGGTGGGCTCGCCAACGTGATGAGTCTACGTACTGATCCCGGTGGGCTCGCCAACATGATGAGTCTGGGTACTGATCCAGGTGGGCTCGCCAACATGATGAGTCTACGTACTGATCCAGGTGGGCTCGCCAACGTGATGAGTCTAGATACTGATCCAGGTGGGCTCGCCAACATGATGAGTCTAGATACTGATCCAGGTGGACTCGCCAACATGATGAGTCTACGTACTGATCCCGGTGGGCTCGCCAACATGATGAGTCTAGATAATGATCCAAGTGGGCTCGCCAACATGATGAGTCTACGTACTGATCCCAGTGGGCTCGCCAACATGATGAGTCTACGTACTGATCCAGGTGGGCTCGCCAACATGATGAGTCTAGATACTGATCCAGGTGGGCTTGCCAACATGATGAGTCTAGATACTGATCCAGGTGGACTCGCCAACATGATGAGCCTACGTACTGATCCAGGTGGCTCGCCAACATGATTTGTCTAGATACTGATCCAGGTGGGCTTGCCAACATGATGAGTCTACGTACTGATCCAGGTGGACTCGCCAACGTGTTGAGTCTACGTACTGATCCAGGTGGACTCGCCAACATGATGAGTCTACGTACTGATCCCGGTAGGCTCCCCAATGTGATGAGTCTACGTACTGATCCAGGTGGGCTCGCCAACGTGATGAGTCTAGATACTGATCCAGGTGGGCTCGCCAACATTATGAGTCTAGATACTGATCCAGGTGGACTCGCCAACATGATGAGTCTACGTAGTGATCCCGGTGGGCTCTCCAACGTGATGAGTCTACGTACTGATCCAGGTGGGCTCGCCAACGTGATGAGTCTACGTACTGATCCTGGTGGGCTCGCCAACATGATGAGTCTAGATACTGATCCAGGTGGGCTCGCCAACATGATGAGTCTACGTACTGATCCCGGTGGGCTCGCCAACGTGATGAGTCTACGTACTGATCCAGGTGGGCTCGCCAACATGATGAGTCTAGATACTGATCCAGGTGGGCTCGCCAACGTGATGAGTCTAGATACTGATCCAGGTGGGCTCGCCAACATGATGAGTCTAGATACTGATCCAGGTGGACTCGCCAACATGATGAGCCTACGTACTGATCCAGGTGGGCTCGCCAACATGTTGAGTCTACGTACTGATCCAGGTGGGCTCGCCAACATGATGAGTCTAGACACTGATCCAGGTGGGCTCGCCAACATGATGAGTCTAGATACTGATCCAGGTGGGCTCGCCAACATGATGAGTCTACGTACTGATCCAGGTGGGCCCGCCAACATGATGAGTCTAGATACTGATCCAGGTGGGCTTGCCAACATGATGAGTCTACGTACTGATCCCGGTGGACTCGCCAACATGATGAGCCTACATACTGATCCAGGTGGCTCGCCAACATGATTTGTCTAGATACTGATCCAGGTGGGCTTGCCAACATGATGAGTCTACGTACTGATCCAGGTGGACTCGCCAACGTGTTGAGTCTACGTACTGATCCCAGTGGGCTCGCCAACATGATGAGTCTACGTACTGATCCAGGTGGGCTCGCCAACATGATGAGTCTAGATACTGATCCCGGTGGGCTCGCCAACATGATGAGTCTACGTACTGATCCAGGTGGGCTCGCCAACATGACGAGTCTATATACTGATCCCGGTGGGCTCGCCAACATGATGAGTCTACGTACTGATCCAGGTGGACTCGCCAACGTGTTGAGTCTACGTACTGATCCCAGTGGGCTCGCCAACATGATGAGTCTATATACTGATCCCGGTGGGCTCGCCAACATGATGAGTCTACATACTGATCCAGTTGGGCTCGCCAACATGATGAGTCTAGATACTGATTCAGGTGGGCTCGCCAACGTGATGAGTCTAGATACTGATCCAGGTGGGCTCGCCAACATGATGAGTCTACGTACTGATCCCAGTGGGCTCGCCAACATTATGAGTCTACGTACTGATCCAGGTGGGCTTGCCAACATGATGAGTCTACGTACTGATCCAGGTCGGCTCGCCAACGTGATGAGTCTACGTACTGATCCAGGTGGGCTCGCCAACATGATGAGTCTAGATAATGATCCAAGTGGGCTCGCCAACGTGATGAGTCTAGATACTGATCCAGGTGGGCTCGCCAACATGATGAGTCTACGTGCTGATCCAGGTGGGCTCGCCAACATGATGAGTCTACGTACTGATCCAGGTGGGCTCGCCAACGTGATGAGTCTAGATACTGATCCAGGTGGGCTCGCCAACATGATGAGTCTAGATACTGATCCAGGTGGGCTCGCCAACATGATGAGTCTAGATACTGATCCAGGTGGGCTCGCCAACATGATGAGTCTAGATAATGATCCAAGTGGGCTCGCCAACGTGATGAGTCTATATACTGATCCAGGTGGGCTCGCCAACATGATGAGTCTACGTGCTGATCCGAGTGGGCTCGCCAACATGATGAGTCTACGTACTGATCCAGGTGGGCTCGCCAACGTGATGAGTCTAGATACTGATCCAGGTGGGCTCGCCAACATGATGAGTCTAGATACTGATCCAGGTGGGCTCGCCAACATGATGAGTCTACGTACTGATCCAGGTGGACTCTCCAAAGTGTTGAGTCTACGTACTGATCCCAGTGGGCTCGCCAACATGATGAGTCTACGTACTGATCCAGGTGGGCTCGCCAACATGATGAGTCTAGATACTGATCCAGGTGGACTCGCCAACATGATGAGCCTACGTACTGATCCAGGTGGGCTTGCCAACATGATGAGTCTACGTACTGATCCCGGAGGGCTCGCAAACGTGATGAGTCTACGTACTGATCCCGGTGGGCTCGCCAACATGATGAGTCTGGGTACTGATCCAGGTGGGCTCGCCAACATGATGAGTCTACGTACTGATCCAGGTGGGCTCGCCAACATGATGAGTCTAGATAATGATCCAAGTGGGCTCGCCAACATGATGAGTCTACGTACTGATCCCGGTAGGCTCCCCAATGTGATGAGTTTACGTACTGATCCAGGTGGGCTCGCCAACGTGATGAGTCTAGATACTGATCCAGGTGGGCTCGCCAACATGATGAGTCTAGATACTGATCCAGGTGGACTAGCCAACATGATGAGTCTACGTAGTGATCCCGGTGGGCTCTCCAACGTGATGAGTCTACGTACTGATCCACGTGGGCTCGCCAACGTGATGAGTCTAGATAATGATCCAAGTGGGCTCGCCAACGTGATGAGTCTAGATACTGATCCAGGTGGGCTCGCAAACGTGATGAGTCTACGTACTGATCCAGTCGGGCTCGCCAACATGACGAGTCTAGATACTGATCCCGGTGGGCTCGCCAACATAATGAGTCTACATACTGATCCCGGTGGGCTCGCCAACATAATGAGTCTACATACTGATCCAGTTGGGCTCGCCAACGTGATGAGTCTAGATACTGATCCAGGTGGGCTCGCCAACATGATGAGTCTAGGTACTGGTCCAGGTGGGCTCGCCAACGTGATGAGTCTACGTACTGATCCAGGTGGGCTCGCCAACATGATGAGTCTAGATAATGATCCAAGTGGGCTCGCCAACGTGATGAGTCTAGATACTGATCCAGGTGGGCTCGCCAAGATGATGAGTCTACGTGCTGATCCAGGTGGGCTAGCCAACATGATGAGTCTACGTACTGATCCAGGTGGGCTCGCCAACATGATGAGTCTAGATACTGATCCAGGTGGGCTCGCCAACATGATGAGTCTACGTACTGATCCAGGTGGGCTCGCCAACATGATGAGTCTACGTACTGATCCCGGTGGGCTCGCCAACGTGATGAGTCTACGTACTGATCCCGGTGGGCTCGCCAACATGATGAGTCTGGGTACTGATCCAGGTGGGCTCGCCAACATGATGAGTCTACGTACTGATCCAGGTGGGCTCGCCAACGTGATGAGTCTAGATACTGATCCAGGTGGGCTCGCCAACATGATGAGTCTAGATACTGATCCAGGTGGACTCGCCAACATGATGAGTCTACGTACTGATCCCGGTGGGCTCGCCAACATGATGAGTCTAGATAATGATCCAAGTGGGCTCGCCAACGTGATGAGTCTACGTACTGATCCCGGTAGGCTCCCCAATGTGATGAGTCTACGTACTGATCCAGGTGGGTTCGCCAACGTGATGAGTCTAGATACTGATCCAGGTAGGCTCGCCAACATGATGAGTCTAGATACTGATCCAGGTGGACTAGCCAACATGATGAGTCTACGTACTGATCCCGGTGGGCTCTCCAACATGATGAGTCTACGTACTGATCCAGGTGGGCTCGCCAACGTGATGAGTCTAGATAATGATCCAAGTGGGCTCGCCAACGTGATGAGTCTAGATACTGATCCAGGTGGGCTTGCCAACATGATGAGTCTACGTACTGATCCAGGTGGGCTCGCCAACGTGATGAGTCTACGTAATGATCCAGGTGGGCTGGCCAACGTGATGAGTCTACGTACTGATCCAGGTGGGCTCGCCAACATGATGAGTCTAGATAATGATCCAAGTGGGCTCGCCAACGTGATGAGTCTAGATACTGATCCAGGTGGGCTCGCCAACATGATGAGTCTATGTGCTGATCCAGGTGGGCTCGCCAACATGATGAGTCTACGTACTGATCCAGGTGGGCTCGCCAACGTGATGAGTCTACGTACTGATCCTGGTGGGCTCGCCAACATGATGAGTCTAGATAATGATCCAGGTGGGCTCGCCAATGTGATGAGTCTAGATACTGATCCAGGTGGGCTCGCCAACATGATGAGTCTAGATACTGATCCAGGTGGGCTCGCCAACATGATGAGTCTAGATACTGATCCAGGTGGGCTCGCCAACATGATGAGTCTAGATAATGATCCAAGTGGGCTCGCCAACGTGATGAGTATACGTACTGATCCAGGTGGGCTCGCCAACGTGTTGAGTCTACGTACTGATCCCAGTGGGCTAGCCAACATGATGAGTCTACGTACTGATCCAGGTGGGCTCGCCAACATGATGAGTCTAGATACTGATCCAGGTGGGCTCGCCAACATGATGAGTCTACGTACTGATCCAGGTGGGCTCGCCAACATGATGAGTCTACGTACTGATCCCGGTGGGCTCGCCAACGTGATGAGTCTACGTACTGATCCCGGTGGGCTCGCCAACATGATGAGTCTGGGTACTGATCCAGGTGGGCTCGCCAACATGATGAGTCTACGTACTGATCCAGGTGGGCTCGCCAACGTGATGAGTCTAGATACTGATCCAGGTGGGCTCGCCAACATGATGAGTCTAGATACTGATCCAGGTGGACTCGCCAACATGATGAGTCTACGTTCTGATCCCGGTGGGCTCGCCAACATGATGAGTCTAGATAATGATCCAAGTGGGCTCGCCAACGTGATGAGTCTACGTACTGATCCCGGTAGGCTCCCCAATGTGATGAGTCTACGTACTGATCCAGGTGGGTTCGCCAACGTGATGAGTCTAGATACTGATCCAGGTAGGCTCCCCAACATGATGAGTCTAGATACTGATCCAGGTGGACTAGCCAACATGATGAGTCTACGTACTGATCCCGGTGGGCTCTCCAACATGATGAGTCTACGTACTGATCCAGGTGGGCTCGCCAACGTGATGAGTCTAGATAATGATCCAAGTGGGCTCGCCAACGTGATGAGTCTAGATACTGATCCAGGTGGGCTCGCCAACATGATGATTCTAGATACTGATCCAGGTGGACTCGCCAACATGATGAGTCTACGTAGTGATCCCGGTGGGCTCTCCAACGTGATGAGTCTACGTACTGATCCAGGTGGGCTCGCCAACGTGATGAGTCTAGATAATGATCCAAGTGGGCTCGCCAACGTGATGAGTCTAGATACTGATCCAGGTGGGCTCGCCAACGTGATGAGTCTACGTACTGATCCCGGTTGGCTCGCCAACATGATGAGTCTACGTACTGATCCCGGTGGGCTCGCCAACGTGATGAGTCTACATACTGATCCAGGTGGGCTCGCCAACATGATGAGTCTAGATACTGATCCAGGTGGGCTCGCCAACGTGATGAGTCTGGATACTGATCCAGGTGGGCTCGCCAACATGATGAGTCTCGATACTGATCAAGGTGGACTCGCCAACATGATGAGCCTACGTACTGATCCAGGTGCGCTCGCCAACATGATGAATCTACGTACTGATCCAGGTGGGCTCGCCAACATGATGAGTCTAGATACTGATCCAGGTGGGCTCGCCAACATGATGAGTCTACGTACTGATCCAGGTAGGCTCGCCAACATGATTAGTCTACGTACTGATCCAGGTGGGCTCGCCAACATGATGAGTCTAGATATTGATCCAGGTGGGCTCGCCAACGTGATGAGTCTAGATACTGATCCAGGTGGGCTCGCCAACATGATGAGTCTAGATACTGATCCAGGTGGGCTCGCCAACATGATGAGTCTACGTACTGATCCAGGTGGACTCGCCAACGTGTTCAGTCTACGTACTGATCCCAGTGGGCTCGCCAACATGATGAGTCTACGTACTGATCCAGGTGGGCTCGCCAACATGATGAGTCTAGATACTGATCCCGGTGGGCTCGCCAACATGATGAGTCTACGTACTGATCCAGGTGGGCTCGCCAACATGACGAGTCTAGATACTGATCCAGGTGGGCTCGCCAACATGATGAGTCTACATACTGATCCAGGTGGGCTCGCCAACATGATGAGTCTAGATACTGATTCAGGTGGGCTCGCCAACGTGATGAGTCTAGATACTGATCCCGGTGGGCTCGCCAACATGATGAGTCTACGTACTGATCCCAGTGGGCTCGCCAACATGATGAGTCTACGTACTGATCCAGGTGGGCTTGCCAACATGATGAGTCTACGTACTGATCCAGGTGGGCTCGCCAACGTGATGAGTCTACGTAATGATCCAGGTGGGCTCGCCAACGTGATGAGTCTACGTGCTGATCCAGGTGGGCTCGCCAACATGATGAGTCTAGATAATGATCCAAGTGGGCTCGCCAACGTGATGAGTCTAGATACTGATCCAGGTGGGCTCGCCAACATGATGAGTCTACGTGCTGATCCAGGTGGGCTCGCCAACATGATGAGTCTACGTACTGATCCAGGTGGGCTCGCCAACGTGATGAGTCTAGATACTGATCCAGGTGGGCTCGCCAACATGATGAGTCTAGATACTGATCCAGGTGGGCCCGCCAACATGATGAGTCTAGATAATGATCCAAGTGGGCTCGCCAACGTGATGAGTCTAGATACTGATCCAGGTCGGCTCGCCAACATGATGAGTCTACGTGCTGATCCAGGTGGGCTCGCCAACATGATGAGTCTACGTACTGATCAAGGTGGGCTCGCCAACGTGATGAGTCTAGATACTGATCCAGGTGGGCTCGCCAACATGATGAGTCTAGATACTGATCGAGGTGGACTCGCCAACATGATGAGCCTACGTACTGATCCAGGTGGGCTCGCCAACATGATTTGTCTAGATACTGATCCCAGTGGGCTCGCCAACGTGATGAGTCTAGATACTGATCCAGGTGGACTCGCCAACGTGTTGAGTCTACGTACTGATCCCAGTGGGCTCGCCAACATGATGAGTCTACGTACTGATCCAGGTGGGCTCGCCAACGTGATGAGTCTAGATACTGATCCAGGTGGGCTCGCCAACATGATGAGTCTAGATACTGATCCAGGTGGACTCGCCAACATGATGAGTCTACGTACTGATCCCGGTGGGGTCGCCAACATGATGAGTCTAGATAGTGATCCAAGTGGGCTCGCCAACGTGATGAGTCTAGATACTGATCCAGGTGGGCTCGCCAACGTGATGAGTCTACGTACTGATCCCGGTTGGCTCGCCAACATGATGAGTCTACGTACTGATCCCGGTGGGCTCGCCAACGTGATGAGTCTACATACTGATCCAGGTGGGCTCGCCAACATGATGAGTCTAGCTACTGATCCAGGTGGGCTCGCCAACGTGATGAGTCTGGATACTGATCCAGGTGGGCTCGCCAACATGATGAGTCTAGATATTGATCCCGGTGGGTTCGCCAACATGATGAGTCTACGTACTGATCCAGGTGGGCTCGCCAACATGACGAGTCTAGATACTGATCCAGGTGGGCTCGCCAACATGATGAGTCTAGATACTGATCCAGTTGGGCTCGCCAACATGATGAGTCTAGATACTGATTCAGGTGGGCTCGCCAACGTGATGAGTCTAGATACTGATCCCGGTGGGCTCGCCAACATGATGAGTCTACGTACTGATCCCAGTGGGCTCGCCAACATGATGAGTCTACGTACTGATCCAGGTGGGCTTGCCAACATGATGAGTCTACGTACTGATCCAGGTGGGCTCGCCAACGTGATGAGTCTACGTGCTGATCCAGGTGGGCTCGCCAACATGATGAGTCTAGATAATGATCCAAGTGGGCTCGCCAACGTGATGAGTCTAGATACTGATCCAGGTGGGCTCGCCAATGTGATGAGTCTACGTGCTGATCCAGTTGGGCTCGCCAACGTGATGAGTCTAGATACTGATCCAGGTGGGCTCGCCAACATGATGAGTCTACGTGCTGATCCAGGTGGGCTCGCCAACATGATGAGTCTACGTACTGATCCAGGTGGGCTCGCCAACGTGATGAGTCTAGATACTGATCCAGGTGGGCTCGCCAACATGATGAGTCTAGATACTGATCCAGGTGGGCTCGCCAACATGATGAGTCTAGATACTGATCCAGGTGGGCCCGCCAACATGATGAGTCTAGATAATGATCCAAGTGGGCTCGCCAACGTGATGAGTCTAGATACTGATCCAGGTCGGCTCGCCAACATGATGAGTCTACGTGCTGATCCAGGTGGGCTCGCCAACATGATGAGTCTACGTACTGATCCAGGTGGGCTCGCCAACGTGATGAGTCTACGTGCTGATCCAGGTGGGCTCGCCAACATGATGAGTCTAGATACTGATCGAGGTGGACTCGCCAACATGATGAGCCTACGTACTGATCCAGGTGGGCTCGCCAACATGATTTGTCTAGATACTGATCCCAGTGGGCTCGCCAACGTGATGAGTCTAGATACTGATCCAGGTGGACTCGCCAACGTGTTGAGTCTACGTGCTGATCCAGGTGGGCTCGCCAACATGATGAGTCTACGTGCTGATCCAGGTGGGCTCGCCAACATGATGAGTCTACGTACTGATCCAGGTGGGCTCGCCAACGTGATGAGTCTACGTGCTGATCCAGGTGGGCTCGCCAACATGATGAGTCTAGATACTGATCGAGGTGGACTCGCCAACATGATGAGCCTACGTACTGATCCAGGTGGGCTCGCCAACATGATTTGTCTAGATACTGATCCCAGTGGGCTCGCCAACGTGATGAGTCTAGATACTGATCCAGGTGGACTCGCCAACGTGTTGAGTCTACGTGCTGATCCCAGTGGGCTCGCCAACATGATGAGTCTACGTACTGATCCAGGTGGGCTCGCCAACATGATGAGTCTAGATATTGATCCCGGTGGGCTCGCCAACATGATGAGTCTACGTACTGATCCAGGTGGGCTCGCCAACATGACGAGTCTAGATACTGATCCCGGTGGGCTCGCCAACATGATGAGTCTACATACTGATCCAGTTGGGCTCGCCAACATGATGAGTCTAGATACTGATTCAGGTGGGCTCGCACACGTGATGAGTCTAGATACTGATCCCGGTGGGCTCGCCAACATGATGAGTCTACGTACTGATCCCAGTGGGCTCGCCAACATGATGAGTCTACGTACTGATCCAGGTGGGCTTGCCAACATGATGAGTCTACGTACTGATCCAGGTGGGCTCGTCAACGTGATGAGTCTACGTAATGATCCAGGTGGGCTCGCCAACGTGATGAGTCTACGTACTGATCCAGGTGGGCTCGCCAACATGATGAGTCTAGATAATGATCCAAGTGGGCTCGCCAACGTGATGAGTCTAGATACTGATCCAGGTGGGCTCGCCAACATGATGAGTCTACGTGCTGATCCAGGTGGGCTCGCCAACATGATGAGTCTACGTACTGATCCAGGTGGGCTCGCCAACGTGATGAGTCTAGATACTGATCCAGGTGGGCTCGCCAACATGATGAGTCTAGATACTGATCCAGGTGGGCTCGCCAACATGATGAGTCTAGATACTGATCCAGGTGGGCTCGCCAACATGATGAGTCTAGATACTGATCCAAGTGGGCTCGCCAACGTGATGAGTCTACGTACTGACCCAGGTGGACTCGCCAACGTGTTGAGTCTACGTACTGATCCCAGTGGGCTCGCCAACATGATGAGTCTACGTACTGATCCAGGTGGGCTCGCCAACATGATGAGTCTAGATACTGATCCAGGTGGGCTCGCCAACATGATGAGTCTACGTACTGATCCAGGTGGGCTCGCCAACATGATGGGTCTACGTACTGATCCCGGTGGGCTCGCCAACGTGATGAGTCTACGTACTGATACCGGTGGGCTCGCCAACATGATGAGTCTGGGTACTGATCCAGGTGGGCTCGCCAACATGATGAGTCTACGTACTGATCCAGGTGGGCTCGCCAACGTGATGAGTCTAGATACTGATCCAGGTGGGCTCGCCAACATGATGAGTCTAGATACTGATCCAGGTGGACTCGCCAACATGATGAGTCTACGTACTGATCCCGGTGGGCTCGCCAACATGATGAGTCTAGATAATGATCCAAGTGGGCTCGCCAACGTGATGAGTCTACGTACTGATCCCGGTAGGCTCCCCAATGTGATGAGTCTACGTACTGATCCAGGTGGACTCGCCAACGTGTTCAGTCTACGTACTGATCCCAGTGGGCTCGCCAACGTGATGAGTCTAGATACTGATCCAGGTGGGCTCGCCAACATGATGAGTCTAGATACTGATCCAGGTGGGCTCGCCAACATGATGAGTCTAGATACTGATCCAAGTGGGCTCGCCAACGTGATGAGTCTACGTACTGACCCAGGTGGACTCGCCAACGTGTTGAGTCTACGTACTGATCCCAGTGGGCTCGCCAACATGATGAGTCTACGTACTGATCCAGGTGGGCTCGCCAACATGATGAGTCTAGATACTGATCCAGGTGGGCTCGCCAACATGATGAGTCTACGTACTGATCCAGGTGGGCTCGCCAACATGATGGGTCTACGTACTGATCCCGGTGGGCTCGCCAACGTGATGAGTCTACGTACTGATACCGGTGGGCTCGCCAACATGATGAGTCTGGGTACTGATCCAGGTGGGCTCGCCAACATGATGAGTCTACGTACTGATCCAGGTGGGCTCGCCAACGTGATGAGTCTAGATACTGATCCAGGTGGGCTCGCCAACATGATGAGTCTAGATACTGATCCAGGTGGACTCGCCAACATGATGAGTCTACGTACTGATCCCGGTGGGCTCGCCAACATGATGAGTCTAGATAATGATCCAAGTGGGCTCGCCAACGTGATGAGTCTACGTACTGATCCCGGTAGGCTCCCCAATGTGATGAGTCTACGTACTGATCCAGGTGGACTCGCCAACGTGTTCAGTCTACGTACTGATCCCAGTGGGCTCGCCAACGTGATGAGTCTAGATACTGATCCAGGTGGGCTCGCCAACATGATGAGTCTAGATACTGATCCCGGTGGGCTCGCCAACATGATGAGTCTACGTACTGATCCAGGTGGGCTCACCAACATGACGAGTCTAGATACTGATCCCGGTGGGCTCGCCAACATGATGAGTCTACGTACTGATCCAGGTGGGCTCGCCAACATGATGAGTCTAGATACTGATTCAGGTGGGCTCGCCAACGTGATGAGTCTAGATACTGATCCCGGTGGGCTCGTCAACATGATGAGTCTACGTACTGATCCCAGTGGGCTTGCCAACATGATGAGTCTACGTACTGATCCAGGTGGGCTTGCCAACATGATGAGTCTACGTACTGATCCAGGTGGGCTCGCCAACGTGATGAGTCTACGTAATGATCCAGGTGGGCTCGCCAACGTGATGAGTCTACGTACTGATCCAGGTGGGCTCGCCAACATGATGATTCTACATACTGATCCCAGTGGGCTCGCCAACATGATGAGTCTACGTACTGATCCAGGTGGGCTTGCCAACATGATGAGTCTACGTACTGATCCAGGTGGGCTCGCCAACGTGATGAGTCTACGTAATGATCCAGGTGGGCTCGCCAACGTGATGAGTCTACGTACTGATCCAGGTGGGCTCGCCAACATGATGAGTCTAGATAATGATCCAAGTGGGCTCGCCAACGTGATGAGTCTAGATACTGATCCAGGTGGGCTCGCCAACATGATGAGTCTACGTGCTGATCCAGGTGGGCTCGCCAACATGATGAGTCTACGTACTGATCCAGGTGGGCTTGCCAACGTGATGAGTCTAGGTACTGATCCAGGTGGGCTCGCCAACATGATGAGTCTAGATACTGATCCAGGTGGGCTCGCCAACATGATGAGTCTAGATACTGATCCAGGTGGGCCCGCCAACATGATGAGTCTAGATAATGATCCACGTGGGCTCGCCAACGTGATGAGTCTAGATACTGATCCAGGTGGGCTCGCCAACATGATGAGTCTACGTGCTGATCCAGGTGGGTTCGCCAACATGATGAGTCTACGTACTGATCCAGGTGGGCTCGCCAACGTGATGAGTCTACGTACTGATCCAGGTGGGCTCGCCAACATGATGAGTCTAGATACTGATCCAGGTGGGCTCGCCAACATGATGAGTCTAGATACTGATCCAGGTGGGGTCGCCAACATGATGAGTCTAGATACTGATCAAGGTGGACTCGCCAACATCATGAGCCTAGGTACTGATCCAGGTGGGCTCGCCAACATGATGAGTCTACGTACTGATCCAGGTGGACTCGCCAACGTATTGAGTCTACGTGCTGATCCCAGTGGGCTCGCCAACATGATGAGTCTACGTACTGATCCAGGTGGGCTCGCCAACATGATGAGTCTACGTAGTGATCCCGGTGGGCTCTCCAACGTGATGAGTCTACGTACTGATCCAGGTGGGCTCGCCAACGTGATGAGTCTAGATAATGATCCAAGTGGGCTCGCCAACGTGATGAGTCTAGATACTGATCCAGGTGGGCTCGCCAACGTGATGAGTCTACGTACTGATCCCGGTTGGCTCGCCAACATGATGAGTCTACGTACTGATCCCGGTGGGCTCGCCAACGTGATGAGTCTACATACTGATCCAGGTGGGCTCGCCAACATGATGAGTCTAGATACTGATCCAGGTGGGCTCGCCAACATGATGAGTCTACGTACTGATCCAGGTGGGCTCGCCAACATGATGAGTCTAGATACTGATCAAGGTGGACTCGCCAACATGATGAGCCTACGTACTGATCCAGGTGGGCTCGCCAACATGATGAGTCTACGTACTGATCCTGGTGGGCTCGCCAACATGATGAGTCTAGATACTGATCCAGGTGGGCTCGCCAACATGATGAGTCTACGTACTGATCCCGGTAGGCTCGCCAACATGATGAGTCTACGTACTGATCCAGGTGGGCTCGCCAACATGATGAGTCTAGATATTGACCCAGGTGGGCTCGCCAACGTGATGAGTCTAGATACTGATCCAGGTGGGCTCGCCAACATGATGAGTCTAGATACTGATCCAGGTGGGCTCGCCAACATGATGAGTCTACGTACTGATCCAGGTGGACTCGCCAACGTGTTCAGTCTACGTACTGATCCCAGTGGGCTCGCCAACATGATGAGTCTACGTACTGATCCAGGTGGGCTCGCCAACATGATGAGTCTAGATACTGATCCCGGTGGGCTCGCCAACATGATGAGTCTACGTACTGATCCAGGTGGGCTCGCCAACATGACGAGTCTAGATACTGATCCAGGTGGGCTCGCCAACATGATGAGTCTACGTGCTGATCCAGGTGGGCTCGCCAACATGATGAGTCTACGTACTGATCCAGGTGGGCTCGCCAACGTGATGAGTCTACGTACTGATCCAGGTGGGCTCGCCAACATGATGAGTCTAGATACTGATCCAGGTGGGCTCGCCAACATGATGAGTCTAGATACTGATCCAGGTGGGCTCGCCAACATGATGAGTCTACGTACTGATCCAGGTGGGCTCGCCAACATGATGAGTCTAGATACTGATCAAGGTGGACTCGCCAACATGATGAGCCTACGTACTGATCCAGGTGGGCTCGCCAACATGATGAGTCTACGTACTGATCCTGGTGGGCTCGCCAACATGATGAGTCTAGATACTGATCCAGGTGGGCTCGCCAACATGATGAGTCTACGTACTGATCCCGGTAGGCTCGCCAACATGATGAGTCTACGTACTGATCCAGGTGGGCTCGCCAACATGATGAGTCTAGATATTGACCCAGGTGGGCTCGCCAACGTGATGAGTCTAGATACTGATCCAGGTGGGCTCGCCAACATGATGAGTCTAGATACTGATCCAGGTGGGCTCGCCAACATGATGAGTCTACGTACTGATCCAGGTGGACTCGCCAACGTGTTCAGTCTACGTACTGATCCCAGTGGGCTCGCCAACATGATGAGTCTACGTACTGATCCAGGTGGGCTCGCCAACATGATGAGTCTAGATACTGATCCCGGTGGGCTCGCCAACATGATGAGTCTACGTACTGATCCAGGTGGGCTCGCCAACATGACGAGTCTAGATACTGATCCAGGTGGGCTCGCCAACATGATGAGTCTACGTGCTGATCCAGGTGGGCTCGCCAACATGATGAGTCTACGTACTGATCCAGGTGGGCTCGCCAACGTGATGAGTCTACGTACTGATCCAGGTGGGCTCGCCAACATGATGAGTCTAGATACTGATCCAGGTGGGCTCGCCAACATGATGAGTCTAGATACTGATCCAGGTGGGGTCGCCAACATGATGAGTCTAGATACTGATCAAGGTGGACTCGCCAACATCATGAGCCTAGGTACTGATCCAGGTGGGCTCGCCAACATGATGAGTCTACGTACTGATCCAGGTGGACTCGCCAACGTATTGAGTCTACGTGCTGATCCCAGTGGGCTCGCCAACATGATGAGTCTACGTACTGATCCAGGTGGGCTCGCCAACATGATGAGTCTACGTAGTGATCCCGGTGGGCTCTCCAACGTGATGAGTCTACGTACTGATCCAGGTGGGCTCGCCAACGTGATGAGTCTAGATAATGATCCAAGTGGGCTCGCCAACGTGATGAGTCTAGATACTGATCCAGGTGGGCTCGCCAACGTGATGAGTCTACGTACTGATCCCGGTTGGCTCGCCAACATGATGAGTCTACGTACTGATCCCGGTGGGCTCGCCAACGTGATGAGTCTACTTACTGATCCAGGTGGGCTCGCCAACATGATGAGTCTAGATACTGATCCAGGTGGGCTCGCCAACATGATGAGTCTACGTACTGATCCAGGTGGGCTCGCCAACATGATGAGTCTAGATACTGATCAAGGTGGACTCGCCAACATGATGAGCCTACGTACTGATCCAGGTGGGCTCGCCAACATGATGAGTCTACGTACTGATCCTGGTGGGCTCGCCAACATGATGAGTCTAGATACTGATCCAGGTGGGCTCGCCAACATGATGAGTCTACGTACTGATCCCGGTAGGCTCGCCAACATGATGAGTCTACGTACTGATCCAGGTGGGCTCGCCAACATGATGAGTCTAGATATTGACCCAGGTGGGCTCGCCAACGTGATGAGTCTAGATACTGATCCAGGTGGGCTCGCCAACATGATGAGTCTAGATACTGATCCAGGTGGGCTCGCCAACATGATGAGTCTACGTACTGATCCAGGTGGACTCGCCAACGTGTTCAGTCTACGTACTGATCCCAGTGGGCTCGCCAACATGATGAGTCTACGTACTGATCCAGGTGGGCTCGCCAACATGATGAGTCTAGATACTGATCCCGGTGGGCTCGCCAACATGATGAGTCTAGATACTGATCCAGGTGGGCTCGCCAACATGACGAGTCTAGATACTGATCCAGGTGGGCTCGCCAACATGATGAGTCTACATACTGATCCAGTTGGGCTCGCCAACATGATGAGTCCAGATACTGATTCAGGTGGGCTCGCCAACGTGATGAGTCTAGATACTGATCCCGGTGGGCTCGCCAACATGATGAGTCTACGTACTGATCCCAGTGGGCTCGCCAACATGATGAGTCTACGTACTGATCCAGGTGGGCTTGCCAACATGATGAGTCTACGTACTGATCCAGGTGGGCTCGCCAACGTGATGAGTCTACGTAATGATCCAGGTGGGCTCGCCAACGTGATGAGTCTACGTACTGATCCAGGTGGGCTCGCCAACATGATGAGTCTAGATAATGATCCAAGTGGGCTCGCCAACGTGATGAGTCTAGATACTGATCCAGGTGGGCTCGCCAACATGATGAGTCTACGTGCTGATCCAGGTGGGCTCGCCAACATGATGAGTCTACGTACTGATCCAGGTGGGCTCGCCAACGTGATGAGTCTAGATACTGATCCAGGTGGGCTCGCCAACATGATGAGTCTAGATACTGATCCAGGTGGGCTCGCCAACATGATGAGTCTAGATACTGATCCAGGTGGGCCCGCCAACATGATGAGTCTAGATAATGATCCAAGTGGGCTCGCCAACGTGATGAGTCTAGATACTGATCCAGGTCGGCTCGCCAACATGATGAGTCTACGTGCTGATCCAGGTGGGCTCGCCAACATGATGAGTCTACGTGCTGATCCAGGTGGGCTCGCCAACATGATGAGTCTACGTACTGATCCAGGTGGGCTCGCCAACGTGATGAGTCTAGATACTGATCCAGGTGGGCTCGCCAACATGATGAGTCTAGATACTGATCGAGGTGGACTCGCCAACATGATGAGCCTACGTACTGATCCAGGTGGGCTCGCCAACATGATGAGTCTACGTACTGATCCAGGTGGGCTCGCCAACATGATGAGTCTAGATACTGATCCAGGTGGGCTCGCCAACATGATGAGTCTAGATACTGATCCAGGTGGGCTCGCCAACATGATGAGTCTAGATACTGATCCAGGTGGGCCCGCCAACATGATGAGTCTAGATAATGATCCAAGTGGGCTCGCCAACGTGATGAGTCTAGATACTGATCCAGGTCGGCTCGCCAACATGATGAGTCTACGTGCTGATCCAGGTGGGCTCGCCAACATGATGAGTCTACGTACTGATCCAGGTTGGCTCGCCAACGTGATGAGTCTAGATACTGATCCAGGTGGGCTCGCCAACATGATTAGTCTAGATACTGATCGAGGTGGACTCGCCAACATGATGAGCCTACGTACTGATCCAGGTGGGCTCGCCAACATGATTTGTCTAGATACTGATCCCAGTGGGCTCGCCAACGTGATGAGTCTAGATACTGATCCAGGTGGACTCGCCAACGTGTTGAGTCTACGTGCTGATCCCAGTGGGCTCGCCAACATGATGAGTCTACGTACTGATCCAGGTGGGCTCGCCAACATGATGAGTCTAGATACTGATCCCGGTGGGCTCGCCAACATGATGAGTCTACGTACTGATCCAGGTGGGCTCGCCAACATGACGAGTCTAGATACTGATCCCGGTGGGCTCGCCAACATGATGAGTCTACATACTGATCCAGTTGGGCTCGCCAACATGATGAGTCTAGATACTGATTCAGGTGGGCTCGCACACGTGATGAGTCTAGATACTGATCCCGGTGGGCTCGCCAACATGATGAGTCTACGTACTGATCCCAGTGGGCTCGCCAACATGATGAGTCTACGTACTGATCCAGGTGGGCTTGCCAACATGATGAGTCTACGTACTGATCCAGGTGGGCTCGCCAACGTGATGAGTCTACGTACTGATCCAGGTGGGCTTGCCAACATGATGAGTCTACGTACTGATCCAGGTGGGCTCGCCAACGTGATGAGTCTACGTAATGATCCAGGTGGGCTCGCCAACGTGATGAGTCTACGTACTGATCCAGGTGGGCTCGCCAACATGATGATTCTACATACTGATCCCAGTGGGCTCGCCAACATGATGAGTCTACGTACTGATCCAGGTGGGCTTGCCAACATGATGAGTCTACGTACTGATCCAGGTGGGCTCGCCAACGTGATGAGTCTACGTAATGATCCAGGTGGGCTCGCCAACGTGATGAGTCTACGTACTGATCCAGGTGGGCTCGCCAACATGATGAGTCTAGATAATGATCCAAGTGGGCTCGCCAACGTGATGAGTCTAGATACTGATCCAGGTGGGCTCGCCAACATGATGAGTCTACGTGCTGATCCAGGTGGGCTCGCCAACATGATGAGTCTACGTACTGATCCAGGTGGGCTTGCCAACGTGATGAGTCTAGGTACTGATCCAGGTGGGCTCGCCAACATGATGAGTCTAGATACTGATCCAGGTGGGCTCGCCAACATGATGAGTCTAGATACTGATCCAGGTGGGCCCGCCAACATGATGCGTCTAGATAATGATCCACGTGGGCTCGCCAACGTGATGAGTCTAGATACTGATCCAGGTGGGCTCGCCAACATGATGAGTCTACGTGCTGATCCAGGTGGGTTCGCCAACATGATGAGTCTACGTACTGATCCAGGTGGGCTCGCCAACGTGATGAGTCTACGTACTGATCCAGGTGGGCTCGCCAACATGATGAGTCTAGATACTGATCCAGGTGGGCTCGCCAACATGATGAGTCTAGATACTGATCCAGGTGGGGTCGCCAACATGATGAGTCTAGATACTGATCAAGGTGGACTCGCCAACATCATGAGCCTAGGTACTGATCCAGGTGGGCTCGCCAACATGATGAGTCTACGTACTGATCCAGGTGGACTCGCCAACGTATTGAGTCTACGTGCTGATCCCAGTGGGCTCGCCAACATGATGAGTCTACGTACTGATCCAGGTGGGCTCGCCAACATGATGAGTCTACGTAGTGATCCCGGTGGGCTCTCCAACGTGATGAGTCTACGTACTGATCCAGGTGGGCTCGCCAACGTGATGAGTCTAGATAATGATCCAAGTGGGCTCGCCAACGTGATGAGTCTAGATACTGATCCAGGTGGGCTCGCCAACGTGATGAGTCTACGTACTGATCCCGGTTGGCTCGCCAACATGATGAGTCTACGTACTGATCCCGGTGGGCTCGCCAACGTGATGAGTCTACATACTGATCCAGGTGGGCTCGCCAACATGATGAGTCTAGATACTGATCCAGGTGGGCTCGCCAACATGATGAGTCTACGTACTGATCCAGGTGGGCTCGCCAACATGATGAGTCTAGATACTGATCAAGGTGGACTCGCCAACATGATGAGCCTACGTACTGATCCAGGTGGGCTCGCCAACATGATGAGTCTACGTACTGATCCTGGTGGGCTCGCCAACATGATGAGTCTAGATACTGATCCAGGTGGGCTCGCCAACATGATGAGTCTACGTACTGATCCCGGTAGGCTCGCCAACATGATGAGTCTACGTACTGATCCAGGTGGGCTCGCCAACATGATGAGTCTAGATATTGACCCAGGTGGGCTCGCCAACGTGATGAGTCTAGATACTGATCCAGGTGGGCTCGCCAACATGATGAGTCTAGATACTGATCCAGGTGGGCTCGCCAACATGATGAGTCTACGTACTGATCCAGGTGGACTCGCCAACGTGTTCAGTCTACGTACTGATCCCAGTGGGCTCGCCAACATGATGAGTCTACGTACTGATCCAGGTGGGCTCGCCAACATGATGAGTCTAGATACTGATCCCGGTGGGCTCGCCAACATGATGAGTCTACGTACTGATCCAGGTGGGCTCGCCAACATGACGAGTCTAGATACTGATCCAGGTGGGCTCGCCAACATGATGAGTCTACGTGCTGATCCAGGTGGGCTCGCCAACATGATGAGTCTACGTACTGATCCAGGTGGGCTCGCCAACGTGATGAGTCTACGTACTGATCCAGGTGGGCTCGCCAACATGATGAGTCTAGATACTGATCCAGGTGGGCTCGCCAACATGATGAGTCTAGATACTGATCCAGGTGGGCTCGCCAACATGATGAGTCTACGTACTGATCCAGGTGGGCTCGCCAACATGATGAGTCTAGATACTGATCAAGGTGGACTCGCCAACATGATGAGCCTACGTACTGATCCAGGTGGGCTCGCCAACATGATGAGTCTACGTACTGATCCTGGTGGGCTCGCCAACATGATGAGTCTAGATACTGATCCAGGTGGGCTCGCCAACATGATGAGTCTACGTACTGATCCCGGTAGGCTCGCCAACATGATGAGTCTACGTACTGATCCAGGTGGGCTCGCCAACATGATGAGTCTAGATATTGACCCAGGTGGGCTCGCCAACGTGATGAGTCTAGATACTGATCCAGGTGGGCTCGCCAACATGATGAGTCTAGATACTGATCCAGGTGGGCTCGCCAACATGATGAGTCTACGTACTGATCCAGGTGGACTCGCCAACGTGTTCAGTCTACGTACTGATCCCAGTGGGCTCGCCAACATGATGAGTCTACGTACTGATCCAGGTGGGCTCGCCAACATGATGAGTCTAGATACTGATCCCGGTGGGCTCGCCAACATGATGAGTCTACGTACTGATCCAGGTGGGCTCGCCAACATGACGAGTCTAGATACTGATCCAGGTGGGCTCGCCAACATGATGAGTCTACGTGCTGATCCAGGTGGGCTCGCCAACATGATGAGTCTACGTACTGATCCAGGTGGGCTCGCCAACGTGATGAGTCTACGTACTGATCCAGGTGGGCTCGCCAACATGATGAGTCTAGATACTGATCCAGGTGGGCTCGCCAACATGATGAGTCTAGATACTGATCCAGGTGGGGTCGCCAACATGATGAGTCTAGATACTGATCAAGGTGGACTCGCCAACATCATGAGCCTAGGTACTGATCCAGGTGGGCTCGCCAACATGATGAGTCTACGTACTGATCCAGGTGGACTCGCCAACGTATTGAGTCTACGTGCTGATCCCAGTGGGCTCGCCAACATGATGAGTCTACGTACTGATCCAGGTGGGCTCGCCAACATGATGAGTCTACGTAGTGATCCCGGTGGGCTCTCCAACGTGATGAGTCTACGTACTGATCCAGGTGGGCTCGCCAACGTGATGAGTCTAGATAATGATCCAAGTGGGCTCGCCAACGTGATGAGTCTAGATACTGATCCAGGTGGGCTCGCCAACGTGATGAGTCTACGTACTGATCCCGGTTGGCTCGCCAACATGATGAGTCTACGTACTGATCCCGGTGGGCTCGCCAACGTGATGAGTCTACTTACTGATCCAGGTGGGCTCGCCAACATGATGAGTCTAGATACTGATCCAGGTGGGCTCGCCAACATGATGAGTCTACGTACTGATCCAGGTGGGCTCGCCAACATGATGAGTCTAGATACTGATCAAGGTGGACTCGCCAACATGATGAGCCTACGTACTGATCCAGGTGGGCTCGCCAACATGATGAGTCTACGTACTGATCCTGGTGGGCTCGCCAACATGATGAGTCTAGATACTGATCCAGGTGGGCTCGCCAACATGATGAGTCTACGTACTGATCCCGGTAGGCTCGCCAACATGATGAGTCTACGTACTGATCCAGGTGGGCTCGCCAACATGATGAGTCTAGATATTGACCCAGGTGGGCTCGCCAACGTGATGAGTCTAGATACTGATCCAGGTGGGCTCGCCAACATGATGAGTCTAGATACTGATCCAGGTGGGCTCGCCAACATGATGAGTCTACGTACTGATCCAGGTGGACTCGCCAACGTGTTCAGTCTACGTACTGATCCCAGTGGGCTCGCCAACATGATGAGTCTACGTACTGATCCAGGTGGGCTCGCCAACATGATGAGTCTAGATACTGATCCCGGTGGGCTCGCCAACATGATGAGTCTAGATACTGATCCAGGTGGGCTCGCCAACATGACGAGTCTAGATACTGATCCAGGTGGGCTCGCCAACATGATGAGTCTACATACTGATCCAGTTGGGCTCGCCAACATGATGAGTCCAGATACTGATTCAGGTGGGCTCGCCAACGTGATGAGTCTAGATACTGATCCCGGTGGGCTCGCCAACATGATGAGTCTACGTACTGATCCCAGTGGGCTCGCCAACATGATGAGTCTACGTACTGATCCAGGTGGGCTTGCCAACATGATGAGTCTACGTACTGATCCAGGTGGGCTCGCCAACGTGATGAGTCTACGTAATGATCCAGGTGGGCTCGCCAACGTGATGAGTCTACGTACTGATCCAGGTGGGCTCGCCAACATGATGAGTCTAGATAATGATCCAAGTGGGCTCGCCAACGTGATGAGTCTAGATACTGATCCAGGTGGGCTCGCCAACATGATGAGTCTACGTGCTGATCCAGGTGGGCTCGCCAACATGATGAGTCTACGTACTGATCCAGGTGGGCTCGCCAACGTGATGAGTCTAGATACTGATCCAGGTGGGCTCGCCAACATGATGAGTCTAGATACTGATCCAGGTGGGCTCGCCAACATGATGAGTCTAGATACTGATCCAGGTGGGCCCGCCAACATGATGAGTCTAGATAATGATCCAAGTGGGCTCGCCAACGTGATGAGTCTAGATACTGATCCAGGTCGGCTCGCCAACATGATGAGTCTACGTGCTGATCCAGGTGGGCTCGCCAACATGATGAGTCTACGTGCTGATCCAGGTGGGCTCGCCAACATGATGAGTCTACGTACTGATCCAGGTGGGCTCGCCAACGTGATGAGTCTAGATACTGATCCAGGTGGGCTCGCCAACATGATGAGTCTAGATACTGATCGAGGTGGACTCGCCAACATGATGAGCCTACGTACTGATCCAGGTGGGCTCGCCAACATGATGAGTCTACGTACTGATCCAGGTGGGCTCGCCAACATGATGAGTCTAGATACTGATCCAGGTGGGCTCGCCAACATGATGAGTCTAGATACTGATCCAGGTGGGCTCGCCAACATGATGAGTCTAGATACTGATCCAGGTGGGCCCGCCAACATGATGAGTCTAGATAATGATCCAAGTGGGCTCGCCAACGTGATGAGTCTAGATACTGATCCAGGTCGGCTCGCCAACATGATGAGTCTACGTGCTGATCCAGGTGGGCTCGCCAACATGATGAGTCTACGTACTGATCCAGGTTGGCTCGCCAACGTGATGAGTCTAGATACTGATCCAGGTGGGCTCGCCAACATGATTAGTCTAGATACTGATCGAGGTGGACTCGCCAACATGATGAGCCTACGTACTGATCCAGGTGGGCTCGCCAACATGATTTGTCTAGATACTGATCCCAGTGGGCTCGCCAACGTGATGAGTCTAGATACTGATCCAGGTGGACTCGCCAACGTGTTGAGTCTACGTGCTGATCCCAGTGGGCTCGCCAACATGATGAGTCTACGTACTGATCCAGGTGGGCTCGCCAACATGATGAGTCTAGATACTGATCCCGGTGGGCTCGCCAACATGATGAGTCTACGTACTGATCCAGGTGGGCTCGCCAACATGACGAGTCTAGATACTGATCCCGGTGGGCTCGCCAACATGATGAGTCTACATACTGATCCAGTTGGGCTCGCCAACATGATGAGTCTAGATACTGATTCAGGTGGGCTCGCACACGTGATGAGTCTAGATACTGATCCCGGTGGGCTCGCCAACATGATGAGTCTACGTACTGATCCCAGTGGGCTCGCCAACATGATGAGTCTACGTACTGATCCAGGTGGGCTTGCCAACATGATGAGTCTACGTACTGATCCAGGTGGGCTCGCCAACGTGATGAGTCTACGTAATGATCCAGGTGGGCTCGCCAACGTGATGAGTCTACGTACTGATCCAGGTGGGCTCGCCAACATGATGAGTCTAGATAATGATCCAAGTGGGCTCGCCAACGTGATGAGTCTAGATACTGATCCAGGTGGGCTCGCCAACATGATGAGTCTACGTGCTGATCCAGGTGGGCTCGCCAACATGATGAGTATACGTACTGATCCAGGTGGGCTCGCCAACGTGATGAGTCTAGATACTGATCCAGGTGGGCTCGCCAACATGATGAGTCTAGATACTGATCCAGGTGGGCTCGCCAACATGATGAGTCTAGATACTGATCCAGGTGGGCTCGCCAACATGATGAGTCTAGATACTGATCCAAGTGGGCTCGCCAACGTGATGAGTCTAGATACTGATCCAAGTGGGCTCGCCAACGTGATGAGTCTAGATACTGATCCAGGTGGGCTCGCCAACATGATGAGTCTACGTACTGATCCAGGTGGGCTCGCCAACGTGATGAGTCTAGATACTGATCCAGGTGGGCTCGCCAACATGATGAGTCTAGATACTGATCCAGGTGGGCTCGCCAACATGATGAGTCTAGATACTGATCCAGGTGGGCCCGCCAACATGATGAGTCTAGATAATGATCCAAGTGGGCTCGCCAACGTGATGAGTCTAGATACTGATCCAGGTCGTCTCGCCAACATGATGAGTTTACGTGCTGATCCAGGTGGGCTCGCCAACATGATGAGTCTACGTACTGATCCAGGTGGGCTCGCCAACATGATGAGCCTACGTACTGATCCAGGTGGGCTCGCCAACATGATTTGTCTAGATACTGATCCCAGTGGGCTCGCCAACGTGATGAGTCTAGATACTGATCCAGGTGGACTCGCCAACGTGTTGAGTCTACGTGCTGATCCCAGTGGGCTCGCCAACATGATGAGTCTACGTACTGATCCAGGTGGGCTCGCCAACATGATGAGTCTAGATACTGATCCCGGTGGGCTCGCCAACATGATGAGTCTACGTACTGATCCAGGTGGGCTCGCCAACATGACGAGTCTAGATACTGATCCAGGTGGGCTCGCCAACATGATGAGTCTACATACTGATCCAGTTGGGCTCGCCAACATGATGAGTCTAGATACTGATTCAGGTGGACTCGCACACGTGATGAGTCTAGATACTGATCCCGGTGGGCTCGCCAACATGATGAGTCTACGTACTGATCCCAGTGGGCTCGCCAACATGATGAGTCTACGTACTGATCCAGGTGGGCTTGCCAACATGATGAGTCTACGTACTGATCCAGGTGGGCTCGCCAACGTGATGAGTCTACGTAATGATCCAGGTGGGCTCGCCAACGTGATGAGTCTACGTACTGAACCAGGTGGGCTCGCCAACATGATGAGTCTAGGTAATGATCCAAGTGGGCTCGCCAACGTGATGAGTCTAGATACTGATCCAGGTGGGCTCGCCAACATGATGAGTCTACGTGCTGATCCAGGTGGGCTCGCCAACATGATGAGTCTACGTACTGATCCAGGTGGGCTCGCCAACATGATGAGTCTAGATAATGATCCAAGTGGGCTCGCCAACGTGATGAGTCTACGTACTGATCCAGGTGGACTCGCCAACGTGTTGAGTCTACGTACTGATCCCAGTGGGCTCGCCAACATGATGAGTCTACGTACTGATCCAGGTGGGCTCGCCAACATGATGAGTCTAGATACTGATCCAGGTGGGCTCGCCAACATGATGAGTCTACGTACTGATCCAGGTGGGCTCGCCAACATGATGTGTCTACGTACTGATCCCGGTGGGCTCGCCAACGTGATGAGTCTACGTACTGATCCCGGTGGGCTCGCCAACATGATGAGTCTGGGTACTGATCCAGGTGGGCTCGCCAACATGATGAGTCTACGTACTGATCCAGGTGGGCTCGCCAACGTGATGAGTCTAGATACTGATCCAGGTGGGCTCGCCAACATGATGAATCTAGATACTGATCCAGGTGGACTCGCCAACATGATGAGTCTACGTACTGATCCCGGTGGGCTCGCCAACATGATGAGTCTAGATAATGATCCAAGTGGGCTCGCCAACGTGATGAGTCTACGTACTGATCCCGGTAGGCTCCCCAATGTGATGAGTCTACGTACTGATCCACGTGGACTCGCCAACGTGTTCAGTCTACGTACTGATCCCAGTGGGCTCGCCAACGTGATGAGTCTAGATACTGATCCAGGTGGGCTCGCCAACATGATGAGTCTACGTGCTGATCCAGGTGGGCTCGCCAACATGATGAGTCTACGTACTGATCCAGGTGGGCTCGCCAACATGATGAGTCTAGATAATGATCCAAGTGGGCTCGCCAACGTGATGAGTCTACGTACTGATCCAGGTGGACTCGCCAACGTGTTGAGTCTACGTACTGATCCCAGTGGGCTCGCCAACATGATGAGTCTACGTACTGATCCAGGTGGGCTCGCCAACATGATGAGTCTAGATACTGATCCAGGTGGGCTCGCCAACATGATGAGTCTACGTACTGATCCAGGTGGGCTCGCCAACATGATGTGTCTACGTACTGATCCCGGTGGGCTCGCCAACGTGATGAGTCTACGTACTGATCCCGGTGGGCTCGCCAACATGATGAGTCTGGGTACTGATCCAGGTGGGCTCGCCAACATGATGAGTCTACGTACTGATCCAGGTGGGCTCGCCAACGTGATGAGTCTAGATACTGATCCAGGTGGGCTCGCCAACATGATGAATCTAGATACTGATCCAGGTGGACTCGCCAACATGATGAGTCTACGTACTGATCCCGGTGGGCTCGCCAACATGATGAGTCTAGATAATGATCCAAGTGGGCTCGCCAACGTGATGAGTCTACGTACTGATCCCGGTAGGCTCCCCAATGTGATGAGTCTACGTACTGATCCAGGTGGACTCGCCAACGTGTTCAGTCTACGTACTGATCCCAGTGGGCTCGCCAACATGATGAGTCTACGTACTGATCCAGGTGGGCTCGCCAACATGATGAGTCTAGATACTGATCCCGGTGGGCTCGCCAACATGATGAGTCTACGTACTGATCCAGGTGGGCTCGCCAACATGACGAGTCTAGATACTGATCCAGGTGGGCTCGCCAACATGATGAGTCTACATACTGATCCAGTTGGGCTCGCCAACATGATGAGTCCAGATACTGATTCAGGTGGGCTCGCCAACGTGATGAGTCTAGATACTGATCCCGGTGGGCTCGCCAACATGATGAGTCTACGTACTGATCCCAGTGGGCTCGCCAACATGATGAGTCTACGTACTGATCCAGGTGGGCTTGCCAACATGATGAGTCTACGTACTGATCCAGGTGGGCTCGCCAACGTGATGAGTCTACGTAATGATCCAGGTGGGCTCGCCAACGTGATGAGTCTACGTACTGATCCAGGTGGGCTCGCCAACATGATGAGTCTAGATAATGATCCAAGTGGGCTCGCCAACGTGATGAGTCTAGATACTGATCCAGGTGGGCTCGCCAACATGATGAGTCTACGTGCTGATCCAGGTGGGCTCGCCAACATGATGAGTCTACGTGCTGATCCAGGTGGGCTCGCCAACGTGATGAGTCTAGATACTGATCCAGGTGGGCTCGCCAACATGATGAGTCTAGATACTGATCCAGGTGGGCTCGCCAACATGATGAGTCTAGATACTGATCCACGTGGGCCCGCCAACATGATGAGTCTAGATAATGATCCAAGTGGGCTCGCCAACGTGATGAGTCTAGATACTGATCCAGGTCGGCTCGCCAACATGATGAGTCTACGTGCTGATCCAGGTGGGCTCGCCAACATGATGAGTCTACGTGCTGATCCCGGTGGGCTCGTCAACATGATGAGTCTACGTACTGATCCAGGTGGGCTCGCCAACGTGATGAGTCTAGATACTGATCCAGGTGGGCTCGCCAACATGATGAGTCTAGATACTGATCGAGGTGGACTCGCCAACATGATGCGCCTACGTACTGATCCAGGTGGGCTCGCCAACATGATGAGTCTACGTACTGATCCAGGTGGGCTCGCCAACATGATGAGTCTAGATACTGATCCAGGTGGGCTCGCCAACATGATGAGTCTAGATACTGATCCAGGTGGGCTCGCCAACATGATGAGTCTAGATAATGATCCAAGTGGGCTCGCCAACGTGATGAGTCTAGATACTGATCCAGGTGGGCTCGCCAACATGATTAGTCTAGATACTGATCGAGGTGGACTCGCCAACATGATGAGCCTACGTACTGATCCAGGTGGGCTCGCCAACATGATTTGTCTAGATACTGATCCCAGTGGGCTCGCCAACGTGATGAGTCTAGATACTGATCCAGGTGGACTCGCCAACGTGTTGAGTCTACGTGCTGATCCCAGTGGGCTCGCCAACATGATGAGTCTACGTACTGATCCAGGTGGGCTCGCCAACATGATGAGTCTAGATACTGATCCCGGTGGGCTCGCCAACATGATGAGTCTACGTACTGATCCAGGGTGGCTCGCCAACATGACGAGTCTAGATACTGATCCCGGTGGGCTCGCCAACATGATGAGTCTACATACTGATCCAGTTGGGCTCGCCAACATGATGAGTCTAGATACTGATTCAGGTGGGCTCGCACACGTGATGAGTCTAGATACTGATCCCGGTGGGCTCGCCAACATGATGAGTCTACGTACTGATCCCAGTGGGCTCGCCAACATGATGAGTCTACGTACTGATCCAGGTGGGCTTGCCAACATGATGAGTCTACGTACTGATCCAGGTGGGCTAGCCAACGTGATGAGTCTACGTAATGATCCAGGTGGGCTCGCCAACGTGATGAGTCTACGTACTGATCCAGGTGGGCTCGCCAACATGATGAGTCTAGATAATGATCCAAGTGGGCTCGCCAACGTGATGAGTCTAGATACTGATCCAGGTGGGCTCGCCAACATGATGAGTCTACGTGCTGATCCAGGTGGGCTCGCCAACATGATGAGTCTACGTACTGATCCAGGTGGGCTCGCCAACGTGATGAGTCTAGATACTGATCCAGGTGGGCTCGCCAACATGATGAGTCTAGATACTGATCCAGGTGGGCTCGCCAACATGATGAGTCTAGATACTGATCCAGGTGGGCTCGCCAACATGATGAGTCTAGATACTGATCCAAGTGGGCTCGCCAACGTGATGAGTCTAGATACTGATCCAGGTGGGCTCGCCAACATGATGAGTCTACGTGCTGATCCAGGTGGGCTCGCCAACATGATGAGTCTACGTACTGATCCAGGTGGGCTCGCCAACGTGATGAGTCTAGATACTGATCCAGGTGGGCTCGCCAACATGATGAGTCTAGATACTGATCCAGGTGGGCTCGCCAACATGATGAGTCTAGATACTGATCCCGGTGGGCCCGCCAACTGATGAGTCTAGATAATGATCCAAGTGGGCTCGCCAACGTGATGAGTCTAGATACTGATCCAGGTGGGCTCGCCAACATGATGTGTCTACGTACTGATCCCGGTGGGCTCGCCAACGTGATGAGTCTACGTACTGATCCCGGTGGGCTCGCCAACATGATGAGTCTGGGTACTGATCCAGGTGGGCTCGCCAACATGATGAGTCTACGTACTGATCCAGGTGGGCTCGCCAACGTGATGAGTCTAGATACTGATCCAGGTGGGCTCGCCAACATGATGAATCTAGATACTGATCCAGGTGGACTCGCCAACATGATGAGTCTACGTACTGATCCCGGTGGGCTCGCCAACATGATGAGTCTAGATAATGATCCAAGTGGGCTCGCCAACGTGATGAGTCTACGTACTGATCCCGGTAGGCTCCCCAATGTGATGAGTCTACGTACTGATCCAGGTGGACTCGCCAACGTGTTCAGTCTACGTACTGATCCCAGTGGGCTCGCCAACGTGATGAGTCTAGATACTGATCCAGGTGGGCTCGCCAACATGATGAGTCTAGATACTGATCCCGGTGGGCTCGCCAACATGATGAGTCTACGTACTGATCCAGGTGGGCTCGCCAACATGACGAGTCTAGATACTGATCCCGGTGGGCTCGCCAACATGATGAGTCTACGTACTGATCCAGGTGGGCTCGCCAACATGATGAGTCTAGATACTGATTCAGGTGGGCTCGCCAACGTGATGAGTCTAGATACTGATCCCGGTGGGCTCGCCAACATGATGAGTCTACGTACTGATCCCAGTGGGCTCGCCAACATGATGAGTCTACGTACTGATCCAGGTGGGCTTGCCAACATGATGAGTCTACGTACTGATCCAGGTGGGCTCGCCAACGTGATGAGTCTACGTAATGATCCAGGTGGGCTCGCCAATGTGATGAGTCTACGTACTGATCCAGGTGGGCTCGCCAACATGATGAGTCTAGATAATGATCCAAGTGGGCTCGCCAACGTGATGAGTCTAGTTACTGATCCCGGTGGGCTCGCCAACATGATGAGTCTACGTACTGATCCCAGTGGGCTCGCCAACATGATGAGTCTACGTACTGATCCAGGTGGGCTTGCCAACATGATGAGTCTACGTACTGGTCCAGGTGGGCTCGCCAACGTGATGAGTCTACGTAATGATCCAGGTGGGCTCGCCAACGTGATGAGTCTACGTACTGATCCAGGTGGGCTCGCCAACGTGATGAGTCTAGATACTGATCCAGGTGGGCTCGCCAACATGATGAGTCTAGATACTGATCCAGGTGGGCTCGCCAACATGATGAGTCTAGATACTGATCCAGGTGGGCTCGCCAACATGATGAGTCTAGATACTGATCCAGGTGGGCTCGCCAACATGATGAGTCTAGATACTGATCCCGGTGGGCTCGCCAACATGATGAGTCTACGTACTGATCCAGGTGGGCTCGCCAACATGACGAGTCTAGATACTGATCCCGGTGGGCTCGCCAACATGATGAGTCTACATACTGATCCAGTTGGGCTCGCCAACATGATGAGTCTAGATACTGATTCAGGTGGGCTCGCACACGTGATGAGTCTAGATACTGATCCCGGTGGGCTCGCCAACATGATGAGTCTACGTACTGATCCCAGTGGGCTCGCCAACATGATGAGTCTACGTACTGATCCAGGTGGGCTTGCCAACATGATGAGTCTACGTACTGATCCAGGTGGGCTAGCCAACGTGATGAGTCTACGTAATGATCCAGGTGGGCTCGCCAACGTGATGAGTCTACGTACTGATCCAGGTGGGCTCGCCAACATGATGAGTCTAGATACTGATCCAGGTGGGCTCGCCAACATGATGAGTCTACGTGCTGATCCAGGTGGGCTCGCCAACATGATGAGTCTACGTACTGATCCAGGTGGGCTCGCCAACGTGATGAGTCTAGATACTGATCCAGGTGGGCTCGCCAACATGATGAGTCTAGATACTGATCCAGGTGGGCTCGCCAACATGATGAGTCTAGATACTGATCCAGGTGGGCTCGCCAACATGATGAGTCTAGATACTGATCCAAGTGGGCTCGCCAACGTGATGAGTCTAGATACTGATCCAGGTGGGCTCGCCAACATGATGAGTCTACGTGCTGATCCAGGTGGGCTCGCCAACATGATGAGTCTACGTACTGATCCAGGTGGGCTCGCCAACGTGATGAGTCTAGATACTGATCCAGGTGGGCTCGCCAACATGATGAGTCTAGATACTGATCCAGGTGGGCTCGCCAACATGATGAGTCTAGATACTGATCCAGGTGGGCCCGCCAACTGATGAGTCTAGATAATGATCCAAGTGGGCTCGCCAACGTGATGAGTCTAGATACTGATCCAGGTGGGCTCGCCAACATGATGTGTCTACGTACTGATCCCGGTGGGCTCGCCAACGTGATGAGTCTACGTACTGATCCCGGTGGGCTCGCCAACATGATGAGTCTGGGTACTGATCCAGGTGGGCTCGCCAACATGATGAGTCTACGTACTGATCCAGGTGGGCTCGCCAACGTGATGAGTCTAGATACCGATCCAGGTGGGCTCGCCAACATGATGAATCTAGATACTGATCCAGGTGGACTCGCCAACATGATGAGTCTACGTACTGATCCCGGTGGGCTCGCCAACATGATGAGTCTAGATAATGATCCAAGTGGGCTCGCCAACGTGATGAGTCTACGTACTGATCCCGGTAGGCTCCCCAATGTGATGAGTCTACGTACTGATCCAGGTGGACTCGCCAACGTGTTCAGTCTACGTACTGATCCCAGTGGGCTCGCCAACGTGATGAGTCTAGATACTGATCCAGGTGGGCTCGCCAACATGATGAGTCTAGATACTGATCCCGGTGGGCTCGCCAACATGATGAGTCTACGTACTGATCCAGGTGGGCTCGCCAACATGACGAGTCTAGATACTGATCCCGGTGGGCTCGCCAACATGATGAGTCTACGTACTGATCCAGGTGGGCTCGCCAACATGATGAGTCTAGATACTGATCCAGGTGGGCTCGCCAACGTGATGAGTCTAGATACTGATCCAGGTGGGCTCGCCAACATGATGAATCTAGATACTGATCCAGGTGGACTCGCCAACATGATGAGTCTACGTACTGATCCCGGTGGGCTCGCCAACATGATGAGTCTAGATAATGATCCAAGTGGGCTCGCCAACGTGATGAGTCTACGTACTGATCCCGGTAGGCTCCCCAATGTGATGAGTCTACGTACTGATCCAGGTGGACTCGCCAACGTGTTCAGTCTACGTACTGATCCCAGTGGGCTCGCCAACGTGATGAGTCTAGATACTGATCCAGGTGGGCTCGCCAACATGATGAGTCTAGATACTGATCCCGGTGGGCTCGCCAACATGATGAGTCTACGTACTGATCCAGGTGGGCTCGCCAACATGACGAGTCTAGATACTGATCCCGGTGGGCTCGCCAACATGATGAGTCTACGTACTGATCCAGGTGGGCTCGCCAACATGATGAGTCTAGATACTGATTCAGGTGGGCTCGCCAACGTGATGAGTCTAGATACTGATCCCGGTGGGCTCGCCAACATGATGAGTCTACGTACTGATCCCAGTGGGCTCGCCAACATGATGAGTCTACGTACTGATCCAGGTGGGCTTGCCAACATGATGAGTCTACGTACTGATCCAGGTGGGCTCGCCAACGTGATGAGTCTACGTAATGATCCAGGTGGGCTCGCCAATGTGATGAGTCTACGTACTGATCCAGGTGGGCTCGCCAATGTGATGAGTCTACGTACTGATCCAGGTGGGCTCGCCAACATGATGAGTCTAGATAATGATCCAAGTGGGCTCGCCAACGTGATGAGTCTAGTTACTGATCCCGGTGGGCTCGCCAACATGATGAGTCTACGTACTGATCCCAGTGGGCTCGCCAACATGATGAGTCTACGTACTGATCCAGGTGGGCTTGCCAACATGATGAGTCTACGTACTGGTCCAGGTGGGCTCGCCAACGTGATGAGTCTACGTAATGATCCAGGTGGGCTCGCCAACGTGATGAGTCTACGTACTGATCCAGGTGGGCTCGCCAACATGATGAGTCTAGATAATGATCCAAGTGGGCTCGCCAACGTGATGAGTCTAGATACTGATCCAGGTGGGCTCGCCAACATGATGAGTCTACGTGCTGATCCAGGTGGGCTCGCCAACATGATGAGTCTACGTACTGATCCAGGTGGGCTCGCCAACGTGATGAGTCTAGATACTGATCCAGGTGGGCTCGCCAACATGATGAGTCTAGATACTGATCCAGGTGGGCTCGCCAACATGATGAGTCTAGATACTGATCCAGGTGGGCCCGCCAACATGATGAGTCTAGATAATGATCCACGTGGGCTCGCCAACGTGATGAGTCTAGATACTGATCCAGGTGGGCTCGCCAACATGATGAGTCTACGTGCTGATCCAGGTTGGCTCGCCAACATGATGAGTCTACGTACTGATCCCGGTGGGCTCGCCAACGTGATGAGTCTAGATACTGATCCAGGTGGGCTCGCCAACATGATGAGTCTAGATACTGATCCAGGTGGGCTCGCCAACATGATGAGTCTAGATACTGATCCAGGTGGGGTCGCCAACATGATGAGTCTAGATACTGATCAAGGTGGACTCGCCAACATCATGAGCCTAGGTACTGATCCAGGTGGGCTCGCCAACATGATGAGTCTACGTACTGATCCAGGTGGACTCGCCAACGTGTTGAGTCTACGTGCTGATCCCAGTGGGCTCGCCAACATGATGAGTCTACGTACTGATCCAGGTGGGCTCGCCAACATGATGAGTCTAGATACTGATCCCGGTGGGCTCGCCAACATGATGAGTCTACGTACTGATCCAGGTGGGCTCGCCAACATGACGAGTCTAGATACTGATCCCGGTGGGCTCGCCAACATGATGAGTCTACATACTGATCCATTTGGGCTCGCCAACATGATGAGTCTAGATACTGATTCAGGTGGGCTCGCACACGTGATGAGTCTAGATACTGATCCCGGTGGGCTCGCCAACATGATGAGTCTACGTACTGATCCAGGTGGGCTCACCAACATGACGAGTCTAGATACTGATCCCGGTGGGCTCGCCAACATGATGAGTCTACGTACTGATCCAGGTGGGCTCGCCAACATGATGAGTCTAGATACTGATTCAGGTGGGCTCGCCAACGTGATGAGTCTAGATACTGATCCCGGTGGGCTCGTCAACATGATGAGTCTACGTACTGATCCCAGTGGGCTCGCCAACATGATGAGTCTACGTACTGATCCAGGTGGGCTTGCCAACATGATGAGTCTACGTACTGATCCAGGTGGGCTCGCCAACGTGATGAGTCTACGTAATGATCCAGGTGGGCTCGCCAACGTGATGAGTCTACGTACTGATCCAGGTGGGCTCGCCAACATGATGATTCTACATACTGATCCCAGTGGGCTCGCCAACATGATGAGTCTACGTACTGATCCAGGTGGGCTTGCCAACATGATGAGTCTACGTACTGATCCCGGTGGGCTCGCCAACGTGATGAGTCTACGTAATGATCCAGGTGGGCTCGCCAACGTGATGAGTCTACGTACTGATCCAGGTGGGCTCGCCAACATGATGAGTCTAGATAATGATCCAAGTGGGCTCGCCAACGTGATGAGTCTAGATACTGATCCAGGTGGGCTCGCCAACATGATGAGTCTACGTGCTGATCCAGGTGGGCTCGCCAACATGATGAGTCTACGTACTGATCCAGGTGGGCTTGCCAACGTGATGAGTCTAGGTACTGATCCAGGTGGGCTCGCCAACATGATGAGTCTAGATACTGATCCAGGTGGGCTCGCCAACATGATGAGTCTAGATACTGATCCAGGTGGGCCCGCCAACATGATGAGTCTAGATAATGATCCACGTGGGCTCGCCAACGTGATGAGTCTAGATACTGATCCAGGTGGGCTCGCCAACATGATGAGTCTACGTGCTGATCCAGGTGGGCTCGCCAACATGATGAGTCTACGTACTGATCCAGGTGGGCTCGCCAACGTGATGAGTCTACGTACTGATCCAGGTGGGCTCGCCAACATGATGAGTCTAGATACTGATCCAGGTGGGCTCGCCAACATGATGAGTCTAGATACTGATCCAGGTGGGGTCGCCAACATGATGTGTCTAGATACTGATCAAGGTGGACTCGCCAACATCATGAGCCTAGGTACTGATCCAGGTGGGCTCGCCAACATGATGAGTCTACGTACTGATCCAGGTGGACTCGCCAACGTGTTGAGTCTACGTACTGATCCAGGTGGGCTCGCCAACATGATGAGTCTACGTAGTGATCCCGGTGGGCTCTCCAACGTGATGAGTCTACGTACTGATCCAGGTGGGCTCGCCAACGTGATGAGTCTAGATAATGATCCAAGTGGGCTCGCCAACGTGATGAGTCTAGATACTGATCCAGGTGGGCTCGCCAACGTGATGAGTCTACGTACTGATCCCGGTTGGCTCGCCAACATGATGAGTCTACGTACTGATCCCGGTGGGCTCGCCAACGTGATGAGTCTACATACTGATCCAGGTGGGCTCGCCAACATGATGAGTCTAGATACTGATCCAGGTGGGCTCGCCAACATGATGAGTCTACGTACTGATCCAGGTGGGCTCGCCAACATGATGAGTCTAGATACTGATCAAGGTGGACTCGCCAACATGATGAGCCTACGTACTGATCCAGGTGGGCTCGCCAACATGATGAGTCTACGTACTGATCCTGGTGGGCTCGCCAACATGATGAGTCTAGATACTGATCCAGGTGGGCTCGCCAACATGATGAGTCTACGTACTGATCCCGGTAGGCTCGCCAACATGATGAGTCTACGTACTGATCCAGGTGGGCTCGCCAACATGATGAGTCTAGATATTGACCCAGGTGGGCTCGCCAACGTGATGAGTCTAGATACTGATCCAGGTGGGCTCGCCAACATGATGAGTCTAGATACTGATCCAGGTGGGCTCGCCAACATGATGAGTCTACGTACTGATCCAGGTGGACTCGCCAACGTGTTCAGTCTACGTACTGATCCCAGTGGGTTCGCCAACATGATGAGTCTACGTACTGATCCAGGTGGGCTCGCCAACATGATGAGTCTAGATACTGATCCCGGTGGGCTCGCCAACATGATGAGTCTACGTACTGATCCAGGTGGGCTCGCCAACATGACGAGTCTAGATACTGATCCAGGTGGGCTCGCCAACATGATGAGTCTACATACTGATCCAGTTGGGCTCGCCAACATGATGAGTCCAGATACTGATTCAGGTGGGCTCGCCAACGTGATGAGTCTAGATACTGATCCCGGTGGGCTCGCCAACATGATGAGTCTACGTACTGATCCCAGTGGGCTCGCCAACATGATGAGTCTACGTACTGATCCAGGTGGGCTTGCCAACATGATGAGTCTACGTACTGATCCAGGTGGGCTCGCCAACGTGATGAGTCTACGTAATGATCCAGGTGGGCTCGCCAACGTGATGAGTCTACGTACTGATCCAGGTGGGCTCGCCAACATGATGAGTCTAGATACTGATCCAGGTGGGCCCGCCAACGTGATGAGTCTAGATAATGATCCAAGTGGGCTCGCCAACGTGATGAGTCTAGATACTGATCCAGGTCGGCTCGCCAACATGATGAGTCTACGTGCTGATCCAGGTGGGCTCGCCAACATGATGAGTCTACGTGCTGATCCAGGTGGGCTCGCCAACATGATGAGTCTACGTACTGATCCAGGTGGGCTCGCCAACGTGATGAGTCTAGATACTGATCCAGGTGGGCTCGCCAACATGATGAGTCTCGATACTGATCGAGGTGGACTCGCCAACATGATGAGCCTACGTACTTATCCAGGTGGGCTCGCCAACATGATGAGTCTACGTACTGATCCAGGTGGGCTCGCCAACATGATGAGTCTAGATACTGATCCAGGTGGGCTCGCCAACATGATGAGTCTAGATACTGATCCAGGTGGGCTCGCTAACATGATGAGTCTAGATACTGATCCAGGTGGGCCCACCAACATGATGAGTCTAGATAATGATCCAAGTGGGCTCGCCAACGTGATGAGTCTAGATACTGATCCAGGTCGGCTCGCCAACATGATGAGTCTACGTGCTGATCCAGGTGGGCTCGCCAACATGATGAGTCTACGTACTGATCCAGGTGGGCTCGCCAACGTGATGAGTCTAGATACTGATCCAGGTGGGCTCGCCAACATGATTAGTCTAGATACTGATCCAGGTGGACTCGCCAACATGATGAGCCTACGTACTGATCCAGGTGGGCTCGCCAACATGATTTGTCTAGATACTGATCCCAGTGGGCTCGCCAACGTGATGAGTCTAGATACTGATCCAGGTGGACTCGCCAACGTGTTGAGTCTACGTGCTGATCCCAGTGGGCTCGCCAACATGATGAGTCTACGTACTGATCCAGGTGGGCTCGCCAACATGATGAGTCTAGATACTGATCCCGGTGGGCTCGCCAACATGATGAGTCTACGTACTGATCCAGGTGGGCTCGCCAACATGACGAGTCTAGATACTGATCCCGGTGGGCTCGCCAACATGATGAGTCTACATACTGATCCAGTTGGGCTCGCCAACATGATGAGTCTAGATACTGATTCAGGTGGGCTCGCACACGTGATGAGTCTAGATACTGATCCCGGTGGGCTCGCCAACATGATGAGTCTACGTACTGATCCCAGTGGGCTCGCCAACATGATGAGTCTACGTACTGATCCAGGTGGGCTTGCCAACATGATGAGTCTACGTACTGATCCAGGTGGGCTCGCCAACGTGATGAGTCTACGTAATGATCCAGGTGGGCTCGCCAACGTGATGAGTCTACGTACTGATCCAGGTGGGCTCGCCAACATGATGAGTCTAGATAATGATCCAAGTGGGCTCGCCAACGTGATGAGTCTAGATACTGATCCAGGTGGGCTCGCCAACATGATGAGTCTACGTGCAGATCCAGGTGGGCTCGCCAACATGATGAGTCTACGTACTGATCCAGGTGGGCTCGCCAACGTGATGAGTCTAGATACTGATCCAGGTGGGCTCGCCAACATGATGAGTCTAGATACTGATCCAGGTGGGCTCGCCAACATGATGAGTCTAGATACTGATCCAGGTGGGCTCGCCAACATGATGAGTCTAGATACTGATCCAAGTGGGCTCGCCAACGTGATGAGTCTAGATACTGATCCAGGTGGGCTCGCCAACATGATGAGTCTACGTGCTGATCCAGGTGGGCTCGCCAACATGATGAGTCTACGTACTGATCCAGGTGGGCTCGCCAACGTGATGAGTCTAGATACTGATCCAGGTGGGCTCGCCAACATGATGAGTCTAGATACTGATCCAGGTGGGCTCGCCAACATGATGAGTCTAGATACTGATCCAGGTGGGCCCGCCAACATGATGAGTCTAGATAATGATCCAAGTGGGCTCGCCAACGTGATGAGTCTAGATACTGATCCAGGTCGGCTCGCCAACATGATGAGTTTACGTGCTGATCCAGGTGGGCTCGCCAACATGATGAGTCTACGTACTGATCCAGGTGGGCTCGCCAACGTGATGAGTCTAGATACTGATCCAGGTGGGCTCGCCAACATGATGATGAGTCTAGATACTGATCGAGGTGGACTCGCCAACATGATGAGCCTACGTACTGATCCAGGTGGGCTCGCCAACATGATTTGTCTAGATACTGATCCCAGTGGGCTCGCCAACGTGATGAGTCTAGATACTGATCCAGGTGGACTCGCCAACGTGTTGAGTCTACGTGCTGATCCCAGTGGGCTCGCCAACATGATGAGTCTACGTACTGATCCAGGTGGGCTCGCCAACATGATGAGTCTAGATACTGATCCCGGTGGGCTCGCCAACATGATGAGTCTACGTACTGATCCAGGTGGGCTCGCCAACATGACGAGTCTAGATACTGATCCAGGTGGGCTCGCCAACATGATGAGTCTACATACTGATCCAGTTGGGCTCGCCAACATGATGAGTCTAGATACTGATTCAGGTGGGCTCGCATACGTGATGAGTCTAGATACTGATCCCGGTGGGCTCGCCAACATGATGAGTCTACGTACTGATCCCAGTGGGCTCGCCAACATGATGAGTCTACGTACTGATCCAGGTGGGCTTGCCAACATGATGAGTCTACGTACTGATCCAGGTGGGCTCGCCAACGTGATGAGTCTACGTAATGATCCAGGTGGGCTCGCCAACGTGATGAGTCTACGTACTGAACCAGGTGGGCTCGCCAACATGATGAGTCTAGATAATGATCCAAGTGGGCTCGCCAACGTGATGAGTCTAGATACTGATCCAGGTGGGCTCGCCAACATGATGAGTCTACGTGCTGATCCAGGAGGGCTCGCCAACATGATGAGTCTACGTACTGATCCAGGTGGGCTCGCCAACATGATGAGTCTAGATAATGATCCAAGTGGGCTCGCCAACGTGATGAGTCTACGTACTGATCCAGGTGGACTCGCCAACGTGTTGAGTCTACGTACTGATCCCAGTGGGCTCGCCAACATGATGAGTCTACGTACTGATCCAGGTGGGCTCGCCAACATGATGAGTCTAGATACTGATCCAGGTGGGCTCGCCAACATGATGAGTCTACGTACTGATCCAGGTGGGCTCGCCAACATGATGTGTCTACGTACTGATCCCGGTGGGCTCGCCAACGTGATGAGTCTACGTACTGATCCCGGTGGGCTCGCCAACATGATGAGTCTGGGTACTGATCCAGGTGGGCTCGCCAACATGATGAGTCTACGTACTGATCCAGGTGGGCTCGCCAACGTGATGAGTCTAGATACTGATCCAGGTGGGCTCGCCAACATGATGAATCTAGATACTGATCCAGGTGGACTCGCCAACATGATGAGTCTACGTACTGATCCCGGTGGGCTCGCCAACATGATGAGTCTAGATAATGATCCAAGTGGGCTCGCCAACGTGATGAGTCTACGTACTGATCCCGGTAGGCTCCCCAATGTGATGAGTCTACGTACTGATCCAGGTGGACTCGCCAACGTGTTCAGTCTACGTACTGATCCCAGTGGGCTCGCCAACGTGATGAGTCTAGATACTGATCCAGGTGGGCTCGCCAACATGATGAGTCTACGTGCTGATCCAGGTGGGCTCGCCAACATGATGAGTCTACGTACTGATCCAGGTGGGCTCGCCAACATGATGAGTCTAGATAATGATCCAAGTGGGCTCGCCAACGTGATGAGTCTATGTACTGATCCAGGTGGACTCGCCAACGTGTTGAGTCTACGTACTGATCCCAGTGGGCTCGCCAACATGATGAGTCTACGTACTGATCCAGGTGGGCTCGCCAACATGATGAGTCTAGATACTGATCCAGGTGGGCTCGCCAACATGATGAGTCTACGTACTGATCCAGGTGGGCTCGCCAACATGATGTGTCTACGTACTGATCCCGGTGGGCTCGCCAACGTGATGAGTCTAGTTACTGATCCCGGTGGGCTCGCCAACATGATGAGTCTGGGTACTGATCCAGGTGGGCTCGCCAACATGATGAGTCTACGTACTGATCCAGGTGGGCTCGCCAACGTGATGAGTCTAGATACTGATCCAGGTGGGCTCGCCAACATGATGAATCTAGATACTGATCCAGGTGGACTCGCCAACATGATGAGTCTACGTACTGATCCCGATGGGCTCGCCAACATGATGAGTCTAGATAATGATCCAAGTGGGCTCGCCAACGTGATGAGTCTACGTACTGATCCCGGTAGGCTCCCCAATGTGATGAGTCTACGTACTGATCCAGGTGGACTCGCCAACGTGTTCAGTCTACGTACTGATCCCAGTGGGCTCGCCAACGTGATGAGTCTAGATACTGATCCAGGTGGGCTCGCCAACATGATGAGTCTAGATACTGATCCCGGTGGGCTCGCCAACATGATGAGTCTACGTACTGATCCAGGTGGGCTCGCCAACATGACGAGTCTAGATACTGATCCCGGTGGGCTCGCCAACATGATGAGTCTACGTACTGATCCAGGTGGGCTCGCCAACATGATGAGTCTAGATACTGATTCAGGTGGGCTCGCCAACGTGATGAGTCTAGATACTGATCCCGGTGGGCTCGCCAACATGATGAGTCTACGTACTGATCCCAGTGGGCTCGCCAACATGATGAGTCTACGTACTGATCCAGGTGGGCTCGCCAATGTGATGAGTCTACGTAATGATCCAGGTGGGCTCGCCAATGTGATGAGTCTACGTACTGATCCAGGTGGGCTCGCCAACATGATGAGTCTAGATAATGATCCAAGTGGGCTCGCCAACGTGATGAGTCTAGTTACTGATCCCGGTGGGCTCGCCAACATGATGAGTCTACGTACTGATCCCAGTGGGCTCGCCAACATGATGAGTCTACGTACTGATCCAGGTGGGCTTGCCAACGTGATGAGTCTACGTACTGATCCAGGTGGGCTCGCCAACGTGATGAGTCTACGTAATGATCCAGGTGGGCTCGCCAACGTGATGAGTCTACGTACTGATCCAGGTGGGCTCGCCAACATGATGAGTCTAGATAATGATCCAAGTGGGCTCGCCAACGTGATGAGTCTAGATACTGATCCAGGTGGGCTCGCCAACATGATGAGTCTACGTGCTGATCCAGGTGGGCTCGCCAACATGATGAGTCTACGTACTGATCCAGGTGGGCTCGCCAACGTGATGAGTCTAGATACTGATCCAGGTGGGCTCGCCAACATGATGAGTCTAGATACTGATCCAGGTGGGCTCGCCAACATGATGAGTCTAGATACTGATCCAGGTGGGCCCGCCAACATGATGAGTCTAGATAATGATCCACGTGGGCTCGCCAACGTGATGAGTCTAGATACTGATCCAGGTGGGCTCGCCAACATGATGAGTCTACGTGCTGATCCAGGTTGGCTCGCCAACATGATGAGTCTACGTACTGATCCCGGTGGGCTCGCCAACGTGATGAGTCTAGATACTGATCCAGGTGGGCTCGCCAACATGATGAGTCTAGATACTGATCCAGGTGGGCTCGCCAACATGATGAGTCTAGATACTGATCCAGGTGGGGTCGCCAACATGATGAGTCTAGATACTGATCAAGGTGGACTCGCCAACATCATGAGCCTAGGTACTGATCCAGGTGGGCTCGCCAACATGATGAGTCTACGTACTGATCCAGGTGGACTCGCCAACGTGTTGAGTCTACGTGCTGATCCCAGTGGGCTCGCCAACATGATGAGTCTACGTACTGATCCAGGTGGGCTCGCCAACATGATGAGTCTAGATACTGATCCCGGTGGGCTCGCCAACATGATGAGTCTACGTACTGATCCAGGTGGGCTCGCCAACATGATGAGTCTAGATACTGATCCCGGTGGGCTCGCCAACATGATGAGTCTACATACTGATCCATTTGGGCTCGCCAACATGATGAGTCTAGATACTGATTCAGGTGGGCTCGCACACGTGATGAGTCTAGATACTGATCCCGGTGGGCTCGCCAACATGATGAGTCTACGTACTGATCCCAGTGGGCTCGCCAACATGATGAGTCTACGTACTGATCCAGGTGGGCTTGCCAACATGATGAGTCTACGTACTGATCCAGGTGGGCTCGCCAACGTGATGAGTCTACGTAATGATCCAGGTGGGCTCACCAACGTGATGAGTCTACGTACTGATCCAGGAGGGCTCGCCAACATGATGAGTCTAGATAATGATCCAAGTGGGCTCGCCAACGTGATGAGTCTATATACTGATCCAGGTGGGCTCGCCAACATGATGAGTCTACGTGCTGATCCAGGTGGGCTCGCTCACATGATGAGTCTACGTACTGATCCAGGTGGGCTCGCCAACGTGATGAGTCTAGATACTGATCCAGGTGGGCTCGCCAACATGATGAGTCTAGATACTGATCCAGGTGGGCTCGCCAACATGATGAGTCTAGATACTGATCCAGGTGGGCTCGCCAACATGATGAGTCTAGATAATTATCCAAGTGGGCTCGCCAACGTGATGAGTCTAGTTACTGATCCCGGTGGGCTCGCTAACATGATGAGTCCACGTACTGATCCCAGTGGGCTCGCCAACATGATGAGTCTACGTACTGATCCAGGTGGGCTTGCCAACATGATGAGTCTACGTACTGATCCAGGTGGGCTCGCCAACGTGATGAGTCTAGATACTGATCCAGGTGGGCTCGCCAACATGATGAGTCTACGTACTGATCCCGGTGGGCTCTCCAACATGATGAGTCTGGGTACTGATCCAGGTGGGCTTGCCAACATGATGAGTCTACGTACTGATCCAGGTGGGCTCGCCAACGTGATGAGTCTAGATACTGATCCAGGTGGGCTCGCCAACATGATGAGTCTAGATACTGATCCAGGTGGACTCGCCAACATGATGAGTCTACGTACTGATCCCGGTGGGCTCGCCAACATGATGAGTCTAGATAATGATCCAAGTGGGCTCGCCAACGTGATGAGTCTACGTACTGATCCCGGTAGGCTCCCCAATGTGATGAGTCTACGTACTGATCCAGGTGGACTCGCCAACGTGTTCAGTCTACGTACTGATCCCAGTGGGCTCGCCAACATGATGAGTCTAGATACTGATCCCGGTGGGCTCGCCAACATGATGAGTCTACGTACTGATCCAGGTGGGCTCGCCAACATGATGAGTCTAGATACTGATTCAGGTGGGCTCTCCAACGTGATGAGTCTAGATACTGATCCCGGTGGGCTCGCCAACATGATGAGTCTACGTACTGATCCCAGTGGGCTCGCCAACATGATGAGTCTACGTACTGATCCAGGTGGGCTTGCCAACATGATGAGTCTACGTACTGATCCAGGTGGGCTCGCCAACGTGATGAGTCTACGTAATGATCCAGGTGGGCTCGCCAACGTGATGAGTCTACGTACTGATCCAGGTGGGCTCGCCAACATGATGATTCTAGATAATGATCCAAGTGGGCTCGCCAACGTGATGAGTCTAGATACTGATCCCGGTGGGCTCGCCAACATGATGAGTCTACGTACTAATCCCAGTGGGCTCGCCAACATGATGAGTCTACGTACTGATCCAGGTGGGCTTGCCAACATGATGAGTCTACGTACTGATCCAGGTGGGCTCGCCAACGTGATGAGTCTACGTAATGATCCAGGTGGGCTCGCCAACGTGATGAGTCTACGTACTGATCCAGGTGGGCTCGCCAACATGATGAGTCTAGATATTGATCCAAGTGGGCTCGCCAACGTGATGAGTCTAGATACTGATCCCGGTGGGCTCGCCAACGTGATGAGTCTACGTACTGATCCCAGTGGGCTCGCCAACATGATGAGTCTACGTACTGATCCAGGTGGGCTTGCCAACATGATGAGTCTACGTACTGATCCAGGTGGGCTCGCCAACGTGATGAGTCTACGTAATGATCCAGGTGGGCTCGCCAACGTGATGAGTCTACGTACTGATCCAGGTGGGCTCGCCAACATGATGATTCTAGATAATGATCCAAGTGGGCTCGCCAACGTGATGAGTCTAGATACTGATCCCGGTGGGCTCGCCAACATGATGAGTCTACGTACTAATCCCAGTGGGCTCGCCAACATGATGAGTCTACGTACTGATCCAGGTGGGCTTGCCAACATGATGAGTCTACGTACTGATCCAGGTGGGCTCGCCAACGTGATGAGTCTACGTAATGATCCAGGTGGGCTCGCCAACGTGATGAGTCTACGTACTGATCCAGGTGGGCTCGCCAACATGATGAGTCTAGATATTGATCCAAGTGGGCTCGCCAACGTGATGAGTCTAGATACTGATCCCGGTGGGCTCGCCAACGTGATGAGTCTACGTACTGATCCCAGTGGGCTCGCCAACATGATGAGTCTACGTACTGATCCCGGTTTGGCTCACCAACGTGATGAGTCTACGTACTGATCCAGGTGGGCTCGCCAACATGATGAGTCTAGATACTGATCCCGGTGGGCTCGCCAACGTGATGAGTCTACGTACTGATCCCAGTGGGCTCGCCAACATGATGAGTCTACGTACTGATCCAGGTGGGCTCGCCAACATGATGAGTCTACGTACTGATCCAGGTGGGCTCGCCAACATGATGAGTCTACGTACTGATCCAGGTGGGCTTGCCAACATGATGAGTCTAGATACTGATCCAGGTGGGCTCGCCAACATGATGAATCTACGTACTGATCCAGGTGGGCTCGCCAACATGATGAGTCTACGTGCTGATCCAGGTGGGCTCGCCAACATGATGAGTCTACGTACTGATCCAGGTGGGCTCGCCAACGTGATGAGTCTAGATACTGATCCAGGTGGGCTCGCCAACATGATGAGTCTAGATACTGATCCAGGTGGGCTCGCCAACATGATGAGTCTAGATACTGATCCAGGTGGGCTCGCCAACATGATGAGTCTAGATAATGATCCAAGTGGGCTCGCCAACGTGATGAGTCTAGATACTGATCCAGGTGGGCTTGCCAACATGATGAGTCTACGTGCTGATCCAGGTGGGCTCGCCAACATGATGAGTCTACGTACTGATCCAGGTGGGCTCGCCAACGTGATGAGTCTAGATACTGATCCAGGTGGGCTCGCCAAAATGATGAGTCTAGATACTGATCCAGGTGGGCTCGCCAACATGATGAGTCTAGATACTGATCCAGGTGGGCTCGCCAACATGATGAGTCTACGTACTGATCCAGGTGGGCTTGCCAACATGATGAGTCTAGATACTGATCCAGGTGGGCTCGCCAACATGATGAATCTACCTACTGATCCAGGTGGGCTCGCCAACATGATGAGTCTACGTGCTGATCCAGGTGGGCTCGCCAACATGATGAGTCTACGTACTGATCCAGGTGGGCTCGCCAACATGATGAGTCTAGATACTGATCCAGGTGGGCTCGCCAACATGATGAGTCTAGATACTGATCCAGGTGGGCTCGCCAACATGATGAGTCTAGATACTGATACAGGTGGGCTCGCCAACATGATGAGTCTAGATAATGATCCCAGTGGGCTCGCCAACATGATGAGTCTGGGTACTGATCCAGGTGGGCTTGCCAACATGATGAGTCTACGTACTGATCCAGGTGGGCTCGCCAACGTGATGAGTCTAGATACTGATCCAGGTGGGCTCGCCAACATGATGAGTCTAGATACTGATCCAGGTGGACTCGCCAACATGATGAGTCTACGTACTGATCCCGGTGGGCTCGCCAACATGATGAGTCTAGATAACTCTCCAAGTGGGCTCGCCAACGTGATGAGTCTACGTACTGATCCCGGTAGGCTCCCCAATGTGATGAGTCTACGTACTGATCCAGGTGGACTCGCCAACGTGTTCAGTCTACGTACTGATCCCAGTGGGCTCGCCAACGTGATGAGTCTAGATACTGATCCCGGTGGGCTCGCCAACATGATGAGTCTACGTACTGATCCAGGTGGGCTCGCCAACATGATGAGTCTAGATACTGATTCAGGTGGGCTCTCCAACGTGATGAGTCTAGATACTGATCCAGGTGGGCTCGCCAACATGATGAGTCTAGATACTGATCCAGGTGGGCTCGCCAACATGATGAGTCTAGATACTGATCCAGGTGGGCTCGCCAACATGATGAGTCTAGATAATGATCCAAGTGGGCTCGCCAACGTGATGAGTCTAGATACTGATCCAGGTGGGCTTGCCAACATGATGAGTCTACGTGCTGATCCAGGTGGGCTCGCCAACATGATGAGTCTACGTACTGATCCAGGTGGGCTCGCCAACGTGATGAGTCTAGATACTGATCCAGGTGGGCTCGCCAAAATGATGAGTCTAGATACTGATCCAGGTGGGCTCGCCAACATGATGAGTCTAGATACTGATCCAGGTGGGCTCGCCAACATGATGAGTCTACGTACTGATCCAGGTGGGCTTGCCAACATGATGAGTCTAGATACTGATCCAGGTGGGCTCGCCAACATGATGAATCTACCTACTGATCCAGGTGGGCTCGCCAACATGATGAGTCTACGTGCTGATCCAGGTGGGCTCGCCAACATGATGAGTCTACGTACTGATCCAGGTGGGCTCGCCAACATGATGAGTCTAGATACTGATCCAGGTGGGCTCGCCAACATGATGAGTCTAGATACTGATCCAGGTGGGCTCGCCAACATGATGAGTCTAGATACTGATACAGGTGGGCTCGCCAACATGATGAGTCTAGATAATGATCCCAGTGGGCTCACCAACATGATGAGTCTGGGTACTGATCCAGGTGGGCTTGCCAACATGATGAGTCTACGTACTGATCCAGGTGGGCTCGCCAACGTGATGAGTCTAGATACTGATCCAGGTGGGCTCGCCAACATGATGAGTCTAGATACTGATCCAGGTGGACTCGCCAACATGATGAGTCTACGTACTGATCCCGGTGGGCTCGCCAACATGATGAGTCTAGATAACTCTCCAAGTGGGCTCGCCAACGTGATGAGTCTACGTACTGATCCCGGTAGGCTCCCCAATGTGATGAGTCTACGTACTGATCCAGGAAGACTCGCCAACGTGTTCAGTCTACGTACTGATCCCAGTGGGCTCGCCAACGTGATGAGTCTAGATACTGATCCCGGTGGGCTCGCCAACATGATGAGTCTACGTACTGATCCAGGTGGGCTCGCCAACATGATGAGTCTAGATACTGATTCAGGTGGGCTCTCCAACGTGATGAGTCTAGATACTGATCCCGGTGGGCTCGCCAACATGATGAGTCTACGTACTGATCCCGGTGGGCTCGCCAACATGATTAGTCTACGTACTGATCCAGGTGGGCTTGCCAACATGATGAGTCTACGTACTGATCCAGGTGGGCTCGCCAACGTGATGAGTCTAGATACTGATCCAGGTGGGCTCGCCAACATGATGAGTCTAGATACTGATCCAGGTGGGCTCGCCAACATGATGAGTCTAGATACTGATCCAGGTGGGCTCGCCAACATGATGAGTCTAGATAATGATCCAAGTGGGCTCGCCAACGTGATGAGTCTAGATACTGATCCAGGTGGGCTCGCCAACATGATGAGTCTAGATACTGATCCAGGTGGGCTCGCCAACATGTTGAGTCTACGTAGTGATCCAGGTGGGCTCGCCAACATGATGAGTCTAGATACTGATCCAGGTGGGCTCGTCAACATGATGAGTCAAGATACTGATCCCGGTGGGCTCGCCAACATGATGAGTCTACGTACTGATCCCGGTTGGCTCGCCAACATGATGAGTCTAGATACTGATCCCGGTGGGCTCGCCAACATGATGAGTCTACGTACTGATCCCGGTTTGGCTCACCAACGTGATGAGTCTACGTACTGATCCAGGTGGGCTCGCCAACATGATGAGTCTAGATACTGATCCCGGTGGGCTCGCCAACGTGATGAGTCTACGTACTGATCCCAGTGGGCTCGCCAACATGATGAGTCTACGTACTGATCCAGGTGGGCTCGCCAACATGATGAGTCTACGTACTGATCCAGGTGGGCTCGCCAACATGATGAGTCTACGTACTGATCCAGGTGGGCTTGCCAACATGATGAGTCTAGATACTGATCCAGGTGGGCTCGCCAACATGATGAATCTACGTACTGATCCAGGTGGGCTCGCCAACATGATGAGTCTACGTGCTGATCCAGGTGGGCTCGCCAACATGATGAGTCTACGTACTGATCCAGGTGGGCTCGCCAACGTGATGAGTCTAGATACTGATCCAGGTGGGCTAGCCAACATGATGAGTCTAGATACTGATCCAGGTGGGCTCGCCAACATGATGAGTCTAGATACTGATACAGGTGGGCTCGCCAACATGATGAGTCTAGATAATGATCCAAGTGGACTCGCCAACGTGATGAGTCTAGATACTGATCCAGGTGGGCTTGCCAACATGATGAGTCTACGTGCTGATCCAGGTGGGCTCGCCAACATGATGAGTCTACGTACTGATCCAGGTGGGCTCGCCAACGTGATGAGTCTAGATACTGATCCAGGTGGGCTCGCCAAAATGATGAGTCTAGATACTGATCCAGGTGGGCTCGCCAACATGATGAGTCTAGATACTGATCCAGGTGGGCTCGCCAACATGATGAGTCTACGTACTGATCCAGGTGGGCTTGCCAACATGATGAGTCTAGATACTGATCCAGGTGGGCTCGCCAACATGATGAATCTACCTACTGATCCAGGTGGGCTCGCCAACATGATGAGTCTAGATACTGATACAGGTGGGCTCGCCAACATGATGAATCTACCTACTGATCCAGGTGGGCTCGCCAACATGATGAGTCTACGTGCTGATCCAGGTGGGCTCGCCAACATGATGAGTCTACGTACTGATCCAGGTGGGCTCGCCAACATGATGAGTCTAGATACTGATCCAGGTGGGCTCGCCAACATGATGAGTCTAGATACTGATCCAGGTGGGCTCGCCAACATGATGAGTCTAGATACTGATACAGGTGGGCTCGCCAACATGATGAGTCTAGATAATGATCCCAGTGGGCTCGCCAACATGATGAGTCTGGGTACTGATCCAGGTGGGCTTGCCAACATGATGAGTCTACGTACTGATCCAGGTGGGCTCGCCAACGTGATGAGTCTAGATACTGATCCAGGTGGGCTCGCCAACATGATGAGTCTAGATACTGATCCAGGTGGACTCGCCAACATGATGAGTCTACGTACTGATCCCGGTGGGCTCGCCAACATGATGAGTCTAGATAACTCTCCAAGTGGGCTCGCCAACGTGATGAGTCTACGTACTGATCCCGGTAGGCTCCCCAATGTGATGAGTCTACGTACTGATCCAGGTGGACTCGCCAACGTGTTCAGTCTACGTACTGATCCCAGTGGGCTCGCCAACGTGATGAGTCTAGATACTGATCCCGGTGGGCTCGCCAACATGATGAGTCTACGTACTGATCCAGGTGGGCTCGCCAACATGATGAGTCTAGATGCTGATTCAGGTGGGCTCTCCAACGTGATGAGTCTAGATACTGATCCCGGTGGGCTCGCCAACATGATGAGTCTACGTACTGATCCCGGTGGGCTCGCCAACATGATTAGTCTACGTACTGATCCAGGTGGGCTTGCCAACATGATGAGTCTACGTACTGATCCAGGTGGGCTCGCCAACGTGATGAGTCTAGATACTGATCCAGGTGGGCTCGCCAACATGATGAGTCTAGATACTGATCCAGGTGGGCTCGCCAACATGATGAGTCTAGATACTGATCCAGGTGGGCTCGCCAACATGATGAGTCTAGATAATGATCCAAGTGGGCTCGCCAACATGATGAGTCTAGATACTGATCCAGGTGGGCTCGCCAACATGTTGAGTCTACGTAGTGATCCAGGTGGGCTCGCCAACATGATGAGTCTAGATACTGATCCAGGTGGGCTCGTCAACATGATGAGTCAAGATACTGATCCCGGTGGGCTCGCCAACATGATGAGTCTACGTACTGATCCCGGTTGGCTCGCCAACATGATGAATCTAGATACTGATCCCGGTGGGCTCGCCAACATGATGAGTCTACGTACTGATCCCGGTTTGGCTCACCAACGTGATGAGTCTACGTACTGATCCAGGTGGGCTCGCCAACATGATGAGTCTAGATACTGATCCCGGTGGGCTCGCCAACGTGATGAGTCTACGTACTGATCCCAGTGGGCTCGCCAACATGATGAGTCTACGTACTGATCCAGGTGGGCTCGCCAACATGATGAGTCTACGTACTGATCCAGGTGGGCTCGCCAACATGATGAGTCTACGTACTGATCCAGGTGGGCTTGCCAACATGATGAGTCTAGATACTGATCCAGGTGGGCTCGCCAACATGATGAATCTACGTACTGATCCAGGTGGGCTCGCCAACATGATGAGTCTACGTGCTGATCCAGGTGGGCTCGCCAACATGATGAGTCTACGTACTGATCCAGGTGGGCTCGCCAACGTGATGAGTCTAGATACTGATCCAGGTGGGCTAGCCAACATGATGAGTCTAGATACTGATCCAGGTGGGCTCGCCAACATGATGAGTCTAGATACTGATACAGGTGGGCTCGCCAACATGATGAGTCTAGATAATGATCCAAGTGGACTCGCCAACGTGATGAGTCTAGATACTGATCCAGGTGGGCTTGCCAACATGATGAGTCTACGTGCTGATCCAGGTGGGCTCGCCAACATGATGAGTCTACGTACTGATCCAGGTGGGCTCGCCAACGTGATGAGTCTAGATACTGATCCAGGTGGGCTCGCCAAAATGATGAGTCTAGATACTGATCCAGGTGGGCTCGCCAACATGATGAGTCTAGATACTGATCCAGGTGGGCTCGCCAACATGATGAGTCTACGTACTGATCCAGGTGGGCTTGCCAACATGATGAGTCTAGATACTGATCCAGGTGGGCTCGCCAACATGATGAATCTACCTACTGATCCAGGTGGGCTCGCCAACATGATGAGTCTAGATACTGATACAGGTGGGCTCGCCAACATGATGAGTCTAGATAATGATCCCAGTGGGCTCGCCAACATGATGAGTCTGGGTACTGATCCAGGTGGGCTTGCCAACATGATGAGTCTACGTACTGATCCAGGTGGGCTCGCCAACGTGATGAGTCTAGATACTGATCCAGGTGGGCTCGCCAACATGATGAGTCTAGATACTGATCCAGGTGGACTCGCCAACATGATGAGTCTACGTACTGATCCCGGTGGGCTCGCCAACATGATGAGTCTAGATAATGATCCAAGTGGGCTCGCCAACGTGATGAGTCTACGTACTGATCCCGGTAGGCTCCCCAATGTGATGAGTCTACGTACTGATCCAGGTGGACTCGCCAACGTGTTCAGTCTACGTACTGATCCCAGTGGGCTCGCCAACGTGATGAGTCTAGATACTGATCCCGGTGGGCTCGCCAACATGATGAGTCTACGTACTGATCCAGGTGGGCTCGCCAACATGATGAGTCTAGATACTGATTCAGGTGGGCTCTCCAACGTGATGAGTCTAGATACTGATCCCGGTGGGCTCGCCAACATGATGAGTCTACGTACTGATCCCAGTGGGCTCGCCAACATGATGAGTCTACGTACTGATCCAGGTGGGCTTGCCAACATGATGAGTCTACGTACTGATCCAGGTGGGCTCGCCAACGTGATGAGTCTACGTAATGATCCAGGTGGGCTCGCCAACGTGATGAGTCTACGTACTGATCCAGGTGGGCTCGCCAACATGATGATTCTAGATAATGATCCAAGTGGGCTCGCCAACGTGATGAGTCTAGATACTGATCCCGGTGGGCTCGCCAACATGATGAGTCTACGTACTGATCCCAGTGGGCTCGCCAACATGATGAGTCTACGTACTGATCCAGGTGGGCTTGCCAACATGATGAGTCTACGTACTGATCCAGGTGGGCTCGCCAACGTGATGAGTCTACGTAATGATCCAGGTGGGCTAGCCAACGCGATGAGTCTACGTACTGATCCAGGTGGGCTCGCCAACATGATGAGTCTAGATAATGATCCAAGTGGGCTCGCCAACGTGATGAGTCTAGATACTGATCCCGGTGGGCTCGCCAACGTGATGAGTCTACGTACTGATCCCAGTGGGCTCGCCAACATGATGAGTCTACGTACTGATCCAGGTAGGCTCGCCAACATAATGAGTCTAGATACTGATCCCGGTGGGCTCGCCAACATGATGAGTCTAGATACTGATCCAGGTGGGCTCGCCAACATGTTGAGTCTACGTAGTGATCCAGGTGGGCTCGCCAACATGATGAGTCTAGATACTGATCCAGGTGGGCTCGTCAACATGATGAGTCAAGATACTGATCCCGGTGGGCTCGCCAACATGATGAGTCTACGTACTGATCCCGGTTGGCTCGCCAACATGATGAGTCTAGATACTGATCCCGGTGGGCTCGCCAACATGATGAGTCTACGTACTGATCCCGGTTTGGCTCACCAACGTGATGCGTCTACATACTGATCCAGGTGGGCTCGCCAACATGATGAGTCTAGATACTGATCCCGGTGGGCTCGCCAACGTGATGAGTCTACGTACTGATCCCAGTGGGCTCGCCAACATGATGAGTCTACGTACTGATCCAGGTGGGCTCGCCAACATGATGAGTCTACGTACTGATCCAGGTGGGCTCGCCAACATGATGAGTCTACGTACTGATCCAGGTGGGCTTGCCAACATGATGAGTCTAGATACTGATCCAGGTGGGCTCGCCAACATGATGAATCTACGTACTGATCCAGGTGGGCTCGCCAACATGATGAGTCTACGTGCTGATCCAGGTGGGCTCGCCAACATGATGAGTCTACGTACTGATCCAGGTGGGCTCGCCAACGTGATGAGTCTAGATACTGATCCAGGTGGGCTCGCCAACATGATGAGTCTAGATACTGATCCAGGTGGGCTCGCCAACATGATGAGTCTAGATACTGATACAGGTGGGCTCGCCAACATGATGAGTCTAGATAATGATCCAAGTGGGCTCGCCAACGTGATGAGTCTAGATACTGATCCAGGTGGGCTTGCCAACATGATGAGTCTAGATACTGATCCAGGTGGGCTCGCCAACATGATGAGTCTAGATAATGATCCAAGTGGGCTCGCCAACGTGATGAGTCTAGATACTGATCCAGGTGGGCTCGCCAACATGATGAGTCTAGATAATGATCCAAGTGGGCTCGCCAACGTGATGAGTCTAGATACTGATCCAGGTGGGCTCGCCAACATGATGAGTCTAGATACTGATCCAGGTGGGCTCGCCAACATGTTGAGTCTACGTAGTGATTCAGGTGGGCTCGCCAACATGATGAGTCTAGATACTGATCCAGGTGGGCTCGTCAACATGATGAGTCAAGATACTGATCCCGGTGGGCTCGCCAACATGATGAGTCTACGTACTGATCCCGGTTGGCTCGCCAACATGATGAGTCTAGATACTGATCCCGGTGGGCTCGCCAACATGATGAGTCTACGTACTGATCCCGGTTTGGCTCACCAACGTGATGAGTCTACGTACTGATCCAGGTGGGCTCGCCAACATGATGAGTCTAGATACTGATCCCGGTGGGCTCGCCAACGTGATGAGTCTACGTACTGATCCCAGTGGGCTCGCCAACATGATGAGTCTACGTACTGATCCAGGTGGGCTCGCCAACATGATGAGTCTACGTACTGATCCAGGTGGGCTCGCCAACATGATGAGTCTACGTACTGATCCAGGTGGGCTTGCCAACATGATGAGTCTAGATACTGATCCAGGTGGGCTCGCCAACATGATGAATCTACGTACTGATCCAGGTGGGCTCGCCAACATGATGAGTCTACGTGCTGATCCAGGTGGGCTCGCCAACATGATGAGTCTACGTACTGATCCAGGTGGGCTCGCCAACGTGATGAGTCTAGATACTGATCCAGGTGGGCTAGCCAACATGATGAGTCTAGATACTGATCCAGGTGGGCTCGCCAACATGATGAGTCTAGATACTGATACAGGTGGGCTCGCCAACATGATGAGTCTAGATAATGATCCAAGTGGACTCGCCAACGTGATGAGTCTAGATACTGATCCAGGTGGGCTTGCCAACATGATGAGTCTACGTGCTGATCCAGGTGGGCTCGCCAACATGATGAGTCTACGTACTGATCCAGGTGGGCTCGCCAACGTGATGAGTCTAGATACTGATCCAGGTGGGCTCGCCAAAATGATGAGTCTAGATACTGATCCAGGTGGGCTCGCCAACATGATGAGTCTAGATACTGATCCAGGTGGGCTCGCCAACATGATGAGTCTACGTACAGATCCAGGTGGGCTTGCCAACATGATGAGTCTAGATACTGATCCAGGTGGGCTCGCCAACATGATGAATCTACCTACTGATCCAGGTGGGCTCGCCAACATGATGAGTCTAGATACTGATCCAGGTGGACTCGCCAACATGATGAGTCTACGTACTGATCCCGGTGGGCTCGCCAACATGATGAGTCTAGATAATGATCCAAGTGGGCTCGCCAACGTGATGAGTCTACGTACTGATCCCGGTAGGCTCCCCAATGTGATGAGTCTACGTACTGATCCAGGTGGACTCGCCAACGTGTTCAGTCTACGTACTGATCCCAGTGGGCTCGCCAACGTGATGAGTCTAGATACTGATCCCGGTGGGCTCGCCAACATGATGAGTCTACGTACTGATCCAGGTGGGCTCGCCAACATGATGAGTCTAGATACTGATTCAGGTGGGCTCTCCAACGTGATGAGTCTAGATACTGATCCCGGTGGGCTCGCCAACATGATGAGTCTACGTACTGATCCCAGTGGGCTCGCCAACATGATGAGTCTACGTACTGATCCAGGTGGGCTTGCCAACATGATGAGTCTACGTACTGATCCAGGTGGGCTCGCCAACGTGATGAGTCTACGTAATGATCCAGGTGGGCTCGCCAACGGGATGAGTCTACGTACTGATCCAGGTGGGCTCGCCAACATGATGATTCTAGATAATGATCCAAGTGGGCTCGCCAACGTGATGAGTCTAGATACTGATCCCGGTGGGCTAGCCAACATGATGAGTCTACGTACTGATCCCAGTGGGCTCGCCAACATGATGAGTCTACGTACTGATCCAGGTGGGCTTGCCAACATGATGAGTCTACGTACTGATCCAGGTGGGCTCGCCAACGTGATGAGTCTACGTAATGATCCAGGTGGGCTAGCCAACGCGATGAGTCTACGTACTGATCCAGGTGGGCTCGCCAACATGATGAGTCTAGATAATGATCCAAGTGGGCTCGCCAACGTGATGAGTCTAGATACTGATCCCGGTGGGCTCGCCAACGTGATGAGTCTACGTACTGATCCCAGTGGGCTCGCCAACATGATGAGTCTACGTACTGATCCAGGTAGGCTCGCCAACATAATGAGTCTAGATACTGATCCCGGTGGGCTCGCCAACATGATGAGTCTAGATACTGATCCAGGTGGGCTCGCCAACATGTTGAGTCTACGTAGTGATCCAGGTGGGCTCGCCAACATGATGAGTCTAGATACTGATCCAGGTGGGCTCGTCAACATGATGAGTCAAGATACTGATCCCGGTGGGCTCGCCAACATGATGAGTCTACGTACTGATCCCGGTTGGCTCGCCAACATGATGAGTCTAGATACTGATCCCGGTGGGCTCGCCAACATGATGAGTCTACGTACTGATCCCGGTTTGGCTCACCAACGTGATGCGTCTACGTACTGATCCAGGTGGGCTCGCCAACATGATGAGTCTAGATACTGATCCCGGTGGGCTCGCCAACGTGATGAGTCTACGTACTGATCCCAGTGGGCTCGCCAACATGATGAGTCTACGTACTGATCCAGGTGGGCTCGCCAACATGATGAGTCTACGTACTGATCCAGGTGGGCTCGCCAACATGATGAGTCTACGTACTGATCCAGGTGGGCTTGCCAACATGATGAGTCTAGATACTGATCCAGGTGGGCTCGCCAACATGATGAATCTACGTACTGATCCAGGTGGGCTCGCCAACATGATGAGTCTACGTGCTGATCCAGGTGGGCTCGCCAACATGATGAGTCTACGTACTGATCCAGGTGGGCTCGCCAACGTGATGAGTCTAGATACTGATCCAGGTGGGCTCGCCAACATGATGAGTCTAGATACTGATCCAGGTGGGCTCGCCAACATGATGAGTCTAGATACTGATACAGGTGGGCTCGCCAACATGATGAGTCTAGATAATGATCCAAGTGGGCTCGCCAACGTGATGAGTCTAGATACTGATCCAGGTGGGCTTGCCAACATGATGAGTCTACGTGCTGATCCAGGTGGGCTCCCCAACATGATGAGTATACGTACTGATCCAAGTGGGCTCGCCAACGTGATGAGTCTAGATACTGATCCAGGTGGGTTCGCCAAAATGATGAGTCTAGATACTGATCCAGGTGGGCTCGCCAACATGATGAGTCTAGACACTGATCCAGGTGGGCTCGCCAACATGATGAGTCTACGTACTGATCCAGGTGGACTCGCCAACGTGTTGAGTCTACGTACTGATCCCAGTGGGCTCGCCAACATGATGAGCCTACGTACTGATCCAGGTGGGCTCGCCAACATGATGAGTCTAGATACTGATCCAGGTGGGCTCGCCAACATGATGAGTCTACGTACTGATCCAGGTGGGCTCGCCAACATGATGAGTCTAGATACTGATCCAGGTGGGCTCGCCAACGTGATGAGTCTAGATACTGATCCAGGTGGGCTGGACAACATGATGAGTCTAGATACTGATCCAGGTGGACTCGCCAACATGATGAGCCTACGTACTGATCCAGGTGGGCTCGCCAACATGATGAGTCTCGATAATGATCCAAGTGGGCTCGCCAACGTGATGAGTCTAGATACTGATCCAGGTGGGCTCGCCAACATGATGAGTCTACGTGCTGATCCAGGTGGGCTCGCCAACATGATGAGTCTACGTACTGATCCAAGTGGGCTCGCCAACGTGATGAGTCTAGATACTGATCCAGGTGGGCTCGCCAACATGATGAGTCTAGATACTGATCCAGGTGGGCTCGCCAACATGATGAGTCTAGATACTGATCCAGGTGGGCTCGCCAACATGATGAGTCTAGATAATGATCCAAGTGGGCTCGCCAACGTGATGAGTCTACGTACTGATCCAGGTGGACTCGCCAACGTGTTGAGTCTACGTACTGATCCCGGTAGGCTCCCCAATGTGATGAGTCTACGTACTGATCCAGGTGGGCTCGCCAACGTGATGAGTCTAGATACTGATCCAGGTTGCCTCGCCAACATGATGAGTCTAGATACTGGTCCAGGTGGACTAGCCAACATGATGAGTCTACGTAGTGATCCCGGTGGGCTCTCCAACATGATGAGTCTACGTACTGATCCAGGTGGGCTCGCCAACGTGATGAGTCTAGATAATGATCCAAGTGGGCTCGCCAACGTGATGAGTCTAGATACTGATCCAGGTGGGCTCGCCAACATGATGAGTCTAGATACTGATCCAGGTGGACTCGCCAACATGATGAGTCTACGTACTGATCCAGGTGGGCTCGCCAACGTGATGAGTCTAGATAATGATCCAAGTGGGCTCGCCAACGTGATGAGTCTAGATACTGATCCAGGTGGGCTCGCCAACGTGATGAGTCTAGATACTGATCCAGGTGGGCTCGACAACATGATGAGTCTAGATACTGATCCAGGTGGACTCGCCAACATGATGAGCCTACGTACTGATCCAGGTGGGCTCGCCAACATGATGAGTCTAGATAATGATCCAAGTGGGCTCGCCAACGTGATGAGTCTAGATACTGATCCAGGTGGGCTCGCCAACATGATGAGTCTACGTGCTGATCCAGGTGGGCTCGCCAACATGATGAGTCTACGTACTGATCCAGGTGGGCTCGCCAACGTGATGAGTCTAGATACTGATCCAGGTGGGCTCGCCAACATGATGAGTCTAGATACTGATCCAGGTGGGCTCGCCAACATGATGAGTCTAGATACTGATCCAGGTGGGCTCGCCAACATGATGAGTCTAGATAATGATCCAAGTGGGCTCGCCAACGTGATGAGTCTACGTACTGATCCAGGTGGACTCGCCAACGTGTTGAGTCTACGTACTGATCCCGGTAGGCTCCCCAATGTGATGAGTCTACGTACTGATCCAGGTGGGCTCGCCAACGTGATGAGTCTAGATACTGATCCAGGTGGGCTCGCCAACATGATGAGTCTAGATACTGGTCCAGGTGGACTAGCCAACATGATGAGTCTACGTACTGATCCAGGTGGGCTCGCCAACGTGATGAGTCTAGATAATGATCCAAGTGGGCTCGCCAACGTGATGAGTCTAGATACTGATCCAGGTGGGCTCGCCAACATGATGAGTCTAGATACTGATCCAGGTGGACTCGCCAACATGATGAGTCTACGTACTGATCCCGGTGGGCTCTCCAACGTGATGAGTCTACGTACTGATCCAGGTGGGCTCGCCAACGTGATGAGTCTAGATAATGATCCAAGTGGGCTCGCCAACGTGATGAGTCTAGATACTGATCCAGGTGGGCTCGCCAACGTGATGAGTCTACGTACTGATCCCGGTGGGCTCGCCAACATGATGAGTCTACGTACTTATCCCGGTGGGCTCGCCAACGTGATGAGTCTACATACTGATCCCGGTAGGCTCCCCAATGTGATGAGTCTACGTACTGATCCAGGTGGGCTCGCCAACGTGATGAGTCTAGATACTGATCCAGGTGGGCTCGCCAACGTGATGAGTCTAGATACTGATCCAGGTGGACTAGCCAACATGATGAGTCTACGTAGTGATCCCGGTGGACTCGCCAACATGATGAGTCTACGTAGTGATCCCGGTGGGCTCTCCAACGTGATGAGTCTACGTACTGATCCCGGTGGGCTCGCCAACATGATGAGTCTACGTACTGATCCCGGTGGGCTCGCCAACGTGATGAGTCTACATACTGATCCAGGTGGGCTCGCCAACATGATGAGTCTAGATACTGATCCAGGTGGGCTCGCCAACGTGATGAGTCTAGATACTGATCCAGGTGGGCTCGCCAACATGATGAGTCTAGATACTGATCCAGGTGGACTCGCCAACATGATGAGCCTACGTACTGATCCAGGTGGGCTCGCCAACATGATGAGTCTAGATAATGATCCAAGTGGGCTCGCCAACGTGATGAGTCTAGATACTGATCCAGGTGGGCTTGCCAACATGATGAGTCTACGTGCTGATCCAGGTGGGCTCGCCAACATGATGAGTCTACGTACTGATCCAGGTGGGCTCGCCAACGTGATGAGTCTAGATACTGATCCAGGTGGGCTCGCCAACATGATGAGTCTAGATACTGATCCAGGTGGGCTCGCCAACATGATAAGTCTAGATAATGATCCCAGTGGGCTCGCCAACATGATGAGTCTACGTACTGATCCAGGTGGGCTCGCCAACATGATGAGTCTAGATATTGATCCAGGTGGGCTCGCCAACATGATGAGTCTATGTACTGATCCAGGTGGGCTCGCCAACATGATGAGTCTACGTACTTATCCCGGTGGGCTCGCCAACGTGATGAGTCTACGTACTGATCCCGGTGGGCTCGCCAATATGATGAGTCTGGGTAGTGATCCAGGTGGGCTCGCCAACATGATGAGTCTACGTACTGATCCAGGTGGGCTCGCCAACGTGATGAGTCTAGATACTGATCCAGGTGGGCTCGCCAACATGATGAGTTTAAATACTGATCCAGGTGGACTCGCCAACATGATGAGTCTACGTACTGATCCCGGTGGGCTCGCCAACATGATGAGTCTAGATAATGATCCAAGTGGGCTCGCCAACGTGATGAGTCTACGTACTGATCCCGGTAGGCTCCCAAATGTGATGAGTCTACGTACTGATCCAGGTGGGCTCGCCAACGTGATGAGTCTAGATACTGATCCCGGTGGGCTCGCCAACATGATGAGTCTAGATACTGATCCAGGTGGACTAAACAACATGATGAGTCTACGTAGTGATCCCGGTGGGCTCTCCAACATGATGAGTCTACGTACTGATCCAGGTGGGCTCGCCAACGTGATGAGTCTAGATAATGATCCAAGTGGGCTCGCCAACGTGATGAGTCTAGATACTGATCCAGGTGGGCTCGCCAACATGATGAGTCTAGATACTGATCCAGGTGGACTCGCCAACATGATGAGTCTACGTAGTGATCCCGGTGGGCTCTCCAACATGATGAGTCTACGTACTGATCCAGGTGGGCTCGCCAACGTGATGAGTCTAGATAATGATCCAAGTGGGCTCGCCAACGTGATGAGTCTAGATACTGATCCAGGTGGGCTCGCCAACATGATGAGTCTAGATACTGATCCAGGTGGACTCGCCAACATGATGAGTCTACGTAGTGATCCCGGTGGGCTTTCCAAGGTGATGAGTCTACGTACTGATCCAGGTGGGCTCGCCAACGTGATGAGTCTAGATAATGATCCAAGTGGGCTCGCCAACGTGATGAGTCTAGATACTGATCCAGGTGGGCTCGCCAACATGATGAGTCTACGTACTGATCCCGGTGGGCTCGCCAACATGATGAGTCTACGTACTGATCCTGGTGGGCTCGCCAACATGATGAGTCTACATACTGATCCAGGTGGGCTCGCCAACATGATGAGTCTAGATACTGATCCAGGTGGGCTCGCCAACGTGATGAGTCTAGATACTGATACAGGTGGGCTCGCCAACATGATGAGTCTAGATACTGATCCAGGTGGATTCACCAACATGATGAGCCTACGTACTGATCCAGGTGGGCTCGCCAACATGATGAGTCTACGTACTGATCCAGGTGGGCTCGCCAACATGATGAGTCTAGATACTGATCCAGGTGGGCTCGCCAACATGATGAGTCTACGTACTGATCCAGGTAGGCTCGCCAACATGATGAGTCTACGTACTGATCCAGGTGGGCTCGCCAACATGATGAGTCTAGATACTGATCCAGGTGGGCTCGCCAACGTGATGAGTCTAGATACTGATCCAGGTGGGCTCGCCAACATGATGAGTCTAGATACTGATCCAGGTGGACTCGCCAACATGATGAGCCTACGTACTGATCCAGGTGGGCTCGCCAACATGATTTGTCTAGATACTGAGCCAGGTGGGCTCGCCAACATGATGAGTCTACGTACTGATCCAGGTGGACTCGCCAACGTGTTCAGTCTACGTGCTGATCCCAGTGGGCTCGCCAACATGATGAGTCTACGTACTGATCCAGGTGGGCTCGCCAACATGATGAGTCTAGATACTGATCCCGGTGGGCTCGCCAACATGATGAGTCTAGATACTGATTCAGGTGGGCTCGCCAACGTGATGAGTCTAGATACTGATCCCGGTGGGCACGCCAACATGATGAGTCTACGTACTGATCCAGGTGGGCTTGCCAACATGATGAGTCTACGTACTGATCCAGGTGGGCTCACTAACGTGATGAGTCTACGTAATGATCCAGGTGGGCTCGCCAACGTGATGAGTCTACGTACTGATCCAGGTGGGCTCGCCAACATGATGAGTCTACGTACTGATCCAGGTGGGCTCGCCAACGTGATGAGTCTAGATACTGATCCAGGTGGGCTCGCCAACATGATGAGTCTAGATACTGATCCAGGTGGGCTCGCCAACATGATGAGCCTAGATACTGATCCAGGTGGGCTCGCCAACATGATGAGTCTAGATAATGATCCAAGTGGGCTCGCCAACGTGATGAGTCTAGATACTGATCCAGGTGGGCTCGCCAACATGATGAGTCTACGTGCTGATCCAGGTGTGCTCGCCAACATGATGAGTCTACGTACTGATCCAGGTGGGCTCGCCAACATGATGAGTCTACGTACTGATCCAGGTGGGCTCGCCAACGTGATGAGTCTACGTAATGATCCAGGTGGGCTCGCCAACGTGATGAGTCTACATACTGATCCAGGTGGGCTCGCCAACATGATGAGTCTAGATAATGATCCAAGTGGGCTCGTCAACGTGATGAGTCTAGATACTGATCCAGGTGGGCTCGCCAACATGATGAGTCTATGTGCTGATCCAGGTGGGCTCGCCAACATGATGAGTCTACGTACTGATCCAGGTGGGCTGGCCAACGTGATGAGTCTAGATACTGATCCAGGTGGGCTCGCCAACATGATGAGTCTAGATAATGATCCAAGTGGGCTCGCCAACGTGATGAGTCTAGATACTGATCCAGGTGGGCTCGCCAACATGATGAGTCTATGTGCTGATCCAGGTGGGCTCGCCAACATGATGAGTCTACGTACTGATCCAGGTGGGCTCGCCAACGTGATGAGTCTACGTACTGATCCTGGTGGGCTCGCCAACATGATGAGTCTAGATAATGATCCAGGTGGGCTCGCCAATGTGATGAGTCTAGATACTGATCCAGGTGGGCTCGCCAACATGATGAGTCTAGATACTGATCCAGGTGGGCTCGCCAACATGATGAGTCTAGATACTGATCCAGGTGGGCTCGCCAACATGATGAGTCTAGATAATGATCCAAGTGGGCTCGCCAACGTGATGAGTATACGTACTGATCCAGGTGGGCTCGCCAACGTGTTGAGTCTACGTACTGATCCCAGTGGGCTAGCCAACATGATGAGTCTACGTACTGATCCAGGTGGGCTCGCCAACATGATGAGTCTAGATACTGATCCAGGTGGGCTCGCCAACATGATGAGTCTACGTACTGATCCAGGTGGGCTCGCCAACATGATGAGTCTACGTACTGATCCCGGTGGGCTCGCCAACGTGATGAGTCTACGTACTGATCCCGGTGGGCTCGCCAACATGATGAGTCTGGGTACTGATCCAGGTGGGCTCGCCAACATGATGAGTCTACGTACTGATCCAGGTGGGCTCGCCAACGTGATGAGTCTAGATACTGATCCAGGTGGGCTCGCCAACATGATGAGTCTAGATACTGATCCAGGTGGACTCGCCAACATGATGAGTCTACGTTCTGATCCCGGTGGGCTCGCCAACATGATGAGTCTAGATAATGATCCAAGTGGGCTCGCCAACGTGATGAGTCTACGTACTGATCCCGGTAGGCTCCCCAATGTGATGAGTCTACGTACTGATCCAGGTGGGTTCGCCAACGTGATGAGTCTAGATACTGATCCAGGTAGGCTCCCCAACATGATGAGTCTAGATACTGATCCAGGTGGACTAGCCAACATGATGAGTCTACGTACTGATCCCGGTGGGCTCTCCAACATGATGAGTCTACGTACTGATCCAGGTGGGCTCGCCAACGTGATGAGTCTAGATAATGATCCAAGTGGGCTCGCCAACGTGATGAGTCTAGATACTGATCCAGGTGGGCTCGCCAACATGATGATTCTAGATACTGATCCAGGTGGACTCGCCAACATGATGAGTCTACGTAGTGATCCCGGTGGGCTCTCCAACGTGATGAGTCTACGTACTGATCCAGGTGGGCTCGCCAACGTGATGAGTCTAGATAATGATCCAAGTGGGCTCGCCAACGTGATGAGTCTAGATACTGATCCAGGTGGGCTCGCCAACGTGATGAGTCTACGTACTGATCCCGGTTGGCTCGCCAACATGATGAGTCTACGTACTGATCCCGGTGGGCTCGCCAACGTGATGAGTCTACATACTGATCCAGGTGGGCTCGCCAACATGATGAGTCTAGATACTGATCCAGGTGGGCTCGCCAACGTGATGAGTCTGGATACTGATCCAGGTGGGCTCGCCAACATGATGAGTCTAGATACTGATCAAGGTGGACTCGCCAACATGATGAGCCTACGTACTGATCCAGGTGCGCTCGCCAACATGATGAGTCTACGTACTGATCCAGGTGGGCTCGCCAACATGATGAGTCTAGATACTGATCCAGGTGGGCTCGCCAACATGATGAGTCTACGTACTGATCCAGGTAGGCTCGCCAACATGATTAGTCTACGTACTGATCCAGGTGGGCTCGCCAACATGATGAGTCTAGATATTGATCCAGGTGGGCTCGCCAACGTGATGAGTCTAGATACTGATCCAGGTGGGCTCGCCAACATGATGAGTCTAGATACTGATCCAGGTGGGCTCGCCAACATGATGAGTCTAGATAATGATCCAAGTGGGCTCGCCAACGTGATGAGTCTAGATACTGATCCAGGTGGGCTCGCCAACATGATGAGCCTAGATACTGATCCAGGTGGGCTCGCCAACATGATGAGTCTAGATAATGATCCAAGTGGGCTCGCCAACGTGATGAGTCTAGATACTGATCCAGGTGGGCTCGCCAACATGATGAGTCTACGTGCTGATCCAGGTGTGCTCGCCAACATGATGAGTCTACGTACTGATCCAGGTGGGCTCGCCAACATGATGAGTCTACGTACTGATCCAGGTGGGCTCGCCAACGTGATGAGTCTACGTAATGATCCAGGTGGGCTCGCCAACGTGATGAGTCTACATACTGATCCAGGTGGGCTCGCCAACATGATGAGTCTAGATAATGATCCAAGTGGGCTCGTCAACGTGATGAGTCTAGATACTGATCCAGGTGGGCTCGCCAACATGATGAGTCTATGTGCTGATCCAGGTGGGCTCGCCAACATGATGAGTCTACGTACTGATCCAGGTGGGCTCGCCAACGTGATGAGTCTAGATACTGATCCAGGTGGGCTCGCCAACATGATGAGTCTAGATACTGATCCAGGCGGGCTCGCCAACATGATGAGTCTAGATACTGATCCAGGTGGGCTCGCCAACATGATGAGTCTAGATAATGATCCAAGTGGGCTCGCCAACGTGATGAGTCTAGATATTGATCCAGGTGGGCTCGCCAACATGATGAGTCTACGTGCTGATCCAGGTGGGCTCGCCAACATGATGAGTCTACGTACTGATCCAGGTGGGCTCGCCAACATGATCAGTCTAGATATTCATCCCGGTGGGCTCGCCAACATGATGAGTCTAGATACTGATCCAGGTGGGCTCGCCAACATGTTGAGTCTACGTAGTGATCCAGGTGGGCTCGCCAACATGATGAGTCTAGATACTGATCCAGGTGGGCTCGCCAACATGATGAGTCAAGATACTGATCCCGGTGGGCTCGCCAACATGATGAGTCTACGTACTGATCCCGGTGGGCTCGCCAACATGATGAGTCTAGATACTGATCCCGGTGGGCTCGCCAACATGATGAGTCTACGTACTGATCCCGGTTTGGCTCACCAACGTGATGAGTCTACGTACTGATCCAGGTGGGCTCGCCAACATGATAAGTCTAGATACTGATCCCGGTGGGCTCGCCAACGTGATGAGTCTACGTACTGATCCCAGTGGGCTCGCCAACATGATGAGTCTACGTACTGATCCAGGTGGGCTCGCCAACATGATGAGCCTACGTACTGATCCAGGTGGGCTCGCCAACATGATGAGTCTACGTACTGATCCAGGTGGGCTCGCCAACATGATGAGTCTAGATACTGATCCAGGTGGGCTCGCCAGCATGATGAGTCTACGTACTGATCCAGGTGGGCTCGCCAACATGATGAGTCTACGTGCTGATCCAGGTGGGCTCGCCAACATGATGAGTCTACGTACTGATCCAGGTGGGCTCGCCAACGTGATGAGTCTAGATACTGATCCAGGTGGGCTCGCCAACATGATGAGTCTAGATACTGATCCAGGTGGGCTCGCCAACATGATGAGTCTAGATACTGATCCAGGTGGGCTCGCCAACATGATGAGTCTAGATACTGATCCAGGTGGGCTCGCCAACATGATGAGTCTAGATTCTGATCCAGGTGGGCTCGCCAACATGATGAGTCTACGTACTGATCCAGGTAGGCTTGCCAACATGATGAGTCTACGTACTGATCCAGGTGGGCTCGCCAACATGATGAGTCTAGATACTGATCCAGGTGGGCTCGCCAACGTGATGAGTCTAGATACTGATCCAGGTGGGCTCGCCAACATGATGAGTCTAGATACTGATCCAGGTGGGCTCGCCAACATGATGAGTCTACGTAGTGATCCCGGTGGGCTCGCCAACATGATGAGTCTACGTGCTGATCCAGGTGGGCTCGCCAACATGATGAGTCTACGTACTGATCCAGGTGGGCTCGCCAACGTGATGAGTCTAGATACTGATCCAGGTGGGCTCGCCAACATGATGAGTCTAGACACTGATCCAGGTGGGCTCGCCAACATGATGAGTCTAGATACTGATCCAGCTGGGCTCGCCAACATGATGAGTCTAGATAATGATCAAAGTGGGCTCGCCAACGTGATGAGTCTAGATTCTGATCCAGGTGGGCTCGCCAACATGATGAGTCTACGTACTGATCCAGGTAGGCTCCCCAACATGATGAGTCTACGTACTGATCCAGGTGGGCTCGCCAACATGATGAGTCTAGATACTGATCCAGGTGGGCTCGCCAACGTGATGAGTCTAGATACTGATCCAGGTGGGCTCGCCAACGTGATGAGTCTAGATACTGATCCAGGTGGACTCGCCAACATGATGAGCCTACGTACTGATCCAGGTGGGCTCGCCAACATGATTTGTCTAGATACTGATCCAGGTGGGCTCGCCAACATGATGAGTCTACGTACTGATCCAGGTGGGTATGCCAACATGATGAGTCTACGTACTGATCCAGGTGGGCTCGCCAACGTGATGAGTCTAGATACTGATCCAGGTGGGCTCGCCAAAATGATGAGTCTAGATACTGATCCAGGTGGGCTCGCCAACATGATGAGTCTAGATTCTGATCCAGGTGGGCTCGCCAACATGATGAGTCTACGTACTGATCCAGGTAGGCTCCCCAACATGATGAGTCTACGTACTGATCCAGGTGGGCTCGCCAACATGATGAGTCTAGATACTGATCCAGGTGGGCTCGCCAACGTGATGAGTCTAGATACTGATCCAGGTGGGCTCGCCAACATGATGAGTCTAGATACTGATCCAGGTGGACTCGCCAACATGATGAGCCTACGTACTGATCCAGGTGGGCTCGCCAACATGATTTGTCTAGATACTGATCCAGGTGGGCTCGCCAACATGATGAGTCTACGTACTGATCCAGGTGGACTCGCCAACGTGTTGAGTCTACGTACTGATCCCAGTGGGCTCGCCAACATGATGAGTCTACGTACTGATCCAGGTGTGCTCGCCAACATGATGAGTCTAGATACTGATCCCGGTGGGCTCGCCAACATGATGAGTCTACGTACTGATCCAGGTGGGCTCGCCAACATGACGAGTCAAGATACTGATCCCGGTGGGCTCGCCAACATGATGAGTCTACATACTGATCCAGTTGGGCTCGCCAACATGATGAGTCTAGATACTGATTCAGGTGGGCTCGCCAACGTGATGAGTCTAGATACTGATCCCGGTGGGCTCGCCAACATGATGAGTCTACGTACTGATCCCAGTGGGCTCGCCAACATGATGAGTCTGCGTACTGATCCAGGTGGGTATGCCAACATGATGAGTCTATGTACTGATCCAGGTGGGTTCGCCAACGTGATGAGTCTACGTAATGATCCAGGTGGGCTCGCCAACGTGATGAGTCTACGTACTGATCCAGGTGGGCTCACCAACATGATGAGTCTAGATAATGATCCAAGTGGGCTCGCCAACGTGATGAGTCTAGATACTGATCCAGGTGGGCTCGCCAACATGATGAGTCTACGTGCTGATCCAGGTGGGCTCGCCAACATGATGAGTCTACGTACTGATCCAGGTGGGCTCGCCAACGTGATGAGTCTAGATACTGATCCAGGTGGGCTCGCCAACATGATGAGTCTAGATACTGATCCAGGTGGGCTCGCCAAAATGATGAGTCTAGATACTGATCCAGGTGGGCTAGCCAACATGATGAGTCTAGATAATGATCCAAGTGGGCTCGCCAACGTGATGAGTCTACGTACTGATCCAGGTGGACTCGCCAACATGTTGAGTCTACGTACTGATCCCAGTGGGCTCGCCAACATGATGAGTCTACGCACTGATCCAGGTGGGCTCGCCAACATGATGAGTCTAGATACTGATCCAGGTGGGCTCGCCAACATGATGAGTCTACGTACTGATCCAGGTGGGCTAGCCAACATGATGAGTCTACGTACTGATCCAGGTGGGCTCGCCAGATGATGAGTCTATGTACTGATCCAGGTGGGCTCGCCAACGTGATGAGTCTAGATACTGATCCAGGTGGACTCGCCAACATGATGAGTCTACGTACTGATCCCGGTGGGCTCGCCAACGTGATGAGTCTACGTACTGATCCAGGTGGACTCGCCAACATGATGAGTCTACGTACTGATCCAGGTGGGCTCGCCAACATGATGAGTCTACGTACTGATCAAGGTGGGCTCTCCAACATGATGAGTCTAGATACTGATCCCGGTGTGCTCGCCAACGTGATGAGTCTAGATACTGATCCAGGTGGGCTCGCCAACATGATGAGTCTACGTACAGATCCAGGTAGGCTCGCCAACATGATGAGTCTAGATACTGATCCCGGTGGGCTCGCCAACATGATGAGTCTAGATACTGATCCAGGTGGGCTCGCAAACATGATGAGTCTAGATACTGATCCAGGTGGGCTCGCCAACAAGATAAGTCTAGGTACTGATCCCGGTGGGCTCGCCAACATGATGAGTCTAGATACTGATCCAGGTGGGCTCGAAAACATGATGAGTCTACGTACTGATCCAGGAAGGCTCGCCAACATGATGAGTCTACGTACTGATCCCGGTGGGCTCGCCAACATGATGAGTCTAGATACTGATCCAGGTGGGCTCGCCAATGTGATGAGTCTAGAGACTGATCCAGGTGGGCTCGCCAACATGATGAGTCTACGTACTGATCCAGGTGGACTCCCCAACATGATGAGTCTACGTACTGATCCAGGTGGACTCGCCAACGTGTTGAGTCTACGTACTAATCCCAGTGGGCTCGCCAACATGATGAGTCTACGTACTGGTCCAGGTGGGCTCGCCAACGTGATGAGTCTACGTACTGATCCAGGTGGGCTAGCCAACGTGATGAGTCTAGATACTGATCCAGGTGGGCTCGCCAACATGATGAGTCTAGATACTGATCCAGGTGGGCTCGCCAACATGATGAGTCTAGATACTGATCCAGGTGGGCTCGCCAACATGATGAGTCTAGATTCTGATCCAGGTGGGCTGGCCAACATGATGAGTCTAGATGCTGATCCAGGTGGGCTCTCCAACATGATGAGTCTACGTACTGATCCCGGTGGGCTCGCCAACGTGAAGAGTCTACGTACTGATCCCGGTGGGCTGGCCAACATGATGAGTCTACGTACTGATCCAGGTAGGCTCGCCAACATGATGAGTCCAGATACTGATCCAGGTTGACTCGCCAACATGATGAGTCTAGATACTGATCCAGGTGGGCTCGCCAACATGTTGAGTCTACATACTGATCCAGGTGGGCTCGCCAACATGATTTGTCTAGATACTGATCCAGGTGGGCTCGCCAACATGATGAGTCTACGTACTGATCCAGGTGGACTCGCCAACGTGTTGAGTCTACGTACTGATCCCAGTGGGCTCGCCAACATGATGAGTCTACGTACTGATCCAGGTGGGCTCGCCAACATGATGAGTCTAGATACTGATCCCGGTGGGCTCGCCAACATGATGAGTCTACGTACTGATCCAGGTGGGCTCGCCAACATGACGAGTCAAGATACTGATCCCGGTGGGCTCGCCAACATGATGAGTCTACATACTGATCCAGTTGGGCTCGCCAACATGATGAGTCTAGATACTGATTCAGGTGGGCTCGCCAACGTGATGAGTCTAGATAATGATCCAAGTGGGCTCGTCAACGTGATGAGTCTAGATACTGATCCAGGTGGGCTCGCCAACATGATGAGTCTACGTACTGATCCAGGTAGGCTCCCCAACATGATGAGTCTACGTACTGATCCAGGTGGGCTCGCCAACATGATGAGTCTAGATACTGATCCAGGTGGGCTCGCCAACGTGATGAGTCTAGATACTGATCCAGGTGGGCTCGCCAACATGATGAGTCTAGATACTGATCCAGGTGGACTCGCCAACATGATGAGCCTACGTACTGATCCAGGTGGGCTCGCCAACATGATTTGTCTAGATACTGATCCAGGTGGGCTCGCCAACATGATGAGTCTACGTACTGATCCAGGTGGACTCGCCAACGTGTTGAGTCTACGTACTGATCCCAGTGGGCTCGCCAACATGATGAGTCTACGTACTGATCCAGGTGGGCTCGCCAACATGATGAGTCTAGATACTGATCCCGGTGGGCTCGCCAACATGATGAGTCTACGTACTGATCCAGGTGGGCTCGCCAACATGACGAGTCAAGATACTGATCCCGGTGGGCTCGCCAACATGATGAGTCTACATACTGATCCAGTTGGGCTCGCCAACATGATGAGTCTAGATACTGATTCAGGTGGGCTCGCCAACGTGATGAGTCTAGATACTGATCCCGGTGGGCTCGCCAACATGATGAGTCTACGTACTGATCCCAGTGGGCTCGCCAACATGATGAGTCTGCGTACTGATCCAGGTGGGTATGCCAACATGATGAGTCTATGTACTGATCCAGGTGGGTTCGCCAACGTGATGAGTCTACGTAATGATCCAGGTGGGCTCGCCAACGTGATGAGTCTACGTACTGATCCAGGTGGGCTCACCAACATGATGAGTCTAGATAATGATCCAAGTGGGCTCGCCAACGTGATGAGTCTAGATACTGATCCAGGTGGGCTCGCCAACATGATGAGTCTACGTGCTGATCCAGGTGGGCTCGCCAACATGATGAGTCTACGTACTGATCCAGGTGGGCTCGCCAACGTGATGAGTCTAGATACTGATCCAGGTGGGCTCGCCAACATGATGAGTCTAGATACTGATCCAGGTGGGCTCGCCAAAATGATGAGTCTAGATACTGATCCAGGTGGGCTAGCCAACATGATGAGTCTAGATAATGATCCAAGTGGGCTCGCCAACGTGATGAGTCTACGTACTGATCCAGGTGGACTCGCCAACATGTTGAGTCTACGTACTGATCCCAGTGGGCTCGCCAACATGATGAGTCTACGCACTGATCCAGGTGGGCTCGCCAACATGATGAGTCTAGATACTGATCCAGGTGGGCTCGCCAACATGATGAGTCTACGTACTGATCCAGGTGGGCTAGCCAACATGATGAGTCTACGTACTGATCCAGGTGGGCTCGCCAGATGATGAGTCTATGTACTGATCCAGGTGGGCTCGCCAACGTGATGAGTCTAGATACTGATCCAGGTGGACTCGCCAACATGATGAGTCTACGTACTGATCCCGGTGGGCTCGCCAACGTGATGAGTCTACGTACTGATCCAGGTGGACTCGCCAACATGATGAGTCTACGTACTGATCCAGGTGGGCTCGCCAACATGATGAGTCTACGTACTGATCAAGGTGGGCTCTCCAACATGATGAGTCTAGATACTGATCCCGGTGTGCTCGCCAACGTGATGAGTCTAGATACTGATCCAGGTGGGCTCGCCAACATGATGAGTCTACGTACAGATCCAGGTAGGCTCGCCAACATGATGAGTCTAGATACTGATCCCGGTGGGCTCGCCAACATGATGAGTCTAGATACTGATCCAGGTGGGCTCGCAAACATGATGAGTCTAGATACTGATCCAGGTGGGCTCGCCAACAAGATGAGTCTAGGTACTGATCCCGGTGGGCTCGCCAACATGATGAGTCTAGATACTGATCCAGGTGGGCTCGAAAACATGATGAGTCTACGTACTGATCCAGGAAGGCTCGCCAACATGATGAGTCTACGTACTGATCCCGGTGGGCTCGCCAACATGATGAGTCTAGATACTGATCCAGGTGGGCTCGCCAATGTGATGAGTCTAGAGACTGATCCAGGTGGGCTCGCCAACATGATGAGTCTACGTACTGATCCAGGTGGACTCCCCAACATGATGAGTCTACGTACTGATCCAGGTGGACTCGCCAACGTGTTGAGTCTACGTACTAATCCCAGTGGGCTCGCCAACATGATGAGTCTACGTACTGGTCCAGGTGGGCTCGCCAACGTGATGAGTCTACGTACTGATCCAGGTGGGCTAGCCAACGTGATGAGTCTAGATACTGATCCAGGTGGGCTCGCCAACATGATGAGTCTAGATACTGATCCAGGTGGGCTCGCCAACATGATGAGTCTAGATACTGATCCAGGTGGGCTCGCCAACATGATGAGTCTAGATTCTGATCCAGGTGGGCTGGCCAACATGATGAGTCTAGATGCTGATCCAGGTGGGCTCTCCAACATGATGAGTCTACGTACTGATCCCGGTGGGCTCGCCAACGTGAAGAGTCTACGTACTGATCCCGGTGGGCTGGCCAACATGATGAGTCTACGTACTGATCCAGGTAGGCTCGCCAACATGATGAGTCCAGATACTGATCCAGGTTGACTCGCCAACATGATGAGTCTAGATACTGATCCAGGTGGGCTCGCCAACATGTTGAGTCTACATACTGATCCAGGTGGGCTCGCCAACATGATTTGTCTAGATACTGATCCAGGTGGGCTCGCCAACATGATGAGTCTACGTACTGATCCAGGTGGACTCGCCAACGTGTTGAGTCTACGTACTGATCCCAGTGGGCTCGCCAACATGATGAGTCTACGTACTGATCCAGGTGGGCTCGCCAACATGATGAGTCTAGATACTGATCCCGGTGGGCTCGCCAACATGATGAGTCTACGTACTGATCCAGGTGGGCTCGCCAACATGACGAGTCAAGATACTGATCCCGGTGGGCTCGCCAACATGATGAGTCTACATACTGATCCAGTTGGGCTCGCCAACATGATGAGTCTAGATACTGATTCAGGTGGGCTCGCCAACGTGATGAGTCTAGATACTGATCCCGGTGGGCTCGCCAACATGATGAGTCTACGTACTGATCCCAGTGGGCTCGCCAACATGATGAGTCTGCGTACTGATCCAGGTGGGTATGCCAACATGATGAGTCTATGTACTGATCCAGGTGGGTTCGCCAACGTGATGAGTCTACGTAATGATCCAGGTGGGCTCGCCAACGTGATGAGTCTACGTACTGATCCAGGTGGGCTCACCAACATGATGAGTCTAGATAATGATCCAAGTGGGCTCGCCAACGTGATGAGTCTAGATACTGATCCAGGTGGGCTCGCCAACATGATGAGTCTACGTGCTGATCCAGGTGGGCTCGCCAACATGATGAGTCTACGTACTGATCCAGGTGGGCTCGCCAACGTGATGAGTCTAGATACTGATCCAGGTGGGCTCGCCAACATGATGAGTCTAGATACTGATCCAGGTGGGCTCGCCAAAATGATGAGTCTAGATACTGATCCAGGTGGGCTAGCCAACATGATGAGTCTAGATAATGATCCAAGTGGGCTCGCCAACGTGATGAGTCTACGTACTGATCCAGGTGGACTCGCCAACATGTTGAGTCTACGTACTGATCCCAGTGGGCTCGCCAACATGATGAGTCTACGCACTGATCCAGGTGGGCTCGCCAACATGATGAGTCTAGATACTGATCCAGGTGGGCTCGCCAACATGATGAGTCTACGTACTGATCCAGGTGGGCTAGCCAACATGATGAGTCTACGTACTGATCCAGGTGGGCTCGCCAGATGATGAGTCTATGTACTGATCCAGGTGGGCTCGCCAACGTGATGAGTCTAGATACTGATCCAGGTGGACTCGCCAACATGATGAGTCTACGTACTGATCCCGGTGGGCTCGCCAACGTGATGAGTCTACGTACTGATCCAGGTGGACTCGCCAACATGATGAGTCTACGTACTGATCCAGGTGGGCTCGCCAACATGATGAGTCTACGTACTGATCAAGGTGGGCTCTCCAACATGATGAGTCTAGATACTGATCCCGGTGTGCTCGCCAACGTGATGAGTCTAGATACTGATCCAGGTGGGCTCGCCAACATGATGAGTCTACGTACAGATCCAGGTAGGCTCGCCAACATGATGAGTCTAGATACTGATCCCGGTGGGCTCGCCAACATGATGAGTCTAGATACTGATCCAGGTGGGCTCGCAAACATGATGAGTCTAGATACTGATCCAGGTGGGCTCGCCAACAAGATGAGTCTAGGTACTGATCCCGGTGGGCTCGCCAACATGATGAGTCTAGATACTGATCCAGGTGGGCTCGAAAACATGATGAGTCTACGTACTGATCCAGGAAGGCTCGCCAACATGATGAGTCTACGTACTGATCCCGGTGGGCTCGCCAACATGATGAGTCTAGATACTGATCCAGGTGGGCTCGCCAATGTGATGAGTCTAGAGACTGATCCAGGTGGGCTCGCCAACATGATGAGTCTACGTACTGATCCAGGTGGACTCCCCAACATGATGAGTCTACGTACTGATCCAGGTGGACTCGCCAACGTGTTGAGTCTACGTACTAATCCCAGTGGGCTCGCCAACATGATGAGTCTACGTACTGGTCCAGGTGGGCTCGCCAACGTGATGAGTCTACGTACTGATCCAGGTGGGCTAGCCAACGTGATGAGTCTAGATACTGATCCAGGTGGGCTCGCCAACATGATGAGTCTAGATACTGATCCAGGTGGGCTCGCCAACATGATGAGTCTAGATACTGATCCAGGTGGGCTCGCCAACATGATGAGTCTAGATTCTGATCCAGGTGGGCTGGCCAACATGATGAGTCTAGATGCTGATCCAGGTGGGCTCTCCAACATGATGAGTCTACGTACTGATCCCGGTGGGCTCGCCAACGTGAAGAGTCTACGTACTGATCCCGGTGGGCTGGCCAACATGATGAGTCTACGTACTGATCCAGGTAGGCTCGCCAACATGATGAGTCCAGATACTGATCCAGGTTGACTCGCCAACATGATGAGTCTAGATACTGATCCAGGTGGGCTCGCCAACATGTTGAGTCTACATACTGATCCAGGTGGGCTCGCCAACATGATGAGTCCAGACACTGATCCCGGTGGGCTCGCCAACGTGATGAGTCTAGATACTGATCCCGGTGAGCTCGCCAACATGATGAATTTAGATACTGATCCAGGTGGGCTCGCCAACGTGATGAGTCTAGATACTGATCCCGGTGGGCTCGCCAACGTGATGAGTCTAGATACTGATCCCGGTTGACTCGCCAACATGATGAGTCTACGTACTGATCCAGGTGGGCTCGCCAACATGATGAGTCTAGATACTGATCCAGGTGGGCTCGCCAACATGATGAGTCTAGATTCTGATCCAGGTGGGCTGGCCAACATGATGAGTCTAGATGCTGATCCAGGTGGGCTCTCCAACATGATGAGTCTACGTACTGATCCCGGTGGGCTCGCCAACGTGAAGAGTCTACGTACTGATCCCGGTGGGCTGGCCAACATGATGAGTCTACGTACTGATCCAGGTAGGCTCGCCAACATGATGAGTCCAGATACTGATCCAGGTTGACTCGCCAACATGATGAGTCTAGATACTGATCCAGGTGGGCTCGCCAACATGTTGAGTCTACATACTGATCCAGGTGGGTTCGCCAACATGATGAGTCCAGACACTGATCCCGGTGGGCTCGCCAACGTGATGAGTCTAGATACTGATCCCGGTGAGCTCGCCAACATGATGAATTTAGATACTGATCCAGGTGGGCTCGCCAACGTGATGAGTCTAGATACTGATCCCGGTGGGCTCGCCAACGTGATGAGTCTAGATACTGATCCCGGTTGACTCGCCAACATGATGAGTCTACGTACTGATCCAGGTGGGCTCGCCAACATGATGAGTCTAGATACTGATCCAGGTGGGCTCGCCAACATGATGAGTCTAGATACTGATCCCGGTGGGCTCGCCAACATGATGAGTTTACGTACTGATCAGGATGGGCTCGCCAACATGATGAGTCTACGTACTGATCCAGGTGGGCTCGCCAACATGATGAGGGTAGATACTGATCCAGGTGGACTCGCCTACATGAAGAGTCTACGTACTGATCCCGGTAGGCTCACCAACGTGATGAGTCTACGTACTGATCCTGGTGGGCTCGCCAATGTGATGAGTCTAGATACTGATCCCGGTGGGCTCGCCAACGTGATGAGTCTAAATACTGATCCGGGTGGGCTCGCCAACGTGATGAGTCTAGATACTGATCCCGGTGGGCTTGCCAACATGATGAGTCTACGTACTGATCCAGGTGGACACTCCAAGGTGATGAGTCTAGATACTGATCCCGGTGGGCTCGCCAACATGATGAGTCTACGTACTGATCCAGGTGGGCTCGCCAACATGATGAGTTTACGTACTGATCCACGTGGAATCGCCAACATGATGAGTCTAGATACTGATCCAGGTCGGCTCGCCAACATGATGAGTCTACATACCTATCCCGGTGGGCTCGCCAACGTGATGAGTCTAGATACTGATCCAGGTGGGCTCGCCAACATGATGAGTCTAGATACTGATCCAGGTGGGCTCGCCAACGTGATGAGTCCACGTACTGGTCCCGGTGGGCTAGCCAACGTGATGAGTCTACGTACTGATCCCGGTGGGCTCGCCAATGTGATGAGTCTAGATACTGATCCCGGTGGGCTCGCCAACGTGATGAGTCTAGATACTGATCCCGGTGGGCTTGCCAACATGATGAGTCTACTTACTGATCCAGGTGGACTCGCCAACGTGATGAGTCTACGTACTGATCCACGTGGAATCGCAAACATGATGAGTCTAGATACTGATCCCGGTGGGCTCGCCAACATGATGAGTCTACGTACTGATCCAGGTGGGCTCGCCAACATGATGAGTCTACGTACTGATCCACGTGGAATCGCAAACATGATGAGTCTAGATACTGATCCAGGTGGGCTCGCCAACGTGATGAGTCTAGATACTGATCCAGGTGGACTCGCCAACATGATGAGTCTACGTACTGATCCCGGTGGGCTCGCCAACGTGATGAGTCTACGTACTGATCCCGGTGGGCTCGCCAACGTGATTAGTCTACGTACTGATCCTGGTGGACTCGCCAACATGATGAGTCTACGTACTGATCCCGGTGGGCTCGCCAACATGATGAGTCTAGATACTGATCCAGGTGGGCTCGCATATGTGATGAGTCTAGAGACTGATCCCAGTGGGCTCGCCAACATGATGAGTCTACGTACTGATCCAGGTGGGCTCGCCAACATGATGAGTCTAGATACTGATCCAGGTGGGCTCGCCAACATGATGAGTCTGCGTACTGATCCAGGTAGGCTCGCCAACATGATGAGTCTACGTACTGATCCCGGTGGGCTCGCCAACATGATGAGTCTAGATACTGATTCAGGTGGGCTCGCCAACATGATGAGTCTAGATACTGATCCCGGTGGGCTCGCCAACATGATGAGTCTACGTACTGATCCAGATGGGCTTGCCAACATGATGAGTCTACGTACTGATCCTGGTGGGCTCGCCAACATGATGAGGGTAGATACTGATCCAGGTGGGCTCACCAACATGATGAGTCTAGATACTGATCCCGGTGGACTCGCCAACATGATGAGTCTAGATACTGATCCAGGTGGGCTCGCCAACATGAGGAGTATACGTACTGATCTAGGTGGCTTCGCCAACCAGATTGGGTCTACGTACTGATCCAGGTGGGCTCGCGAAAGTGATGAGTCTAGATACTGATCCAGGTGGGCTCGCCAACATGATGAGTCTACGTACTGATCCAGGTGGGCTCGCCAACATGATGAGTCTACGTACTGATCCCGGTGGGCTCGCCAACATGATGAGTCTAGATACTGATCCAGGTGGGCTCGACAATGTGATGAGTCTAGAGACTGATCCCAGTGGGCTCGCCAACGTGATGAGTCTACGTACTGATCCAGGTGGGCATGCCAACATGATGAGTCTAGATACTGATCCAGGTGGGCTCGCCAACATGATGAGTCTACGTACTGATCCACGTAGGCTCGCCAACATGATGAGTCTACGTACTGATCCCGGTGGGCTCGCCAACATGATGAGTCTACGTACTGATCCAGGTGGGCTCGCCAACATGATGAGTCTAGATACTGATCCAGGTGGGCTCGCCAACATGATGAGTCTAGATACTGATCCAGGTGGGCTCGCCAACGTGATGAGTCTACATACTGATCCCGGTGGGCTCGCCAACGTGATGAGTCTACGTACTGATCCCGGTGGGCTCGCCAACGTCATGAGTCTACGTACTGATCCTGGTGGAGTCGCCAACATGATGAGTCTAGATACTGATCCCGGTGCGCTCTCCAACATGATGAGTCTACGTACTGATCCCGGTGGGCTCGCCAACGTGATGAGTCTACGTACTGATCCAGGTGGGCTCGCCAACATGATGAGTCTACGTACTGATCCAGGTGGGCTCGCCAACATGATGAGTCTACGTACTGATCCAGGTGGCCTCGCCAACATGATGAGTCTAGATACTGATCCCGGTGGGCTCGCCAACGTGATGAGTCTAGATACTGATCCAGGTGGGCTCGCCAACGTGATGAGTCTAGATACTGATCCCGGTGGGCTCGCCAACATGATGAGTCTACGTACTGATCCAGGTGGGCTCGCCAACATGATGAGTCTACGTACTGATCCAGGTGGGCTCGCCAACATGATGAGTCTAGATACTGATCCAGGTGGGCTCGCCAACGTAATGAGTCTAGATACTGATCCAGGTGGGCTCGCCAACATAATGAGTCTAGATACTGATCCAGGTGGACTCGCCAACATGATGAGCCTACGTACTGATCCCGGTGGGCTCGCCAACATGATGAGTCTACGTACTGATCCAGGTGGGCTCGACAACATGATGAGTCTACGTACTGATCCAGGTGGGCTCGCGAACGTGATGAGTCTAGATACTGATCCCGGTGGGCTCACCAACATGATGAGTCTAGATACTGATCCAAGTGGGCTCTCACACATGATGAGTCTACGTACTGATCCCGGTGGGCTCGCCAACATGATGAGTCTACGTACTGATCCAGGTGGGCTCGCCAACATGATGAGTCTACGTACTGATCCAGGTGGGCTCGCCAACATGATGAGTCTACGTACTGATCACGGTGGGCTCGCCAACATGATGAGTCTAGATACTCATCCCGGTGTGCTCGCCAACGTGATGAGTCTAGATACTGATCCCGGTGGGCTCTCCAACGTGATGAGTCTAGATACTGATCCCGGTGGGCTCGCGAACATGATGAGTCTACGTACTGATCCAGGTGGGCTCGCCAACATGATGAGTCTACGTACTGATCCAGGTGGGCTCGCCAACATGATGAGTCTAGATACTGATCCAGGTGGGCTCGCCAACGTGATGAGTCTAGATACTGATCCAGGTGGGCTCGCCAACATGATGAGCCTACGTACTGATCCTGGTGGGCTCGCCAACATGATGAGTCTAGATACTGATCCAGGTGGGCTCGCCAATGTGATGAGTCTAGAGACTGATCCAGGTGGGCTCGCCAACGTGATGAGTCTAGAGACTGATCCCAGTGGGCTCGCCAACATGATGAGTCTACGTACTGATCCAGGTGGGCTCGCCAACATGATGAGTCTACGTACTGATCCAGGTAGGCTCGCCAACATGATGAGTCTACGTACTGATCCAGGTGGGCTCGCCAACATGATGAGTCTAGATACTGATCCAGGTGGGCTCGCCAACATGATGAGTCTAGGTACTGATCCCGGTGGGCTCTCCAACATGATGAATCTAGATACTGATCCAGGTGGGCTCGCCAACATGATGAGTCTAGATACTGATCCAGGTGGGCTCGCCAACATGATGAGTCTAGATACTGATCCAGGTGGGCTCGCCAACATGATGAGTCTACGTACTGATCCAGGTGGGCTCGCCAACATGATGAGTCTAGATACTGATCCAGGTGGGCTCGCCAACATGATGAGTCTACGTACTGATCCAGGTGGGCTCGCGAAAGTGATGAGTCTAGATACTGATCCAGGTGGGCTCGCCAACATGATGAGTCTACGTACTGATCAAGGTTGGCTCGCCAACATGATGAGTCTACGTACTGATCCCGGTGGGCTCGCCAACATGATGAGTCTAGATACTGATCCAGGTGGGCTCGCCAATTTGATGAGTCTAGAGACTGATCCCAGTGGGCTCGCCAACAAGATGAGTCTACGTACTGATCCAGGTGGGCTCGCCAACATGATGAGTCTAGATACTGATCCAGGTGGGCTCGCCAACATAATGAGTCTACGTACTGATCCAGGTGGGCTCGCCAACATGATGAGTCCACGTACTGATCCCGGTCGGCTCGCCAACATGATGAGTCTACGTACTGATCCAGGTGGGCTGGCCAACATGATGAGTCTAGATACTGATCCAGGTGGGCTCGCCAACATGATGAGTCTTGGTACTGATCCCAGTGGGCTCGCCAACATGATGAGTCTGGATACTGATCCAGGTGGGCTCGCCAACATGATGAGTCTAGATACTGATCCCGGTGGGTTCGCCAACATGATGAGTCTAGATACTGATCCAGGTGGACTCGCCAACATGATGAGTCTACGTACTGATCCTGGTGGGCTCGCCAACGTGATGAGTCTACGTACTGATCCAAGTGGGCTCGCCAACATGATGAGTCTACGTACTGATCCAGGTGGGCTCGCCAACATGATGAGTCTAGGTTCTGATCCCGGTGGGCTCGCCAACATGATGAGTCTAGATACTGATCCAGGTGGGCTCGCCAACATGATGAGTCTAGATACTGATCCCGGTGGGCTCGCCAACATGATGAGTCTACGTACTGATCCAGATGGGCTCGCCAACGTGATGAGTCTACGTACTGATCCTGGTGGGCTCGCCAACATGATGAGGGTAGATACTGATCCAGGTGGGCTCACCCACATGATGAGTCTAGATACTGATCCAGGTGGGCTCGCCAACGTGATGAGTTTAGATACTGATCCAGGTGGGCTCGCCAACATGATGAGTCTAGATACTGATCCAGGTGGGCTCGCCAACATGATGAGTCTACGTACTGATCCAGGTGGACTCCCCAACATAATGAGTCTACGTACTGATCCAGGTGGACTCGCCAACGTGTTGAGTCTACGTACTGATCCTAGTGGGCTCGCCAACATGATGAGTCTACGTACTGGTCCAGGTGGGCTCGCCAACGTGATCAGTCTACGTACTGATCCTGGTGGGCTCGCCAACGTGATGAGTCTACGTACTGATCCAGGTGGGCTCGCCAACATGATGAGTCTAGATACTGATCCAGGTGGACTCCCTAACATGATGAGTCTACGTACTGATCCAGGTGGACTCGCCAACGTGTTGAGTCTACGTACTGATCCCAGTGGGCTCGCCAACATGATGAGTCTATGTACTGGTCCAGGTGGGCTCGCCAACGTGATGAGTCTACTTACTGATCCAGGTGGGCTCGCCAACGTGATGAGTCTAGACACTGATCCTGGTGGGCTCGCCAACATGTTGAGTCTAGATACTGATCCAGGTGGGCTCGCCAACATGATGAGTCTAGATACTGATCCAGGTGGGCTCGCCAACATGATGAGTCTAAATACTGATCCAGGTGGGCTCGCCAACATGATGAGTCTACGTACTGATCCAGGTGGGCTCGCGAAAGTGATAAGTCTAGATACTGATCCAGGTGGGCTCGCCAACATGATGAGTCTACGTACTGATCCAGGTACGCTCGCCAACATGATGAGTCTACGTACTGATCCCGGTGGGCTCGCCAACATGATGAGTCTAGATACTGATCCAGGTGGGCTCGCCAATGTGATGAGTCTAGAGACTGATCCCAGTGGGCTCGCCAACGTGATGAGTCTACGTACTGATCCAGGTGGGCTCGCCAACATGATGTGTCTAGATACTGATCCAGGTGGGCTCGCCAACATGATGAGTCTACATACTGATCCACGTAGGCTCGCCAACATGATGAGTCTACGTACTGATCCCGGTGGGCTCGCCAACATGATGAGTCTACGTACTGATCCAGGTGGGCTCGCCAACATGATGAGTCTAGATACTGATCCAGGTGGGCTCGCCAACATGATGAGTCTAGATACTGATCCAGGTGGGCTCGCCAACGTGATGAGTCTACATACTGATCCCGGTGGGCTCGCCAACGTGATGAGTCTACGTACTGATCCCGGTGGGCTCGCCAACGTGATGAGTCTACGTACTGATCCTGGTGGACTCGCCAACATGATGAGTCTAGATACTGATCCCGGTGCGCTCGCCAACATGATGAGTCTACGTACTGATCCCAGTGGGCTCGCCAACGTGATGAGTCTACGTACTGATCCAGGTGGGCTCGCCAACATGATGAGTCTACGTACTGATCCAGGTGGGCTCGCCAACATGATGAGTCTACGTACTGATCAAGGTGGGCTCCCCAACATGATGAGTCTAGATACTGATCCCGGTGTGCTCGCCAACGTGATGAGTCTAGATACTGATCCAGGTGGGCTCGCCAACGTGATGAGTCTAGATACTGATCCCGGTGGGCTCGCCAACATGATGAGTCTACGTACTGATCCAGGTGGGCTCGCCAACATGATGAGTCTACGTACTGATCCAGGTGGGCTCGCCAACATGATGAGTCTAGATACTGATCCAGGTGGGCTCGCCAACGTGATGAGTCTAGATACTGATCCAGGTGGGCTCGCCAACATGATGAGCCTACGTACTGATCCCGGTGGGCTCGCCAACATGATGAGTCTACGTACTGATCCAGGTGGGCTCGCCAACATGATGAGTCTACGTACTGATCCAGGTGGGCTCGCGAACGTGATGAGTCTAGATACTGATCCCGGTGGGCTCACCAACATGATGAGTCTAGATACTGATCCAAGTGGGCTCGCACACATGATGAGTCTACGTACTGATCCCGGTGGGCTCGCCAACGTGATGAGTCTACGTACTGATCCAGGTGGGCTCGCCAACATGATGAGTCTACGTACTGATCCAGGTGGGCTCGCCAACATGATGAGTCTACGTACTGATCACGGTGGGCTCGCCAACATGATGAGTCTAGATACTCATCCCGGTGTGCTAGCCAACGTGATGAGTCTAGATACTGATCCCGGTGGGCTCTCCAACGTGATGAGTCTAGATACTGATCCCGGTGGGCTCGCCAACATGATGAGTCTACGTACTGATCCAGGTGGGCTCGCCAACATGATGAGTCTACGTACTGATCCAGGTGGGCTCGCCAACATGATGAGTCTAGATACTGATCCAGGTGGGCTCGCCAACGTGATGAGTCTAGATACTGATCCAGGTGGGCTCGCCAACATGATGAGCCTACGTACTGATCCCGGTGGGCTCGCCAACATGATGAGTCTACGTACTGATCCAGGTGGGCTCGCCAACATGATGAGTCTACGTACTGATCCAGGTGGGCTCGCGAACGTGATGAGTCTAGATACAGATCCCGGTGGGCTCACAAACATGATGAGTCTAGATACTGATCCAAGTGGGCTCGCCAACATGATGAGTCTACGTACTGATCCAGGTGGGCTCGCCAACATGATGAGTCTAGATACTGATCCAGGTGGGCTCGCCAACATGATGAGTCTACGTACTGATCCAGGTAGGCTCGCCAACATGATGAGTCTACGTACTGATCCCGGTGGGCTCGCCAACATGATGAGGGTAGATACTGATCCAGGTGGGCTCGCCAATGTGATGAGTCTAGATACTGATCCAGGTTGGCTCGCCAACATGATGAGTCTACGTACTGATCCAGATGGGCTCGCCAACATGATGATTCTACGTACTGATCCTGGTGGGCTCGCCAACATGATGAGGGTAGATACTGATCCAGGTGGGCTCACCAACATGATGAGTCTAGATACTGATCCCGGTGGACTCGCCAACATGATGAGTCTAGATACTGATCCAGGTTGGCTCGCCAACATGAGGAGTCTACGTACTGATCTAGGTGGCCTCGCCAACATCATGAGTCTACGTACTGATCTAGGTGGCTTCGCCAACGTGATGAGTCTACGTACTGATCCAGGTGGGCTCGCCAACGTGATGAGTCTACGTACTGATCCTGGTGGGCTCGCCAACATGATAAGGGTAGATTCTGATCCAGGTGGGCTCACCAACATGATGAGTCTAGATACTGATCCCGGTGGACTCGCCAACATGATGAGTCTAGATACTGATCCAGGTGGGCTCGCCACCATGAGGAGTCTACGTACTGATCTAGGTGGCCTTTCCAACATGATGAGTCTACGTACTGATCCTGGTGGGCTCGCCAACGTGATGAGTCTACGTTCTGATCCAGGTGGGCTCGCCAACATGATGAGTCTACGTACTGATCCAGGAGGGCTCGCCAACATGATGAGTCTACGTACTGATCCAGGTGGGCTCGCCAACATGATGAGTCTAGATACTGATCCAGGTGGGCTAGCCAACGTGATGAGTCTAGATACTGATCCAGGTGGGCTCGCCAACATAATGAGTCTAGATACTGATCCAGGTGGGATCGCCAACATGATGAGTCTACGTACTGATCCAGGTGGACTCCCCAACATGATGAGTCTACGTACTGATCCAGGTGGACTCGCCAACGTGTTGAGTCTACGTACTGATCCCAGTGGGCTCGCCAACATGATGAGTCTACGTACTGATCCAGGTGGGCTCGCCAACGTGATGAGTCTACGTACTGATCCAGGTGGGCTCGCCAACGTGATGAGTCTAGACACTGATCCTGGTGGGCTCGCCAACATGTTGAGTCTAGATACTGATCCAGGTGGGCTCGCCAACATGATGAGTCTAGATACTGATCCAGGTGGGCTCGCCAACATGATGAGTCTAGATACTGATCCAGGTGGGCTCGCCAACATGATGAGTCTACGTACTGATCCAGGTGGGCTCGCGAAAGTGATGAGTCTAGATACTGATCCAGGTGGGCTCGCCAACATGATGAGTCTACGTACTGATCCAGGTAGGCTCGCCAACATGATGAGTCTACGTACTGATCCCGGTGGGCTGGCCAACATGATGAGTCTAGATACTGATCCAGGTGGGCTCGCCAACATGATGAGTCTACATACTGAACCACGTAGGCTCGCCAACATGATGAGTCTACGTACTGACCCCGGTGGGCTCGCAAACATGATGAGTCTACGTACTGATCCAGGTAGGCTCGCCAACATGATGAGTCTAGATACTGATCCAGGTGGGCTCGCCAACATGATGAGTCTAGATACTGATCCAGGTGGGCTCGCCAACCTGATGAGTCTAGATACTGATCCCGGTGGGCTCGCCAACATGATGAGTCTACGTACTGATCCCGGTGGACTCGCCAACATGATGAGACTACGTACTGATCCCGGTGGGCTCGCCAACGTGATGAGTCTACGTACTGATCCCGGTGGGCTCGCCAACGTGATGAGTCTACGTACTGATCCTGGTGGACTCGCCAACATGATGAGTCTAGATACTGATCCCGGTGCGCTCGCCAACATGATGAGTCTACGTACTGATCCCTGTGGGCTCGCCAACGTGATGAGTCTACGTACTGATCCAGGTGGACTCGCCAACATGATGAGTCTACGTACTGATCCAGGTGGGCTCGCCAACGTGATGAGTCAAGACACTGATCCTGGTGGGCTCGCCAACATGTTGAGTCTAGATACTGATCCAGGTGGGCTCGCCAACATGATGAGTCTAGATACTGATCCAGGTGGGCTCGCCAACATGATGAGTCTAGATACTGATCCAGGTGGGCTCGCCAACATGATGAGTCTACGTACTGATCCAGGTGGGCTCGCGAAAGTGATGAGTCTAGATACAGATCCAGGTGGGCTCGCCAACATGATGAGTCTACGTACTGATCCAGGTAGGCTCGCCAACATGATGAGTCTACGTACTGATCCCGGTGGGCTCGCCAACATGATGAGTCTAGATACTGATCCAGGTGGGCTCGCCAATGTGATGATTCTAGAGACTGATCCCAGTGGGCTCGCCAACATGATGAGTCTACGTACTGATCCAGGTGGGCTCGCCAACATGATGAGTCTAGATACTGATCCCGGTGGACTCGCCAACATGATGAGACTACGTACTGATCCCGGTGGGCTCGCCAACGTGATGAGTCTACGTACTGATCCCGGTGGGCTCGCCAACGTGATGAGTCTACGTACTGATCCTGGTGGACTCGCCAACATGATGAGTCTAGATACTGATCCCGGTGCGCTCGCCACCATGATGAGTCTACGTACTGAACCCGGTGGGCTCGCCAACGTGATGAGTCTACGTACTGATCCAGGTGGACTCGCCAACATGATGAGTCTACGTACTGATCCAGGTGGGCTCGCCAACATGATGAGTCTACGTACTGATCAAGGTGGGCTCTCCAACATGATGAGTCTAGATACTGATCCCGGTGTGCTCGCCAACGTGATGAGTCTAGATACTGATCCAGGTGGGCTCGCCAACATGATGAGTCTACGTACTGATCCAGGTAGGCTCGCCAACATGATGAGTCTAGATACTGATCCCGGTGGGCTCGCCAACATGATGAGTCTAGATACTGATCCAGGTGGGCTCGCAAACATGATGAGTCTAGATACTGATCCAGGTGGGCTCGCCAACAAGATGAGTCTAGGTACTGATCCAGGTGGGCTCGCCAACATGATGAGTCTAGATACTGATCCAGGTGGGCTCGCCAACATGATGAGTCTACGTACTGATCCAGGAAGGCTCGCCAACATGATGAGTCTACGTACTGATCCCGGTGGGCTCGCCAACATGATGAGTCTAGATACTGATCCAGGTGGGCTCGCCAATGTGATGAGTCTAGAGACTGATCCCAGTGGGCTCGCCAACATGATGAGTCTACGTACTGATCCAGGTGGGCTCGCAAACATGATGAGTCTAGATACTGATCCAGGTGGGCTCGCCAACATGATGAGTCTACGTACTGATTCCAGGTAGGCTCGCCAACATGATGAGTCTACGTACTGATCCCGGTGGGCTCGCCAACATGATGAGTCTACGTACTGATCCAGGTGGGCTCGCCAACATGATGAGTCTAGATACTGATCCAGGTGGGCTCGCCAACATAATGAGTCTACGTACTGATCCAGGTAGGCTCGCCAACATGATGAGTCTACGTACTGATCCCGGTGGGCTCGCCAACATGATGAGTCTAGATACTGATCCAGGTGGGCTCGCCAACATGATGAGTCTAGATACTGATCCAGGTGGGCTCGCCAACATGATGAGTCTAGGTACTGATCCCAGTGGGCTCGCCAACATGATGAGTCTAGATACTGATCCAGGTGGGCTCGCCAACATGATGAGTCTAGATACTGATCCAGGTGGGCTCGCCAACGTGATGAGTCTAGATACTGATCCAGGTGGACTCGCCAACATGCTGAGTCTGGATACTAATCCAAGTGGGCTCACCAACATGATGAGTCTAGATACTGATCCCGGTGGACTGGCCAACATGATGAGTCTAGATACTGATCCTGGTGGGCTCGCCAACATGAGGAGTCTACGTACTGATCTAGGTGGCCTCGCCAACATGATGAGTATACGTACTGATCCTGGTGGGCTCGCCAACGTGATGAGTCTACGTTCTGATCCAGGTGGGCTCGCCAACATGATGAGTCTACGTACTGATCCAGGTGGGATCGCCAACATGATAAGTACAGATACTGATCCAGGTGGGCTCGCCTATATGATGAGTCTACGTTCTGATCCAGGTGGACTCCCCAACATGATGAGTCTACGTACTGATCCAGGTGGACTCGCCAACGTGTTGAGTCTACGTACTGATCCCAGTGGGCTCGCCAACATGATGAGTCTACGTACTGGTCCAGGTGGGCTCGCCAACGTGATGAGTCTACGTACTGATCCAGGTGGGCTCGCCAACGTGATGAGTCTAGATACTGATCCTGGTGGGCTCGCCAACATGATGAGTCTAGATACTGATCCAGGTGGGCTCGCCAACATGATGAGTCTAGATACTGATCCAGGTGGGCTCGCCAACATGATGAGTCTAGATTCTGATCCAGGTGGGCTCGCCAACATGATGAGTCTAGATACTGATCCAGGTGGGCTCGCCAACATGATGAGTCTACGTACTGATCCCGGTGGGCTCGCCAACGTGATGAGTCTACGTACTGATCCCGGTGGGCTGGCCAACATGATGAGTCTACGTACTGATCCAGGTAGGCTCGCCAACATGATGAGTCTAGATACTGATCCAGGTTGACTCGCCAACATGATGAGTCTAGATACTTATCCAGGTGGGCTCGCCAACATGATGAGTCTACGTACTGATCCAGGTGGGCTCGCCAACGTGATGAGTCTACGTACTGATCCCGGTAGGCTCGCCAACATGATGAGTCTACGTACTGATCCTGGTGGGCTCGCCAACGTGATGAGTCTAAGTACTGATCCAGGTGGGCTCGCCAACATGATGAGTCTAGATACGGATCCAGGTGGGCTCGCCAACGTGATGAGTCTAGATACTGATCCAGGTGGGCTTGCCAACATGATGAGTCTACGTACTGATCCAGGTAGGCTCGCCAACATGATGAGTCTACGTACTGATCCCGGTGGGCTCGCCAACATGATGAGTCTAGATACTGATCCAGGTGGGCTCGCCAATGTGATGAGTCTAGAGACTGATCCCAGTGGGCTCGCCAACATGATGAGTCTACGTACTGATCCAGGTAGGCTCGCCAACATGATGAGTCTAGATACTGATCCAGGTGGGCTCGCCAACATGATGAGTCTACATACTGAACCATGTAGGCTCGCTAACATGATGAGTCTACGTACTGATCCCGGTGGGCTCGCCAAGATGATGAGTCTACGTACTGATCCCGGTGGGCTCGCCAACATGATGAGTCTACGTATTGATCCAGGTGGGCTCGCCAACATGATGAGTCTACGTACTGATCCAGGTGGGCTAGCCAACATGATGAGTCTAGATACTGATCCAGGTGGGCTCGCCAACATGATGAGTCTAGATACTGATCCCGGTGGGCTCGCCAAAATGATGAGTCTACGTACTGATCCCGGTGGACTCGCCAACATGATGAGACTACGTACTGATCCCGGTGGGCTCGCCAACGTGATGAGTCTACGTACTGATCCCGGTGGGCTCGCCAACGTGATGAGTCTACGTACTGATCCTGGTGGACTCGCCAACATGATGAGTCTAGATACTGATCCCGGTGCGCTCGCCAACATGATGAGTCTACGTACTGATCCCGGTGGGCTCGCCAACGTGATGAGTCTACGTACTGATCCAGGTGGACTCGCCAACATGATGAGTCTACGTACTGATCCAGGTGGGCTCGCCAACGTGATGAGTCAAGACACTGATCCTGGTGGGCTCGCCAACATGTTGAGTCTAGATACTGATCCAGGTGGGCTCGCCAACATGATGAGTCTAGATACTGATCCAGGTGGGCTCGCCAACATGATGAGTCTAGATACTGATCCAGGTGGGCTCGCGAAAGTGATGAGTCTAGATACTGATCCAGGTGGGCTCGCCAACATGATGAGTCTACGTACTGATCCAGGTAGGCTCGCCAACATGATGAGTCTACGTACTGATCCCGGTGGGCTCGCCAACATGATGAGTCTAGATACTGATCCAGGTGGGCTCGCCAATGTGATGAGTCTAGAGACTGATCCCAGTGGGCTCGCCAACATGATAAGTCTATGTACTGATCCAGGTGGGCTCGCCAACATGATGAGTCTAGATACTGATCCAGGTGGGCTCGCCAACATGATGAGTCTACATACTGAACCACGTAGGCTCGCCAACATGATGAGTCTACGTACTGATCCCGGTGGGCTCGCCAACATGATGAGTCTACGTACAGATCCAGGTGGGCTCGCCAACATGATGAGTCTTGATACTGATCCAGGTGGGCTCGCCAACATGATGAGTCTAGATACTGATCCAGGTGGGCTCGCCAACATGATGAGTCTAGATACTGATCCCGGTGGGCTCGCCAACATGATGAGTATACGTACTGATCCCGGTGGACTCGCCAACATGATGAGACTACGTACTGATCCCGGTGGGCTCGCCAACGTGATGAGTCTACGTACTGATCCCGGTGGGCTCGCCAACGTGATGAGTCTAGATACTGATCCCGGTGCGCTCGCCAACATGATGAGTCTACGTACTGATCCCGGTGGGCTCGCCAACGTGATGAGTCTACGTACTGATCCAGGTGGACTCGCCAACATGATGAGTCTACGTACTGATCCAGGTGGGCTCGCCAACATGATGAGTCTACGTACTGATCAAGGTGGGCTCTCCAACATGATGAGTCTAGATACTGATCCCGGTGTGCTCGCCAACGTGATGAGTCTAGATACTGATCCAGGTGGGCTCGCCAACATGATGAGTCTACGTACTGATCCAGGTAGGCTCGCCAACATGATGAGTCTAGATACTGATCCCGGTGGGCTCGCCAACATGATGAGTCTAGATACTGATCCAGGTGGGGTCTCAAACATGATGAGTCTAGATACTGATCCAGGTGGGCTCGCCAACAAGATGAGTCTAGGTACTGATCCCGGTGGGCTCGCCAACATGATGAGTCTACGTACTGATCCCGGTGGGCTCGCCAACATGATGAGTCTAGATACTGATCCAGGTGGGCTCGCCAATGTGATGAGTCTCGAGACTGATCCCAGTGGGCTCGCCAACATGATGAGTCTACGGACTGATCCAGGTGGGCTCGCCAACATGATGAGTCTAGATACTGATCCAGGTGGGCTCGCCAACATGATGAGTCTACGTACTGATTCCAGGTAGGCTCGCCAACATGATGAGTCTACGTACTGATCCCGGTGGGCTCGCCAACATGATGAGTCTACGTACTGATCCAGGTGGGCTCGCCAACATGATGAGTCTAGATACTGATCCAGGTGGGCTCGCCAACATAATGAGTCTACGTACTGATCCAGGTAGGCTCGCCAACATGATGAGTCTACGTACTGATCCAGGTGGGCTCGCCAACATGATGAGTCTACGTACTGATCCCGGTGGGCTCGCCAACATGATGAGTCTAGATACTGATCCAGGTGGGCTCGCCAATGTGATGAGTCCAGAGACTGATCCCAGTGGGCTCGCCAACATGATGAGTCTACGTACTGATCCAGGTGGGGCTCGCCAACATGATGAGTCTAGATACTGATCCAGGTGGGCTCGCCAACATGATGAGTCTACATACTGAACCATGTAGGCTCGCCAACATGATGAGTCTACGTACTGATCCCGGTGGGCTCGCCAACATGATGAGTCTACGTACTGATCCCGGTGGGCTCGCCAACATGATGAGTCTACGTACTGATCCAGGTGGGCTCGCCAACATGATGAGTCTAGATACCGATCCAGGTGGGCTCGCCAACATGATGAGTCTAGATACTGATCCAGGTGGGCTCGCCAACATGATGAGTCTAGATACTGATCCCGGTGGGCTCGCCAAAATGATGAGTCTACGTACTGATCCCGGTGGACTCGCCAACATGATGAGACTACGTACTGATCCCGGTGGGCTCGCCAACGTGATGAGTCTACGTACTGATCCCGGTGGGCTCGCCAACGTGATGAGTCTACGTACTGATCCTGGTGGACTCGCCAACATGATGAGTCTAGATACTGATCCCGGTGCGCTCGCCAACATGATGAGTCTACGTACTGATCCCGGTGGGCTCGCCAACGTGATGAGTCTACGTACTGATCCAGGTGGACTCGCCAACATGATGAGTCTACGTACTGATCCAGGTGGGCTCGCCAACGTGATGAGTCAAGACACTGATCCTGGTGGGCTCGCCAACATGTTGAGTCTAGATACTGATCCAGGTGGGCTCGCCAACATGATGAGTCTAGATACTGATCCAGGTGGGCTCGCCAACATGATGAGTCTAGATACTGATCCAGGTGGGCTCGCGAAAGTGATGAGTCTAGATACTGATCCAGGTGGGCTAGCCAACATGATGAGTCTACGTACTGATCCAGGTAGGCTCGCCAACATGATGAGTCTAGATACTGATCCCGGTGGGCTCGCCAACATGATGAGTCTACGTACTGATCCAGGTGGGCTCGCCAACATGATGAGTCTAGATACTGATCTAGGTGGGCTCGCCAACATGATGAGTCTACGTACTGATCCCGGTGGGCTCGCCAACGTGATGAGTCTAGATACTGATCCCGGTGGGCTCGCCAACATGTTGAGTCTACGTACTGATCCAGGTAGGCTCGCCAACATGATGAGTCTAGATACTGATCCAGGTTGACTCGCCAACATGATGAGTCAAGATACTGATCCAGGTGGGCTCGCCAACATGATGAGTCTACGTACTGATCCAGGTGGGCTCGCCAACATGATGAGTCTAGATACGGATCCAGGTGGGCTCGCCAACGTGATGAGTCTACGTACTGATCCAGGTAGGCTCGCCAACATGATGAGTCTAGATACTGATCCAGGTGGGCTCGCCAACATGATGAGTCTACGTACTGATCCAGGTGGGCTCGCCAACGTGATGAGTCAAGACACTGATCCTGGTGGGCTCGCCAACATGTTGAGTCTAGATACTGATCCAGGTGGGCTCGCCAACATGATGAGTCTAGATACTGATCCAGGTGGGCTCGCCAACATGATGAGTCTAGATACTGATCCAGGTGGGCTCGCGAAAGTGATGAGTCTAGATACTGATCCAGGTGGGCTAGCCAACATGATGAGTCTACGTACTGATCCAGGTAGGCTCGCCAACATGATGAGTCTAGATACTGATCCCGGTGGGCTCGCCAACATGATGAGTCTAGATACTGATCCAGGTGGGGTCTCAAACATGATGAGTCTAGATACTGATCCAGGTGGGCTCGCCAACAAGATGAGTCTACGTACTGATCCCGGTGGGCTCGCCAACATGATGAGTCTAGATACTGATCCAGGTGGGCTCGCCAACATGATGAGTCTACGTACTGATCCAGGAAGGCTCGCCAACATGATGAGTCTACGTACTGATCCCGGTGGGCTCGCCAACATGATGAGTCTAGATACTGATCCAGGTGGGCTCGCCAATGTGATGAGTCTCGAGACTGATCCCAGTGGGCTCGCCAACATGATTAGTCTACGTACTGATCCAGGTGGGCTCGCCAACATGATGAGTCTAGATACTGATCCAGGTGGGCTCGCCAACATGATGAGTCTACGTACTGATTCCAGGTAGGCTCGCCAACATGATGAGTCTACGTACTGATCCCGGTGGGCTCGCCAACATGATGAGTCTACGTACTGATCCAGGTGGGCTCGCCAACATGATGAGTCTAGATACTGATCCAGGTGGGCTCGCCAACATAATGAGTCTACGTACTGATCCAGGTAGGCTCGCCAACATGATGAGTCTACGTACTGATCCCGGTGGGCTCGCCAACATGATGAGTCTAGATACTGATCCAGGTGGGCTCGCCAACATGATGAGTCTACATACTGAACCATGTAGGCTCGCCAACATGATGAGTCTACGTACTGATCCCGGTGGGCTCGCCAACATGATGAGTCTACGTACTGATCCCGGTGGGCTCGCCAACATGATGAGTCTACGTACTGATCCAGGTGGGCTCGCCAACATGATGAGTCTAGATACCGATCCAGGTGGGCTCGCCAACATGATGAGTCTAGATACTGATCCAGGTGGGCTCGCCAACATGATGAGTCTAGATACTGATCCCGGTGGGCTCGCCAAAATGATGAGTCTACGTACTGATCCCGGTGGACTCGCCAACATGATGAGACTACGTACTGATCCCGGTGGGCTCGCCAACGTGATGAGTCTACGTACTGATCCCGGTGGGCTCGCCAACGTGATGAGTCTACGTACTGATCCTGGTGGACTCGCCAACATGATGAGTCTAGATACTGATCCCGGTGCGCTCGCCAACATGATGAGTCTACGTACTGATCCCGGTGGGCTCGCCAACGTGATGAGTCTACGTACTGATCCAGGTGGACTCGCCAACATGATGAGTCTACGTACTGATCCAGGTGGGCTCGCCAACGTGATGAGTCAAGACACTGATCCTGGTGGGCTCGCCAACATGTTGAGTCTAGATACTGATCCAGGTGGGCTCGCCAACATGATGAGTCTAGATACTGATCCAGGTGGGCTCGCCAACATGATGAGTCTAGATACTGATCCAGGTGGGCTCGCGAAAGTGATGAGTCTAGATACTGATCCAGGTGGGCTAGCCAACATGATGAGTCTACGTACTGATCCAGGTAGGCTCGCCAACATGATGAGTCTAGATACTGATCCCGGTGGGCTCGCCAACATGATGAGTCTACGTACTGATCCAGGTGGGCTCGCCAACATGATGAGTCTAGATACTGATCTAGGTGGGCTCGCCAACATGATGAGTCTACGTACTGATCCCGGTGGGCTCGCCAACGTGATGAGTCTAGATACTGATCCCGGTGGGCTCGCCAACATGTTGAGTCTACGTACTGATCCAGGTAGGCTCGCCAACATGATGAGTCTAGATACTGATCCAGGTTGACTCGCCAACATGATGAGTCAAGATACTGATCCAGGTGGGCTCGCCAACATGATGAGTCTACGTACTGATCCAGGTGGGCTCGCCAACATGATGAGTCTAGATACGGATCCAGGTGGGCTCGCCAACGTGATGAGTCTACGTACTGATCCAGGTAGGCTCGCCAACATGATGAGTCTAGATACTGATCCAGGTGGGCTCGCCAACATGATGAGTCTACGTACTGATCCAGGTGGGCTCGCCAACGTGATGAGTCAAGACACTGATCCTGGTGGGCTCGCCAACATGTTGAGTCTAGATACTGATCCAGGTGGGCTCGCCAACATGATGAGTCTAGATACTGATCCAGGTGGGCTCGCCAACATGATGAGTCTAGATACTGATCCAGGTGGGCTCGCGAAAGTGATGAGTCTAGATACTGATCCAGGTGGGCTAGCCAACATGATGAGTCTACGTACTGATCCAGGTAGGCTCGCCAACATGATGAGTCTAGATACTGATCCCGGTGGGCTCGCCAACATGATGAGTCTAGATACTGATCCAGGTGGGGTCTCAAACATGATGAGTCTAGATACTGATCCAGGTGGGCTCGCCAACAAGATGAGTCTACGTACTGATCCCGGTGGGCTCGCCAACATGATGAGTCTAGATACTGATCCAGGTGGGCTCGCCAACATGATGAGTCTACGTACTGATCCAGGAAGGCTCGCCAACATGATGAGTCTACGTACTGATCCCGGTGGGCTCGCCAACATGATGAGTCTAGATACTGATCCAGGTGGGCTCGCCAATGTGATGAGTCTCGAGACTGATCCCAGTGGGCTCGCCAACATGATTAGTCTACGTACTGATCCAGGTGGGCTCGCCAACATGATGAGTCTAGATACTGATCCAGGTGGGCTCGCCAACATGATGAGTCTACGTACTGATTCCAGGTAGGCTCGCCAACATGATGAGTCTACGTACTGATCCCGGTGGGCTCGCCAACATGATGAGTCTACGTACTGATCCAGGTGGGCTCGCCAACATGATGAGTCTAGATACTGATCCAGGTGGGCTCGCCAACATAATGAGTCTACGTACTGATCCAGGTAGGCTCGCCAACATGATGAGTCTACGTACTGATCCCGGTGGGCTCGCCAACATGATGAGTCTAGATACTGATCCAGGTGGGCTCGCCAACATGATGAGACTAGATACTGATCCAGGTGGGCTCGCCAACGTGATGAGTCTAGATACTGATCCAGGTGGACTCGCCAACATGCTGAGTCTGGATACTAATCCAAGTGGGCTCACCAACATGATGAGTCTAGATACTGATCCCGGTGGACTCGCCAACATGATGAGTCTAGATACTGATCCTGGTGGGCTCGCCAACATGAGGAGTCTACGTACTAATCTAGGTGGCCTCGCCAACATGATGAGTCTACGTACTGATCCTGGTGGGCTCGCCAACGTGATGAGTCTACGTTCTGATCCAGGTGGGCTCGCCAACATGATGAGTCTACGTACTGATCCAGGTGGGATCGCCAACATGATGAGTACAGATACTGATCCAGGTGGGCTCGCCAACATGATGAGTCTACGTTCTGATCCAGGTGGACTCCCCAACATGATGAGTCTACGTATTGATCCAGGTGGACTCGCCAACGTGTTGAGTCTACGTACTGATCCCAGTGGGCTCGCCAACATGATGAGTCTACGTACTGGTCCAGGTGGGCTCGCCAACGTGATGAGTCTACGTACTGATCCATGTGGGCTCGCCAACGTGATGAGTCTAGATACTGATCCTGGTGGGCTCGCCAACATGATGAGTCTAGATACTGATCCAGGTGGGCTCGCCAACATGATGAGTCTAGATACTGATCCAGGTGGGCTCGCCAACATGATGAGTCTAGATTCTGATCCAGGTGGGCTCGCCAACATGATGAGTCTAGATACTGATCCCGGTGGACTCGCCAACATGATGAGTCTAGATACTGATCCTGGTGGGCTCGCCAACATGAGGAGTCTAAGTACTAATCTAGGTGGCCTCGCCAACATGATGAGTCTACGTACTGATCCTGGTGGGCTCGCCAACGTGATGAGTCTACGTTCTGATCCAGGTGGGCTCGCCAACATGATGAGTCTACGTACTGATCCAGGTGGGATCGCCAACATGATGAGTACAGATACTGATCCAGGTGGGCTCGCCAACATGATGAGTCTACGTTCTGATCCAGGTGGACTCCCCAACATGATGAGTCTACGTATTGATCCAGGTGGACTCGCCAACGTGTTGAGTCTACGTACTGATCCCAGTGGGCTCGCCAACATGATGAGTCTACGTACTGGTCCAGGTGGGCTCGCCAACGTGATGAGTCTACGTACTGATCCACGTGGGCTCGCTAACGTGATGAGTCTAGATACTGATCCTGGTGGGCTCGCCAACATGATGAGTCTAGATACTGATCCAGGTGGGCTCGCCAACATGATGAGTCTAGATACTGATCCAGGTGGGCTCGCCAACATGATGAGTCTAGATTCTGATCCAGGTGGGCTCGCCAACATGATGAGTCTAGATACTGATCCAGGTGGGCTCGCCAACATGATGAGTCTACGTACTGATCCCGGTGGGCTCGCCAACGTGATGAGTCTACGTACTGATCCCGGTGGGCTGGCCAACATGATGAGTCTACGTACTGATCCAGGTAGGCTCGCCAACATGATGAGTCTAGATACTGATCCAGGTTGACTCGCCAACATGATGAGTCTAGATACTGATCCAGGTGGGCTCGCCAACATGATGAGTCTACGTACTGATCCAGGTGGGCTCGCCAACGTGATGAGTCTACGTACTGATCCCGGTAGGCTCGCCAACATGATGAGTCTACGTACTGATCCTGGTGGGCTCGCCAACGTGATGAGTCTACGTACTGATCCAGGTGGGCTCGCCAACATGATGAGTCTAGATACGGATCCAGGTGGGCTCGCCAACGTGATGAGTCTAGATACTGATCCAGGTGGGCTCGCCAACATGATGAGTCTAGATACTGATCCAGGTGGACTCGCCAACATGATGAGCCTACGTACTGATCCCGGTGGGCTCGCCAACATGATGAGTCTACGTACTGATCCAGGTGGGCTTGCCAACATGATGAGTCTACGTACTGATCCAGGTGGGCTCGCGAACGTGATGAGTCTAGATACTGATCCGGGTGGGCTCGCCAACATGATGAGTCTAGATACTGATCCAGGTGGGCTCGCCAACATGATGAGTCTACGTACTGATCCAGGTGGGCTCGCCAATGTGATGAGTCTAGAGACTGATCCCAGTGGGCTCGCCAACATGATGAGTCTACGTACTGATCCAGGTGGGCTCGCCAACATGATGAGTCTACGTACTGATCCAGATGGGCTCGCCAACATGATGAGTCTATGTACTGATCCAGGTGGGCTCGCCAACATGATGAGGGTAGATACTGATCCAGGTGGGCTCACCAACATGATGAGTCTAGATACTGATCCCGGTGGACTCGCCAACATGATGAGTCTAGATACTGATCCAGGTGGGCTCGCCAACATGAGGAGTCTACGTACTGATCCAGGTGGCCTCGCCAACATGATGAGTCTACGTACTGATCCTGGTGGGCTCGCCAACGTGATGAGTCTACGTACTGATCCAGGTGGGCTCGCCAACATGATGAGTCTACATACTGATCCAGGTGGGCTCGCCAACATGATGAGTCTACGTACTGATCCAGGTGGGCTCGCCAACATGATGAGTCTAGATACTGATCTAGGTGGGCTCGCCAACATGATGAGTCTACGTACTGATCCCGGTGGGCTCGCCAACGTGATGAGTCTAGATACTGATCCCGGTGGGCTCGCCAACATGATGAGTCTACGTACTGATCCAGGTAGGCTCGCCAACATGATGAGTCTAGATACTGATCCAGGTTGACTCGCCAACATGATGAGTCAAGATACTGATCCAGGTGGGCTCGCCAACATGATGAGTCTAGATACTGATCCAGGTGGGCTCGCCAACATGATGAGTCTAGATACGGATCCAGGTGGGCTCGCCAACGTGATGAGTCTACGTACTGATCCAGGTAGGCTCGCCAACATGATGAGTCTAGATACTGATCCAGGTGGGCTCGCCAACATGATGAGTCTAGATACTGATCCAGGTGGGCTCGCCAATGTGATGAGTCTAGAGACTGATCCCAGTGGGCTCGCCAACATGATGAGTCTACGTACTGATCCAGGTGGGCTCACCAACATGATGAGTCTACGTACTGATCCAGGTGGGCTCGCCAACATGATGAGTCTACGTACTGATCCACGTAGGCTCGCCAACATGATGAGTCTACGTACTGATCCCGGTGGGCTCGCCAACATGATGAGTCTACGTACTGATCCAAGTGGGCTCGCCAACATGATGAGTCTAGATACTGATCCAGGTGGGCTTGCCAACATGATGAGTCTAGATACTGATCCCGGTGGGCCCGCCAACATGATGAGTCTACGTACTGATCCTGGTGGGCTCGCCAACATGATGAGGGTAGATACTGATCCAGGTGGGCTCACCAACATGATGAGCCTAGATACTGATCCCGGTGGACTCGCCAACAAGATGAGTCTAGATACTGATCCAGGTGGGCTCGCCAACATGAGGAGTCTACGTACTGATCTAGGTGGCCTCGCCAACATGATGAGTCTACGTACTGATCCTGGTGGGCTCGCCAACATGATGAGTCTACGTACTGATCCAGGTGGGCTCGCCAACATGATGAGTCTACGTACTGATCCAGGTGGGCTCGCCAACATGATGAGTCTAGATACTGATCCAGGTGGGCTCGCCAACATGATGAGTCTACGTACTGATCCAGGTGGGCTCGCCAACATGATGAGTCTAGATACTGATCCAGGTGGGCTCGCCAACATGATGAGTCTACGTACTGATCCAGGTGGGCTCGCCAACATGATTAGTCTACCTACTGATCCAGGTGGGCTCGCCAACGTGATGAGTCTAGATACTGATCCAGGTGGGCTCGCCAACATGATGAGTCTAGATACTGATCCAGGTGGGCTCGCCAACATGAGGAGTCTACGTACTGATCCAGGTGGACTCCCCAACATGATGAGTCTACGTACTGATCCAGGTGGACTCGCCAACGTGTTGAGTCTACGTACTGATCCCAGTGGGTTCGCCAACATGATGAGTCTACGTACTGGTCCAGGTGGGCTCGCCAACGTGATGAGTCTACGTACTGATCCAGGTGGTTTCGCCAACGTGATGAGTCTAGATACTGATCCTGGTGGGCTCGCCAAGGTGATGAGTCTAGATACTGATCCAGGTGGGCTCGCCAACGTGATGAGTCTAGATACTGATCCAGGTTTGCTCGCCAACATGATGAGTCTAGATTCTGATCCAGGTGGGCTCGCCAACATGATGAGTCTACGTACTGATCCAGGTGGACTCCCCAACATGATGAGTCTACGTACTGATCCAGGTGGACTCGCCAACGTGTTGAGTCTACGTACTGATCCCAGTGGGCTCGCCAACATGATGAGTCTACGTACTGGTCCAGGTGGGCTCGCCAACGTGATGAGTCTACGTACTGATCCAGGTGGTTTCGCCAACGTGATGAGTCTAGATACTGATCCTGGTGGGCTCGCCAAGGTGATGAGTCTAGATACTGATCCAGGTGGGCTCGCCAACGTGATGAGTCTAGATACTGATCCAGGTTTGCTCGCCAACATGATGAGTCTAGATTCTGATCCAGGTGGGCTCGCCAACATGATGAGTCTAGATACTGATCCAGGTAGGCTCGCCAACATGATGAGTCTACGTACTGATCCCGGTGGGCTCGCCAACGTGATGAGTCTACGTACTGATCCAGGTGTGCTCGCCAACATGATGAGTCTAGATTCTGATCCAGGTGGGCTCGCCAACATGATGAGTCTAGATACTGATCCAGGTAGGCTCGCCAACATGATGAGTCTACGTACTGATCCCGGTGGGCTCGCCAACGTGATGAGTCTACGTACTGATCCCGGTGGGCTCGCCAACATGATGAGTCTACGTACTTATCCAGGTGGGCTCGCCAACATGATGAGTCTAGATACTGATCCAGGTGGGCTCGCCAACGTGATGAGTCTAGATACTGATCCAGGTGGGCTCGCCAACGTGATGAGTCTACGTACTGATCCAGGTGGTTTCGCCAACGTGATGAGTCTAGATACTGATCCTGGTGGGCTCGCCAAGGTGATGAGTCTAGATACTGATCCAGGTGGGCTCGCCAACGTGATGAGTCTAGATACTGATCCAGGTTTGCTCGCCAACATGATGAGTCTAGATTCTGATCCAGGTGGGCTCGCCAACATGATGAGTCTAGATACTGATCCAGGTAGGCTCGCCAACATGATGAGTCTACGTACTGATCCCGGTGGGCTCGCCAACGTGATGAGTCTACGTACTGATCCAGGTGTGCTCGCCAACATGATGAGTCTAGATTCTGATCCAGGTGGGCTCGCCAACATGATGAGTCTAGATACTGATCCAGGTAGGCTCGCCAACATGATGAGTCTACGTACTGATCCCGGTGGGCTCGCCAACGTGATGAGTCTACGTACTGATCCCGGTGGGCTCGCCAACATGATGAGTCTACGTACTTATCCAGGTGGGCTCGCCAACATGATGAGTCTAGATACTGATCCAGGTGGGCTCGCCAACGTGATGAGTCTAGATACTGATCCAGGTGGGCTCGCCAACATGATGAGTCTAGATACTGATCCAGGAAGGCTCGCCAACATGATGAGTCTACGTACTGATCCCGGTGGGCTCGCCAACGTGATGAGTCTACGTACTGATCCCAGTGGGCTCGCCAACATGATGAGTCTACGTACTTATCCAGGTGGGCTCGCAGACATGATGAGTCTAGATACTGATCCAGGTGGGCTCGCCAACATGATGAGTCTAGATACTGATCCAGGTGGGCTCGCCAACATGATGAGTCTACGTACTGATCCAGGTGGGCTCGCCAACGTGATGAGTCTACGTACTGATGCCGGTAGGATCGCCAACATGATGAGTCTACATACTGATCCCGGTGGGCTGGCCAACGTGATGAGTCTACGTACTGATCCAGGTGGGCTCGCCAACATGATGAGTCTAGATACGGATCCAGGTGGGCTCGCCAACATGATGAGTCTACGTACTGGTCCAGGTGGGCTCGCCAACGTGATGAGTCTACGTACTGATCCAGGTGGGCTCGCCAACATGATGAGTCTACGTACTGATCCAGGTGGACTCGCCAACATGATGAGCCTACGTACTGATCCCAGTGGGCTCGCCAACATGATGAGTCTACGTACTGATCCTGGTGGGCTCGCCAACGTGATGAGTCTACGTACTGATCCTGGTGGGCTCGCCAACGTGATGAGTCTACGTACTGATCCAGGTGGGCTCGCCAACATGATGAGTCTACGTACTGATCCAGGTGGGCTCGCCAACATGATGAGTCTACGTACTGATCCAGGTGGGCTCGCCAACATGATAAGTCTACGTACTGATCCAGGTGGGCTCGCCAACGTGATGAGTCTAGATACTGATCCAGGTGGGCTCGCCAACATGATGAGTACAGATACTGATCCAGGTGGGCTCGCCAACATGATGAGTCTACGTTCTGATCCAGGTGGACTCCCCAACAGGATGAGTCTACGTACTGATCCAGGTGGACTCGCCAACGTGTTGAGTCTACGTACTGATCCCAGTGGGCTAGCCAACATGATGAGTCTACGTACTGGTCCAGGTGGGCTCGCCAACGTGATGAGTCTACGTACTGATCCAGGTGGGCTCGCCAACGTGATGAGTCTAGATACTGATCCTGGTGGGCTCGCCAACATGATGAGTCTAGATACTTATCCAGGTGGGCTCGCCAACATGATGAGTCTAGATACTGATCCAGGTGGGCTCGCCAACATGATGAGTCTACGTACTGATCCCGGTGGGCTCGCCAACATGATGAGTCTACGTACTGATCCTGGTGGGCTCGCCAACATGATGAGGGTAGATACTGAACCAGGTGGGCTCACCAACATGATGAGTCTAGATACTGATCCCGGTGGACTCGCCAACATGATGAGTCTAGATACTGATCCAGGTGGGCTCGCCAACATGAGGAGTCTACGTACTGATCTAGGTGGCCTCGCCAACATGTTGAGTCTACGTACTGATCCTGGTGGGCTTGCCAACGTGATGAGTCTACGTACTGATCCAGGTGGGCTCGCCAACATGATGAGTCTACGTACTGATCCAGGTGGGCTCGCCAACATGATGAGTCTAGATACTGATCCAGGTGGGCTCGCCAACATGATGAGTCTACGTACTGATCCAGGTGGGCTCGCCAACATGATGAGTCTACCTACTGATCCAGGTGGGCTCGCCAACGTGATGAGTCTAGATACTGATCCAGGTGGGCTCGCCAACATGATGAGTCTAGATACTGATCCAGGTGGGCTCGCCAACATGAGGAGTCTACGTACTGATCCAGGTGGACTCCCCAACATGATGAGTCTACGTATTGATCCAGGTGGACTCGCCAACGTGTTGAGTCTACGTACTGATCCCAGTGGGCTCGCCAACATGATGAGTCTACGTACTGGTCCAGGTGGGCTCGCCAACGTGATGAGTCTACGTACTGATCCAGGTGGTTTCGCCAACGTGATGAGTCTAGATACTGATCCTGGTGGGCTCGCCAACATCATGAGTCTAGATACTGATCCAGGTGGGCTCGCCAACATTATGAGTCTAGATACTGATCCAGGCGGGCTCGCCAACATGATGAGTCTAGATTCTGATCCAGGTGGGCTCGCCAACATGATGAGTCTAGATACTGATCCAGGAAGGCTCGCCAACATGATGAGTCTACGTACTGATCCCGGTGGGCTCGCCAACGTGATGAGTCTACGTACTGATCCCAGTGGGCTCGCCAACATGATTAGTCTACGTACTTATCCAGGTGGGCTCGCAGACATGATGAGTTTAGATACTGATCCAGGTGGGCTCGCCAACATGATGAGTCTAGATACTGATCCAGGTGGGCTCGCCAACATGATGAGTCTACGTACTGATCAAGGTGGGCTCGCCAACGTGATGAGTCTACGTACTGATGCCGGTAGGATCGCAGACATGATGAGTCTACATACTGATCCCGGTGGGCTGGCCAACGTGATGAGTCTACGTACTGATCCAGGTGGGCTCGCCAACATGATGAGTCTAGATACGGATCTAGGTGGGCTCGCCAACATGATGAGTCTACGTACTGGTCCAGGTGGGCTCGCCAACGTGATGAGTCTACGTACTGATCTAGGTGGGCTCGCCAACATGATGAGTCTACGTACTGATCAAGGTGGGCTCGCCAACGTGATGAGTCTACGTACTGATGCCGGTAGGATCGCAGACATGATGAGTCTACATACTGATCCCGGTGGGCTGGCCAACGTGATGAGCCTACGTACTGATCCAGGTGGGCTCGCCAACATGATGAGTCTAGATACGGATCCAGGTGGGCTCGCCAACATGATGAGTCTACGTACTGGTCCAGGTGGGCTCGCCAACGTGATGAGTCTACGTACTGATCTAGGTGGGCTCGCCAACATGATGAGTCTACGTACTGATCCAGGTGGACTCGCCAACATGATGAGCCTACGTACTGATCCCAGTGGGCTCGCCAACATGATGAGTCTACGTACTGATCCCGGTGGGCTCGCCAACGTGATGAGTCTACGTACTGATCCTGGTGGGCTCGCCAACGTGATGAGTCTACGTACTGATCCAGGTGGGCTCGCCAACATGATGAGTCTACGTACTGATCCCAGTGGGCTCGCCAACATGATGAGTCTACGTACTGGTCCAGGTGGGCTCGCCAACGTGATGAGTCTATGTACTGATCCAGGTGGGCTCGCCAACGTGATGAGTCTAGATACTGATCCTGGTGGGCTCGCCAACATGATGAGTCTAGATACTTATCCAGGTGGGCTCGCCAACATGATGAGTCTAGATACTGATCCAGGTGGGCTCGCCAACATGATGAGTCTAGATTCTGATCCAGGTGGGCTCGCCAACATGATGAGTCTAGATACTGATCCAGGTGGGCTCGCCAACATGATGAGTCTACGTACTGATCCCGGTGGGCTCGCCAACGTGATGAGTCTACGTACTGATCCCGGTGGGCTCGCCAACATGATGAGTCTACGTACTGATCCAGGTAGGCTCGCCAACATGATGAGTCTAGATACTGATCCAGGTTGACTCGCCAACATGATGAGTCTAGATACTGATCCAGGTGGGCTCGCCAACATGATGAGTCTACGTACTGATCCAGGTGGGCTCGCCAACGTGATGAGTCTACGTACTGATCCCGGTAGGCTCGCCAACATGATGAGTCTACGTACTGATCCCAGTGGGCTCGCCAACGTGATGAGTCTACGTACTGATCCAGGTGGGCTCGCCAACATGATGAGTCTAGATACGGATCCAGGTGGGCTCGCCAACGTGATGAGTCTAGATACTGATCCAGGTGGGCTCGCCAACATGATGAGTCTAGATACTGATCCAGGTGGACTCGCCAACATGATGAGCCTAGATACTGAACCCGGTGGGCTTGCCAACATGATGAGTCTAGATACTGATCCAGGTGGGCTCGCCAACATGATGAGTCTACGTACTGATCCAGGTGGGCTCGCGAAAGTGATGAGTCTAGATACTGATCCAGGTGGGCTTGCCAACATGATGAGTCTACGTACTGATCCAGGTAGGCTCGCCAACATGATGAGTCTAGATACTGATCCAGGTGGGCTAGCCAATGTGATGAGTCTAGAGACTGATCCCAGTGGGCTCGCCAACATGATGAGTCTACGTACTGATCCAGGTGGGCTCGCCAACATGATGAGTCTAGATACTGATCCCGGTGGGCTCGCCAACATGATGAGTCTACGTACTGATCCAGATGGGCTCGCCAACATGATGAGTCTACGTACTGATCCAGGTGGGCTCGCCAACATGATGAGGGTAGATACTGATCCAGGTGGGCTCACCAACATGATGCGTCTAGATACTGATCCCGGTGGACTCGCCAACATGATGAGTCTAGATACTGATCCAGGTGGGCTCGCCAACATGAGGAGTCTACGTACTGATCTAGGTGGCCTCGCCAACATGATGAGTCTACGTACTGATCCTGCTGGGCTCGCCAACGTGATGAGTCTACGTACTGATCCAGGTGGGCTCGCCAACATGATGAGTCTACATACTGATCCAGGTGGGCTCGCCAACATGATGAGTCTACGTTCTGATCCAGGTGTACTCCCCAACAGGATGAGTCTACGTACTGATCCAGGTGGACTCGCCAACGTGTTGAGTCTACGTACTCATCCCAGTGGGCTCGCCAACATGATGAGTCTACGTACTGGTCCAGGTGGGCTCGCCAACGTGATGAGTCTACGTACTGATCCAGGTGGGCTCGCCAACATGATAAGTCTACGTACTGATCCAGGTGGGCTCGCCAACGTGATGAGTCTACGTACTGATCCCGGTAGGCTCGCCAACATGATGAGTCTACGTACTGATCCCAGTGGGCTCGCCAACGTGATGAGTCTACGTACTGATCCAGGTGGGCTCGCCAACATGATGAGTCTAGATACGGATCCAGGTGGGCTCGCCAACGTGATGAGTCTAGATACTGATCCAGGTGGGCTCGCCAACATGATGAGTCTAGATACTGATCCAGGTGGACTCGCCAACATGATGAGCCTAGATACTGAACCCGGTGGGCTTGCCAACATGATGAGTCTAGATACTGATCCAGGTGGGCTCGCCAACATGATGAGTCTACGTACTGATCCAGGTGGGCTCGCGAAAGTGATGAGTCTAGATACTGATCCAGGTGGGCTTGCCAACATGATGAGTCTATGTACTGATCCAGGTAGGCTCGCCAACATGATGAGTCTAGATACTGATCCAGGTGGGCTAGCCAATGTGATGAGTCTAGAGACTGATCCCAGTGGGCTCGCCAACATGATGAGTCTACGTACTGATCCAGGTGGGCTCGCCAACATGATGAGTCTAGATACTGATCCCGGTGGGCTCGCCAACATGATGAGTCTACGTACTGATCCAGATGGGCTCGCCAACATGATGAGTCTACGTACTGATCCAGGTGGGCTCGCCAACATGATGAGGGTAGATACTGATCCAGGTGGGCTCACCAACATGATGCGTCTAGATACTGATCCCGGTGGACTCGCCAACATGATGAGTCTAGATACTGATCCAGGTGGGCTCGCCAACATGAGGAGTCTACGTACTGATCTAGGTGGCCTCGCCAACATGATGAGTCTACGTACTGATCCTGCTGGGCTCGCCAACGTGATGAGTCTACGTACTGATCCAGGTGGGCTCGCCAACATGATGAGTCTACATACTGATCCAGGTGGGCTCGCCAACATGATGAGTCTACGTTCTGATCCAGGTGGACTCCCCAACAGGATGAGTCTACGTACTGATCCAGGTGGACTCGCCAACGTGTTGAGTCTACGTACTCATCCCAGTGGGCTCGCCAACATGATGAGTCTACGTACTGGTCCAGGTGGGCTCGCCAACGTGATGAGTCTACGTACTGATCCAGGTGGGCTCGCCAACGTGATGAGTCTAGATACTGATCCTGGTGGGCTCGCCAACATGATGAGTCTAGATACTGATCCAGGTGGGCTCGCCAACATGATGAGTCTAGATACTGATCCAGGTGGGCTCGCCAACATGATGAGTCTAGATTCTGATCCAGGTGGGCTCGCCAACATGATGAGTCTAGATACTGATCCAGGTGGGCTCGCCAACATGATGAGTCTACGTACTGATCCCGGTGGGCTCGCCAACGTGATGAGTCTACGTACTGATCCCGGTGGGCTCGCCAACATGATGAGTCTACGTACTGATCCAGGTAGGCTCGCCAACATGATGAGTCTAGATACTGATCCAGGTTGACTCGCCAACATGATGAGTCTAGATACTGATCCAGGTGGGCTCGCCAACATGATGAGTCTACGTACTGATCCAGGTGGGCTCGCCAACGTGATGAGTCTACGTACTGATCCCGGTAGGCTCGCCAACATGATGAGTCTACGTACTGATCCCAGTGGGCTCGCCAACGTGATGAGTCTACGTACTGATCCAGGTGGGCTCGCCAACATGATGAGTCTAGATACGGATCCAGGTGGGCTCGCCAACGTGATGAGTCTAGATACTGATCCAGGTGGGCTCGCCAACATGATGAGTCTAGATACTGATCCAGGTGGACTCGCCAACATGATGAGCCTACGTACTGATCCCGGTGGGCTCGCCAACATGATGAGTCTACGTACTGATCCAGGTGGGCTTGCCAACATGATGAGTCTAGATACTGATCCCGGTGGGCTTGCCAACATGATGAGTCTACGTACTGATCCAGGTAGGCTCGCCAACATGATGAGTCTACGTACTGATCCAGGTGGGCTCGCCAACATGATGAGTCTAGATACTGATCCAGGTGGGTTCGCCAATGTGATGAGTCTAGAGACTGATCCCAGTGGGCTCGCCAACATGATGAGTCTACGTACTGATCCAGGTGGGCTCGCCAACATGATGAGTCTACGTACTGATCCAGGTGGGCTTGCCAACATGATGAGTCTACGTACTGATCCACGTAGGCTCGCCAACATGATGAGTCTAGATACGGATCCAGGTGGGCTCGCCAACGTGATGAGTCTAGATACTGATCCAGGTGGGCTCGCCAACATGATGAGTCTAGATACTGATCCAGGTGGACTCGCCAACATGATGAGCCTACGTACTGATCCCGGTGGGCTCTTCAACATGATGAGTCTACGTACTGATCCAGGTGGGCTTGCCAACATGATGAGTCTAGATACTGATCCCGGTGGGCTTGCCAACATGATGAGTCTACGTACTGATCCAGGTAGGCTCGCCAACATGATGAGTCTACGTACTGATCCAGGTGGGCTCGCCAACATGATGAGTCTAGATACTGATCCAGGTGGGTTCGCCAATGTGATGAGTCTAGAGACTGATCCCAGTGGGCTCGCCAACATGATGAGTCTACGTACTGATCCAGGTGGGCTCGCCAACATGATGAGTCTAGATACTGATCCAGGTGGGCTTGCCAACATGATGAGTCTACGTACTGATCCACGTAGGCTCGCCAACATGATGAGTCTACGTACTGATCCCGGTGGGCTCGCCAACATGATGAGTCTACGTACTGATCCAGGTGGGCTCGCCAACGTGATGAGTCCAGATACTGATCCAGGTGGGCTCGCCAACATGAGGAGTCTACGTACTGATCTAGGTTGCCTCGCCAACATGATGAGTCTACGTACTGATCCTGGTGGGCTCGCCAACGTGATGAGTCTACGTACTTATCCAGGTGGGCTCGCCAACATGATGAGTCTACGTACTGATCCAGGTGGGCTCGCCAACATGATGAGTCTAGATAATGATCCAGGTGGGCTCGCCAACATGATGAGTCTACGTACTGATCCAGGTGGGCTCGCCAACATGATGAGTCTACCTACTGATCCAGGTGGGCTCGCCAACGTGATGATTCTAGATACTGATCCAGGAGGGCTCGCCAACAATATTAGTCTAGATACTGATCCAGGTGGGCTCGCCAACATGATGAGTCTACGTACTGATCCAGGTGGACTCCCCAACATGATGAGTCTACGTACTGATCCAGGTGGACTCGCCAACGTGTTGAGTCTACGTACTGATCTCAGTGGGCTCGCCAACATGATGAGTCTATGTACTTGTCCAGGTGGGCTCGCCAACATGATGAGTCTACGTACTGATCCAGGTGGTTTCGCCAACGTGATGAGTCTAGATACTGATCCTGGTGGGCTCGCCAACATCATGAGTCTAGATACTGATCCAGGTGGGCTCGCCAACATGATGAGTCTAGATACTGATCCAGGTGGGCTCGCCAACATGATGAGTCTAGATTCTGATCCAGGTGGGCTCGCCAACATGATGAGTCTACATACTGATCCAGGTAGGCTCGCCAACATGATGAGTCTACGTACTGATCCCGGTGGGCTCGCCAACGTGATGAGTCTACGTACTGACCCCGGTGGGCTCGCCAACATGATGAGTCTACGTACTGATCCAGGTGGGCTCGCCAACATGATGAGTCTAGATACTGATCCAGGTGGGCTCGCCAACGTGATGAGTCTAGATACTGATCCAGGTGGGCTCGCCAACATGATGAGTCTACGTACTGATCCAGGTTGGCTCGCCAACGTGATGAGTCTACGTACTGATCCCGGTAGGATCGCCAACATGATGAGTCTACGTACTGATCCCGGTGGGCTCGCCAACGTGATGAGTCTACGTACTGATCCAGGTGGGCTCGCCAACATGATGAGTATAGATACGGATCCAGGTGGGCTCGCCAACGTGATGAGTCTAGATACTGATCCAGGTGGGCTCGCCAACATGATGAGTCTAGATACTGATCCAGGTGGACTCGCCAACATGATGAGTCTACGTACTGATCCAGGTGGGCTTGCCAACATGATGAGTCTACGTACTGATCCTGGTGGGCTCGCCAACATGATGAGTCTACGTACTGATCCAGGTGGGCTTGCCAACATGATGAGTCTACGTACTGATCCAGGTGGGCTCGCCAACATGATGAGTCTAGATACTGATCCAGGTGGACTCGCAAACATGATGAGTCTACGTACTGATCCCAGTGGACTCCCCAACATGATGAGTCTACGTACTGATCCAGGTGGACTCGCCAACGTGTTGAGTCTACGTACTGATCCCAGTGGGCTCGCCAACATGATGAGTCTACGTACTGGTCCAGGTGGGCTCGCCTACGTGATGAGTCTACGTACTGATCCAGGTGGGCTCGCCAACGTGATGAGTCTAGACACTGATCCTGGTGGGCTCGCCAACATGTTGTGTCTAGATACTGATCCAGGTGGACTCGCCAACGTGATGAGTCTACGTACTGGTCCAGGTGGGCTCGCCAACGTGATGAGTCTACGTACTGATCCAGGTGGGCTCGCCAACGTGATGAGTCTAGACACTGATCCTGGTGGGCTCGCCAACATGATGAGTCTAGATACTGATCCAGGTGGGCTCGCCAACATGATGAGTCTACGTACTGATCCAGGTGGGCTCGCCAACATGATGAGTCTACGTACTGATCCAGGTGGGCTCGCGAAAGTGATGAGTCTAGATACTGATCCAGGTGGGCTCGCCAACATGATGAGTCTACGTACTGATCCAGGTAGGCTCGCCAACATGATGAGTCTACGTACTGATCCCGGTGGGCTCGCCAACATCATGAGTCTAGATACTGATCCAGGTGGGCTCGACAATGTGATGAGTCTAGAGACTGATCCCAGTGGGCTCGCCAACATGATGAGTCTACGTACTGATCCAGGTGGGCTCGCCAACATGATGAGTCTAGATACTGATCCAGGTGGGCTCGCCAACATGATGAGTCTACGTACTGATCCACGTAGGCTCGCCAACATGATGAGTCTACGTACTGATCCCGGTGGGCTCGCCAACATGATGAGTCTACGTACTGATCCAGGTGGGCTCGCCAACATGATGAGTCTAGATACTGATCCAGGTGGGCTCGCCAACATGATGAGTCTAGATACTGATCCAAGTGGACTCGCCAACATGATGAGTCTACGTACTGAACCCGGTGGGCTCGCCAACATGATGAGTCTACGTACTGATCCCGGTGGGCTCGCCAACATGATGAGTCTACGTACTGATCCCGGTGGGCTCGCCAACATGATGAGTCTAGATACTGATCCAGGTGGGCTCGCCAACGTGATGAGTCTAGATACTGATCCAGGTGGGCTCGCCAACATGATGAGTCTAGATACTGATCCAGGTGGACTCGCCAACATGATGAGCCTACGTACTGATCCCGGTGGGCTCGCCAACATGATGAGTCTACGTACTGATCCAGGTGGTCTCGCCAACATGATGAGTCTACGTACTGATCCAGGTGGGCTCGCGAACGTGATGAGTCTAGATACTGATCCCGGTGGGCTCACCAACATGATGAGTCTAGATACTGATCCAGGTGGGCTCGCCAACATGATGAGTCTACGTACTGATCCAGGTGGGCTCGCCAACATGATGAGTCTAGATACTGATCCAGGTGGGCTCGCCAACATGATGAGTCTACGTACTGATCCAGGTAGGCTCGCCAACATAATGAGTCTACGTACTGATCCCGGTGGGCTCGCCAACATGATGAGTCTAGATACTGATCCAGGTGGGCTCGCCAATGTGATGAGTCTAGAGACTGATCCCAGTGGGCTCGCCAACATGATGAGTCGACGTACTGATCCAGGTGGGCTCGCCAACATGATGAGTCTAGGTACTGATCCCGGTGGGCTCGCGAACGTGATGAGTCTAGATACTGATCCCGGTGGGCTCGCCAACATGATGAGTCTACATACTGATCCCGGTGGGCTCGCCAACATGATGAGTCTACGTACTGATCCAGGTGGGCTCGCGAAAGTGATGAGTCTAGATACTGATCCCGGTGGGCTTGCCAACATGATGAGTCTACGTACTGATCCTGGTGGGCTCGCCAACGTGATGAGTCTACGTACTGATCCCGGTGGGCTTGCCAACATGATGAGTCTACGTACTGATCCAGGTGGGCTCGCCAACATGATGAGTCTACGTACTGATCCAGGTGGGCTCGCCAACATGATGAGTCTACATACTGATCCAGGTGGGCTCGCCAACGTGATGAGTCTAGATACTGATCCAGGTGGGCTCGACAACATGATGAGTACAGATACTGATCCAGGTGGGCTCATCAACATGATGAGTCTACGTACTGATCCAGGTGGACTCCCCAACATGATGAGTCTACGTACTGATCCAGGTGGACTCGCCAGCGTGTTGAGTCTAGATACTGATCCCAGTGGGCTCGCCAACATGATGAGTCTACGTACTGGTCCTGGTGGGCTCGCCAACGTGATGGGTCTAGATACTGATCCAGGTGGGCTCGCCAACATGATGAGTCTAGATACTGATCCAGGTGGGCTCGCCAACATGATGAGTCTAGATTCTGATCCAGGTGGGCTCGCCAACATGATGAGTCTAGATACTGATCCAGGTGGGGTCGCCAACATGATGAGTCTACGTACTGATCCCGGTGGGCTCGCCAACGTGATGAGTCTAGATACTGATCCAGGTTGACTCGCCAACATGATGAGTCTAGATACTGATCCCGGTGGGCTCGCCAACATGATGAGTCTACGTACTGATCCAGGTGGGCTCGCCAACGTGATGAGTCTACGTACTGATCCCGGTAGGCTCGCCAAAATGATGAGTCTACGTACTGATCCAGGTGGGCTCGCCAACATGATGAGTCTAGATACGGATCCAGGTGGGCTCGCCAACGTGATGAGTCTAGATACTGTTCCAGGTGGGCTCGCCAACATGATGAGTCTAGATACTGATCCAGGTGGACTCGCCAACATGATGAGCCTACGTACTGATCCCGGTGGGCTCGCCAACATGATGAGTCTACGTACTGATCCAGGTGGGCTTGCCAACATGATGAGTCTACGTACTGATCCAGGTGGGCTCGCGAACGTGATGAGTCTAGATACTGATCCTGGTGGGCTCGCCAACATGATGAGTCTAGATACTGATCCAGGTGGGCTCGCCAATATGATGAGTCTACGTACTGATCCAGGTGGGCTCGCGAAAGTGATGAGTCTAGATACTGATCCCGGTGGGCTTGCCAGCATGATGAGTCTACGTACTGATCCAGGTAGGCTCGCCAACATGATGAGTCTACGTACTGATCCCGGTGGGCTAGCCAACATGATGAGTCTAGATACTGATCCAGGTGGGCTCGCCAATGTGATGAGTCTAGAGACTGATCCCAGTGGGCTCGCCAACATGATGAGTCTACGTACTGATCCAGGTGGGCTCGCCAACATGATGAGTCTAGATACTGATCCCGGTGGGCTCGCCAACATGATCAGTCTAGGTACTGATCCCGGTGGGCTCCTCAACATGATGAGTCTAGATACTGATCCAGGTGGGCTCGCCAACATGATGAGTCTAGATACTGATCCCGGTGGGCTCTCCAACATGATGAGTCTACGTACTGATCCAGATGGGCTCGCCAACATGATGAGTCTACGTACTGATCCAGGTGTGCTCGCCAACATGATGAGTCTAGATTCTGATCCAGGTGGGCTCGCCAACATGATGAGTCTAGATACTGATCCAGGTAGGCTCGCCAACATGATGAGTCTACGTACTGATCCCGGTGGGCTCGCCAACGTGATGAGTCTACGTACTGATCCCGGTGGGCTCGCCAACATGATGAGTCTACGTACTTATCCAGGTGGGCTCGCCAACATGATGAGTCTAGATACTTATCCAGGTGGGCTCGCCAACGTGATGAGTCTAGATACTGATCCAGGTGGGCTCGCCAACATGATGAGTCTAGATACTGATCCAGGAAGGCTCGCCAACATGATGAGTCTACGTACTGATCCCGGTGGGCTCGCCAACGTGATGAGTCTACGTACTGATCCCAGTGGGCTCGCCAACATGATGAGTCTACGTACTTATCCAGGTGGGCTCGCAGACATGATGAGTCTAGATACTGATCCAGGTGGGCTCGCCAACATGATGAGTCTAGATACTGATCCAGGTGGGCTCGCCAACATGATGAGTCTACGTACTGATCCAGGTGGGCTCGCCAACGTGATGAGTCTACGTACTGATGCCGGTAGGATCGCCAACATGATGAGTCTACATACTGATCCCGGTGGGCTGGCCAACGTGATGAGTCTACGTACTGATCCAGGTGGGCTCGCCAACATGATGAGTCTAGATACGGATCCAGGTGGGCTCGCCAACATGATGAGTCTACGTACTGGTCCAGGTGGGCTCGCCAACGTGATGAGTCTACGTACTGATCCAGGTGGGCTCGCCAACATGATGAGTCTACGTACTGATCCAGGTGGACTCGCCAACATGATGAGCCTACGTACTGATCCCAGTGGGCTCGCCAACATGATGAGTCTACGTACTGATCCTGGTGGGCTCGCCAACGTGATGAGTCTACGTACTGATCCTGGTGGGCTCGCCAACGTGATGAGTCTACGTACTGATCCAGGTGGGCTCGCCAACATGATGAGTCTACGTACTGATCCAGGTGGGCTCGCCAACATGATAAGTCTACGTACTGATCCAGGTGGGCTCGCCAACGTGATGAGTCTAGATACTGATCCAGGTGGGCTCGCCAACATGATGAGTACAGATACTGATCCAGGTGGGCTCGCCAACATGATGAGTCTACGTTCTGATCCAGGTGGACTCCCCAACAGGATGAGTCTACGTACTGATCCAGGTGGACTCGCCAACGTGTTGAGTCTACGTACTGATCCCAGTGGGCTAGCCAACATGATGAGTCTACGTACTGGTCCAGGTGGGCTCGCCAACGTGATGAGTCTACGTACTGATCCAGGTGGGCTCGCCAACGTGATGAGTCTAGATACTGATCCTGGTGGGCTCGCCAACATGATGAGTCTAGATACTTATCCAGGTGGGCTCGCCAACATGATGAGTCTAGATACTGATCCAGGTGGGCTCGCCAACATGATGAGTCTACGTACTGATCCCGGTGGGCTCGCCAACATGATGAGTCTACGTACTGATCCTGGTGGGCTCGCCAACATGATGAGGGTAGATACTGAACCAGGTGGGCTCACCAACATGATGAGTCTAGATACTGATCCCGGTGGACTCGCCAACATGATGAGTCTAGATACTGATCCAGGTGGGCTCGCCAACATGAGGAGTCTACGTACTGATCTAGGTGGCCTCGCCAACATGATGAGTCTACGTACTGATCCTGGTGGGCTTGCCAACGTGATGAGTCTACGTACTGATCCAGGTGGGCTCGCCAACATGATGAGTCTACGTACTGATCCAGGTGGGCTCGCCAACATGATGAGTCTAGATACTGATCCAGGTGGGCTCGCCAACATGATGAGTCTACGTACTGATCCAGGTGGGCTCGCCAACATGATGAGTCTACCTACTGATCCAGGTGGGCTCGCCAACGTGATGAGTCTAGATACTGATCCAGGTGGGCTCGCCAACATGATGAGTCTAGATACTGATCCAGGTGGGCTCGCCAACATGAGGAGTCTACGTACTGATCCAGGTGGACTCCCCAACATGATGAGTCTACGTATTGATCCAGGTGGACTCGCCAACGTGTTGAGTCTACGTACTGATCCCAGTGGGCTCGCCAACATGATGAGTCTACGTACTGGTCCAGGTGGGCTCGCCAACGTGATGAGTCTACGTACTGATCCAGGTGGTTTCGCCAACGTGATGAGTCTAGATACTGATCCTGGTGGGCTCGCCAACATCATGAGTCTAGATACTGATCCAGGTGGGCTCGCCAACATTATGAGTCTAGATACTGATCCAGGCGGGCTCGCCAACATGATGAGTCTAGATTCTGATCCAGGTGGGCTCGCCAACATGATGAGTCTAGATACTGATCCAGGAAGGCTCGCCAACATGATGAGTCTACGTACTGATCCCGGTGGGCTTGCCAACGTGATGAGTCTACGTACTGATCCCAGTGGGCTCGCCAACATGATTAGTCTACGTACTTATCCAGGTGGGCTCGCAGACATGATGAGTTTAGATACTGATCCAGGTGGGCTCGCCAACATGATGAGTCTAGATACTGATCCAGGTGGGCTCGCCAACATGATGAGTCTACGTACTGATCAAGGTGGGCTCGCCAACGTGATGAGTCTACGTACTGATGCCGGTAGGATCGCAGACATGATGAGTCTACATACTGATCCCGGTGGGCTGGCCAACGTGATGAGTCTACGTACTGATCCAGGTGGGCTCGCCAACATGATGAGTCTAGATACGGATCTAGGTGGGCTCGCCAACATGATGAGTCTACGTACTGGTCCAGGTGGGCTCGCCAACGTGATGAGTCTACGTACTGATCTAGGTGGGCTCGCCAACATGATGAGTCTACGTACTGATCAAGGTGGGCTCGCCAACGTGATGAGTCTACGTACTGATGCCGGTAGGATCGCAGACATGATGAGTCTACATACTGATCCCGGTGGGCTGGCCAACGTGATGAGTCTACGTACTGATCCAGGTGGGCTCGCCAACATGATGAGTCTAGATACGGATCCAGGTGGGCTCGCCAACATGATGAGTCTACGTACTGGTCCAGGTGGGCTCGCCAACGTGATGAGTCTACGTACTGATCTAGGTGGGCTCGCCAACATGATGAGTCTACGTACTGATCCAGGTGGACTCGCCAACATGATGAGCCTACGTACTGATCCCAGTGGGCTCGCCAACATGATGAGTCTACGTACTGATCCCGGTGGGCTCGCCAACGTGATGAGTCTACGTACTGATCCTGGTGGGCTCGCCAACGTGATGAGTCTACGTACTGATCCAGGTGGGCTCGCCAACATGATGAGTCTACGTACTGATCCCAGTGGGCTCGCCAACATGATGAGTCTACGTACTGGTCCAGGTGGGCTCGCCAACGTGATGAGTCTATGTACTGATCCAGGTGGGCTCGCCAACGTGATGAGTCTAGATACTGATCCTGGTGGGCTCGCCAACATGATGAGTCTAGATACTTATCCAGGTGGGCTCGCCAACATGATGAGTCTAGATACTGATCCAGGTGGGCTCGCCAACATGATGAGTCTAGATTCTGATCCAGGTGGGCTCGCCAACATGATGAGTCTAGATACTGATCCAGGTGGGCTCGCCAACATGATGAGTCTACGTACTGATCCCGGTGGGCTCGCCAACGTGATGAGTCTACGTACTGATCCCGGTGGGCTCGCCAACATGATGAGTCTACGTACTGATCCAGGTAGGCTCGCCAACATGATGAGTCTAGATACTGATCCAGGTTGACTCGCCAACATGATGAGTCTAGATACTGATCCAGGTGGGCTCGCCAACATGATGAGTCTACGTACTGATCCAGGTGGGCTCGCCAACGTGATGAGTCTACGTACTGATCCCGGTAGGCTCGCCAACATGATGAGTCTACGTACTGATCCCAGTGGGCTCGCCAACGTGATGAGTCTACGTACTGATCCAGGTGGGCTCGCCAACATGATGAGTCTAGATACGGATCCAGGTGGGCTCGCCAACGTGATGAGTCTAGATACTGATCCAGGTGGGCTCGCCAACATGATGAGTCTAGATACTGATCCAGGTGGACTCGCCAACATGATGAGCCTAGATACTGAACCCGGTGGGCTTGCCAACATGATGAGTCTAGATACTGATCCAGGTGGGCTCGCCAACGTGATGAGTCAAGACACTGATCCTGGTGGGCTCGCCAACATGTTGAGTCTAGATACTGATCCAGGTGGGCTCGCCAACATGATGAGTCTAGATACTGATCCAGGTGGGCTCGCCAACATGATGAGTCTAGATACTGATCCAGGTGGGCTCGCGAAAGTGATGAGTCTAGATACTGATCCAGGTGGGCTAGCCAACATGATGAGTCTACGTACTGATCCAGGTAGGCTCGCCAACATGATGAGTCTAGATACTGATCCCGGTGGGCTCGCCAACATGATGAGTCTACGTACTGATCCAGGTGGGCTCGCCAACATGATGAGTCTAGATACTGATCTAGGTGGGCTCGCCAACATGATGAGTCTACGTACTGATCCCGGTGGGCTCGCCAACGTGATGAGTCTAGATACTGATCCCGGTGGGCTCGCCAACATGTTGAGTCTACGTACTGATCCAGGTAGGCTCGCCAACATGATGAGTCTAGATACTGATCCAGGTTGACTCGCCAACATGATGAGTCAAGATACTGATCCAGGTGGGCTCGCCAACATGATGAGTCTACGTACTGATCCAGGTGGGCTCGCCAACATGATGAGTCTAGATACGGATCCAGGTGGGCTCGCCAACGTGATGAGTCTACGTACTGATCCAGGTAGGCTCGCCAACATGATGAGTCTAGATACTGATCCAGGTGGGCTCGCCAACATGATGAGTCTACGTACTGATCCAGGTGGGCTCGCCAACGTGATGAGTCAAGACACTGATCCTGGTGGGCTCGCCAACATGTTGAGTCTAGATACTGATCCAGGTGGGCTCGCCAACATGATGAGTCTAGATACTGATCCAGGTGGGCTCGCCAACATGATGAGTCTAGATACTGATCCAGGTGGGCTCGCGAAAGTGATGAGTCTAGATACTGATCCAGGTGGGCTAGCCAACATGATGAGTCTACGTACTGATCCAGGTAGGCTCGCCAACATGATGAGTCTAGATACTGATCCCGGTGGGCTCGCCAACATGATGAGTCTAGATACTGATCCAGGTGGGGTCTCAAACATGATGAGTCTAGATACTGATCCAGGTGGGCTCGCCAACAAGATGAGTCTACGTACTGATCCCGGTGGGCTCGCCAACATGATGAGTCTAGATACTGATCCAGGTGGGCTCGCCAACATGATGAGTCTACGTACTGATCCAGGAAGGCTCGCCAACATGATGAGTCTACGTACTGATCCCGGTGGGCTCGCCAACATGATGAGTCTAGATACTGATCCAGGTGGGCTCGCCAATGTGATGAGTCTCGAGACTGATCCCAGTGGGCTCGCCAACATGATTAGTCTACGTACTGATCCAGGTGGGCTCGCCAACATGATGAGTCTAGATACTGATCCAGGTGGGCTCGCCAACATGATGAGTCTACGTACTGATTCCAGGTAGGCTCGCCAACATGATGAGTCTACGTACTGATCCCGGTGGGCTCGCCAACATGATGAGTCTACGTACTGATCCAGGTGGGCTCGCCAACATGATGAGTCTAGATACTGATCCAGGTGGGCTCGCCAACATAATGAGTCTACGTACTGATCCAGGTAGGCTCGCCAACATGATGAGTCTACGTACTGATCCCGGTGGGCTCGCCAACATGATGAGTCTAGATACTGATCCAGGTGGGCTCGCCAACATGATGAGACTAGATACTGATCCAGGTGGGCTCGCCAACGTGATGAGTCTAGATACTGATCCAGGTGGACTCGCCAACATGCTGAGTCTGGATACTAATCCAAGTGGGCTCACCAACATGATGAGTCTAGATACTGATCCCGGTGGACTCGCCAACATGATGAGTCTAGATACTGATCCTGGTGGGCTCGCCAACATGAGGAGTCTACGTACTAATCTAGGTGGCCTCGCCAACATGATGAGTCTACGTACTGATCCTGGTGGGCTCGCCAACGTGATGAGTCTACGTTCTGATCCAGGTGGGCTCGCCAACATGATGAGTCTACGTACTGATCCAGGTGGGATCGCCAACATGATGAGTACAGATACTGATCCAGGTGGGCTCGCCAACATGATGAGTCTACGTTCTGATCCAGGTGGACTCCCCAACATGATGAGTCTACGTATTGATCCAGGTGGACTCGCCAACGTGTTGAGTCTACGTACTGATCCCAGTGGGCTCGCCAACATGATGAGTCTACGTACTGGTCCAGGTGGGCTCGCCAACGTGATGAGTCTACGTACTGATCCATGTGGGCTCGCCAACGTGATGAGTCTAGATACTGATCCTGGTGGGCTCGCCAACATGATGAGTCTAGATACTGATCCAGGTGGGCTCGCCAACATGATGAGTCTAGATACTGATCCAGGTGGGCTCGCCAACATGATGAGTCTAGATTCTGATCCAGGTGGGCTCGCCAACATGATGAGTCTAGATACTGATCCCGGTGGACTCGCCAACATGATGAGTCTAGATACTGATCCTGGTGGGCTCGCCAACATGAGGAGTCTAAGTACTAATCTAGGTGGCCTCGCCAACATGATGAGTCTACGTACTGATCCTGGTGGGCTCGCCAACGTGATGAGTCTACGTTCTGATCCAGGTGGGCTCGCCAACATGATGAGTCTACGTACTGATCCAGGTGGGATCGCCAACATGATGAGTACAGATACTGATCCAGGTGGGCTCGCCAACATGATGAGTCTACGTTCTGATCCAGGTGGACTCCCCAACATGATGAGTCTACGTATTGATCCAGGTGGACTCGCCAACGTGTTGAGTCTACGTACTGATCCCAGTGGGCTCGCCAACATGATGAGTCTACGTACTGGTCCAGGTGGGCTCGCCAACGTGATGAGTCTACGTACTGATCCACGTGGGCTCGCTAACGTGATGAGTCTAGATACTGATCCTGGTGGGCTCGCCAACATGATGAGTCTAGATACTGATCCAGGTGGGCTCGCCAACATGATGAGTCTAGATACTGATCCAGGTGGGCTCGCCAACATGATGAGTCTAGATTCTGATCCAGGTGGGCTCGCCAACATGATGAGTCTAGATACTGATCCAGGTGGGCTCGCCAACATGATGAGTCTACGTACTGATCCCGGTGGGCTCGCCAACGTGATGAGTCTACGTACTGATCCCGGTGGGCTGGCCAACATGATGAGTCTACGTACTGATCCAGGTAGGCTCGCCAACATGATGAGTCTAGATACTGATCCAGGTTGACTCGCCAACATGATGAGTCTAGATACTGATCCAGGTGGGCTCGCCAACATGATGAGTCTACGTACTGATCCAGGTGGGCTCGCCAACGTGATGAGTCTACGTACTGATCCCGGTAGGCTCGCCAACATGATGAGTCTACGTACTGATCCTGGTGGGCTCGCCAACGTGATGAGTCTACGTACTGATCCAGGTGGGCTCGCCAACATGATGAGTCTAGATACGGATCCAGGTGGGCTCGCCAACGTGATGAGTCTAGATACTGATCCAGGTGGGCTCGCCAACATGATGAGTCTAGATACTGATCCAGGTGGACTCGCCAACATGATGAGCCTACGTACTGATCCCGGTGGGCTCGCCAACATGATGAGTCTACGTACTGATCCAGGTGGGCTTGCCAACATGATGAGTCTACGTACTGATCCAGGTGGGCTCGCGAACGTGATGAGTCTAGATACTGATCCGGGTGGGCTCGCCAACATGATGAGTCTAGATACTGATCCAGGTGGGCTCGCCAACATGATGAGTCTACGTACTGATCCAGGTGGGCTCGCCAATGTGATGAGTCTAGAGACTGATCCCAGTGGGCTCGCCAACATGATGAGTCTACGTACTGATCCAGGTGGGCTCGCCAACATGATGAGTCTACGTACTGATCCAGATGGGCTCGCCAACATGATGAGTCTATGTACTGATCCAGGTGGGCTCGCCAACATGATGAGGGTAGATACTGATCCAGGTGGGCTCACCAACATGATGAGTCTAGATACTGATCCCGGTGGACTCGCCAACATGATGAGTCTAGATACTGATCCAGGTGGGCTCGCCAACATGAGGAGTCTACGTACTGATCCAGGTGGCCTCGCCAACATGATGAGTCTACGTACTGATCCTGGTGGGCTCGCCAACGTGATGAGTCTACGTACTGATCCAGGTGGGCTCGCCAACATGATGAGTCTACATACTGATCCAGGTGGGCTCGCCAACATGATGAGTCTACGTACTGATCCAGGTGGGCTCGCCAACATGATGAGTCTAGATACTGATCTAGGTGGGCTCGCCAACATGATGAGTCTACGTACTGATCCCGGTGGGCTCGCCAACGTGATGAGTCTAGATACTGATCCCGGTGGGCTCGCCAACATGATGAGTCTACGTACTGATCCAGGTAGGCTCGCCAACATGATGAGTCTAGATACTGATCCAGGTTGACTCGCCAACATGATGAGTCAAGATACTGATCCAGGTGGGCTCGCCAACATGATGAGTCTAGATACTGATCCAGGTGGGCTCGCCAACATGATGAGTCTAGATACGGATCCAGGTGGGCTCGCCAACGTGATGAGTCTACGTACTGATCCAGGTAGGCTCGCCAACATGATGAGTCTAGATACTGATCCAGGTGGGCTCGCCAACATGATGAGTCTAGATACTGATCCAGGTGGGCTCGCCAATGTGATGAGTCTAGAGACTGATCCCAGTGGGCTCGCCAACATGATGAGTCTACGTACTGATCCAGGTGGGCTCACCAACATGATGAGTCTACGTACTGATCCAGGTGGGCTCGCCAACATGATGAGTCTACGTACTGATCCACGTAGGCTCGCCAACATGATGAGTCTACGTACTGATCCCGGTGGGCTCGCCAACATGATGAGTCTACGTACTGATCCAAGTGGGCTCGCCAACATGATGAGTCTAGATACTGATCCAGGTGGGCTCGCCAACATGATCAGTCTAGGTACTGATCCCGGTGGGCTCCTCAACATGATGAGTCTAGATACTGATCCAGGTGGGCTTGCCAACATGATGAGTCTAGATACTGATCCCGGTGGGCCCGCCAACATGATGAGTCTACGTACTGATCCTGGTGGGCTCGCCAACATGATGAGGGTAGATACTGATCCAGGTGGGCTCACCAACATGATGAGCCTAGATACTGATCCCGGTGGACTCGCCAACAAGATGAGTCTAGATACTGATCCAGGTGGGCTCGCCAACATGAGGAGTCTACGTACTGATCTAGGTGGCCTCGCCAACATGATGAGTCTACGTACTGATCCTGGTGGGCTCGCCAACATGATGAGTCTACGTACTGATCCAGGTGGGCTCGCCAACATGATGAGTCTACGTACTGATCCAGGTGGGCTCGCCAACATGATGAGTCTAGATACTGATCCAGGTGGGCTCGCCAACATGATGAGTCTACGTACTGATCCAGGTGGGCTCGCCAACATGATGAGTCTAGATACTGATCCAGGTGGGCTCGCCAACATGATGAGTCTACGTACTGATCCAGGTGGGCTCGCCAACATGATTAGTCTACCTACTGATCCAGGTGGGCTCGCCAACGTGATGAGTCTAGATACTGATCCAGGTGGGCTCGCCAACATGATGAGTCTAGATACTGATCCAGGTGGGCTCGCCAACATGAGGAGTCTACGTACTGATCCAGGTGGACTCCCCAACATGATGAGTCTACGTACTGATCCAGGTGGACTCGCCAACGTGTTGAGTCTACGTACTGATCCCAGTGGGTTCGCCAACATGATGAGTCTACGTACTGGTCCAGGTGGGCTCGCCAACGTGATGAGTCTACGTACTGATCCAGGTGGTTTCGCCAACGTGATGAGTCTAGATACTGATCCTGGTGGGCTCGCCAAGGTGATGAGTCTAGATACTGATCCAGGTGGGCTCGCCAACGTGATGAGTCTAGATACTGATCCAGGTTTGCTCGCCAACATGATGAGTCTAGATTCTGATCCAGGTGGGCTCGCCAACATGATGAGTCTACGTACTGATCCAGGTGGACTCCCCAACATGATGAGTCTACGTACTGATCCAGGTGGACTCGCCAACGTGTTGAGTCTACGTACTGATCCCAGTGGGCTCGCCAACATGATGAGTCTACGTACTGGTCCAGGTGGGCTCGCCAACGTGATGAGTCTACGTACTGATCCAGGTGGTTTCGCCAACGTGATGAGTCTAGATACTGATCCTGGTGGGCTCGCCAAGGTGATGAGTCTAGATACTGATCCAGGTGGGCTCGCCAACGTGATGAGTCTAGATACTGATCCAGGTTTGCTCGCCAACATGATGAGTCTAGATTCTGATCCAGGTGGGCTCGCCAACATGATGAGTCTAGATACTGATCCAGGTAGGCTCGCCAACATGATGAGTCTACGTACTGATCCCGGTGGGCTCGCCAACGTGATGAGTCTACGTACTGATCCAGGTGTGCTCGCCAACATGATGAGTCTAGATTCTGATCCAGGTGGGCTCGCCAACATGATGAGTCTAGATACTGATCCAGGTAGGCTCGCCAACATGATGAGTCTACGTACTGATCCCGGTGGGCTCGCCAACGTGATGAGTCTACGTACTGATCCCGGTGGGCTCGCCAACATGATGAGTCTACGTACTTATCCAGGTGGGCTCGCCAACATGATGAGTCTAGATACTGATCCAGGTGGGCTCGCCAACGTGATGAGTCTAGATACTGATCCAGGTGGGCTCGCCAACGTGATGAGTCTACGTACTGATCCAGGTGGTTTCGCCAACGTGATGAGTCTAGATACTGATCCTGGTGGTCTCGCCAAGGTGATGAGTCTAGATACTGATCCAGGTGGGCTCGCCAACGTGATGAGTCTAGATACTGATCCAGGTTTGCTCGCCAACATGATGAGTCTAGATTCTGATCCAGGTGGGCTCGCCAACATGATGAGTCTAGATACTGATCCAGGTAGGCTCGCCAACATGATGAGTCTACGTACTGATCCCGGTGGGCTCGCCAACGTGATGAGTCTACGTACTGATCCAGGTGTGCTCGCCAACATGATGAGTCTAGATTCTGATCCAGGTGGGCTCGCCAACATGATGAGTCTAGATACTGATCCAGGTAGGCTCGCCAACATGATGAGTCTACGTACTGATCCCGGTGGGCTCGCCAACGTGATGAGTCTACGTACTGATCCCGGTGGGCTCGCCAACATGATGAGTCTACGTACTTATCCAGGTGGGCTCGCCAACATGATGAGTCTAGATACTGATCCAGGTGGGCTCGCCAACGTGATGAGTCTAGATACTGATCCAGGTGGGCTCGCCAACATGATGAGTCTAGATACTGATCCAGGAAGGCTCGCCAACATGATGAGTCTACGTACTGATCCCGGTGGGCTCGCCAACGTGATGAGTCTACGTACTGATCCCAGTGGGCTCGCCAACATGATGAGTCTACGTACTTATCCAGGTGGGCTCGCAGACATGATGAGTCTAGATACTGATCCAGGTGGGCTCGCCAACATGATGAGTCTAGATACTGATCCAGGTGGGCTCGCCAACATGATGAGTCTACGTACTGATCCAGGTGGGCTCGCCAACGTGATGAGTCTACGTACTGATGCCGGTAGGATCGCCAACATGATGAGTCTACATACTGATCCCGGTGGGCTGGCCAACGTGATGAGTCTACGTACTGATCCAGGTGGGCTCGCCAACATGATGAGTCTAGATACGGATCCAGGTGGGCTCGCCAACATGATGAGTCTACGTACTGGTCCAGGTGGGCTCGCCAACGTGATGAGTCTACGTACTGATCCAGGTGGGCTCGCCAACATGATGAGTCTACGTACTGATCCAGGTGGACTCGCCAACATGATGAGCCTACGTACTGATCCCAGTGGGCTCGCCAACATGATGAGTCTACGTACTGATCCTGGTGGGCTCGCCAACGTGATGAGTCTACGTACTGATCCTGGTGGGCTCGCCAACGTGATGAGTCTACGTACTGATCCAGGTGGGCTCGCCAACATGATGAGTCTACGTACTGATCCAGGTGGGCTCGCCAACATGATGAGTCTACGTACTGATCCAGGTGGGCTCGCCAACATGATAAGTCTACGTACTGATCCAGGTGGGCTCGCCAACGTGATGAGTCTAGATACTGATCCAGGTGGGCTCGCCAACATGATGAGTACAGATACTGATCCAGGTGGGCTCGCCAACATGATGAGTCTACGTTCTGATCCAGGTGGACTCCCCAACAGGATGAGTCTACGTACTGATCCAGGTGGACTCGCCAACGTGTTGAGTCTACGTACTGATCCCAGTGGGCTAGCCAACATGATGAGTCTACGTACTGGTCCAGGTGGGCTCGCCAACGTGATGAGTCTACGTACTGATCCAGGTGGGCTCGCCAACGTGATGAGTCTAGATACTGATCCTGGTGGGCTCGCCAACATGATGAGTCTAGATACTTATCCAGGTGGGCTCGCCAACATGATGAGTCTAGATACTGATCCAGGTGGGCTCGCCAACATGATGAGTCTACGTACTGATCCCGGTGGGCTCGCCAACATGATGAGTCTACGTACTGATCCTGGTGGGCTCGCCAACATGATGAGGGTAGATACTGAACCAGGTGGGCTCACCAACATGATGAGTCTAGATACTGATCCCGGTGGACTCGCCAACATGATGAGTCTAGATACTGATCCAGGTGGGCTCGCCAACATGAGGAGTCTACGTACTGATCTAGGTGGCCTCGCCAACATGATGAGTCTACGTACTGATCCTGGTGGGCTTGCCAACGTGATGAGTCTACGTACTGATCCAGGTGGGCTCGCCAACATGATGAGTCTACGTACTGATCCAGGTGGGCTCGCCAACATGATGAGTCTAGATACTGATCCAGGTGGGCTCGCCAACATGATGAGTCTACGTACTGATCCAGGTGGGCTCGCCAACATGATGAGTCTACCTACTGATCCAGGTGGGCTCGCCAACGTGATGAGTCTAGATACTGATCCAGGTGGGCTCGCCAACATGATGAGTCTAGATACTGATCCAGGTGGGCTCGCCAACATGAGGAGTCTACGTACTGATCCAGGTGGACTCCCCAACATGATGAGTCTACGTATTGATCCAGGTGGACTCGCCAACGTGTTGAGTCTACGTACTGATCCCAGTGGGCTCGCCAACATGATGAGTCTACGTACTGGTCCAGGTGGGCTCGCCAACGTGATGAGTCTACGTACTGATCCAGGTGGTTTCGCCAACGTGATGAGTCTAGATACTGATCCTGGTGGGCTCGCCAACATCATGAGTCTAGATACTGATCCAGGTGGGCTCGCCAACATTATGAGTCTAGATACTGATCCAGGCGGGCTCGCCAACATGATGAGTCTAGATTCTGATCCAGGTGGGCTCGCCAACATGATGAGTCTAGATACTGATCCAGGAAGGCTCGCCAACATGATGAGTCTACGTACTGATCCCGGTGGGCTCGCCAACGTGATGAGTCTACGTACTGATCCCAGTGGGCTCGCCAACATGATTAGTCTACGTACTTATCCAGGTGGGCTCGCAGACATGATGAGTTTAGATACTGATCCAGGTGGGCTCGCCAACATGATGAGTCTAGATACTGATCCAGGTGGGCTCGCCAACATGATGAGTCTACGTACTGATCAAGGTGGGCTCGCCAACGTGATGAGTCTACGTACTGATGCCGGTAGGATCGCAGACATGATGAGTCTACATACTGATCCCGGTGGGCTGGCCAACGTGATGAGTCTACGTACTGATCCAGGTGGGCTCGCCAACATGATGAGTCTAGATACGGATCTAGGTGGGCTCGCCAACATGATGAGTCTACGTACTGGTCCAGGTGGGCTCGCCAACGTGATGAGTCTACGTACTGATCTAGGTGGGCTCGCCAACATGATGAGTCTACGTACTGATCAAGGTGGGCTCGCCAACGTGATGAGTCTACGTACTGATGCCGGTAGGATCGCAGACATGATGAGTCTACATACTGATCCCGGTGGGCTGGCCAACGTGATGAGCCTACGTACTGATCCAGGTGGGCTCGCCAACATGATGAGTCTAGATACGGATCCAGGTGGGCTCGCCAACATGATGAGTCTACGTACTGGTCCAGGTGGGCTCGCCAACGTGATGAGTCTACGTACTGATCTAGGTGGGCTCGCCAACATGATGAGTCTACGTACTGATCCAGGTGGACTCGCCAACATGATGAGCCTACGTACTGATCCCAGTGGGCTCGCCAACATGATGAGTCTACGTACTGATCCCGGTGGGCTCGCCAACGTGATGAGTCTACGTACTGATCCTGGTGGGCTCGCCAACGTGATGAGTCTACGTACTGATCCAGGTGGGCTCGCCAACATGATGAGTCTACGTACTGATCCCAGTGGGCTCGCCAACATGATGAGTCTACGTACTGGTCCAGGTGGGCTCGCCAACGTGATGAGTCTATGTACTGATCCAGGTGGGCTCGCCAACGTGATGAGTCTAGATACTGATCCTGGTGGGCTCGCCAACATGATGAGTCTAGATACTTATCCAGGTGGGCTCGCCAACATGATGAGTCTAGATACTGATCCAGGTGGGCTCGCCAACATGATGAGTCTAGATTCTGATCCAGGTGGGCTCGCCAACATGATGAGTCTAGATACTGATCCAGGTGGGCTCGCCAACATGATGAGTCTACGTACTGATCCCGGTGGGCTCGCCAACGTGATGAGTCTACGTACTGATCCCGGTGGGCTCGCCAACATGATGAGTCTACGTACTGATCCAGGTAGGCTCGCCAACATGATGAGTCTAGATACTGATCCAGGTTGACTCGCCAACATGATGAGTCTAGATACTGATCCAGGTGGGCTCGCCAACATGATGAGTCTACGTACTGATCCAGGTGGGCTCGCCAACGTGATGAGTCTACGTACTGATCCCGGTAGGCTCGCCAACATGATGAGTCTACGTACTGATCCCAGTGGGCTCGCCAACGTGATGAGTCTACGTACTGATCCAGGTGGGCTCGCCAACATGATGAGTCTAGATACGGATCCAGGTGGGCTCGCCAACGTGATGAGTCTAGATACTGATCCAGGTGGGCTCGCCAACATGATGAGTCTAGATACTGATCCAGGTGGACTCGCCAACATGATGAGCCTAGATACTGAACCCGGTGGGCTTGCCAACATGATGAGTCTAGATACTGATCCAGGTGGGCTCGCCAACATGATGAGTCTACGTACTGATCCAGGTGGGCTCGCGAAAGTGATGAGTCTAGATACTGATCCAGGTGGGCTTGCCAACATGATGAGTCTACGTACTGATCCAGGTAGGCTCGCCAACATGATGAGTCTAGATACTGATCCAGGTGGGCTAGCCAATGTGATGAGTCTAGAGACTGATCCCAGTGGGCTCGCCAACATGATGAGTCTACGTACTGATCCAGGTGGGCTCGCCAACATGATGAGTCTAGATACTGATCCCGGTGGGCTCGCCAACATGATGAGTCTACGTACTGATCCAGATGGGCTCGCCAACATGATGAGTCTACGTACTGATCCAGGTGGGCTCGCCAACATGATGAGGGTAGATACTGATCCAGGTGGGCTCACCAACATGATGCGTCTAGATACTGATCCCGGTGGACTCGCCAACATGATGAGTCTAGATACTGATCCAGGTGGGCTCGCCAACATGAGGAGTCTACGTACTGATCTAGGTGGCCTCGCCAACATGATGAGTCTACGTACTGATCCTGCTGGGCTCGCCAACGTGATGAGTCTACGTACTGATCCAGGTGGGCTCGCCAACATGATGAGTCTACATACTGATCCAGGTGGGCTCGCCAACATGATGAGTCTACGTTCTGATCCAGGTGTACTCCCCAACAGGATGAGTCTACGTACTGATCCAGGTGGACTCGCCAACGTGTTGAGTCTACGTACTCATCCCAGTGGGCTCGCCAACATGATGAGTCTACGTACTGGTCCAGGTGGGCTCGCCAACGTGATGAGTCTACGTACTGATCCAGGTGGGCTCGCCAACATGATAAGTCTACGTACTGATCCAGGTGGGCTCGCCAACGTGATGAGTCTACGTACTGATCCCGGTAGGCTCGCCAACATGATGAGTCTACGTACTGATCCCAGTGGGCTCGCCAACGTGATGAGTCTACGTACTGATCCAGGTGGGCTCGCCAACATGATGAGTCTAGATACGGATCCAGGTGGGCTCGCCAACGTGATGAGTCTAGATACTGATCCAGGTGGGCTCGCCAACATGATGAGTCTAGATACTGATCCAGGTGGACTCGCCAACATGATGAGCCTAGATACTGAACCCGGTGGGCTTGCCAACATGATGAGTCTAGATACTGATCCAGGTGGGCTCGCCAACATGATGAGTCTACGTACTGATCCAGGTGGGCTCGCGAAAGTGATGAGTCTAGATACTGATCCAGGTGGGCTTGCCAACATGATGAGTCTATGTACTGATCCAGGTAGGCTCGCCAACATGATGAGTCTAGATACTGATCCAGGTGGGCTAGCCAATGTGATGAGTCTAGAGACTGATCCCAGTGGGCTCGCCAACATGATGAGTCTACGTACTGATCCAGGTGGGCTCGCCAACATGATGAGTCTAGATACTGATCCCGGTGGGCTCGCCAACATGATGAGTCTACGTACTGATCCAGATGGGCTCGCCAACATGATGAGTCTACGTACTGATCCAGGTGGGCTCGCCAACATGATGAGGGTAGATACTGATCCAGGTGGGCTCACCAACATGATGCGTCTAGATACTGATCCCGGTGGACTCGCCAACATGATGAGTCTAGATACTGATCCAGGTGGGCTCGCCAACATGAGGAGTCTACGTACTGATCTAGGTGGCCTCGCCAACATGATGAGTCTACGTACTGATCCTGCTGGGCTCGCCAACGTGATGAGTCTACGTACTGATCCAGGTGGGCTCGCCAACATGATGAGTCTACATACTGATCCAGGTGGGCTCGCCAACATGATGAGTCTACGTTCTGATCCAGGTGGACTCCCCAACAGGATGAGTCTACGTACTGATCCAGGTGGACTCGCCAACGTGTTGAGTCTACGTACTCATCCCAGTGGGCTCGCCAACATGATGAGTCTACGTACTGGTCCAGGTGGGCTCGCCAACGTGATGAGTCTACGTACTGATCCAGGTGGGCTCGCCAACGTGATGAGTCTAGATACTGATCCTGGTGGGCTCGCCAACATGATGAGTCTAGATACTGATCCAGGTGGGCTCGCCAACATGATGAGTCTAGATACTGATCCAGGTGGGCTCGCCAACATGATGAGTCTAGATTCTGATCCAGGTGGGCTCGCCAACATGATGAGTCTAGATACTGATCCAGGTGGGCTCGCCAACATGATGAGTCTACGTACTGATCCCGGTGGGCTCGCCAACGTGATGAGTCTACGTACTGATCCCGGTGGGCTCGCCAACATGATGAGTCTACGTACTGATCCAGGTAGGCTCGCCAACATGATGAGTCTAGATACTGATCCAGGTTGACTCGCCAACATGATGACTCTAGATACTGATCCAGGTGGGCTCGCCAACATGATGAGTCTACGTACTGATCCAGGTGGGCTCGCCAACGTGATGAGTCTACGTACTGATCCCGGTAGGCTCGCCAACATGATGAGTCTACGTACTGATCCCAGTGGGCTCGCCAACGTGATGAGTCTACGTACTGATCCAGGTGGGCTCGCCAACATGATGAGTCTAGATACGGATCCAGGTGGGCTCGCCAACGTGATGAGTCTAGATACTGATCCAGGTGGGCTCGCCAACATGATGAGTCTAGATACTGATCCAGGTGGACTCGCCAACATGATGAGCCTACGTACTGATCCCGGTGGGCTCGCCAACATGATGAGTCTACGTACTGATCCAGGTGGGCTTGCCAACATGATGAGTCTAGATACTGATCCCGGTGGGCTTGCCAACATGATGAGTCTACGTACTGATCCAGGTAGGCTCGCCAACATGATGAGTCTACGTACTGATCCAGGTGGGCTCGCCAACATGATGAGTCTAGATACTGATCCAGGTGGGTTCGCCAATGTGATGAGTCTAGAGACTGATCCCAGTGGGCTCGCCAACATGATGAGTCTACGTACTGATCCAGGTGGGCTCGCCAACATGATGAGTCTACGTACTGATCCAGGTGGGCTTGCCAACATGATGAGTCTACGTACTGATCCACGTAGGCTCGCCAACATGATGAGTCTAGATACGGATCCAGGTGGGCTCGCCAACGTGATGAGTCTAGATACTGATCCAGGTGGGCTCGCCAACATGATGAGTCTAGATACTGATCCAGGTGGACTCGCCAACATGATGAGCCTACGTACTGATCCCGGTGGGCTCTTCAACATGATGAGTCTACGTACTGATCCAGGTGGGCTTGCCAACATGATGAGTCTAGATACTGATCCCGGTGGGCTTGCCAACATGATGAGTCTACGTACTGATCCAGGTAGGCTCGCCAACATGATGAGTCTACGTACTGATCCAGGTGGGCTCGCCAACATGATGAGTCTAGATACTGATCCAGGTGGGTTCGCCAATGTGATGAGTCTAGAGACTGATCCCAGTGGGCTCGCCAACATGATGAGTCTACGTACTGATCCAGGTGGGCTCGCCAACATGATGAGTCTAGATACTGATCCAGGTGGGCTTGCCAACATGATGAGTCTACGTACTGATCCACGTAGGCTCGCCAACATGATGAGTCTACGTACTGATCCCGGTGGGCTCGCCAACATGATGAGTCTACGTACTGATCCAGGTGGGCTCGCCAACGTGATGAGTCCAGATACTGATCCAGGTGGGCTCGCCAACATGAGGAGTCTACGTACTGATCTAGGTTGCCTCGCCAACATGATGAGTCTACGTACTGATCCTGGTGGGCTCGCCAACGTGATGAGTCTACGTACTTATCCAGGTGGGCTCGCCAACATGATGAGTCTACGTACTGATCCAGGTGGGCTCGCCAACATGATGAGTCTAGATAATGATCCAGGTGGGCTCGCCAACATGATGAGTCTACGTACTGATCCAGGTGGGCTCGCCAACATGATGAGTCTACCTACTGATCCAGGTGGGCTCGCCAACGTGATGATTCTAGATACTGATCCAGGAGGGCTCGCCAACAATATTAGTCTAGATACTGATCCAGGTGGGCTCGCCAACATGATGAGTCTACGTACTGATCCAGGTGGACTCCCCAACATGATGAGTCTACGTACTGATCCAGGTGGACTCGCCAACGTGTTGAGTCTACGTACTGATCTCAGTGGGCTCGCCAACATGATGAGTCTATGTACTTGTCCAGGTGGGCTCGCCAACATGATGAGTCTACGTACTGATCCAGGTGGTTTCGCCAACGTGATGAGTCTAGATACTGATCCTGGTGGGCTCGCCAACATCATGAGTCTAGATACTGATCCAGGTGGGCTCGCCAACATGATGAGTCTAGATACTGATCCAGGTGGGCTCGCCAACATGATGAGTCTAGATTCTGATCCAGGTGGGCTCGCCAACATGATGAGTCTACATACTGATCCAGGTAGGCTCGCCAACATGATGAGTCTACGTACTGATCCCGGTGGGCTCGCCAACGTGATGAGTCTACGTACTGACCCCGGTGGGCTCGCCAACATGATGAGTCTACGTACTGATCCAGGTGGGCTCGCCAACATGATGAGTCTAGATACTGATCCAGGTGGGCTCGCCAACGTGATGAGTCTAGATACTGATCCAGGTGGGCTCGCCAACATGATGAGTCTACGTACTGATCCAGGTTGGCTCGCCAACGTGATGAGTCTACGTACTGATCCCGGTAGGATCGCCAACATGATGAGTCTACGTACTGATCCCGGTGGGCTCGCCAACGTGATGAGTCTACGTACTGATCCAGGTGGGCTCGCCAACATGATGAGTATAGATACGGATCCAGGTGGGCTCGCCAACGTGATGAGTCTAGATACTGATCCAGGTGGGCTCGCCAACATGATGAGTCTAGATACTGATCCAGGTGGACTCGCCAACATGATGAGTCTACGTACTGATCCAGGTGGGCTTGCCAACATGATGAGTCTACGTACTGATCCTGGTGGGCTCGCCAACATGATGAGTCTACGTACTGATCCAGGTGGGCTTGCCAACATGATGAGTCTACGTACTGATCCAGGTGGGCTCGCCAACATGATGAGTCTAGATACTGATCCAGGTGGACTCGCAAACATGATGAGTCTACGTACTGATCCCAGTGGACTCCCCAACATGATGAGTCTACGTACTGATCCAGGTGGACTCGCCAACGTGTTGAGTCTACGTACTGATCCCAGTGGGCTCGCCAACATGATGAGTCTACGTACTGGTCCAGGTGGGCTCGCCTACGTGATGAGTCTACGTACTGATCCAGGTGGGCTCGCCAACGTGATGAGTCTAGACACTGATCCTGGTGGGCTCGCCAACATGTTGTGTCTAGATACTGATCCAGGTGGACTCGCCAACGTGATGAGTCTACGTACTGGTCCAGGTGGGCTCGCCAACGTGATGAGTCTACGTACTGATCCAGGTGGGCTCGCCAACGTGATGAGTCTAGACACTGATCCTGGTGGGCTCGCCAACATGATGAGTCTAGATACTGATCCAGGTGGGCTCGCCAACATGATGAGTCTACGTACTGATCCAGGTGGGCTCGCCAACATGATGAGTCTACGTACTGATCCAGGTGGGCTCGCGAAAGTGATGAGTCTAGATACTGATCCAGGTGGGCTCGCCAACATGATGAGTCTACGTACTGATCCAGGTAGGCTCGCCAACATGATGAGTCTACGTACTGATCCCGGTGGGCTCGCCAACATCATGAGTCTAGATACTGATCCAGGTGGGCTCGACAATGTGATGAGTCGAGAGACTGATCCCAGTGGGCTCGCCAACATGATGAGTCTACGTACTGATCCAGGTGGGCTCGCCAACATGATGAGTCTAGATACTGATCCAGGTGGGCTCGCCAACATGATGAGTCTACGTACTGATCCACGTAGGCTCGCCAACATGATGAGTCTACGTACTGATCCCGGTGGGCTCGCCAACATGATGAGTCTACGTACTGATCCAGGTGGGCTCGCCAACATGATGAGTCTAGATACTGATCCAGGTGGGCTCGCCAACATGATGAGTCTAGATACTGATCCAAGTGGACTCGCCAACATGATGAGTCTACGTACTGAACCCGGTGGGCTCGCCAACATGATGAGTCTACGTACTGATCCCGGTGGGCTCGCCAACATGATGAGTCTACGTACTGATCCCGGTGGGCTCGCCAACATGATGAGTCTAGATACTGATCCAGGTGGGCTCGCCAACGTGATGAGTCTAGATACTGATCCAGGTGGGCTCGCCAACATGATGAGTCTAGATACTGATCCAGGTGGACTCGCCAACATGATGAGCCTACGTACTGATCCCGGTGGGCTCGCCAACATGATGAGTCTACGTACTGATCCAGGTGGTCTCGCCAACATGATGAGTCTACGTACTGATCCAGGTGGGCTCGCGAACGTGATGAGTCTAGATACTGATCCCGGTGGGCTCACCAACATGATGAGTCTAGATACTGATCCAGGTGGGCTCGCCAACATGATGAGTCTACGTACTGATCCAGGTGGGCTCGCCAACATGATGAGTCTAGATACTGATCCAGGTGGGCTCGCCAACATGATGAGTCTACGTACTGATCCAGGTAGGCTCGCCAACATAATGAGTCTACGTACTGATCCCGGTGGGCTCGCCAACATGATGAGTCTAGATACTGATCCAGGTGGGCTCGCCAATGTGATGAGTCTAGAGACTGATCCCAGTGGGCTCGCCAACATGATGAGTCGACGTACTGATCCAGGTGGGCTCGCCAACATGATGAGTCTAGGTACTGATCCCGGTGGGCTCGCGAACGTGATGAGTCTAGATACTGATCCCGGTGGGCTCGCCAACATGATGAGTCTACATACTGATCCCGGTGGGCTCGCCAACATGATGAGTCTACGTACTGATCCAGGTGGGCTCGCGAAAGTGATGAGTCTAGATACTGATCCCGGTGGGCTTGCCAACATGATGAGTCTACGTACTGATCCTGGTGGGCTCGCCAACGTGATGAGTCTACGTACTGATCCCGGTGGGCTTGCCAACATGATGAGTCTACGTACTGATCCAGGTGGGCTCGCCAACATGATGAGTCTACGTACTGATCCAGGTGGGCTCGCCAACATGATGAGTCTACATACTGATCCAGGTGGGCTCGCCAACGTGATGAGTCTAGATACTGATCCAGGTGGGCTCGACAACATGATGAGTACAGATACTGATCCAGGTGGGCTCGTCAACATGATGAGTCTACGTACTGATCCAGGTGGACTCCCCAACATGATGAGTCTACGTACTGATCCAGGTGGACTCGCCAGCGTGTTGAGTCTAGATACTGATCCCAGTGGGCTCGCCAACATGATGAGTCTACGTACTGGTCCTGGTGGGCTCGCCAACGTGATGGGTCTAGATACTGATCCAGGTGGGCTCGCCAACATGATGAGTCTAGATACTGATCCAGGTGGGCTCGCCAACATGATGAGTCTAGATTCTGATCCAGGTGGGCTCGCCAACATGATGAGTCTAGATACTGATCCAGGTGGGGTCGCCAACATGATGAGTCTACGTACTGATCCCGGTGGGCTCGCCAACGTGATGAGTCTAGATACTGATCCAGGTTGACTCGCCAACATGATGAGTCTAGATACTGATCCCGGTGGGCTCGCCAACATGATGAGTCTACGTACTGATCCAGGTGGGCTCGCCAACGTGATGAGTCTACGTACTGATCCCGGTAGGCTCGCCAAAATGATGAGTCTACGTACTGATCCAGGTGGGCTCGCCAACATGATGAGTCTAGATACGGATCCAGGTGGGCTCGCCAACGTGATGAGTCTAGATACTGTTCCAGGTGGGCTCGCCAACATGATGAGTCTAGATACTGATCCAGGTGGACTCGCCAACATGATGAGCCTACGTACTGATCCCGGTGGGCTCGCCAACATGATGAGTCTACGTACTGATCCAGGTGGGCTTGCCAACATGATGAGTCTACGTACTGATCCAGGTGGGCTCGCGAACGTGATGAGTCTAGATACTGATCCTGGTGGGCTCGCCAACATGATGAGTCTAGATACTGATCCAGGTGGGCTCGCCAATATGATGAGTCTACGTACTGATCCAGGTGGGCTCGCGAAAGTGATGAGTCTAGATACTGATCCCGGTGGGCTTGCCAGCATGATGAGTCTACGTACTGATCCAGGTAGGCTCGCCAACATGATGAGTCTACGTACTGATCCCGGTGGGCTAGCCAACATGATGAGTCTAGATACTGATCCAGGTGGGCTCGCCAATGTGATGAGTCTAGAGACTGATCCCAGTGGGCTCGCCAACATGATGAGTCTACGTACTGATCCAGGTGGGCTCGCCAACATGATGAGTCTAGATACTGATCCCGGTGGGCTCGCCAACATGATCAGTCTAGGTACTGATCCCGGTGGGCTCCTCAACATGATGAGTCTAGATACTGATCCAGGTGGGCTCGCCAACATGATGAGTCTAGATACTGATCCCGGTGGGCTCTCCAACATGATGAGTCTACGTACTGATCCAGATGGGCTCGCCAACATGATGAGTCTACGTACTGATCCAGGTGTGCTCGCCAACATGATGAGTCTAGATTCTGATCCAGGTGGGCTCGCCAACATGATGAGTCTAGATACTGATCCAGGTAGGCTCGCCAACATGATGAGTCTACGTACTGATCCCGGTGGGCTCGCCAACGTGATGAGTCTACGTACTGATCCCGGTGGGCTCGCCAACATGATGAGTCTACGTACTTATCCAGGTGGGCTCGCCAACATGATGAGTCTAGATACTTATCCAGGTGGGCTCGCCAACGTGATGAGTCTAGATACTGATCCAGGTGGGCTCGCCAACATGATGAGTCTAGATACTGATCCAGGAAGGCTCGCCAACATGATGAGTCTACGTACTGATCCCGGTGGGCTCGCCAACGTGATGAGTCTACGTACTGATCCCAGTGGGCTCGCCAACATGATGAGTCTACGTACTTATCCAGGTGGGCTCGCAGACATGATGAGTCTAGATACTGATCCAGGTGGGCTCGCCAACATGATGAGTCTAGATACTGATCCAGGTGGGCTCGCCAACATGATGAGTCTACGTACTGATCCAGGTGGGCTCGCCAACGTGATGAGTCTACGTACTGATGCCGGTAGGATCGCCAACATGATGAGTCTACATACTGATCCCGGTGGGCTGGCCAACGTGATGAGTCTACGTACTGATCCAGGTGGGCTCGCCAACATGATGAGTCTAGATACGGATCCAGGTGGGCTCGCCAACATGATGAGTCTACGTACTGGTCCAGGTGGGCTCGCCAACGTGATGAGTCTACGTACTGATCCAGGTGGGCTCGCCAACATGATGAGTCTACGTACTGATCCAGGTGGACTCGCCAACATGATGAGCCTACGTACTGATCCCAGTGGGCTCGCCAACATGATGAGTCTACGTACTGATCCTGGTGGGCTCGCCAACGTGATGAGTCTACGTACTGATCCTGGTGGGCTCGCCAACGTGATGAGTCTACGTACTGATCCAGGTGGGCTCGCCAACATGATGAGTCTACGTACTGATCCAGGTGGGCTCGCCAACATGATAAGTCTACGTACTGATCCAGGTGGGCTCGCCAACGTGATGAGTCTAGATACTGATCCAGGTGGGCTCGCCAACATGATGAGTACAGATACTGATCCAGGTGGGCTCGCCAACATGATGAGTCTACGTTCTGATCCAGGTGGACTCCCCAACAGGATGAGTCTACGTACTGATCCAGGTGGACTCGCCAACGTGTTGAGTCTACGTACTGATCCCAGTGGGCTAGCCAACATGATGAGTCTACGTACTGGTCCAGGTGGGCTCGCCAACGTGATGAGTCTACGTACTGATCCAGGTGGGCTCGCCAACGTGATGAGTCTAGATACTGATCCTGGTGGGCTCGCCAACATGATGAGTCTAGATACTTATCCAGGTGGGCTCGCCAACATGATGAGTCTAGATACTGATCCAGGTGGGCTCGCCAACATGATGAGTCTACGTACTGATCCCGGTGGGCTCGCCAACATGATGAGTCTACGTACTGATCCTGGTGGGCTCGCCAACATGATGAGGGTAGATACTGAACCAGGTGGGCTCACCAACATGATGAGTCTAGATACTGATCCCGGTGGACTCGCCAACATGATGAGTCTAGATACTGATCCAGGTGGGCTCGCCAACATGAGGAGTCTACGTACTGATCTAGGTGGCCTCGCCAACATGATGAGTCTACGTACTGATCCTGGTGGGCTTGCCAACGTGATGAGTCTACGTACTGATCCAGGTGGGCTCGCCAACATGATGAGTCTACGTACTGATCCAGGTGGGCTCGCCAACATGATGAGTCTAGATACTGATCCAGGTGGGCTCGCCAACATGATGAGTCTACGTACTGATCCAGGTGGGCTCGCCAACATGATGAGTCTACCTACTGATCCAGGTGGGCTCGCCAACGTGATGAGTCTAGATACTGATCCAGGTGGGCTCGCCAACATGATGAGTCTAGATACTGATCCAGGTGGGCTCGCCAACATGAGGAGTCTACGTACTGATCCAGGTGGACTCCCCAACATGATGAGTCTACGTATTGATCCAGGTGGACTCGCCAACGTGTTGAGTCTACGTACTGATCCCAGTGGGCTCGCCAACATGATGAGTCTACGTACTGGTCCAGGTGGGCTCGCCAACGTGATGAGTCTACGTACTGATCCAGGTGGTTTCGCCAACGTGATGAGTCTAGATACTGATCCTGGTGGGCTCGCCAACATCATGAGTCTAGATACTGATCCAGGTGGGCTCGCCAACATTATGAGTCTAGATACTGATCCAGGCGGGCTCGCCAACATGATGAGTCTAGATTCTGATCCAGGTGGGCTCGCCAACATGATGAGTCTAGATACTGATCCAGGAAGGCTCGCCAACATGATGAGTCTACGTACTGATCCCGGTGGGCTTGCCAACGTGATGAGTCTACGTACTGATCCCAGTGGGCTCGCCAACATGATTAGTCTACGTACTTATCCAGGTGGGCTCGCAGACATGATGAGTTTAGATACTGATCCAGGTGGGCTCGCCAACATGATGAGTCTAGATACTGATCCAGGTGGGCTCGCCAACATGATGAGTCTACGTACTGATCAAGGTGGGCTCGCCAACGTGATGAGTCTACGTACTGATGCCGGTAGGATCGCAGACATGATGAGTCTACATACTGATCCCGGTGGGCTGGCCAACGTGATGAGTCTACGTACTGATCCAGGTGGGCTCGCCAACATGATGAGTCTAGATACGGATCTAGGTGGGCTCGCCAACATGATGAGTCTACGTACTGGTCCAGGTGGGCTCGCCAACGTGATGAGTCTACGTACTGATCTAGGTGGGCTCGCCAACATGATGAGTCTACGTACTGATCAAGGTGGGCTCGCCAACGTGATGAGTCTACGTACTGATGCCGGTAGGATCGCAGACATATTTGAGTCTACATACTGATCCCGGTGGGCTGGCCAACGTGATGAGTCTACGTACTGATCCAGGTGGGCTCGCCAACATGATGAGTCTAGATACGGATCCAGGTGGGCTCGCCAACATGATGAGTCTACGTACTGGTCCAGGTGGGCTCGCCAACGTGATGAGTCTACGTACTGATCTAGGTGGGCTCGCCAACATGATGAGTCTACGTACTGATCCAGGTGGACTCGCCAACATGATGAGCCTACGTACTGATCCCAGTGGGCTCGCCAACATGATGAGTCTACGTACTGATCCCGGTGGGCTCGCCAACGTGATGAGTCTACGTACTGATCCTGGTGGGCTCGCCAACGTGATGAGTCTACGTACTGATCCAGGTGGGCTCGCCAACATGATGAGTCTACGTACTGATCCCAGTGGGCTCGCCAACATGATGAGTCTACGTACTGGTCCAGGTGGGCTCGCCAACGTGATGAGTCTATGTACTGATCCAGGTGGGCTCGCCAACGTGATGAGTCTAGATACTGATCCTGGTGGGCTCGCCAACATGATGAGTCTAGATACTTATCCAGGTGGGCTCGCCAACATGATGAGTCTAGATACTGATCCAGGTGGGCTCGCCAACATGATGAGTCTAGATTCTGATCCAGGTGGGCTCGCCAACATGATGAGTCTAGATACTGATCCAGGTGGGCTCGCCAACATGATGAGTCTACGTACTGATCCCGGTGGGCTCGCCAACGTGATGAGTCTACGTACTGATCCCGGTGGGCTCGCCAACATGATGAGTCTACGTACTGATCCAGGTAGGCTCGCCAACATGATGAGTCTAGATACTGATCCAGGTTGACTCGCCAACATGATGAGTCTAGATACTGATCCAGGTGGGCTCGCCAACATGATGAGTCTACGTACTGATCCAGGTGGGCTCGCCAACGTGATGAGTCTACGTACTGATCCCGGTAGGCTCGCCAACATGATGAGTCTACGTACTGATCCCAGTGGGCTCGCCAACGTGATGAGTCTACGTACTGATCCAGGTGGGCTCGCCAACATGATGAGTCTAGATACGGATCCAGGTGGGCTCGCCAACGTGATGAGTCTAGATACTGATCCAGGTGGGCTCGCCAACATGATGAGTCTAGATACTGATCCAGGTGGACTCGCCAACATGATGAGCCTAGATACTGAACCCGGTGGGCTTGCCAACATGATGAGTCTAGATACTGATCCAGGTGGGCTCGCCAACATGATGAGTCTACGTACTGATCCAGGTGGGCTCGCGAAAGTGATGAGTCTAGATACTGATCCAGGTGGGCTTGCCAACATGATGAGTCTACGTACTGATCCAGGTAGGCTCGCCAACATGATGAGTCTAGATACTGATCCAGGTGGGCTAGCCAATGTGATGAGTCTAGAGACTGATCCCAGTGGGCTCGCCAACATGATGAGTCTACGTACTGATCCAGGTGGGCTCGCCAACATGATGAGTCTAGATACTGATCCCGGTGGGCTCGCCAACATGATGAGTCTACGTACTGATCCAGATGGGCTCGCCAACATGATGAGTCTACGTACTGATCCAGGTGGGCTCGCCAACATGATGAGGGTAGATACTGATCCAGGTGGGCTCACCAACATGATGCGTCTAGATACTGATCCCGGTGGACTCGCCAACATGATGAGTCTAGATACTGATCCAGGTGGGCTCGCCAACATGAGGAGTCTACGTACTGATCTAGGTGGCCTCGCCAACATGATGAGTCTACGTACTGATCCTGCTGGGCTCGCCAACGTGATGAGTCTACGTACTGATCCAGGTGGGCTCGCCAACATGATGAGTCTACATACTGATCCAGGTGGGCTCGCCAACATGATGAGTCTACGTTCTGATCCAGGTGGACTCCCCAACAGGATGAGTCTACGTACTGATCCAGGTGGACTCGCCAACGTGTTGAGTCTACGTACTCATCCCAGTGGGCTCGCCAACATGATGAGTCTACGTACTGGTCCAGGTGGGCTCGCCAACGTGATGAGTCTACGTACTGATCCAGGTGGGCTCGCCAACATGATAAGTCTACGTACTGATCCAGGTGGGCTCGCCAACGTGATGAGTCTACGTACTGATCCCGGTAGGCTCGCCAACATGATGAGTCTACGTACTGATCCCAGTGGGCTCGCCAACGTGATGAGTCTACGTACTGATCCAGGTGGGCTCGCCAACATGATGAGTCTAGATACGGATCCAGGTGGGCTCGCCAACGTGATGAGTCTAGATACTGATCCAGGTGGGCTCGCCAACATGATGAGTCTAGATACTGATCCAGGTGGACTCGCCAACATGATGAGCCTAGATACTGAACCCGGTGGGCTTGCCAACATGATGAGTCTAGATACTGATCCAGGTGGGCTCGCCAACATGATGAGTCTACGTACTGATCCAGGTGGGCTCGCGAAAGTGATGAGTCTAGATACTGATCCAGGTGGGCTTGCCAACATGATGAGTCTATGTACTGATCCAGGTGGGCTAGCCAATGTGATGAGTCTAGAGACTGATCCCAGTGGGCTCGCCAACATGATGAGTCTACGTACTGATCCAGGTGGGCTCGCCAACATGATGAGTCTAGATACTGATCCTGGTGGGCTCGCCAACATGATGAGTCTACGTACTGATCCAGATGGGCTCGCCAACATGATGAGTCTACGTACTGATCCAGGTGGGCTCGCCAACATGATGAGGGTAGATACTGATCCAGGTGGGCTCACCAACATGATGCGTCTAGATACTGATCCCGGTGGACTCGCCAACATGATGAGTCTAGATACTGATCCAGGTGGGCTCGCCAACATGAGGAGTCTACGTACTGATCTAGGTGGCCTCGCCAACATGATGAGTCTACGTACTGATCCTGCTGGGCTCGCCAACGTGATGAGTCTACGTACTGATCCAGGTGGGCTCGCCAACATGATGAGTCTACATACTGATCCAGGTGGGCTCGCCAACATGATGAGTCTACGTTCTGATCCAGGTGGACTCCCCAACAGGATGAGTCTACGTACTGATCCAGGTGGACTCGCCAACGTGTTGAGTCTACGTACTCATCCCAGTGGGCTCGCCAACATGATGAGTCTACGTACTGGTCCAGGTGGGCTCGCCAACGTGATGAGTCTACGTACTGATCCAGGTGGGCTCGCCAACGTGATGAGTCTAGATACTGATCCTGGTGGGCTCGCCAACATGATGAGTCTAGATACTGATCCAGGTGGGCTCGCCAACATGATGAGTCTAGATACTGATCCAGGTGGGCTCGCCAACATGATGAGTCTAGATTCTGATCCAGGTGGGCTCGCCAACATGATGAGTCTAGATACTGATCCAGGTGGGCTCGCCAACATGATGAGTCTACGTACTGATCCCGGTGGGCTCGCCAACGTGATGAGTCTACGTACTGATCCCGGTGGGCTCGCCAACATGATGAGTCTACGTACTGATCCAGGTAGGCTCGCCAACATGATGAGTCTAGATACTGATCCAGGTTGACTCGCCAACATGATGAGTCTAGATACTGATCCAGGTGGGCTCGCCAACATGATGAGTCTACGTACTGATCCAGGTGGGCTCGCCAACGTGATGAGTCTACGTACTGATCCCGGTAGGCTCGCCAACATGATGAGTCTACGTACTGATCCCAGTGGGCTCGCCAACGTGATGAGTCTACGTACTGATCCAGGTGGGCTCGCCAACATGATGAGTCTAGATACGGATCCAGGTGGGCTCGCCAACGTGATGAGTCTAGATACTGATCCAGGTGGGCTCGCCAACATGATGAGTCTAGATACTGATCCAGGTGGACTCGCCAACATGATGAGCCTACGTACTGATCCCGGTGGGCTCGCCAACATGATGAGTCTACGTACTGATCCAGGTGGGCTTGCCAACATGATGAGTCTAGATACTGATCCCGGTGGGCTTGCCAACATGATGAGTCTACGTACTGATCCAGGTAGGCTCGCCAACATGATGAGTCTACGTACTGATCCAGGTGGGCTCGCCAACATGATGAGTCTAGATACTGATCCAGGTGGATTCGCCAATGTGATGAGTCTAGAGACTGATCCCAGTGGGCTCGCCAACATGATGAGTCTACGTACTGATCCAGGTGGGCTCGCCAACATGATGAGTCTACGTACTGATCCAGGTGGGCTTGCCAACATGATGAGTCTACGTACTGATCCACGTAGGCTCGCCAACATGATGAGTCTAGATACGGATCCAGGTGGGCTCGCCAACGTGATGAGTCTAGATACTGATCCAGGTGGGCTCGCCAACATGATGAGTCTAGATACTGATCCAGGTGGACTCGCCAACATGATGAGCCTACGTACTGATCCCGGTGGGCTCGCCAACATGATGAGTCTACGTACTGATCCAGGTGGGCTTGCCAACATGATGAGTCTAGATACTGATCCCGGTGGGCTTGCCAACATGATGAGTCTACGTACTGATCCAGGTAGGCTCGCCAACATGATGAGTCTACGTACTGATCCAGGTGGGCTCGCCAACATGATGAGTCTAGATACTGATCCAGGTGGGTTCGCCAATGTGATGAGTCTAGAGACTGATCCCAGTGGGCTCGCCAACATGATGAGTCTACGTACTGATCCAGGTGGGCTCGCCAACATGATGAGTCTACGTACTGATCCAGGTGGGCTTGCCAACATGATGAGTCTACGTACTGATCCACGTAGGCTCGCCAACATGATGAGTCTACGTACTGATCCCGGTGGGCTCGCCAACATGATGAGTCTACGTACTGATCCAGGTGGGCTCGCCAACGTGATGAGTCCAGATACTGATCCAGGTGGGCTCGCCAACATGAGGAGTCTACGTACTGATCTAGGTTGCCTCGCCAACATGATGAGTCTACGTACTGATCCTGGTGGGCTCGCCAACGTGATGAGTCTACGTACTTATCCAGGTGGGCTCGCCAACATGATGAGTCTACGTACTGATCCAGGTGGGCTCGCCAACATGATGAGTCTAGATAATGATCCAGGTGGGCTCGCCAACATGATGAGTCTACGTACTGATCCAGGTGGGCTCGCCAACATGATGAGTCTACCTACTGATCCAGGTGGGCTCGCCAACGTGATGATTCTAGATACTGATCCAGGAGGGCTCGCCAACAATATTAGTCTAGATACTGATCCAGGTGGGCTCGCCAACATGATGAGTCTACGTACTGATCCAGGTGGACTCCCCAACATGATGAGTCTACGTACTGATCCAGGTGGACTCGCCAACGTGTTGAGTCTACGTACTGATCTCAGTGGGCTCGCCAACATGATGAGTCTATGTACTTGTCCAGGTGGGCTCGCCAACATGATGAGTCTACGTACTGATCCAGGTGGTTTCGCCAACGTGATGAGTCTAGATACTGATCCTGGTGGGCTCGCCAACATCATGAGTCTAGATACTGATCCAGGTGGGCTCGCCAACATGATGAGTCTAGATACTGATCCAGGTGGGCTCGCCAACATGATGAGTCTAGATTCTGATCCAGGTGGGCTCGCCAACATGATGAGTCTACATACTGATCCAGGTAGGCTCGCCAACATGATGAGTCTACGTACTGATCCCGGTGGGCTCGCCAACGTGATGAGTCTACGTACTGACCCCGGTGGGCTCGCCAACATGATGAGTCTACGTACTGATCCAGGTGGGCTCGCCAACATGATGAGTCTAGATACTGATCCAGGTGGGCTCGCCAACGTGATGAGTCTAGATACTGATCCAGGTGGGCTCGCCAACATGATGAGTCTACGTACTGATCCAGGTTGGCTCGCCAACGTGATGAGTCTACGTACTGATCCCGGTAGGATCGCCAACATGATGAGTCTACGTACTGATCCCGGTGGGCTCGCCAACGTGATGAGTCTACGTACTGATCCAGGTGGGCTCGCCAACATGATGAGTATAGATACGGATCCAGGTGGGCTCGCCAACGTGATGAGTCTAGATACTGATCCAGGTGGGCTCGCCAACATGATGAGTCTAGATACTGATCCAGGTGGACTCGCCAACATGATGAGTCTACGTACTGATCCAGGTGGGCTTGCCAACATGATGAGTCTACGTACTGATCCTGGTGGGCTCGCCAACATGATGAGTCTACGTACTGATCCAGGTGGGCTTGCCAACATGATGAGTCTACGTACTGATCCAGGTGGGCTCGCCAACATGATGAGTCTAGATACTGATCCAGGTGGACTCGCAAACATGATGAGTCTACGTACTGATCCCAGTGGACTCCCCAACATGATGAGTCTACGTACTGATCCAGGTGGACTAGCCAACGTGTTGAGTCTACGTACTGATCCCAGTGGGCTCGCCAACATGATGAGTCTACGTACTGGTCCAGGTGGGCTCGCCTACGTGATGAGTCTACGTACTGATCCAGGTGGGCTCGCCAACGTGATGAGTCTAGACACTGATCCTGGTGGGCTCGCCAACATGTTGTGTCTAGATACTGATCCAGGTGGACTCGCCAACGTGATGAGTCTACGTACTGGTCCAGGTGGGCTCGCCAACGTGATGAGTCTACGTACTGATCCAGGTGGGCTCGCCAACGTGATGAGTCTAGACACTGATCCTGGTGGGCTCGCCAACATGATGAGTCTAGATACTGATCCAGGTGGGCTCGCCAACATGATGAGTCTACGTACTGATCCAGGTGGGCTCGCCAACATGATGAGTCTACGTACTAATCCAGGTGGGCTCGCGAAAGTGATGAGTCTAGATACTGATCCAGGTGGGCTCGCCAACATGATGAGTCTACGTACTGATCCAGGTAGGCTCGCCAACATGATGAGTCTACGTACTGATCCCGGTGGGCTCGCCAACATCATGAGTCTAGATACTGATCCAGGTGGGCTCGACAATGTGATGAGTCTAGAGACTGATCCCAGTGGGCTCGCCAACATGATGAGTCTACGTACTGATCCAGGTGGGCTCGCCAACATGATGAGTCTAGATACTGATCCAGGTGGGCTCGCCAACATGATGAGTCTACGTACTGATCCACGTAGGCTCGCCAACATGATGAGTCTACGTACTGATCCCGGTGGGCTCGCCAACATGATGAGTCTACGTACTGATCCAGGTGGGCTCGCCAACATGATGAGTCTAGATACTGATCCAGGTGGGCTCGCCAACATGATGAGTCTAGATACTGATCCAAGTGGACTCGCCAACATGATGAGTCTACGTACTGAACCCGGTGGGCTCGCCAACATGATGAGTCTACGTACTGATCCCGGTGGGCTCGCCAACATGATGAGTCTACGTACTGATCCCGGTGGGCTCGCCAACATGATGAGTCTAGATACTGATCCAGGTGGGCTCGCCAACGTGATGAGTCTAGATACTGATCCAGGTGGGCTCGCCAACATGATGAGTCTAGATACTGATCCAGGTGGACTCGCCAACATGATGAGCCTACGTACTGATCCCGGTGGGCTCGCCAACATGATGAGTCTACGTACTGATCCAGGTGGTCTCGCCAACATGATGAGTCTACGTACTGATCCAGGTGGGCTCGCGAACGTGATGAGTCTAGATACTGATCCCGGTGGGCTCACCAACATGATGAGTCTAGATACTGATCCAGGTGGGCTCGCCAACATGATGAGTCTACGTACTGATCCAGGTGGGCTCGCCAACATGATGAGTCTAGATACTGATCCAGGTGGGCTCGCCAACATGATGAGTCTACGTACTGATCCAGGTAGGCTCGCCAACATAATGAGTCTACGTACTGATCCCGGTGGGCTCGCCAACATGATGAGTCTAGATACTGATCCAGGTGGGCTCGCCAATGTGATGAGTCTAGAGACTGATCCCAGTGGGCTCGCCAACATGATGAGTCGACGTACTGATCCAGGTGGGCTCGCCAACATGATGAGTCTAGGTACTGATCCCGGTGGGCTCGCGAACGTGATGAGTCTAGATACTGATCCCGGTGGGCTCGCCAACATGATGAGTCTACATACTGATCCCGGTGGGCTCGCCAACATGATGAGTCTACGTACTGATCCAGGTGGGCTCGCGAAAGTGATGAGTCTAGATACTGATCCCGGTGGGCTTGCCAACATGATGAGTCTACGTACTGATCCTGGTGGGCTCGCCAACGTGATGAGTCTACGTACTGATCCCGGTGGGCTTGCCAACATGATGAGTCTACGTACTGATCCAGGTGGGCTCGCCAACATGATGAGTCTACGTACTGATCCAGGTGGGCTCGCCAACATGATGAGTCTACATACTGATCCAGGTGGGCTCGCCAACGTGATGAGTCTAGATACTGATCCAGGTGGGCTCGACAACATGATGAGTACAGATACTGATCCAGGTGGGCTCGTCAACATGATGAGTCTACGTACTGATCCAGGTGGACTCCCCAACATGATGAGTCTACGTACTGATCCAGGTGGACTCGCCAGCGTGTTGAGTCTAGATACTGATCCCAGTGGGCTCGCCAACATGATGAGTCTACGTACTGGTCCTGGTGGGCTCGCCAACGTGATGGGTCTAGATACTGATCCAGGTGGGCTCGCCAACATGATGAGTCTAGATACTGATCCAGGTGGGCTCGCCAACATGATGAGTCTAGATTCTGATCCAGGTGGGCTCGCCAACATGATGAGTCTAGATACTGATCCAGGTGGGGTCGCCAACATGATGAGTCTACGTACTGATCCCGGTGGGCTCGCCAACGTGATGAGTCTAGATACTGATCCAGGTTGACTCGCCAACATGATGAGTCTAGATACTGATCCCGGTGGGCTCGCCAACATGATGAGTCTACGTACTGATCCAGGTGGGCTCGCCAACGTGATGAGTCTACGTACTGATCCCGGTAGGCTCGCCAAAATGATGAGTCTACGTACTGATCCAGGTGGGCTCGCCAACATGATGAGTCTAGATACGGATCCAGGTGGGCTCGCCAACGTGATGAGTCTAGATACTGTTCCAGGTGGGCTCGCCAACATGATGAGTCTAGATACTGATCCAGGTGGACTCGCCAACATGATGAGCCTACGTACTGATCCCGGTGGGCTCGCCAACATGATGAGTCTACGTACTGATCCAGGTGGGCTTGCCAACATGATGAGTCTACGTACTGATCCAGGTGGGCTCGCGAACGTGATGAGTCTAGATACTGATCCTGGTGGGCTCGCCAACATGATGAGTCTAGATACTGATCCAGGTGGGCTCGCCAATATGATGAGTCTACGTACTGATCCAGGTGGGCTCGCGAAAGTGATGAGTCTAGATACTGATCCCGGTGGGCTTGCCAGCATGATGAGTCTACGTACTGATCCAGGTAGGCTCGCCAACATGATGAGTCTACGTACTGATCCCGGTGGGCTAGCCAACATGATGAGTCTAGATACTGATCCAGGTGGGCTCGCCAATGTGATGAGTCTAGAGACTGATCCCAGTGGGCTCGCCAACATGATGAGTCTACGTACTGATCCAGGTGGGCTCGCCAACATGATGAGTCTAGATACTGATCCAGGTGGGCTCGCCAACATGATGAGTCTAGATACTGATCCCGGTGGGCTCGCCAACATGATCAGTCTAGGTACTGATCCCGGTGGGCTCCTCAACATGATGAGTCTAGATACTGATCCAGGTGGGCTCGCCAACATGATGAGTCTAGATACTGATCCCGGTGGGCTCGCCAACATGATGAGTCTACGTACTGATCCAGATGGGCTCGCCAACATGATGAGTCTACGTACTGATCCTGGTGGGCTCGCCAACATGATGAGGGTAGATACTGATCCAGGTGGGCTCACCAACATGATGAGTCTAGATACTGATCCCGGTGGACTCGCCAACATGATGAGTCTAGATACTGATCCAGGTGGGCTCGCCAACATGAGGAGTCTACGTACTGATCTAGGTGGCCTCGACAACATGATGAGTCTACGTACTGATCCTGGTGGGCTCGCCAACGTGATGAGTCTACGTACTGATCCAGGTGGGCTCGCCAACATGATGAGTCTACATACTGATCCAGGTGGGCTCGCCAACATGATGAGTCTACGTACTGATCCAGGTGGGCTCGCCAACATGATGAGTCTAGATACTGATCCCGGTGGGCTCGCCAACGTGATGAGTCTACGTACTGATCCCGGTGGGCTCGCCAACATGATGAGTCTACGTACTGATCCAGGTAGGCTCGCCAACATGATGAGTCTAGATACTGATCCAGGTTGACTCGCCAACATGATGAGTCTAGATACTGATCCAGGTGGGCTCGCCAACATGATGAGTCTAGATACTGATCCAGGTGGACTCGCCAACATGATGAGCCTACGTACTGATCCCGGTGGGCTCGCCAACATGATGAGTCTACGTACTTATCCAGGTGGGCTTGCCAACATGATGAGTCTACGTACTGATCCAGGTGGGCACGCGAACGTGATGAGTCTAGATACTGATCCTGGTGGGCTCGCCAACATGATGAGTCTAGATACTGATCCAGGTGGGCTCGCCAACATGATGAGTCTACGTACTGATCCAGGTGGGCTCGCGAAAGTGATGAGTCTAGATACTGATCCCGGTGGGCTTGCCAACATGATGAGTCTACGTACTGATCCAGGTAGGCTCGCCAACATGATGAGTCTACGTACTGATCCCGGTGGGCTAGCCAACATGATGAGTCTAGATACTGATCCAGGTGGGCTCGCCAATGTGATGAGTCTAGAGACTGATCCCAGTGGGCTCGCCAACATGATGAGTCTACGTACTGATCCAGGTGGGCTCGCCAACATGATGAGTCTAGATACTGATCCAGGTGGGCTCGCCAACATGATGAGTCTAGATACTGATCCCGGTGGGCTCGCCAACATGATCAGTCTAGGTACTGATCCCGGTGGGCTCCTCAACATGATGAGTCTAGATACTGATCCAGGTGGGCTCGCCAACATGATGAGTCTAGATACTGATCCCGGTGGGCTCGCCAACATGATGAGTCTACGTACTGATCCAGATGGGCTCGCCAACATGATGAGTCTACGTACTGATCCTGGTGGGCTCGCCAACATGATGAGGGTAGATACTGATCCAGGTGGGCTCACCAACATGATGAGTCTAGATACTGATCCCGGTGGACTCGCCAACATGATGAGTCTAGATACTGATCCAGGTGGGATCGCCAACATGAGGAGTCTACGTACTGATCTAGGTGGCCTCGCCAACATGATGAGTCTACGTACTGATCCTGGTGGGCTCGCCAACGTGATGAGTCTACGTACTGATCCAGGTGGGCTCGCCAACATGATGAGTCTACATACTGATCCAGGTGGGCTCGCCAACATGATGAGTCTACGTACTGATCCAGGTGGGCTCGCCAACATGATGAGTCTAGATACTGATCCCGGTGGGCTCGCCAACGTGATGAGTCTACATACTGATCCCGGTGGGCTCGCCAACATGATGAGTCTACGTACTGATCCAGGTAGGCTCGCCAACATGATGAGTCTAGATACTGATCCAGGTTGACTCGCCAACATGATGAGTCTAGATACTGATCCAGGTGGGCTCGCCAAACATGATGAGTCTACGTACTGATCCAGGTGGGCTTGCCAACGTGATGAGTCTACGTACTGATCCCGGTAGGCTCGCCAACATGATGAGTCTACGTACTGATCCCGGTGGGCTCGCCAACGTGATGAGTCTACGTACTGATCCAGGTGGGCTCGCCAACGTGATGAGTCTAGATACGGATCCAGGTGGGCTCGCCAACGTGATGAGCCTACGTACTGATCTCGGTGGGCTCGCCAACATGATGAGTCTACGTACTGATCCAGGTGGGCTTGCCAACATGATGAGTCTACGTACTTATCCAGGTGGGCTTGCCAACATGATGAGTCTACGTACTAATCCAGGTGGGCTCGCGAACGTGATGAGTCTAGATACTGATCCCGGTGGGCTCGCCAACATGATGAGTCTAGATACTGATCCAGGTGGGCTCGCCAACATGATGAGTCTACGTACTGATCCAGGTGGGCTCGCGAAAGTGATGAGTCTAGATACTGTTCCAGGTGGGCTCGCCAACATCATGAGTCTACGTACTGATCCAGGTAGGCTCGCCAACATGATGAGTCTACGTACTGATCCCGGTGGGCTCGCCAACATGATGAGTCTAGATACTGATCCAGGTGGGCTCGCCAATGTGATGAGTCTAGAGACTGATCCCAGTGGGCTCGCCAACATGATGAGTCTACGTACTGATCCAGGTGGGCTCGCCAACATGATGAGTCTAGATTCTGATCCAGGTGGGCTCGCCAACATGATGAGTCTACGTACTGATCCAGGTAGGCTCGCCAACATGATGAGTCTACGTACTGATCCCGGTGGGCTCGCCAACATGATGAGTCTACGCACTGATCCAGGTGGGCTCGCCAACATGATCAGTCTAGATACTGATCCAGGTGGACTCGCCAACATGATCAGTCTAGGTACTGATCCCGGTGGGCTCCTCAACATGATGAGTCTAGATACTGATCCAGGTGGGCTCGCCAACATGATGAGTCTAGATACTGATCCCGGTGGGCTCGCCAACATGATGAGTCTACGTACTGATCCAGATGGGCTCGCCAACATGATGAGTCTACGTACTGGTCCAGGTGGGCTCGCCAACGTGATGAGTCTACGTACTGATCCAGGTGGTTTCGCGAACGTGATGAGTCTAGATACTGATCCTGGTGGGCTCGCCAACATCATGAGTCTAGATACTGATCCAGGTGGGCTCGCCAACGTGATGAGTCTAGATACTGATCCAGGTGGGCTCGCCAACATGATGAGTACAGATACTGATCCAGGTGGGCTCGCCAACATGATGAGTCTACGTACTGATCCAGGTGGGCTCGCCAACGTGATGAGTCTACGTACTGATCCCGGTAGGCTCGCCAACATGATGAGTCTACGTACTGATCCCGGTAGGCTCGCCAACGTGATGAGTCTACGTACTGATCCAGGTGGGCTCGGCAACATGATGAGTCTAGATACGGATCCAGGTGGGCTCGCCAACGTGATGAGCCTACGTACTGATCCCGGTGGGCTCGCCAACATGATGAGTCTACATACTGATCCAGGTGGGCTTGCCAACATGATGAGTCTACGTACTGATCCAGGTGGGCTTGCCAACATGATAAGTCTACGTACTGATCCAGGTGGGCTCGCGAAAGTGATGAGTCTAGATACTGATCCCGGTGGGCTTGCCAACATGATGAGTCTACGTACTGATCCAGGTAGGCTTGCCAACATGATGAGTCTACGTACTGATCCCGGTGGGCTCGCCAACATGATGAGTCTAGATACTGATCCAGGTGGGCTCGCCAATGTGATGAGTCTAGAGACTGATCCCAGTGGGCTCGCCAACATGATGAGTCTACGTACTGATCCAGGTGGGCTCGCCAACATGATGAGTCTAGATACTGATCCAGGTGGGCTCGCCAACATGATGAGTCCACGTACTGATCCAGGTAGGCTCGCCAACATGATGAGTCTACGTACTGATCCCGGTGGGCTCGCCAACATGATGAGTCTACGTACTGATCCCGGTGGGCTCGCCAACATGATGAGTCTAGATACTGATCCAGGTGGGCTCGCCAATGTGATGAGTCTAGAGACTGATCCCAGTGGGCTCGCCAACATGATGAGTCTACGTACTGATCCAGGTGGGCTCGCCAACATGATGAGTCTAGATACTGATCCAGGTGGGCTCGCCAACATGATGAGTCTACGTACTGATCCAGGTAGGCTCGCCAACATGATTAGTCTACGTACTGATCCCGGTGGGCTCGCCAACATGATGAGTCTACGTACTGATCCAGGTGGGCTCGCCAACATGATCAGTCTAGATACTGATCCAGGTGGGCTCGCCAACATGATCAGTCTAGGTACTGATCCCGGTGGGCTCCTCAACATGATGAGTCTAGATACTGATCCAGGTGGGCTCGCCAACATGATGAGTCTAGATTCTGATCCAGGTGGGCTCGCCAACATGATGAGTCTAGATACTGATCCAGGTGGGCTCGCCAACATGATGAGTCTACGTACTGATCCCGGTGGGCTCGCCAACATGATGAGGGTAGATACTGATCCAGGTGGGCTCACCAACATGATGAGTCTAGATACTGATCCCGGTGGACTCGCCAACATGATGAGTCTAGATACTGATCCAGGTGGGATCGCCAACATGAGGAGTCTACGTACTGATCTAGGTGGCCTCGCCAACATGATGAGTCTACGTACTGATCCTGGTGGGCTCGCCAACGTGATGAGTCTACGTACTGATCCAGGTGGGCTCGCCAACATGATGAGTCTACATACTGATCCAGGTGGGCTCGCCAACATGATGAGTCTACGTACTGATCCAGGTGGGCTCGCCAACATGATGAGTCTAGATACTGATCCCGGTGGGCTCGCCAACGTGATGAGTCTACGTACTGATCCCGGTGGGCTCGCCAACATGATGAGTCTACGTACTGATCCAGGTAGGCTCGCCAACATGATGAGTCTAGATACTGATCCAGGTTGACTCGCCAACATGATGAGTCTAGATACTGATCCAGGTGGGCTCGCCAAACATGATGAGTCTACGTACTGATCCAGGTGGGCTTGCCAACGTGATGAGTCTACGTACTGATCCCGGTAGGCTCGCCAACATGATGAGTCTACGTACTGATCCCGGTGGGCTCGCCAACGTGATGAGTCTACGTACTGATCCAGGTGGGCTCGCCAACGTGATGAGTCTAGATACGGATCCAGGTGGGCTCGCCAACGTGATGAGCCTACGTACTGATCCCGGTGGGCTCGCCAACATGATGAGTCTACGTACTGATCCAGGTGGGCTTGCCAACATGATGAGTCTACGTACTTATCCAGGTGGGCTTGCCAACATGATGAGTCTACGTACTAATCCAGGTGGGCTCGCGAACGTGATGAGTCTAGATACTGATCCCGGTGGGCTCGCCAACATGATGAGTCTAGATACTGATCCAGGTGGGCTCGCCAACATGATGGGTCTACGTACTGATCCAGGTGGGCTCGCGAAAGTGATGAGTCTAGATACTGTTCCAGGTGGGCTCGCCAACATCATGAGTCTACGTACTGATCCAGGTAGGCTCGCCAACATGATGAGTCTACGTACTGATCCCGGTGGGCTCGCCAACATGATGAGTCTAGATACTGATCCAGGTGGGCTCGCCAATGTGATGAGTCTAGAGACTGATCCCAGTGGGCTCGCCAACATGATGAGTCTACGTACTGATCCAGGTGGGCTCGCCAACATGATGAGTCTAGATTCTGATCCAGGTGGGCTCGCCAACATGATGAGTCTACGTACTGATCCAGGTAGGCTCGCCAACATGATGAGTCTACGTACTGATCCCGGTGGGCTCGCCAACATGATGAGTCTACGCACTGATCCAGGTGGGCTCGCCAACATGATCAGTCTAGATACTGATCCAGGTGGACTCGCCAACATGATCAGTCTAGGTACTGATCCCGGTGGGCTCCTCAACATGATGAGTCTAGATACTGATCCAGGTGGGCTCGCCAACATGATGAGTCTAGATACTGATCCCGGTGGGCTCGCCAACATGATGAGTCTACGTACTGGTCCAGGTGGGCTCGCCAACGTGATGAGTCTACGTACTGATCCAGGTGGTTTCGCGAACGTGATGAGTCTAGATACTGATCCTGGTGGGCTCGCCAACATCATGAGTCTAGATACTGATCCAGGTGGGCTCGCCAACGTGATGAGTCTAGATACTGATCCAGGTGGGCTCGCCAACATGATGAGTACAGATACTGATCCAGGTGGGCTCGCCAACATGATGAGTCTACGTACTGATCCAGGTGGGCTCGCCAACGTGATGAGTCTACGTACTGATCCCGGTAGGCTCGCCAACATGATGAGTCTACGTACTGATCCCGGTAGGCTCGCCAACGTGATGAGTCTACGTACTGATCCAGGTGGGCTCGGCAACATGATGAGTCTAGATACGGATCCAGGTGGGCTCGCCAACGTGATGAGCCTACGTACTGATCCCGGTGGGCTCGCCAACATGATGAGTCTACATACTGATCCAGGTGGGCTTGCCAACATGATGAGTCTACGTACTGATCCAGGTGGGCTTGCCAACATGATAAGTCTACGTACTGATCCAGGTGGGCTCGCGAAAGTGATGAGTCTAGATACTGATCCCGGTGGGCTTGCCAACATGATGAGTCTACGTACTGATCCAGGTAGGCTTGCCAACATGATGAGTCTACGTACTGATCCCGGTGGGCTCGCCAACATGATGAGTCTAGATACTGATCCAGGTGGGCTCGCCAATGTGATGAGTCTAGAGACTGATCCCAGTGGGCTCGCCAACATGATGAGTCTACGTACTGATCCAGGTGGGCTCGCCAACATGATGAGTCTAGATACTGATCCAGGTGGGCTCGCCAACATGATGAGTCCACGTACTGATCCAGGTAGGCTCGCCAACATGATGAGTCTACGTACTGATCCCGGTGGGCTCGCCAACATGATGAGTCTACGTACTGATCCCGGTGGGCTCGCCAACATGATGAGTCTAGATACTGATCCAGGTGGGCTCGCCAATGTGATGAGTCTAGAGACTGATCCCAGTGGGCTCGCCAACATGATGAGTCTACGTACTGATCCAGGTGGGCTCGCCAACATGATGAGTCTAGATACTGATCCAGGTGGGCTCGCCAACATGATGAGTCTACGTACTGATCCAGGTAGGCTCGCCAACATGATTAGTCTACGTACTGATCCCGGTGGGCTCGCCAACATGATGAGTCTACGTACTGATCCAGGTGGGCTCGCCAACATGATCAGTCTAGATACTGATCCAGGTGGGCTCGCCAACATGATCAGTCTAGGTACTGATCCCGGTGGGCTCCTCAACATGATGAGTCTAGATACTGATCCAGGTGGGCTCGCCAACATGATGAGTCTAGATACTGATCCCGGTGGGCTCGCCAACATGATGAGTCTACGTACTGATCCAGATGGGCTCGCCAACATGATGAGTCTACGTACTGGTCCAGGTGGGCTCTCCAACGTGATGAGTCTACGTACTGATCCAGGTGGTTTCGCGAACGTGATCAGTCTAGATACTGATCCTGGTGGGCTCGCCAACATCATGAGTCTAGATACTGATCCAGGTGGGCTCGCCAACATGATGAGTCTAGATACTGATCCAGGTGGGCTCGCCAACATGATGAGTCTAGATTCTGATCCAGGTGGGCTCGCCAACATGATGAGTCTAGATACTGATCCAGGTGGGCTCGCCAACATGATGAGTCTAGATACTGATCCAGGTATGCTCGCCAACATGATGAGTCTACGTACTGATCCCGGTGGGCTCGCCAACGTGATGAGTCTACGTACTGATCCCGGTGGGCTCGCCAACATGATGAGTCTACGTACTGATCCCGGTGGGCTCGCCAACATGATGAGTCTACGTACTGATCCAGGTGGGCTCGCCAACATGATCAGTCTAGATACTGATCCAGGTGGGCTCGCCAACATGATCAGTCTAGGTACTGATCCCGGTGGGCTCCTCAACATGATGAGTCTAGATACTGATCCAGGTGGGCTCGCCAACATGATGAGTCTAGATACTGATCCCGGTGGGCTCGCCAACATGATGAGTCTACGTACTGATCCAGATGGGCTCGCCAACATGATGAGTCTACGTACTGGTCCAGGTGGGCTCTCCATCTTGATGAGTCTACGTACTGATCCAGGTGGTTTCGCGAACGTGATGAGTCTAGATACTGATCCTGGTGGGCTCGCCAACATCATGAGTCTAGATACTGATCCAGGTGGGCTCGCCAACATGATGAGTCTAGATACTGATCCAGGTGGGCTCGCCAACATGATGAGTCTAGATTCTGATCCAGGTGGGCTCGCCAACATGATGAGTCTAGATACTGATCCAGGTGGGCTCGCCAACATGATGAGTCTAGATACTGATCCAGGTATGCTCGCCAACATGATGAGTCTACGTACTGATCCCGGTGGGCTCGCCAACGTGATGAGTCTACGTACTGAACCAGGTGGGCTTACCAACATGATGAGTCTACGTACTGATCCAGGTGGGCTCTCCAACGTGATGAGTCTAGATACTGATCCAGGTGGGCTCGCCAACATGATGACTCTAGATACTGATCCAGGTGGACTCGCCAACATGATGAACCTACGTACTGATCCCGGTGGGCTCGCCAACATGATAAGTCTACGTACTGAACCAGGTGGGCTTACCAACATGATGAGTCTACGTACTGATCCAGGTGGGCTCGCCAACGTGATGAGTCTAGATACTGATCCCGGTGGGCTCGCCAACATGATGAGTCTAGATACTGATCCAGGTGGGCTAGCCAACATGATGAGTCTACGTACTGATCCAGGTGGGCTCGCGAAAGTGATGAGTCTAGATACTGATCCCGGTGGGCTTCCCAACATGATGAGTCAACGTACTGATCCAGTTAGGCTCGCCAACATGATGAGTCTACGTACTGATCCCGGTGGGCTCGCCAACATGATGAGTCTAGAGACTGATCCCAGTGGGCTTGCCAACATGATGAGTCTACGTACTGATCCCGGTGGGCTCCTAAACATGATGAGTCTAGATACTGATCCAGGTGGGCTCGCCAACATGATGAGTCTAGAGACTGATCCTAGTGGGCTCGCCAACATGATGAGTCTACGTACTGATCCCGGTGGGCTCCTAAACATGATGAGTCTACGTACTGATCCAGGTGGGCTCGCGAAAGTGATGAGTCTAGATACTGATCCAAGTGGGCTTGCCAACATGATGAGTCTACGTACTGATCCCGGTGGGCTCGCCAACATGATGAGTCTAGATACTGATCCCGGTGGACTCGCCAACATGATGAGTCTAGATACTGATCCAGGTTGACTCGCCAACATGATGAGTCTAGATACTGATCCAGGTGGGCTCGCCAACATGATGAGTCTACGTACTGATCCTGGTGGGCTCGCCAACGTGATGAGTCTACGTACTGATCCCGGTAGGCTCGCCAACATGATGAGTCTACGTACTGATCCCGGTGGGCTCGCCAACGTGATGAGTCTACGTACTGATCCAGGTGGGCTCGCCAACATGATGAGTCTAGATACGGATCCAGGTGGGCTCGCCAACATGATCAGTCTAGATACTGATCCAGGTGGGCTCGCCAACATGATGAGTCTAGATACTGATCCCGGTGGGCTTGCCAACATGATGAGTCTACGTACTGATCCAGGTAGGCTCGCCAACATGATGAGTCTACGTACTGATCCAGGTGGGCTCGCCAACATGATCAGTCTAGATACTGATCCAGGTGGGCTCGCCAACATGATCAGTCTAGGTACTGATCCCGGTGGGCTCCTCAACATGATGAGTCTAGATACTGATCCAGGTGGGCTCGCCAACATGATGAGTCTAGATACTGATCCCGGTGGGCTCGCCAACATGATGAGTCTACGTACTGATCCAGATGGGCTCGCCAACATGATGAGTCTACGTACTGGTCCAGGTGGGCTCTCCAACGTGATGAGTCTACGTACTGATCCAGGTGGTTTCGCGAACGTGATCAGTCTAGATACTGATCCTGGTGGGCTCGCCAACATCATGAGTCTAGATACTGATCCAGGTGGGCTCGCCAACATGATGAGTCTAGATACTGATCCAGGTGGGCTCGCCAACATGATGAGTCTAGATTCTGATCCAGGTGGGCTCGCCAACATGATGAGTCTAGATACTGATCCAGGTGGGCTCGCCAACATGATGAGTCTAGATACTGATCCAGGTATGCTCGCCAACATGATGAGTCTACGTACTGATCCCGGTGGGCTCGCCAACGTGATGAGTCTACGTACTGATCCCGGTGGGCTCGCCAACATGATGAGTCTACGTACTGATCCCGGTGGGCTCGCCAACATGATGAGTCTACGTACTGATCCAGGTGGGCTCGCCAACATGATCAGTCTAGATACTGATCCAGGTGGGCTCGCCAACATGATCAGTCTAGGTACTGATCCCGGTGGGCTCCTCAACATGATGAGTCTAGATACTGATCCAGGTGGGCTCGCCAACATGATGAGTCTAGATACTGATCCCGGTGGGCTCGCCAACATGATGAGTCTACGTACTGATCCAGATGGGCTCGCCAACATGATGAGTCTACGTACTGGTCCAGGTGGGCTCTCCATCTTGATGAGTCTACGTACTGATCCAGGTGGTTTCGCGAACGTGATGAGTCTAGATACTGATCCTGGTGGGCTCGCCAACATCATGAGTCTAGATACTGATCCAGGTGGGCTCGCCAACATGATGAGTCTAGATACTGATCCAGGTGGGCTCGCCAACATGATGAGTCTAGATTCTGATCCAGGTGGGCTCGCCAACATGATGAGTCTAGATACTGATCCAGGTGGGCTCGCCAACATGATGAGTCTAGATACTGATCCAGGTATGCTCGCCAACATGATGAGTCTACGTACTGATCCCGGTGGGCTCGCCAACGTGATGAGTCTACGTACTGATCCCGGTGGGCTCGCCAACATGATGAGTCTACGTACTGATCCCGGTGGGCTCGCCAACATGATGAGTCTACGTACTGATCCAGGTGGGCTCGCCAACATGATCAGTCTAGGTACTGATCCCGGTGGGCTCCTCAACATGATGAGTCTAGATACTGATCCAGGTGGGCTCGCCAACATGATGAGTCTAGATACTGATCCCGGTGGGCTCGCCAACATGATGAGTCTACGTACTGATCCAGATGGGCTCGCCAACATGATGAGTCTACGTACTGGTCCAGGTGGGCTCTCCAACGTGATGAGTCTACGTACTGATCCAGGTGGTTTCGCGAACGTGATCAGTCTAGATACTGATCCTGGTGGGCTCGCCAACATCATGAGTCTAGATACTGATCCAGGTGGGCTCGCCAACATGATGAGTCTAGATACTGATCCAGGTGGGCTCGCCAACATGATGAGTCTAGATTCTGATCCAGGTGGGCTCGCCAACATGATGAGTCTAGATACTGATCCAGGTGGGCTCGCCAACATGATGAGTCTAGATACTGATCCAGGTATGCTCGCCAACATGATGAGTCTACGTACTGATCCCGGTGGGCTCGCCAACGTGATGAGTCTACGTACTGATCCCGGTGGGCTCGCCAACATGATGAGTCTACGTACTGATCCCGGTGGGCTCGCCAACATGATGAGTCTACGTACTGATCCAGGTGGGCTCGCCAACATGATCAGTCTAGATACTGATCCAGGTGGGCTCGCCAACATGATCAGTCTAGGTACTGATCCCGGTGGGCTCCTCAACATGATGAGTCTAGATACTGATCCAGGTGGGCTCGCCAACATGATGAGTCTAGATACTGATCCCGGTGGGCTCGCCAACATGATGAGTCTACGTACTGATCCAGATGGGCTCGCCAACATGATGAGTCTACGTACTGGTCCAGGTGGGCTCTCCATCTTGATGAGTCTACGTACTGATCCAGGTGGTTTCGCGAACGTGATGAGTCTAGATACTGATCCTGGTGGGCTCGCCAACATCATGAGTCTAGATACTGATCCAGGTGGGCTCGCCAACATGATGAGTCTAGATACTGATCCAGGTGGGCTCGCCAACATGATGAGTCTAGATTCTGATCCAGGTGGGCTCGCCAACATGATGAGTCTAGATACTGATCCAGGTGGGCTCGCCAACATGATGAGTCTAGATACTGATCCAGGTATGCTCGCCAACATGATGAGTCTACGTACTGATCCCGGTGGGCTCGCCAACGTGATGAGTCTACGTACTGAACCAGGTGGGCTTACCAACATGATGAGTCTACGTACTGATCCAGGTGGGCTCTCCAACGTGATGAGTCTAGATACTGATCCAGGTGGGCTCGCCAACATGATGACTCTAGATACTGATCCAGGTGGACTCGCCAACATGATGAACCTACGTACTGATCCCGGTGGGCTCGCCAACATGATAAGTCTACGTACTGAACCAGGTGGGCTTACCAACATGATGAGTCTACGTACTGATCCAGGTGGGCTCGCCAACGTGATGAGTCTAGATACTGATCCCGGTGGGCTCGCCAACATGATGAGTCTAGATACTGATCCAGGTGGGCTAGCCAACATGATGAGTCTACGTACTGATCCAGGTGGGCTCGCGAAAGTGATGAGTCTAGATACTGATCCCGGTGGGCTTCCCAACATGATGAGTCAACGTACTGATCCAGTTAGGCTCGCCAACATGATGAGTCTACGTACTGATCCCGGTGGGCTCGCCAACATGATGAGTCTAGAGACTGATCCCAGTGGGCTTGCCAACATGATGAGTCTACGTACTGATCCCGGTGGGCTCCTAAACATGATGAGTCTAGATACTGATCCAGGTGGGCTCGCCAACATGATGAGTCTAGAGACTGATCCTAGTGGGCTCGCCAACATGATGAGTCTACGTACTGATCCCGGTGGGCTCCTAAACATGATGAGTCTACGTACTGATCCAGGTGGGCTCGCGAAAGTGATGAGTCTAGATACTGATCCAAGTGGGCTTGCCAACATGATGAGTCTACGTACTGATCCCGGTGGGCTCGCCAACATGATGAGTCTAGATACTGATCCCGGTGGACTCGCCAACATGATGAGTCTAGATACTGATCCAGGTTGACTCGCCAACATGATGAGTCTAGATACTGATCCAGGTGGGCTCGCCAACATGATGAGTCTACGTACTGATCCTGGTGGGCTCGCCAACGTGATGAGTCTACGTACTGATCCCGGTAGGCTCGCCAACATGATGAGTCTACGTACTGATCCCGGTGGGCTCGCCAACGTGATGAGTCTACGTACTGATCCAGGTGGGCTCGCCAACATGATGAGTCTAGATACGGATCCAGGTGGGCTCGCCAACATGATCAGTCTAGATACTGATCCAGGTGGGCTCGCCAACATGATGAGTCTAGATACTGATCCCGGTGGGCTTGCCAACATGATGAGTCTACGTACTGATCCAGGTAGGCTCGCCAACATGATGAGTCTACGTACTGATCCAGGTGGGCTCGCCAACATGATCAGTCTAGATACTGATCCAGGTGGGCTCGCCAACATGATCAGTCTAGGTACTGATCCCGGTGGGCTCCTCAACATGATGAGTCTAGATACTGATCCAGGTGGGCTCGCCAACATGATGAGTCTAGATACTGATCCCGGTGGGCTCGCCAACATGATGAGTCTACGTACTGATCCAGATGGGCTCGCCAACATGATGAGTCTACGTACTGGTCCAGGTGGGCTCTCCAACGTGATGAGTCTACGTACTGATCCAGGTGGTTTCGCGAACGTGATCAGTCTAGATACTGATCCTGGTGGGCTCGCCAACATCATGAGTCTAGATACTGATCCAGGTGGGCTCGCCAACATGATGAGTCTAGATACTGATCCAGGTGGGCTCGCCAACATGATGAGTCTAGATTCTGATCCAGGTGGGCTCGCCAACATGATGAGTCTAGATACTGATCCAGGTGGGCTCGCCAACATGATGAGTCTAGATACTGATCCAGGTATGCTCGCCAACATGATGAGTCTACGTACTGATCCCGGTGGGCTCGCCAACGTGATGAGTCTACGTACTGATCCCGGTGGGCTCGCCAACATGATGAGTCTACGTACTGATCCCGGTGGGCTCGCCAACATGATGAGTCTACGTACTGATCCAGGTGGGCTCGCCAACATGATCAGTCTAGATACTGATCCAGGTGGGCTCGCCAACATGATCAGTCTAGGTACTGATCCCGGTGGGCTCCTCAACATGATGAGTCTAGATACTGATCCAGGTGGGCTCGCCAACATGATGAGTCTAGATACTGATCCCGGTGGGCTCGCCAACATGATGAGTCTACGTACTGATCCAGATGGGCTCGCCAACATGATGAGTCTACGTACTGGTCCAGGTGGGCTCTCCATCTTGATGAGTCTACGTACTGATCCAGGTGGTTTCGCGAACGTGATGAGTCTAGATACTGATCCTGGTGGGCTCGCCAACATCATGAGTCTAGATACTGATCCAGGTGGGCTCGCCAACATGATGAGTCTAGATACTGATCCAGGTGGGCTCGCCAACATGATGAGTCTAGATTCTGATCCAGGTGGGCTCGCCAACATGATGAGTCTAGATACTGATCCAGGTGGGCTCGCCAACATGATGAGTCTAGATACTGATCCAGGTATGCTCGCCAACATGATGAGTCTACGTACTGATCCCGGTGGGCTCGCCAACGTGATGAGTCTACGTACTGAACCAGGTGGGCTTACCAACATGATGAGTCTACGTACTGATCCAGGTGGGCTCTCCAACGTGATGAGTCTAGATACTGATCCAGGTGGGCTCGCCAACATGATGACTCTAGATACTGATCCAGGTGGACTCGCCAACATGATGAACCTACGTACTGATCCCGGTGGGCTCGCCAACATGATAAGTCTACGTACTGAACCAGGTGGGCTTACCAACATGATGAGTCTACGTACTGATCCAGGTGGGCTCGCCAACGTGATGAGTCTAGATACTGATCCCGGTGGGCTCGCCAACATGATGAGTCTAGATACTGATCCAGGTGGGCTAGCCAACATGATGAGTCTACGTACTGATCCAGGTGGGCTCGCGAAAGTGATGAGTCTAGATACTGATCCCGGTGGGCTTCCCAACATGATGAGTCAACGTACTGATCCAGTTAGGCTCGCCAACATGATGAGTCTACGTACTGATCCCGGTGGGCTCGCCAACATGATGAGTCTAGAGACTGATCCCAGTGGGCTTGCCAACATGATGAGTCTACGTACTGATCCCGGTGGGCTCCTAAACATGATGAGTCTAGATACTGATCCAGGTGGGCTCGCCAACATGATGAGTCTAGAGACTGATCCTAGTGGGCTCGCCAACATGATGAGTCTACGTACTGATCCCGGTGGGCTCCTAAACATGATGAGTCTACGTACTGATCCAGGTGGGCTCGCGAAAGTGATGAGTCTAGATACTGATCCAAGTGGGCTTGCCAACATGATGAGTCTACGTACTGATCCCGGTGGGCTCGCCAACATGATGAGTCTACGTACTGATCCAGGTGGGCTCGCCAACATGATCAGTCTAGATACTGATCCAGGTGGGCTCGCCAACATGATCAGTCTAGGTACTGATCCCGGTGGGCTCCTCAACATGATGAGTCTAGATACTGATCCAGGTGGGCTCGCCAACATGATGAGTCTAGATACTCATCCCGGTGGGCTCGCCAACATGATGAGTCTACGTACTGATCCAGATGGGCTCGCCAACATGATGAGTCTACGTACTGGTCCAGGTGGGCTCTCCAACGTGATGAGTCTACGTACTGATCCAGGTGGTTTCGCGAACGTGATCAGTCTAGATACTGATCCTGGTGGGCTCGCCAACATCATGAGTCTAGATACTGATCCAGGTGGGCTCGCCAACATGATGAGTCTAGATACTGATCCAGGTGGGCTCGCCAACATGATGAGTCTAGATTCTGATCCAGGTGGGCTCGCCAACATGATGAGTCTAGATACTGATCCAGGTGGGCTCGCCAACATGATGAGTCTAGATACTGATCCAGGTATGCTCGCCAACATGATGAGTCTACGTACTGATCCCGGTGGGCTCGCCAACGTGATGAGTCTACGTACTGATCCCGGTGGGCTCGCCAACATGATGAGTCTACGTACTGATCCCGGTGGGCTCGCCAACATGATGAGTCTACGTACTGATCCAGGTGGGCTCGCCAACATGATCAGTCTAGATACTGATCCAGGTGGGCTCGCCAACATGATCAGTCTAGGTACTGATCCCGGTGGGCTCCTCAACATGATGAGTCTAGATACTGATCCAGGTGGGCTCGCCAACATGATGAGTCTAGATACTGATCCCGGTGGGCTCGCCAACATGATGAGTCTACGTACTGATCCAGATGGGCTCGCCAACATGATGAGTCTACGTACTGGTCCAGGTGGGCTCTCCATCTTGATGAGTCTACGTACTGATCCAGGTGGTTTCGCGAACGTGATGAGTCTAGATACTGATCCTGGTGGGCTCGCCAACATCATGAGTCTAGATACTGATCCAGGTGGGCTCGCCAACATGATGAGTCTAGATACTGATCCAGGTGGGCTCGCCAACATGATGAGTCTAGATACTGATCCAGGTGGGCTCGCCAACATGATGAGTCTAGATACTGATCCAGTTGGGCTCGCCAACATGATGAGTCTAGATACTGATCCAGGTATGCTCGCCAACATGATGAGTCTACGTACTGATCCCGGTGGGCTCGCCAACGTGATGAGTCTACGTACTGAACCAGGTGGGCTTACCAACATGATGAGTCTACGTACTGATCCAGGTGGGCTCTCCAACGTGATGAGTCTAGACACTGATCCAGGTGGGCTCGCCAACATGATGACTCTAGATACTGATCCAGGTGGACTCGCCAACATGATGAACCTACGTACTGATCCCGGTGGGCTCGCCAACATGATAAGTCTACGTACTGAACCAGGTGGGCTTACCAACATGATGAGTCTACGTACTGATCCAGGTGGGCTCGCCAACGTGATGAGTCTAGATACTGATCCCGGTGGGCTCGCCAACATGATGAGTCTAGATACTGATCCAGGTGGGCTAGCCAACATGATGAGTCTACGTACTGATCCAGGTGGGCTCGCGAAAGTGATGAGTCTAGATACTGATCCCGGTGGGCTTCCCAACATGATGAGTCTACGTACTGATCCAGTTAGGCTCGCCAACATGATGAGTCTACGTACTGATCCCGGTAGGCTCGCCAACGTGATGAGTCTACGTACTGATCCAGGTGGGCTCGGCAACATGATGAGTCTAGATACGGATCCAGGTGGGCTCGCCATCGTGATGAGCCTACGTACTGATCCCGGTGGGCTCGCCAACATGATGAGTCTACATACTGATCCAGGTGGGCTTGCCAACATGATGAGTCTACGTACTGATCCAGGTGGGCTTGCCAACATGATAAGTCTACGTACTGATCCAGGTGGGCTCGCGAAAGTGATGAGTCTAGATACTGATCCCGGTGGGCTTGCCAACATGATGAGTCTACGTACTGATCCAGGTAGGCTCGCCAACATGATGAGTCTACGTACTGATCCCGGTGGGCTCGCCAACATGATGAGTCTAGATACTGATCCAGGTGGGCTCGCCAATGTGATGAGTCTACGTACTGATCCTGGTGGGCTCGCCAACGTGATGAGTCTACGTACTGATCCCGGTAGGCTCGCCAACATGATGAGTCTACGTACTGATCCCGGTGGGCTCGCCAACGTGATGAGTCTACGTACTGATCCAGGTGGGCTCGCCAACATGATGAGTCTAGATACGGATCCATGTGGGCTCGCCAACGTGATGAGCCTACGTACTGATCCCGGTGGGCTCGCCAACATGATGAGTCTACGTACTGATCCAGGTGGGCTTGCCAACATGATGAGTCTACGTACTGATCCAGGTGGGCTTGCCAACATGATGAGTCTACGTACTGATCCAGGTGGGCTCGCGAACGTGATGAGTCTAGATACTGATCCCGGTGGGCTCGCCAACATGATGAGTCTAGATACTGATCCAGGTGGGCTCGCCAACATGATGAGTCTACGTACTGATCCAGGTGGGCTCGCGAAAGTGATGAGTCTAGATACAGATCCCGGTGGGCTTGCCAACATGATGAGTCTACGTACTGATCCAGGTAGGCTCGCCAACATGATGAGTCTACGTACTGATCCCGGTGGGCTCGCCAACATGATGAGTCTAGATACTGATCCAGGTGGGCTCGCCAATGTGATGAGTCTAGAGACTGATCCCAGTGGGCTCACCAACATGATGAGTCTACGTACTGATCCAGGTGGGCTCGCCAACATGATGAGTCTTGATACTGATCCAGGTGGGCTCGCCAACATGATGAGTCTACGTACTGATCCAGGTAGGCTCGCCAACATGATGAGTCTACGTACTGATCCCGGTGGGCTCGCCAACATGATGAGTCTACGTACTGATCCAGGTGGGCTCGCCAACATGATCAGTCTAGATACTGATCCAGGTGGGCTCGTCAACATGATCAGTCTAGGTACTGATCCCGGTGGGCTCCTCAACATGATGAGTCTAGATACTGATCCAGGTGGGCTCGCCAACATGATGAGTCTAGATACTGATCCCGGTGGGCTCGCCAACATGATGAGTCTACGTACTGATCCAGATGGGCTCGCCAACATGATGAGTCTACGTACTGGTCCAGGTGGGCTCGCCAACGTGATGAGTCTACGTACTGATCCAGGTGGTTTCGCGAACGTGATGAGTCTAGATACTGATCCTGGTGGGCTCGCCAACATCATGAGTCTAGATACTGATCCAGGTGGGCTCGCCAACATGATGAGTCTAGATACTGATCCAGGTGGGCTCGCCAACATGATGAGTCTAGATTCTGATCCAGGTGGGCTCGCCAACATGATGAGTCTAGATACTGATCCAGGTAGGCTCGCCAACATGATGAGTCTAGATACTGATCCAGGTAGGCTCGCCAACATGATGAGTCTACGTACTGATCCCGGTGGGCTCGCCAACGTGATGAGTCTACGTACTGATCCCGGTGGGCTCGCCAACATGATGAGTCTACGTACTGATCCAGGTGGGCTCACCAACATGATGAGTCTAGATACTGATCCAGGTGGGCTCGCCAACGTGATGAGTCTAGATACTGATCCCGGTGGGCTCGCCAACATGATGAGTCTACGTACTGATCCAGGTGGGCTCGCCAACGTGATGAGTCTACGTACTGATCCCGGTAGGATCGCCAACATGATGAGTCTACGGACTGATCCCGGTGGGCTCGCCAACGTGATGACTCTACGTACTGATCCAGGTGGGCTCGCCAACATGATGAGTCTAGATACGGATCCAGGTGGGCTCGCCAACGTGATGAGTCTAGATACTGATCCAGGTGGGCTCGCCAACATGATGAGTCTAGATACTGATCCAGGTGGACTCGCCAACATGATGAGCCTACGTACTGATCCCGGTGGGCTCGCCAACATGATGAGTCTACGTACTGATCCAGGAGGGCTTACAAACATGATGAGTCTACGTACTGATCCAGGTGGGCTCGCCAACGTGATGAGTTTAGATACTGATCCCGGTGGGCTCGCCAACATGATGAGTCTAGATACTGATCCAGGTGGGCTCGCCAACATGATGAGTCTACGTACTGATCCAGGTGGGCTCGCGAAAGTGATGAATCTAGATACTCATCCCGGTGGGCTTGCCAACATGATGAATCTACGTACTGATCCAGGTAGGCTCGCCAACATGATGAGTCTACGTACTGATCCCGGTGGGCTCGCCAACATGATGAGTCTAGATACTGATCCAGGTGGGCTTACCAACATGATGAGTCTACGTACTGATCCAGGTGGGCTCGCCAACGTGATGAGTCTAGATACTGATCCCGGTGGGCTCGCCAACATGATGAGTCTAGATACTGATCCAGGTGGGCTCGCCAACATGATGAGTCTATGTACTGATCCAGGTGGGCTCGCGAAAGTGATGAGTCTAGATACTGATCCCGGTGGGCTTGCCAACATGATGAGTCTACGTACTGATCCAGGTAGGCTCGCCAACATGATGAGTCTACGTACTGATCCCGGTGGGCTCGCCAACATGATGAGTCTAGATACTGATCCAGGTGGGCTCGCCAATGTGATGAGTCTAGAGACTGATCCCAGTGGGCTCGCCAACATGATGAGTCTACGTACTGATCCAGGTGGGCTCGCCAACATGATGAGTCTAGATACTGATCCAGGTGGGCTCGCGAACATGATGAGTTTACGTACTGATCCAGGTAGGCTCGCCAACATGATGAGTCTACGTACTGATCCCGGTGGGCTCGCCAACATGATGAGTCTACGTACTGATCCAGGTGGGCTCGCCAACATGATGAGTCTAGATACTGATCCAGGTGGGCTCGCCAACATGATCAGTCTAGGTACTGATCCCAGTGGGCTCCTCAACATGATGAGTCTAGATACTGATCCAGGTGGGCTCGCCAACATGATGAGTCTAGATACTGATCCCGGTGGGCTCGCCAACATGATGAGTCTAGATACTGATCCCGGTGGACTCGCCAACATGATGAGTCTAGATACTGATCCAGGTGGACTCGCCAACATGAGGAGTCTACGTACTGATCTAGGTGGCCTCGCCAACATGATGAGTCTACGTACTGATCCTGGTGGTCTCGCCAACGTGATGAGTCTACGTACTGATCCAGGTGGGCTCGCGAAAGTGATGAGTCTAGATACTGATCCCGGTGGGCTTGCCAACATGATGAGTCTACGTACTGATCCCGGAGGGCTCGCTGAAATGATGAGTCTAGATACTGATCCCGGTGGACTCGCCCACATGATGAGTCTAGATACTGATCCAGGTTGACTCGCCAACATGATGAGTCTAGATACTGATCCAGGTGGGCTCGCCAACATGATGAGTCTACGTACTGATCCAGGTGGGCTCGCCAACGTGATGAGTCTACGTACTGATCCCGGTAGGCTCGCCAACATGATGAGTCTACGTACTGATCCCGGTGGGCTCGCCAACGTGATGAGTCTACGTACTGATCCAGGTGGGCTCGCCAACATGATGAGTCTAGATACGGATCCAGGTGGGCTCGCCAACGTGATGAGCCTACGTACTGATCCCGGTGGGCTCGCCAACATGATGAGTCTACGTACTGATCCAGGTGGGCTTGCCAACATGATGAGTCTACGTACTGATCCAGGTGGGCTCGCCAACATGATGAGTCTACGTACTGATCAAGGTGGGCTCGCGAACGTGATGAGTCTAGATACTGATCCAGGTGGGCTCGCCAACGTGATGAGTCTAGATACTGATCCAGGTGGGCTCGCCAACATGATGAGTCTACGTACTGATCCAGGTGGGCTCGCGAAAGTGATGAGTCTAGATACTGATCCCGGTGGGCTTGCCAACATGATGAGTCTACGTACTGATCCAGGTGGGCTCGCCAACATGATGAGTCTACGTACTGATCCCGGTGGGCTCGCCAACATGATGAGTCTAGATACTGATCCAGGTGGGCTCGCCAATGTGATGAGTCTAGAGACTGATCCCAGTGGGCTCACCAACATGATGAGTCTACGTACTGATCCAGGTGGGCTCGCCAACATGATGAGTCTTGATACTGATCCAGGTGGGCTCGCCAACATGATGAGTCTACGTACTGATCCAGGTAGGCTCGCCAACATGATGAGTCTACGTACTGATCCCGGTGGGCTCGCCAACATGATGAGTCTACGTACTGATCCAGGTGGGCTCGCCAACATGATCAGTCTAGATACTGATCCAGGTGGGCTCGCCAACATGATCAGTCTAGGTACTGATCCCGGTTGGCTCCTCAACATGATGAGTCTAGATACTGATCCAGGTGGGCTCGCCAACATGATGAGTCTAGATACTGATCCCGGTGTGCTCGCCAACATGATGAGTCTACGTACTGATCCAGATGGGCTCGCCAACATGATGAGTCTACGTACTGGTCCAGGTGGGCTCGCCAACGTGATGAGTCTACGTACTGATCCAGGTGGTTTCGCCAACATGATGAGTCTAGATACTGATCCTGGTGGGCTCGCCAACATCATGAGTCTAGATACTGATCCAGGTGGGCTCGCCAACATGATGAGTCTAGATACTGAACCAGGTGGGCTCGCCAACATGATGAGTCTAGATTCTGATCCAGGTGGGCTCGCCAACATGATGAGTCTAGATACTGATCCAGGTGGGCTCGCCAACATGATGAGTCTAGATACTGATCCAGGAAGGCTCGCCAACATGATGAGTCTACGTACTGATCCCGGTGGGCTCGCCAACGTGATGAGTCTACGTACTGATCCCGGTGGGCTCACCAACATGATGAGTCTACGTACTGATCCAGGTGGGCTCACCAACATGATGAGTCTAGATACTGATCCAGGTGGGCTCTCCAACGTGATGAGTCTAGATACTGATCCCGGTGGGCTCGCCAACATGATGAGTCTACGTACTGATCCAGTTGGGCTCGCCAACGTGATGAGTCTACGTACTGATCCCGGTAGGATCGCCAACATGATGAGTCTACGTACTGATCCCGGTGGGCTCGCCAACGTGATGACTCTACGTACTGATCCAGGTGGGCTCGCCAACATGATGAGTCTAGATACGGATCCAGGTGGGCTCGCCAACGTGATGAGTCTAGATACTGATCCAGGTGGGCTCGCCAACATGATGAGTCTAGATACTGATCCAGGTGGACTCGCCAACATGATGAGCCTACGTACTGATCCCGGTGGACTCACCAACATGATGAGTCTACGTACTGATCCAGGAGGGCTTACAAACATGATGAGTCTCCGTACTGATCCAGGTGGGCTCGCCAACGTGATGAGTTCAGATACTGATCCCGGTGGGCTCGCCAACATGATGAGTCTAGATACTGATCCAGGTGGGCTCGCCAACATGATGAGTCTACGTACTGATCCAGGTGGGCTCGCCAACGTGATGAGTCTACGTACTGATCCCGGTAGGATCGCCAACATGATGAGTCTACGTACTGATCCCGGTGGGCTCGCCAACGTGATGACTCTACGTACTTATCCAGGTGGGCTCGCCAGCGTGATGAGTTTAGATACTGATCCCGGTGGGCTCGCCAACATGATGAGTCTAGATACTGATCCAGGTGGGCTCGCCAACATGATGAGTCTACGTACTGATCCAGGTGGGCTCGCGAAAGTGATGAGTCTAGATACTGATCCCGGTGGGCTTGCCAACATGATGAGTCTACGTACTGATCCAGGTAGGCTCGCCAACATGATGAGTCTACGTACTGATCCCGGTGGGCTCGCCAACATGATGAGTCTAGATACTGATCCAGGTGGGCTCGCCAATGTGATGAGTCTAGAGACTGATCCCAGTGGTCTCGCCAACATGATGAGTCTACGTACTGATCCAGGTGGGCTCGCCAACATGATGAGTCTAGATACTGATCCACGTGGGCTCGCCAACATGATGAGTCTACGTACTGATCCAGGTAGGCTCGCCAACATGATGAGTCTACATACTGATCCCGGTGGGCTCGCCAACATGATGAGTCTACGTACTGATCCAGGTGGGCTCGCCAACATGATGAGTCTAGATACTGATCCAGGTGGGCTCGCCAACATGATCAGTCTAGGTACTGATCCCGGTGGGCTCCTCAACATGATGAGTCTAGATACTGATCCAGGTGGGCTCGCCAACATGATGAGTCTAGATACTGATCCCGATGGGCTCGCCAACATGATGAGTCTAGATACTGATCCCGGTGGACTCGCCAACATGATGAGTCTAGATACTGATCCAGGTGGGCTCGCCAACATGAGGAGTATACGTACTGATCTAGGTGGCCTCGCCAACATGATGAGTCTACGTACTGATCCTGGTGGGCTCGCCAACGTTATGAGTCTACGTACTGATCCAGGTGGGCTCGCCAACATGATGAGTCTACGTACTGATCCAGGTGGGCTTGCCAACATGATGAGTCTACGTACTGATCCAGGTGGGCTTGCCAACATGATGAGTCTACGTACTGATCCAGGTGGGCTCGCGAACGTGATGAGTCTAGATACTGATCCCGGTGGGCTCGCCAAAATGATGAATCTAGATACTGATCCAGGTGGGCTCGCCAACATGATGAGTCTACGTACTGATCCAGGTGGGCTCGCGAAAGTGATGAGTCTAGATACTGATCCCGGTGGGCTTGCCAACATGATGAGTCTACGTACTGATCCAGGTAGGCTCGCCAACATGATGAGTCTACGTACTGATCCCGGTGGGCTCGCCAACATGATGAGTCTTGATACTGATCCTGGTGGGCTCGCCAACATGATGAGTCTACGTACTGATCCAGGTGGGCTCGCCAACATGATGAGTCTACGTACTAATCCCGGTGGGCTCGCCAACATGATGAGTCTACGTACTGATCCCGGTGGGCTCGCCAACATGATGAGTCTACGTACTGATCCAGGTGGGCTTGCCAACATGATGAGTCTACGTACTGATCCAGGTGGGCTCGCCAACATGATGAGTCTACGTACTGATCAAGGTGGGCTCGCGAACGTGATGAGTCTAGATACTGATCCAGGTGGGCTCGCCAACGTGATGAGTCTAGATACTGATCCAGGTGGGCTCGCCAACATGATGAGTCTACGTACTGATCCAGGTGGGCACGCGAAAGTGATGAGTCTAGATACTGATCCCGGTGGGCTTGCCAACATGATGAGTCTACGTACTGATCCAGGTAGGCTCGCCAACATGATGAGTCTACGTACTGATCCCCGTGGGCTCGCCAACATGATGAGTCTAGATACTGATCCAGGTGGGCTCGCCAATGTCATGAGTCTAGAGACTGATCCCAGTGGGCTCACCAACATGATGAGTCTACGTACTGATCCAGGTGGTCTCGCCAACGTGATGAGTCTACGTACTGATCCAGGTGGGCTCGCGAAAGTGATGAGTCTAGATACTGATCCCGGTGGGCTTGCCAACATGATGAGTCTACGTACTGATCCCGGAGGGCTCGCTGAAATGATGAGTCTAGATACTGATCCCGGTGGACTCGCCCACATGATGAGTCTAGATACTGATCCAGGTTGACTCGCCAACATGATGAGTCTAGATACTGATCCAGGTGGGCTCGCCAACATGATGAGTCTACGTACTGATCCAGGTGGGCTCGCCAACATGATCAGTCTAGGTACTGATCCCGGTGGGCTCCTCAACATGATGAGTCTAGATACTGATCCAGGTGGGCTCGCCAACATGATGAGTCTAGATACTGATCCCGATGGGCTCGCCAACATGATGAGTCTAGATACTGATCCCGGTGGACTCGCCAACATGATGAGTCTAGATACTGATCCAGGTGGGCTCGCCAACATGAGGAGTATACGTACTGATCTAGGTGGCCTCGCCAACATGATGAGTCTACGTACTGATCCTGGTGGGCTCGCCAACGTTATGAGTCTACGTACTGATCCAGGTGGGCTCGCCAACATGATGAGTCTACGTACTGATCCAGGTGGGCTTGCCAACATGATGAGTCTACGTACTGATCCAGGTGGGCTTGCCAACATGATGAGTCTACGTACTGATCCAGGTGGGCTCGCGAACGTGATGAGTCTAGATACTGATCCCGGTGGGCTCGCCAACATGATGAATCTAGATACTGATCCAGGTGGGCTCGCCAACATGATGAGTCTACGTACTGATCCAGGTGGGCTCGCGAAAGTGATGAGTCTAGATACTGATCCCGGTGGGCTTGCCAACATGATGAGTCTACGTACTGATCCAGGTAGGCTCGCCAACATGATGAGTCTACGTACTGATCCCGGTGGGCTCGCCAACATGATGAGTCTTGATACTGATCCTGGTGGGCTCGCCAACATGATGAGTCTACGTACTGATCCAGGTGGGCTCGCCAACATGATGAGTCTACGTACTAATCCCGGTGGGCTCGCCAACATGATGAGTCTACGTACTGATCCCGGTGGGCTCGCCAACATGATGAGTCTACGTACTGATCCAGGTGGGCTTGCCAACATGATGAGTCTACGTACTGATCCAGGTGGGCTCGCCAACATGATGAGTCTACGTACTGATCAAGGTGGGCTCGCGAACGTGATGAGTCTAGATACTGATCCAGGTGGGCTCGCCAACGTGATGAGTCTAGATACTGATCCAGGTGGGCTCGCCAACATGATGAGTCTACGTACTGATCCAGGTGGGCACGCGAAAGTGATGAGTCTAGATACTGATCCCGGTGGGCTTGCCAACATGATGAGTCTACGTACTGATCCAGGTAGGCTCGCCAACATGATGAGTCTACGTACTGATCCCCGTGGGCTCGCCAACATGATGAGTCTAGATACTGATCCAGGTGGGCTCGCCAATGTCATGAGTCTAGAGACTGATCCCAGTGGGCTCACCAACATGATGAGTCTACGTACTGATCCAGGTGGGCTCGCCAACATGATGAGTCTTGATACTGATCCAGGTGGGCTCGCCAACATGATGAGTCTACGTACTGATCCAGGTAGGCTCGCCAACATGATGAGTCTACGTACTGATCCCGGTGGGCTCGCCAACATGATGAGTCTACGTACTGATCCAGGTGGGCTCGCCAACATGATCAGTCTAGATACTGATCCAGGTGGGCTCGCCAACATGATGAGTCTAGATACTGATCCCGGTGTGCTCGCCAACATGATGAGTCTACGTACTGATCCAGATGGGCTCGCCAACATGATGAGTCTACGTACTGGTCCAGGTGGGCTCGCCAACGTGATGAGTCTACGTACTGATCCAGGTGGTTTCGCCAACATGATGAGTCTAGATACTGATCCTGGTGGGCTCGCCAACATCATGAGTCTAGATACTGATCCAGGTGGGCTCGCCAACATGATGAGTCTAGATACTGATCCAGGTGGGCTCGCTAACATGATGAGTCTAGATTCTGATCCAGGTGGGCTCGCCAACATGATGAGTCTAGATACTGATCCAGGTAGGCTCGCCAACATGATGAGTCTAGATACTGATCCAGGAAGGCTCGCCAACATGATGAGTCTACGTACTGATCCCGGTGGGCTCGCCAACGTGATGAGTCTACGTACTGATCCCGGTGGGCTCACCAACATGATGAGTCTACGTACTGATCCAGGTGGGCTCACCAACATGATGAGTCTAGATACTGATCCAGGTGGGCTCTCCAACGTGATGAGTCTAGATACTGATCCCGGTGGGCTCGCCAACATGATGAGTCTACGTACTGATCCAGGTGGGCTCGCCAACGTGATGAGTCTACGTACTGATCCCGGTAGGATCGCCAACATGATGAGTCTACGTACTGATCCCGGTGGGCTCGCCAACGTGATGACTCTACGTACTGATCCAGGTGGGCTCGCCAACATGATGAGTCTAGATACGGATCCATGTGGGCTCGCCAACGTGATGAGTCTAGATACTGATCCAGGTGGGCTCGCCAACATGATGAGTCTAGATACTGATCCAGGTGGACTCGCCAACATGATGAGCCTACGTACTGATCCCGGTGGGCTCACCAACATGATGAGTCTACGTACTGATCCAGGAGGGCTTACAAACATGATGAGTCTCCGTACTGATCCAGGTGGGCTCGCCAACGTGATGAGTTTAGATACTGATCCCGGTGGGCTCGCCAACATGATGAGTCTAGATACTGATCCAGGTGGGCTCGCCAACATGATGAGTCTACGTACTGATCCAGGTGGGCTCGCCAACGTGATGAGTCTACGTACTGATCCCGGTAGGATCGCCAACATGATGAGTCTACGTACTGATCCCGGTGGGCTCGCCAACGTGATGACTCTACGTACTGATCCAGGTGGGCTCGCCAACGTGATGAGTTTAGATACTGATCCCGGTGGGCTCGCCAACATGATAAGTCTAGATACTGATCCAGGTGGGCTCGCCAACATGATGAGTCTACGTACTGATCCAGGTGGGCTCGCGAAAGTGATGAGTCTAGATACTGATCCCGGTGGGCTTGCCAACATGATGAGTCTACGTACTGATCCAGGTAGGCTCGCCAACATGATGAGTCTACGTACTGATCCCGGTGGGCTCGCCAACATGATGAGTCTAGATACTGATCCAGGTGGGCTCGCCAATGTGATGAGTCTAGAGACTGATCCCAGTGGTCTCGCCAACATGATGAGTCTACGTACTGATCCAGGTGGGCTCGCCAACATGATGAGTCTACGTACTGATCCAGGTGGGCTCGCCAACGTGATGAGTCTACGTACTGATCCCGGTAGGATCGCCAACATGATGAGTCTACGTACTGATCCCGGTGGGCTCGCCAACGTGATGACTCTACGTACTGATCCAGGTGGGCTCGCCAACGTGATGAGTTTAGATACTGATCCCGGTGGGCTCGCCAACATGATGAGTCTAGATACTGATCCAGGTGGGCTCGCCAACATGATGAGTCTACGTACTGATCCAGGTGGGCTCGCGAAAGTGATGAGTCTAGATACTGATCCCGGTGGGCTTGCCAACATGATGAGTCTACGTACTGATCCAGGTAGGCTCGCCAACATGATGAGTCTACGTACTGATCCCGGTGGGCTCGCCAACATGATGAGTCTAGATACTGATCCAGGTGGGCTCGCCAATGTGATGAGTCTAGAGACTGATCCCAGTGGTCTCGCCAACATGATGAGTCTACGTACTGATCCAGGTGGGCTCGCCAACATGATGAGTCTAGATGCTGATCCACGTGGGCTCGCCAACATGATGAGTCTACGTACTGATCCAGGTAGGCTCGCCAACATGATGAGTCTACGTACTGATCCCGGTGGGCTCGCCAACATGATGAGTCTACGTACTGATCCAGGTGGGCTCGCCAACATGATGAGTCTAGATACTGATCCAGGTGGGCTCGCCAACATGATCAGTCTAGGTACTGATCCCGGTGGGCTCCTCAACACGATGAGTCTACGTACTGATCCTGGTGGACTCGCCAACGTGATGAGTCTAGATACTGATCCAGGTGGGCTCGCCAACATGATGAGTCTAGATACTGATCCCGGTGGGCTCGCCAACATGATGAGTCTAGATACTGATCCCGGTGGACTCGCCAACATGATGAGTCTACGTACTGATCCCGGTGGGATCGCCAACATGATGAGTCTACGTACTGATCCTGGTGGGCTCGCCAACGTGATGAGTCTACGTACTGATCCAGGTGGGCTCGCCAACATGATGAGTCTACGTACTGATCCAGGTGGGCTTGCCAACATGATGAGTCTACGTACTGATCCAGGTGGGCTTGCCAACATGATGAGTCTACGTACTGAACCAGGTGGGCTCGCGAACGTGATGAGTCTAGATACTGATCCCGGTGGGCTCGCCAACATGATGAATCTAGATACTGATCCAGGTGGGCTCGCCAACATGATGAGTCTACGTACTGATCCAGGTGGGCTCGCGAAAGTGATGAGTCTAGATACTGATCCCGGTGGGCTTGCCAACATGATGAGTCTACGTACTGATCCAGGTAGGCTCGCCAACATGATGAGTCTACGTACTGATCCCGCTGGGCTCGCCAACATGATGAGTCTAGATACTGATCCAGGTGGGCTCGCCAGTGTGATGAGTCTAGAGACTGATCCCGGTGGGCTCGCCAACATGATGAGTCTACGTACTGATCCAGGTGGGCTCGCCAACATGATGAGTCTTGATACTGATCCTGGTGGGCTCGCCAACATGATGAGTCTACGTACTGATCCAGGTGGGCTCGCCAACATGATGAGTCTACGTACTAATCCCGGTGGGCTCGCCAACATGATGAGTCTACGTACTGATCCAGGTGGGCTCGCCAACATGATCAGTCTAGATACTGATCCAGGTGGGCTCGCCAACATGAGGAGTATACGTACTGATCTAGGTGGCCTCGCCAAAATGATGAGTCTACGTACTGATCCTGGTGCGCTCGCCAACTTGATGAGTCTACGTACTGATCCAGGTGGGCTCGCCAACATGATGAGTCTACGTACTGATCCAGGTGGGCTTGCCAACATGATGAGTCTACGTACTGATCCAGGTGGGCTTGCCAACATGATGAGTCTACGTACTGATCCAGGTGGGCTCGCGAACGTGATGAGTCTAGATACTGATCCCGGTGGGCTCGCCAACATGATGAGTCTAGATAATTATCCAGGTGGGCTCGCCAACATGATGAGTCTACGTACTGATCCAGGTGGGCTCGCAAAAGTGATGAGTCTAGATACTGATCCCGGTGGACTTGCCAACATGATGAGTCTACGTACTGATCCAGGTAGGCTCGCCAACATGATGAGTCTACGTACTGATCCCGGTGGGCTCGCCAACATGATGAGTCTAGATACTGATCCAGGTGGGCTCGCCAATGTGATGAGTCTAGAGACTGATCCCAGTGGGCTCGCCAACATGATGAGTCTACGTACTGATCCAGGTGGGCTCGCCAACATGATGAGTCTTGATTCTGATCCAGGTGGGCTCGCCAACATGATGAGTCTACGTACTGATCCAGGTAGGCTCGCCAACATGATGAGTCTACGTACTAATCCCGGTGGGCTCGCCAACATGATGAGTCTACGTACTGATCCAGGTGGGCTCGCCAACATGATCAGTCTAGATACTGATCCAGGTGGGCTCGCCAACATGATCAGTCTAGGTACTGATCCCGGTGGGCTCCTCAACATGATGAGTCTAGATACTGATCCAGGTGGGATCGCCAACATGATGAGTCTAGATACTGATCCCGGTGGGCTCGCCAACATGATTAGTCTACGTACTGATCCAGATGGGCTCGCCAACATGATGAGTCTACGTACTGGTCCAGGTGGGCTCGCCAACGTGATGAGTCTACGTACTGATCCAGGTGGTTTCGCGAACGTGATGAGTCAAGATACTGATCCTGGTGGGCTCGCCAACATCATGAGTCTAGATACTGATCCAGGTGGGCTCGCCAACATGATGAGTCTAGATACTGATCCAGGTGGGCTCGCCAACATGATGAGTCTAGATTCTGATCCAGGTGGGCTCGCCAACATGATGAGTCTAGATACTGATCCAGGTAGGCTCGCCAACATGATGAGTCTACGTACTGATCCCGGTGGGCTCGCCAACGTGATGAGTCTAGATACTGATCCAGGTGGGCTCGCCAACATGATGAGTCTAGATACTGATCCAGGTGGACTCGCCAACATGATGAGTCTACGTACTGATCCAGGAGGGCTTACAAACATGATGAGTCTACGTACTGATCCAGGTGGGCTCGCCAACGTGATGAGTTTAGATACTGATCCCGGTGGGCTCGCCAACATGATGAGTCTAGATACTGATCCAGGTGGGCTCGCCAACATGATGAGTCTACGTACTGATCCAGGTGGGTTCGCGAAAGTGATGAGTCTAGATACTGATCCCGGTGGGCTTGCCAACATGATGAGTCTACGTACTGATCCAGGTAGGCTCGCCAACATGATGAGTCTACGTACTGATCCCGGTGGGCTCGCCAAGATGATGAGTCTAGATACTGATCCAGGCGGGCTTGCGAACGTGATGAGTCTAGCTACTGATCCCGGTGGGCTCGCCAACATGATGAGTCTAGATACTGATCCAGGTGGGCTCGCCAACATGATGAGTCTACGTACTGATCCAGGTGGGCTCGCAAAAGTGATGAGTCTAGATACTGATCCCGGTGGACTTGCCAACATGATGAGTCTACGTACTGATCCCGGTGGGCTCGCCAACATGATGAGTCTACGTACTCATCCAGGTGGGCTCGCCAACATGATGAGTCTAGATACTGATCCAGGTGGGCTCGCCAACATGATCAGTCTAGGTACTGATCCCGGTGGGCTCGCCAACATGATGAGTCTACGTACTGATCCGGGTGGGCTCGCCAACGTGATGAGTCTAGATACTGATCCCGGTGGGCTTGCCAACACGATGAGTCTACGTACTGATCCTGGTGGACTCGCCAACGTGATGAGTCTAGATACTGATCCAGGTGGGCTCGCCAACATGATGAGTCTACGTACGGATCCCGGTGGGCTCGCCAACATGATGAGTCTAGATACTGATCCCGGTGGACTCGCCAACATGATGAGTCTACGTACTGATCCCGGTGGGATCGCCAACATGATGAGTCTACGTACTGATCCTGGTGGGCTCGCCAACGTGATGAGTCTACGTACTGATCCAGGTGGGCTCGCCAACATGATGAGTCTACGTACTGATCCAGGTGGGCTTGCCAACATGATGAGTCTACGTACTGATCCAGGTGGGCTTGCCAACATGATGAGTCTACGTACTGATCCAGGTGGGCTCGCGAACGTGATGAGTCTAGATACTGATCCCGGTGGGCTCGCCAACATGATGAATCTAGATACTGATCCAGGTGGGCTCGCCAACATGATGAGTCTACGTACTGATCCAGGTGGGCTCGCGAAAGTGATGAGTCTAGATACTGATCCCGGTGGGCTTGCCAACATGATGAGTCTACGTACTGATCCAGGTTGGCTCGCCAACATGATGAGTCTACGTACTGATCCCGGTGGGCTCGCAAACATGATGAGTCTAGATACTGATCCAGGTGGGCTCGCCAGTGTGATGAGTCTAGAGACTTATCCCGGTGGGCTCGCCAACATGATGAGTCTACGTACTGATCCAGGTGGGCTCGCCAACATGATGAGTCTTGATACTGATCCTGGTGGGCTCGCCAACATGATGAGTCTACGTACTGATCCAGGTGGGCTCGCCAACATGATGAGTCTACGTACTAATCCCGGTGGGCTCGCCAACATGATGAGTCTACGTACTGATCCAGGTGGGCTCGCCAACATGATCAGTCTAGATACTGATCCAGGTGGGCTCGCCAACATGAGGAGTATACGTACTGATCTAGGTGGCCTCGCCAAAATGATGAGTCTACGTACTGATCCTGGTGGGCTCGCCAACGTGATGAGTCTACGTACTGATCCAGGTGGGCTCGCCAACATGATGAGTCTACGTACTGATCCAGGTGGGCTTGCCAACATGATGAGTCTACGTACTGATCCAGGTGGGCTTGCCAACATGATGAGTCTACGTACTGATCCAGGTGGGCTCGCCAACGTGATGAGTTTAGATACTGATCCCGGTGGGCTCGCCAACATGATGAGTCTAGATACTGATCCAGGTGGGCTCGCCAACATGATGAGTCTACGTACTGATCCAGGTGGGTTCGCGAAAGTGATGAGTCTAGATACTGATCCCGGTGGGCTTGCCAACATGATGAGTCTACGTACTGATCCAGGTAGGCTCGCCAACATGATGAGTCTACGTACTGATCCCGGTGGGCTCGCCAAGATGATGAGTCTAGATACTGATCCAGGCGGGCTTGCGAACGTGATGAGTCTAGCTACTGATCCCGGTGGGCTCGCCAACATGATGAGTCTAGATACTGATCCAGGTGGGCTCGCCAACATGATGAGTCTACGTACTGATCCAGGTGGGCTCGCAAAAGTGATGAGTCTAGATACTGATCCCGGTGGACTTGCCAACATGATGAGTCTACGTACTGATCCCGGTGGGCTCGCCAACATGATGAGTCTACGTACTCATCCAGGTGGGCTCGCCAACATGATGAGTCTAGATACTGATCCAGGTGGGCTCGCCAACATGATCAGTCTAGGTACTGATCCCGGTGGGCTCGCCAACATGATGAGTCTACGTACTGATCCGGGTGGGCTCGCCAACGTGATGAGTCTAGATACTGATCCCGGTGGGCTTGCCAACACGATGAGTCTACGTACTGATCCTGGTGGACTCGCCAACGTGATGAGTCTAGATACTGATCCAGGTGGGCTCGCCAACATGATGAGTCTACGTACGGATCCCGGTGGGCTCGCCAACATGATGAGTCTAGATACTGATCCCGGTTGACTCGCCAACATGATGAGTCTACGTACTGATCCCGGTGGGATCGCCAACATGATGAGTCTACGTACTGATCCTGGTGGGCTCGCCAACGTGATGAGTCTACGTACTGATCCAGGTGGGCTCGCCAACATGATGAGTCTACGTACTGATCCAGGTGGGCTTGCCAACATGATGAGTCTACGTACTGATCCAGGTGGGCTTGCCAACATGATGAGTCTACGTACTGATCCAGGTGGGCTCGCGAACGTGATGAGTCTAGATACTGATCCCGGTGGGCTCGCCAACATGATGAATCTAGATACTGATCCAGGTGGGCTCGCCAACATGATGAGTCTACGTACTGATCCAGGTGGGCTCGCGAAAGTGATGAGTCTAGATACTGATCCCGGTGGGCTTGCCAACATGATGAGTCTACGTACTGATCCAGGTTGGCTCGCCAACATGATGAGTCTACGTACTGATCCCGGTGGGCTCGCAAACATGATGAGTCTAGATACTGATCCAGGTGGGCTCGCCAGTGTGATGAGTCTAGAGACTGATCCCGGTGGGCTCGCCAACATGATGAGTCTACGTACTGATCCAGGTGGGCTCGCCAACATGATGAGTCTTGATACTGATCCTGGTGGGCTCGCCAACATGATGAGTCTACGTACTGATCCAGGTGGGCTCGCCAACATGATGAGTCTACGTACTAATCCCGGTGGGCTCGCCAACATGATGAGTCTACGTACTGATCCAGGTGGGCTCGCCAACATGATCAGTCTAGATACTGATCCAGGTGGGCTCGCCAACATGAGGAGTATACGTACTGATCTAGGTGGCCTCGCCAAAATGATGAGTCTACGTACTGATCCTGGTGGGCTCGCCAACGTGATGAGTCTACGTACTGATCCAGGTGGGCTCGCCAACATGATGAGTCTACGTACTGATCCAGGTGGGCTTGCCAACATGATGAGTCTACGTACTGATCCAGGTGGGCTTGCCAACATGATGAGTCTACGTACTGATCCAGGTGGGCTCGCGAACGTGATGAGTCTAGATACTGATCCCGGTGGGCTCGCCAACATGATGAGTCTAGATAATTATCCAGGTGGGCTCGCCAACATGATGAGTCTACGTACTGATCCAGGTGGGCTCGCAAAAGTGATGAGTCTAGATACTGATCCCGGTGGACTTGCCAACATGATGAGTCTACGTACTGATCCAGGTAGGCTCGCCAACATGATGAGTCTACGTACTGATCCCGGTGGGCTCGCCAACATGATGAGTCTAGATACTAATCCAGGTGGGCTCGCCAATGTGATGAGTCTAGAGACTGATCCCAGTGGGCTCGCCAACATGATGAGTCTACGTACTGATCCAGGTGGGCTCGCCAACATGATGAGTCTTGATTCTGATCCAGGTGGGCTCGCCAACATGATGAGTCTACGTACTGATCCAGGTAGGCTCGCCAACATGATGAGTCTACGTACTAATCCCGGTGGGCTCGCCAACATGATGAGTCTACGTACTGATCCAGGTGGGCTCGCCAACATGATCAGTCTAGATACTGATCCAGGTGGGCTCGCCAACATGATCAGTCTAGGTACTGATCCCGGTGGGCTCCTCAACATGATGAGTCTAGATACTGATCCAGGTGGGATCGCCAACATGATGAGTCTAGATACTGATCCCGGTGGGCTCGCCAACGTGATTAGTCTACGTACTGATCCAGATGGGCTCGCCAACATGATGAGTCTACGTACTGGTCCAGGTGGGCTCGCCAACGTGATTAGTCTACGTACTGATCCAGGTGGTTTCGCGAACGTGATGAGTCAAGATACTGATCCTGGTGGGCTCGCCAACATCATGAGTCTAGATACTGATCCAGGTGGGCTCGCCAACATGATGAGTCTAGATACTGATCCAGGTGGGCTCGCCAACATGATGAGTCTAGATTCTGATCCAGGTGGGCTCGCCAACATGATGAGTCTAGATACTGATCCAGGTAGGCTCGCCAACATGATGAGTCTACGTACTGATCCCGGTGGGCTCGCCAACGTGATGAGTCTACGTACTGATCCCGGTGGGCTCGCCAACATGATGAGTCTACGTACTGATCCAGGTGGGCTCACCAACATGATGAGTCTAGATACTGATCCAGGTGGGCTCGCCAACGTGATGAGTCTAGATACTGATCCCGGTGGGCTCGCCAACATGATGAGTCTACGTACTGATCCAGGTGGGCTCGCCAACGTGATGAGTCTACGCACTGATCCCGGTAGGATCGCCAACATGATGAGTCTACGTACTGATCCCGGTGGGCTCGCCAACGTGATGAGTCTACGTACTGATCCAGGTGGGCTCGCCAACATGATGAGTCTAGATACGGATCCAGGTGGGCTCGCCAACGTGATGAGTCTAGATACTGATCCAGGTGGGCTCGCCAACATGATGAGTCTAGATACTGATCCAGGTGGACTCGCCAACATGATGAGTCTACGTACTGATCCAGGAGGGCTTACAAACATGATGAGTCTACGTACTGATCCAGGTGGGCTCGCCAACGTGATGAGTTTAGATACTGATCCCGGTGGGCTCGCCAACATGATGAGTCTAGATACTGATCCAGGTGGGCTCGCCAACATGATGAGTCTACGTACTGATCCAGGTGGGTTCGCGAAAGTGATGAGTCTAGATACTGATCCCGGTGGGCTTGCCAACATGATGAGTCTACGTACTGATCCAGGTAAGCTCGCCAACATGATGAGTCTACGTACTGATCCCGGTGGGCTCGCCAAGATGATGAGTCTAGATACTGATCCAGGCGGGCTCGCGAACGTGATGAGTCTAGATACTGATCCCGGTGGGCTCGCCAACATGATGAGTCTAGATACTGATCCAGGTGGGCTCGCCAACATGATGAGTCTACGTACTGATCCAGGTGGGCTCGCAAAAGTGATGAGTCTAGATACTGATCCCGGTGGACTTGCCAACATGATGAGTCTACGTACTGATCCCGGTGGGCTCGCCAACATGATGAGTCTACGTACTCATCCAGGTGGGCTCGCCAACATGATGAGTCTAGATACTGATCCAGGTGGGCTCGCCAACATGATCAGTCTAGGTACTGATCCCGGTGGGCTCGCCAACATGATGAGTCTACGTACTGATCCGGGTGGGCTCGCCAACGTGATGAGTCTAGATACTGATCCCGGTGGGCTCGCCAACACGATGAGTCTACGTACTGATCCTGGTGGACTCGCCAACGTGATGAGTCTAGATACTGATCCAGGTGGGCTCGCCAACATGATGAGTCTACGTACGGATCCCGGTGGGCTCGCCAACATGATGAGTCTAGATACTGATCCCGGTGGACTCGCCAACATGATGAGTCTACGTACGGATCCCGGTGGGCTCGCCAACATGATGAGTCTAGATACTGATCCCGGTGGACTCGCCAACATGATGAGTCTACGTACTGATCCCGGTGGGCTCGCCAACATGATGAGTCTAGATACTGATCCCGGTGGACTCGCCAACATGATGAGTCTACGTACTGATCCAGGTGGTTTCGCCAACGTGATGAGTCTAGATACTGATCCTGGTGGGCTCGCCAACATCATGAGTCTAAATACTGATACAGGGGGACTCCCCAACATGATGAGTCTACGTACTGATACAGGTGGACTCCCCAACATGATGAGTCTACGTACTGATCCCGGTGGGCTCGCCAACATGATGAGTCTAGATACTGATCCCGGTGGACTCGCCAACATGATGAGTCTACGTACTGATCCAGGTGGTTTCGCCAACGTGATGAGTCTAGATACTGATCCCGGTGGACTCGCCAACATGATGAGTCTACGTACTGATCCCGGTGGGCTCGCCAACATGATGAGTCTAGATACTGATCCCGGTGGACTCGCCAACATGATGAGTCTACGTACTGATCCAGGTGGTTTCGCCAACGTGATGAGTCTAGATACTGATCCTGGTGGGCTCGCCAACATCATGAGTCTAAATACTGATACAGGGGGACTCCCCAACATGATGAGTCTACGTACTGATACAGGTGGACTCCCCAACATGATGAGTCTACGTACTGATCCCGGTGGGCTCGCCAACATGATGAGTCTAGATACTGATCCCGGTGGACTCGCCAACATGATGAGTCTACGTACTGATCCAGGTGGTTTCGCCAACGTGATGAGTCTAGATACTGATCCTGGTGGGCTCGCCAACATCATGAGTCTAAATACTGATACAGGGGGACTCCCCAACATGATGAGTCTACGTACTGATACAGGTGGACTCCCCAACATGATGAGTCTACGTACTGATCCAGGTGGACTCGCCAACGTGTTGAGTCTACGTACTGATCCCAGTGGGCTCGCCAACATGATGAATCTACGTACTGGTCCAGGTGGGCTCGCCAACGTGATGAGTCTACGTACTGATCCAGGTGGTTTCGCCAACGTGATGAGTCTAGATACTGATCCCGGTGGGCTCGCCAACATGATGAGTCTAGATACTGATCCAGGTGGGCTCGCCAACATGATGAGTCTACGTACTGATCCAGGTGGGCTCGCAAAAGTGATGAGTCTAGATACTGATCCCGGTGGACTTGCCAACATGATGAGTCTACGTACTGATCCCGGTGGGCTCGCCAACATGATGAGTCTACGTACTCATCCAGGTGGGCTCGCCAACATGATGAGTCTAGATACTGATCCAGGTGGGCTCGCCAACATGATCAGTCTAGGTACTGATCCCGGTGGGCTCGCCAACATGATGAGTCTACGTACTGATCCGGGTGGGCTCGCCAACGTGATGAGTCTAGATACTGATCCCGGTGGGCTCGCCAACACGATGAGTCTACGTACTGATCCTGGTGGACTCGCCAACGTGATGAGTCTAGATACTGATCCAGGTGGGCTCGCCAACATGATGAGTCTACGTACGGATCCCGGTGGGCTCGCCAACATGATGAGTCTAGATACTGATCCCGGTGGACTCGCCAACATGATGAGTCTACGTACGGATCCCGGTGGGCTCGCCAACATGATGAGTCTAGATACTGATCCCGGTGGACTCGCCAACATGATGAGTCTACGTACTGATCCCGGTGGGCTCGCCAACATGATGAGTCTAGATACTGATCCCGGTGGACTCGCCAACATGATGAGTCTACGTACTGATCCAGGTGGTTTCGCCAACGTGATGAGTCTAGATACTGATCCTGGTGGGCTCGCCAACATCATGAGTCTAAATACTGATACAGGGGGACTCCCCAACATGATGAGTCTACGTACTGATACAGGTGGACTCCCCAACATGATGAGTCTACGTACTGATCCCGGTGGGCTCGCCAACATGATGAGTCTAGATACTGATCCCGGTGGACTCGCCAACATGATGAGTCTACGTACTGATCCAGGTGGTTTCGCCAACGTGATGAGTCTAGATACTGATCCTGGTGGGCTCGCCAACATCATGAGTCTAAATACTGATACAGGGGGACTCCCCAACATGATGAGTCTACGTACTGATACAGGTGGACTCCCCAACATGATGAGTCTACGTACTGATCCAGGTGGACTCGCCAACGTGTTGAGTCTACGTACTGATCCCAGTGGGCTCGCCAACATGATGAATCTACGTACTGGTCCAGGTGGGCTCACCAACGTGATGAGTCTACGTACTGATCCAGGTGGTTTCGCCAACGTGATGAGTCTAGATACTGATCCTGGTGGGCTCGCCAACATCATGAGTCTAGATACTGATCCAAGGGGGCTCGCCAACATGATGAGTCTAGATACTGATCCAGGTGGGCTCGCCAACATGATGAGTCTAGATTCTGATCCAGGTGGGCTCGCCAACATGATGAGTCTAGATACTGATCCAGGTGGGCTCGCCAACGTGATGAGTCTACGTACTGATCCTGGTGGGCTCCCCAATGTGATGAGTCTAGATACTGATCCCGGTGGGCTCGCCAACGTGATGAGTCTAGATACTGATCCGGGTGGGCTCGCCAACGTGATGAGTCTAGATACTGATCCAGGTGGGCTCGCCAACATGATGAGTCTACGTACTGATCCCGGTGGGCTCGCCAACGTGATGAGTCTAGATACTGATCCCGGTGGGCTCGCCAACGTGATGAGTCTAGATACTGATCCAGGTGGGCTCGCCAACATGATGAGTCTACGTACGGATCCCGGTGGGCTCGCCAACATGATGAGTCTAGATACTGATCCCGGTGGACTCGCCAACATGATGAGTCTACGTACTGATCCCGGTGGGCTCGCCAACGTGATGAGTCTACGTACTGATCCCGGTGGGCTCGCCAACATGATGAGTCTACGTACTGATCCTGGTGGACTCGCCAACATGATGAGTCTACGTACTGATCCAGGTGGGCTCGCCAACATCATGCGTCTAGATATTGATCCAGGTGGGCTCGCCAACATGATGAGTCTAGATACTGATCCAGGTGGGCTCGCCAACATGATGAGTCTAGATACTGGTCCAGGTGGGCTCGCCAACGTGATGAGTCTACGTACTTATCCAGGTGGTTTCACCAACGTGATGAGTCTAGATACTGATCCTGGTGGGCTCGCCAACATCATGAGTCTAGATACTGATCCAAGTGGGCTCGCCAACATGATGAGTCTAGATACTGATCCAGGTGGGCTCGCCAACATGATGAGTCTAGATTCTGATCCAGGTGGGCTCGCCAACATGATGAGTCTAGATACTGATCCAGGTGGGCTCGCCAACGTGATGAGTCTACGTACTGATCCAGGTGGGCTCGCCAATGTGATGAGTCTAGATACTGATCCCGGTGGGCTCGCGGACGTGATGAGTCTAGATACTGATCCGGGTGGGCTCTCCAACGTGATGAGTCTAGATACTGATCCCGGTGGGCTTGCCAACATGATGAGTCTACGTACTGATCCAGGTGGACTCGCCAACATGATGAGTCTAGATACTGATCCCGGTGGGCTCGCCAACATGATGAGTCTACGTACTGATCCCGGTGGGCTCGCCAACGTGATGAGTCTACGTACTGATCCAGGTGGGCTCGCCAACGTGATGAGTCTAGATACTGATCCAGGTTGGCTCGGCAACATGATGAGTCTACGTACGGATCCCGGTGGGCTCGCCAACATGATGAGTCTAGATACTGATCCCGGTGGACTCGCCAACATGATGAGTCTACGTACTGATCCCGGTGGGCACGCCAACGTGATGAGTCTACGTACTGATCCCGGTGGGCTCGCCAACGTGATGAGTCTACGTACTGATCCAGGTGGGCTCGCCAACATGATGAGTCTACGTACTGATCCAGGTGGTTTCGCCAACGTGATGAGACTAGATACTGATCCTGGTGGGCTCGCCAACATCATGCGTCTAGATATTGATCCAGGTGGGCTCGCCAACATGATGAGTCTAGATACTGATCCAGGTGGGCTCGCCAACATGATGAGTGTAGATTCTGATCAAGGTGGGCTTCGCCAACATGATGAGTCTAGATACTGATCCAGGTGGGCTCGCCAACATGATGAGTCTAAGTACTGATCCCGGTGGGCTCGCCAACGTGATGAGTCTACGTACTGATCCCGGTGGGCTCGCAAACATGATGAGTCTACGTACTGATCCAGGTGGGCTCGCCAACATGATGAGTCTAGATACTGATCCAGGTGGGCTCGCCAACATGATGAGTCTAGATTCTGATCCAGGTGGGCTCGCCAACATGATGAGTCTAGATACTGATCCAGGTGGGCTCGCCAACATGATGAGTCTAAGTACTGATCCCGGTATGCTCGCCAACGTGATGAGTCTACGTACTGATCCCGGTGGGCTCGCCAACATGATGAGTCTACGTACTGATCCAGGTGGGCTCGCCAACATGATGAGTCTACGTACTGATCCAGGTGGGCTTGCCAACATGATGAGTCTACGTACTGATCCAGGTGGGCTCGCGAACGTGATGAGTCTAGATACTGATCCCGGTGGGCTTGCCAACATGATGAGTCTAGATACTGATCCAGGTGGGCTCGCCAACATGATGAGTCTACGTACTGATCCAGGTAGGCTCGCCAATGTGATGAGTCTAGAGACTGATCCCAGTGGGCTCGCCAACATGATGAGTCTACGTACTGATCTAGGTGGGCTCGCCAACATGATGAGTCTTGATACTGATCCTGGTGGGCTCGCCAACATGATGAGTCTACGTACTGATCCAGGTGGGCTCGCCAACATGATGAGTCTACGTACTAATCCCGGTGGGCTCGCCAACATGATGAGTCTACGTACTGATCCAGGTGGGCTCGCCAACATGATCAGTCTAGATACTGATCCAGGTGGGCTCGCCAACATGAGGAGTATACGTACTGATCTAGGTGGCCTCGCCAACATGATGAGTCTACGTACTGATCCTGGTGGGCTCGCCAACGTGATGAGTCTACGTACTGATCCAGGTGGGCTCGCCAACATGATGAGTCTACGTACTGATCCAGGTGGGCTTGCCAACATGATGAGTCTACGTACTGATCCAGGTGGGCTTGCCAACATGATGAGTCTAGATACTGATCCAGGCGGGCTCGCGAACGTGATGAGTCTAGATACTGATCCCGGTGGGCTCGCCAACATGATGAGTCTAGATACTGATCCAGGTGGGCTCGCCAACATGATGAGTCTACGTACTGATCCAGGTGGGCTCGCAAAAGTGATGAGTCTAGATACTGATCCCGGTGGACTTGCCAACATGATGAGTCTACGTACTGATCCAGGTAGGCTCGCCAACATGATGAGTCTACGTACTGATCCCGGTGGGCTCGCCAACATGATGAGTCTAGATACTGATCCAGGTGGGCTCGCCAATGTGATGAGTCTATAGACTGATCCCAGTGGGCTCGCCAACATGATGAGTCTAGATACTGATCCAGGTGGGCTCGCCAACATGATGAGTCTTGATACTGATCCAGGTGGGCTCTCCAACATGATGAGTCTACGTACTGATCCAGGTAGGCTCGCCAACATGATGAGTCTACGTACTAATCCCGGTGGGCTCGCCAACATGATGAGTCTACGTACTGATCCAGGTGGGCTCGCCAACATGATCAGTCTAGATACTGATCCAGGTGGGCTCGCCAACATGATCAGTCTAGGTACTGATCCCGGTGGGCTCCTCAACATGATGAGTCTAGATACTGATCCAGGTGGGATCGCCAACATGATGAGTCTAGATACTGATCCCGGTGGGCTCGCCAACATGATTAGTCTACGTACTGATCCAGGTGGGCTCGCCAACATGATGAGTCTACGTACTGGTCCAGGTGGGCTCGCCAACGTGATGAGTCTACGTACTGATCCAGGTGGTTTCGCGAACGTGATGAGTCTAGATACTGATCCTGGTGGGCTCGCCAACATCATGAGTCTAGATACTGATCCAGGTGGGCTCGCCAACATGATGAGTCTAGATACTAATCCAGGAGGGCTTACAAACATGATGAGTCTACGTACTGATCCAGGTGGGCTCGCCAACGTGATGAGTTTAGATACTGATCCCGGTGGGCTCGCCAACATGATGAGTCTAGATACTGATCCAGGTGGGCTCGCCAACATGATGAGTCTACGTACTGATCCAGGTGGGCTCGCGAAAGTGATGAGTCTAGATACTGATCCCGGTGGACTTGCCAACATGATGAGTCTACGTACTGATCCAGGTAGGCTCGCCAACATGATGAGTCTACGTACTGATCCCGGTGGGCTCGCCAACATGATGAGTCTAGATACTGATCCAGGTGGGCTCGCCAATGTGATGAGTCTAGAGACTGATCCCAGTGGGCTCGCCAACATGATGAGTCTACGTACTGATCCAGGTGGGCTCGCCAACATGATGAGTCTAGATACTGATCCAGGTGGGCTCGCCAACATGACGAGTCTACGTACTGTTCCAGGTAGGCTCGCCAACGTGATGAGTCTAGATACTGATCCCGGTGGGCTCGCCAACGTGATGAGTCTAGATACTGATCCAGGTGGGCTCGCCAACATGATGAGTCTACGTACGGATCCCGGTGGGCTCGCCAACATGATGAGTCTAGATACTGATCCCGGTGGACTCGCCAACATGATGAGTCTACGTACTGATCCCGGTGGGCTCGCCAACGTGATGAGTCTACGTACTGATCCCGGTGGGCTCGCCAACATGATGAGTCTACGTACTGATCCTGGTGGACTCGCCAACATGATGAGTCTACGTACTGATCCAGGTGGGCTCGCCAACATCATGCGTCTAGATATTGATCCAGGTGGGCTCGCCAACATGATGAGTCTAGATACTGATCCAGGTGGGCTCGCCAACATGATGAGTCTAGATACTGGTCCAGGTGGGCTCGCCAACGTGATGAGTCTACGTACTTATCCAGGTGGTTTCACCAACTTGATGAGTCTAGATACTGATCCTGGTGGGCTCGCCAACATCATGAGTCTAGATACTGATCCAAGTGGGCTCGCCAACATGATGAGTCTAGATACTGATCCAGGTGGGCTCGCCAACATGATGAGTCTAGATTCTGATCCAGGTGGGCTCGCCAACATGATGAGTCTAGATACTGATCCAGGTGGGCTCGCCAACGTGATGAGTCTACGTACTGATCCAGGTGGGCTCGCCAATGTGATGAGTCTAGATACTGATCCCGGTGGGCTCGCGGACGTGATGAGTCTAGATACTGATCCGGGTGGGCTCGCCAACGTGATGAGTCTAGATACTGATCCCGGTGGGCTTGCCAACATGATGAGTCTACGTACTGATCCAGGTGGACTCGCCAACATGATGAGTCTAGATACTGATCCCGGTGGGCTCGCCAACATGATGAGTCTACGTACTGATCCCGGTGGGCTCGCCAACGTGATGAGTCTACGTACTGATCCAGGTGGGCTCGCCAACGTGATGAGTCTAGATACTGATCCAGGTTGGCTCGGCAACATGATGAGTCTACGTACGGATCCCGGTGGGCTCGCCAACATGATGAGTCTAGATACTGATCCCGGTGGACTCGCCAACATGATGAGTCTACGTACTGATCCCGGTGGGCACGCCAACGTGATGAGTCTACGTACTGATCCCGGTGGGCTCGCCAACGTGATGAGTCTACGTACTGATCCAGGTGGGCTCGCCAACATGATGAGTCTACGTACTGATCCAGGTGGTTTCGCCAACGTGATGAGACTAGATACTGATCCTGGTGGGCTCGCCAACATCATGCGTCTAGATATTGATCCAGGTGGGCTCGCCAACATGATGAGTCTAGATACTGATCCAGGTGGGCTCGCCAACATGATGAGTGTAGATTCTGATCAAGGTGGGCTTCGCCAACATGATGAGTCTAGATACTGATCCAGGTGGGCTCGCCAACATGATGAGTCTAAGTACTGATCCCGGTGGGCTCGCCAACGTGATGAGTCTACGTACTGATCCCGGTGGGCTCGCAAACATGATGAGTCTACGTACTGATCCAGGTGGGCTCGCCAACATGATGAGTCTAGATACTGATCCAGGTGGGCTCGCCAACATGATGAGTCTAGATTCTGATCCAGGTGGGCTCGCCAACATGATGAGTCTAGATACTGATCCAGGTGGGCTCGCCAACATGATGAGTCTAAGTACTGATCCCGGTATGCTCGCCAACGTGATGAGTCTACGTACTGATCCCGGTGGGCTCGCCAACATGATGAGTCTACGTACTGATCCAGGTGGGCTCGCCAACATGATGAGTCTACGTACTGATCCAGGTGGGCTTGCCAACATGATGAGTCTACGTACTGATCCAGGTGGGCTCGCGAACGTGATGAGTCTAGATACTGATCCCGGTGGGCTTGCCAACATGATGAGTCTAGATACTGATCCAGGTGGGCTCGCCAACATGATGAGTCTACGTACTGATCCAGGTAGGCTCGCCAATGTGATGAGTCTAGAGACTGATCCCAGTGGGCTCGCCAACATGATGAGTCTACGTACTGATCCAGGTGGGCTCGCCAACATGATGAGTCTTGATACTGATCCTGGTGGGCTCGCCAACATGATGAGTCTACGTACTAATCCCGGTGGGCTAGCCAACATGATGAGTCTACGTACTGATCCAGGTGGGCTCGCCAACATGATCAGTCTAGATACTGATCCAGGTGGGCTCGCCAACATGAGGAGTATACGTACTGATCCAGGTGGGCTTGCCAACATGATGAGTCTAGATACTGATCCAGGCGGGCTCGCGAACGTGATGAGTCTAGATACTGATCCCGGTGGGCTCGCCAACATGATGAGTCTAGATACTGATCCAGGTGGGCTCGCCAACATGATGAGTCTACGTACTGATCCAGGTGGGCTCGCAAAAGTGATGAGTCTAGATACTGATCCCGGTGGACTTGCCAACATGATGAGTCTACGTACTGATCCAGGTAGGCTCGCCAACATGATGAGTCTACGTACTGATCCCGGTGGGCTCGCCAACATGATGAGTCTAGATACTGATCCAGGTGGGCTCGCCAATGTGATGAGTCTATAGACTGATCCCAGTGGGCTCGCCAACATGATGAGTCTAGATACTGATCCAGGTGGGCTCGCCAACATGATGAGTCTTGATACTGATCCAGGTGGGCTCTCCAACATGATGAGTCTACGTACTGATCCAGGTAGGCTCGCCAACATGATGAGTCTACGTACTAATCCCGGTGGGCTCGCCAACATGATGAGTCTACGTACTGATCCAGGTGGGCTCGCCAACATGATCAGTCTAGATACTGATCCAGGTGGGCTCGCCAACATGATCAGTCTAGGTACTGATCCCGGTGGGCTCCTCAACATGATGAGTATAGATACTGATCCAGGTGGGATCGCCAACATGATGAGTCTAGATACTGATCCCGGTGGGCTCGCCAACATGATTAGTCTACGTACTGATCCAGGTGGGCTCGCCAACATGATGAGTCTACGTACTGGTCCAGGTGGGCTCGCCAACGTGATGAGTCTACGTACTGATCCAGGTGGTTTCGCGAACGTGATGAGTCTAGATACTGATCCTGGTGGGCTCGCCAACATCATGAGTCTAGATACTGATCCAGGTGGGCTCGCCAACATGATGAGTCTAGATACTAATCCAGGAGGGCTTACAAACATGATGAGTCTACGTACTGATCCAGGTGGGCTCGCCAACGTGATGAGTTTAGATACTGATCCCGGTGGGCTCGCCAACATGATGAGTCTAGATACTGATCCAGGTGGGCTCGCCAACATGATGAGTCTACGTACTGATCCAGGTGGGCTCGCGAAAGTGATGAGTCTAGATACTGATCCCGGTGGACTTGCCAACATGATGAGTCTACGTACTGATCCAGGTAGGCTCGCCAACATGATGAGTCTACGTACTGATCCCGGTGGGCTCGCCAACATGATGAGTCTAGATACTGATCCAGGTGGGCTCGCCAATGTGATGAGTCTAGAGACTGATCCCAGTGGGCTCGCCAACATGATGAGTCTACGTACTGATCCAGGTGGGCTCGCCAACATGATGAGTCTAGATACTGATCCAGGTGGGCTCGCCAACATGATGAGTCTACGTACTGTTCCAGGTAGGCTCGCCAACATGATGAGTCTACGTACTGATCCCGGTGGGCTCGCCAACATGATGAGTCTACGTACTCATCCAGGTGGGCTCGCCAACATGATGAGTCTAGATACTGATCCAGGTGGGCTCGCCAACATGATCAGTCTAGGTACTGATCCCGGTGGGCTCGCCAACATGATGAGTCTACGTACGGATCCCGGTGGGCTCGTCAACATGATGAGTCTAGATACTGATCCCGGTGGACTCGCCAACATGATGAGTCTACGTACTGATCCGGGTGGGCTCGCCAACGTGATGAGTCTAGATACTGATCCCGGTGGGCTTGCCAACACGATGAGTCTACGTACTGATCCTGGTGGACTCGCCAACGTGATGAGTCTAGATACTGATCCAGGTGGGCTCGCCAACATGATGAGTCTACGTACGGATCCCGGTGGGCTCGCCAACATGATGAGTCTAGATACTGATCCCGGTAGACTCGCCAACATGATGAGTCTACGTACTGATCCCGGTGGGATCGCCAACATGATGAGTCTACGTACTGATCCAGGTGGTTTCGCCAACGTGATGAGTCTAGATACTGATCCTGGTGGGCTCGCCAACATCATGAGTCTAAATACTGATACAGGTGGACTCCCCAACATGATGAGTCTACGTACTGATACAGGTGGACTCCCCAACATGATGAGTCTACGTACTGATCCAGGTGGACTCGCCAACGTGTGGAGTCTACGTACTGATCCCAGTGGGCTCGCCAACATGATGAATCTACGTACTGGTCCAGGTGGGCTCGCCAACCTGATGAGTCTACGTACTGATCCAGGTGGTTTCGCCAACGTGATGAGTCTAGATACTGATCCATGTGGGCTCGCCAACATCATGAGTCTAGATACTGATCCAAGTGGGCTCGCCAACATGATGAGTCTAGATACTGATCCAGGTGGGCTCGCCAACATGATGAGTCTAGATTCTGATCCAGGTGGGCTCGCCAACATGATGAGTCTAGATACTGATCCAGGTGGGCTCGCCAACGTGATGAGTCTACGTACTGATCCTGGTGGGCTCCCCAATGTGATGAGTCTAGATACTGATCCAGGTTGGCTCGCCAACATGATGAGTCTACGTACTGATCCTGGTGGGCTCCCCAATGTGATGAGTCTAGATACTGATCCAGGTTGGCTCGCCAACATGATGAGTCTACGTACGGATCCCGGTGGGCTCGCCAACATGATGAGTCTAGATACTGATCCCGGTGGACTCGCCAACGTGATGAGTCTACGTACTGATCCCGGTGGGCTCGCCAACGTGATGAGTCTACGTACTGATCCAGGTGGGCTCGCCAACATGATGAGTCTACGTACTGATCCAGGTGGTTTCGCCAACGTGATGAGTCTAGATACTGATCCTGGTGGGCTCGCCAACATCATGCGTCTAGATATTGATCCAGGTGGGCTCGCCAACATGATGAGTCTAGATACTGATCCAGGTGGCCTCGCCAACATGATGAGTCTAGATTCTGATCCAGGTGGGCTCGCCAACATGATGAGTCTAGATACTGATCCAGGTGGGCTCGCCAACATGATGAGTCTAAGTACTGATCCCGGTGGGCTCGCCAACGTGATGAGTCTACGTACTGATCCCGGTGGGCTCGCCAACATGATGAGTCTACGTACTGATCCAGGTGGGCTCACCAACATGATGAGTCTAGATACTGATCCAGGTGGGCTCGCCAACGTGATGAGTCTAGATACTGATCCCGGTGGGCTTGCCAACATGATGAGTCTACGTACTGATCCAGGTGGACTCGCCAACATGATGAGTCTACGTACGGATCCCGGTGGGCTCGCCAACGTGATGAGTCTACGTACTGATCCCGGTGGGCTCGCCAACGTGATGAGTCTACGTACTGATCCAGGTGGGCTCGCCAACATGATGAGTCTACGTACTGATCCAGGTGGTTTCGCCAACGTGATGAGTCTAGATACTGATCCTGGTGGGCTCGCCAACATCATGCGTCTAGATATTGATCCAGGTGGGCTCGCCAACATGATGAGTCTTGATACTGATCCAGGTGGCCTCGCCAACATGATGAGTCTAGATTCTGATCCAGGTGGGCTCGCCAACATGATGAGTCTAGATACTGATCCAGGTGGGCTCGCCAACATGATGAGTCTAAGTACTGATCCCGGTGGGCTCGCCAACGTGATGAGTCTACGTACTGATCCCGGTGGGCTCGCCAACATGATGAGTCTACGTACTGATCCAGGTGGGCTCACCAACATGATGAGTCTAGATACTGATCCAGGTGGGCTCGCCAACGTGATGAGTCTAGATACTGATCCCGGTGGGCTTGCCAACATGATGAGTCTACGTACTGATCCAGGTGGACTCGCCAACATGATGAGTCTAGATACTGATCCAGGTGGGCTCGCCAACATGATGAGTCTACGTACTGATCCCGGTGGGCTCGCCAACGTGATGAGTCTACGTACTGATCCAGGTGGGCTCGCCAACGTGATGAGTCTACGTACTGATCCCGGTGGGCTCGCCAACGTGATGAGTCTAGATACTGATCCAGGTGGGCTCGCCAACATGATGAGTCTATGTACGGATCACGGTGGGCTCGCCAACATGATGAGTCTAGATACTGATCCCGGTGGACTCGCCAACATGATGAGTCTACGTACTGATCCCGGTGGGCTCGCCAACGTGATGAGTCTACGTACTGATCCAGGTGGGCTCGCCAACATGATGAGTCTACGTACTGATCCTGGTGGACTCGCCAACATGATGAGTCTAGATACATATCCTGGTGGGCTCGCCAACGTGATGAGTCTAGATACTGATCCCGGTGGGCTCGCCAACATGATGAGTCTACATACTGATCCCGGTGGGCTAGCAAACATGATGAGTCTAGATTCTGATCCAGGTGGGCTCGCCAACATGATGAGTCTAGATACTGATCCAGGTGGGCTCGCCAACATGATGAGTCTACGTACTGATCCAGGTGGGCTCGCCAACATGATGAGTCTACGTACTGATCCAGGTTGACTCGCCAACATGATGAGTCTAGATACTGATCCAGGTGGGCTCGCCAACATGATGAGTCTACGTACTGATCCAGGTGGGCTCGCCAACATGATGACTCTACGTACTGATCCCGGTGGGCTCGCCAATGTGATGAGTCTACGTACTGATCCAGGTGGGCTCGCCAACGTGATGAGTCTACGTACTGATCCCGGTGGGCTCGCCAACGTGATGAGTCTAGATATTGATCCAGGTGGGCTCGCCAACATGATGAGTCTACGTACGGATCCCGGTGGGCTCGCCAACATGATGAGTCTAGATACTGATCCCGGTGGACTCGCCAATATGATGAGTCTACGTACTGATCCCGGTGGGCTCGCCAACGTGATGAGTCTACGTACTGATCCCGGTGGGCTCGCCAACATGATGAGTCTACGTACTGATCCTGGTGGACTCGCCAACATGATGAGTCTAGATACTGATCCTGGTGGGCTCGCCAACGTGATGAGTCTAGATACTGATCCCGGTGAGCTCGCCAACATGATGAGTCTACATACTGATCCCGGTGGGCTCGCCAACGTGATGAGTCTAGATACTGATCCCGGTTGGCTCGCCAACGTGATGGGTCTAGATACTGATCCCGGTGGGCTCGCCAACATGATGAGTCTAGATACTGATCCAGGTGGGCTCGCCAACATGTTGAGTCTACATACTGATCCCGGTGGGCTCGCCAACATGATGAGTCTACGTACGGATCCCGGTGGGCTCGCCAACATGATGAGTCTAGATACTGATCCCGGTGGACTCGCCAACATGATGAGTCTACGTACTGATCCCGGTGTGCTCGCCAACATGATGAGTCTACGTACTGATCCAGGTGGTTTCGCCAACGTGATGAGTCTAGATACTGATCCTGGTGGGCTCGCCAACATCATGAGTCTAGATACTGATCCAGGTGGGCTCGCCAACATGATGAGTCTAGATACTGATCCAGGTGGGCTCGCCAACATGATGAGTCTACATTCTGATCCAGGTGGGCTCGCCAACATGATGAGTCTAGATACTGATCCAGGTGGGCTCGCCAACATGATGAGTCTAAGTACTGATCCCGGTGGGCTCGCCAACGTGATGAGTCTACGTACTGATCCTGGTGGGCTCGCCAACATGATGAGTCTACGTACTGATCCAGGTAGCTCGCCAACATGATGAGTCTAGATACTGATCCAGGTGGGCTCGCCAACGTGATGAGTCTACGTACTGATACAGGTGGACTCCCCAACATGATGAGTCTACGTACTGATCCAGGTGGACTCGCCAACGTGTTGAGTCTACGTACTGATCCCAGTGGGCTCGCCAACATGATGAGTCTACGTACTGGTCCAGGTGGGCTCGCCAACATGATGAGTCTACGTACTGATCCAGGTGGTTTCGCCAACGTGATGAGTCTAGATACTGATCCTGGTGGGCTCGCCAACATCATGAGTCTAGATACTGATCCAAGTGGGCTCGCCAACATGATGAGTCTAGATACTGATCCAGGTGGGCTCGCCAACATGATGAGTCTAGATTCTGATCCAGGTGGGCTCGCCAACATGATGAGTCTAGATACTGATCCAGGTGGGCTCGCCAACGTGATGAGTCTACGTACTGATCCTGGTGGGCTCGCCAATGTGATGAGTCTAGATACTGATCCCGGTGGGATCGCCAACGTGATGAGTCTAGATACTGATCCGGGTGGACTCGCCAACATGATGAGTCTAGATACTGATCCCGGTGGTCTTGCCAACATGATGAGTCTACGTACTGATCCAGGTGGACTCGCCAACATGATGAGTCTAGATACTGATCCAGGTGGGCTCGCCAACATGATGAGTCTACGTACTGATCCCGGTGGGCTCGCCAACATGATGAGTCTAGATACTGATCCCGGTGGACTCGCCAACATGATGAGTCTACGTACTGATCCCGGTGGGCTCGCCAACGTGACGAGTCTACGTACTGATCCCGGTGGGCTCGCCAACGTGATGAGTCTACGTACTGATCCAGGTGGGCTCGCCAACATGATGAGTCTACGTACTGATCCAGGTGGTTTCGCCAACGTGATGAGTCTAGATACTGATCCTGGTGGGCTCGCCAACATCATGCGTCTAGATATTGATCCAGGTGGGCTCGCCAACGTGATGAGTCTAGATACTGATCCAGGTGGCCTCGCCAACATGATGAGTCTAGATTCTGATCCAGGTGGGCTCGCCAACATGATGAGTCTAGATACTGATCCAGGTGGGCTCGCCAACATGATGAGTCTAAGTACTGATCCCAGTGGGCTCGCCAACATGATGAGTCTACGTACGGATCCCGGTGGGCTCGCCAACATGATGAGTCTAGATACTGATCCCGGTGGACTCGCCAACATGATGAGTCTACGTACTGATCCCGGTGTGCTCGCCAACATGATGAGTCTACGTACTGATCCAGGTGGTTTCGCCAACGTGATGATTCTAGATACTGATCCTGGTGGGCTCGCGAACATCATGAGTCTAGATACTGATCCAGGTGGGCTCGCCAACATGATGAGTCTACGTACTGATCCTGGTGTACTCGCCAACATGATGAGTCTACATACTGATCCCGGTGGGCTCGCCAACGTGATGAGTCTAGATACTGATCCCGGTTGGCTCGCCAACGTGATGAGTCTAGATACTGATCCCGGTGGGCTCGCCAACATGATGAGTCTACGTACGGATCCCGGTGGGCTCGCCAACATGATGAGTCTAGATACTGATCCCGGTGGACTCGCCAACATGATGAGTCTACGTACTGATCCCGGTGTGCTCGCCAACATGATGAGTCTACGTACTGATCCAGGTGGTTTCGCCAACATGATGAGTCTAGATACTGATCCTGGTGGGCTCGCCAACATCATGAGTCTAGATACTGATCCAGGTGGGCTCGCCAACATGATGAGTCTAGATACTGATCCAGGTGGGCTCGCCAACATGATGAGTCTACATTCTGATCCAGGTGGGCTCGCCAACATGATGAGTCTAGATACTGATCCAGGTGGGCTCGCCAACATGATGAGTCTAAGTACTGATCCCGGTGGGCTCGCCAACGTGATGAGTCTACGTACTGATGCCGGTGGGCTCGCCAACATGATGAGTCTACGTACTGATCCAGGTGGGCTCGCCAACATGATGAGTCTAGATACTGATCCCGGTGGGCTCGCCAACGTGATGAGTCTACGTACTGATACAGGTGGACTCCCCAACATGATGAGTCTACGTACTGATCCAGGTGGACTCGCCAACGTGTTGAGTCTACGTTCTGATCCCAGTGGGCTCGCCAACATGATGAGTCTACGTACTGGTCCAGGTGGGCTCGCCAACGTGATGAGTCTACGTACTGATCCAGGTGGTTTTGCCAACGTGATGAGTCTAGATACTGATCCTGGTGGGCTCGCCAACATCATGAGTCTAGATACTGATCCAAGTGGGCTCGCCAACATGATGAGTCTAGATACTGATCCAGGTGGGCTCGCCAACATGATGAGTCTAGATTCTGATCCAGGTGGGCTCGCCAACATGATGAGTCTAGATACTGATCCAGGTGGGCTCGCCAACGTGATGAGTCTACGTACTGATCCTGGTGGGCTCGCCAATGTGATGAGTCTAGATACTGATCCCGGTGGGATCGCCAACGTGATGAGTCTAGATACTGATCCGGGTGGACTCGCCAACATGATGAGTCTAGATACTGATCCCGGTGGTCTTGCCAACATGATGAGTCTACGTACTGATCCAGGTGGACTCGCCAACATGATGAGTCTACGTACTGATCCCGGTGGGCTCGCCAACATGATGAGTCTACGTACTGATCCTGGTGGACTCGCCAACATGATGAGTCTACGTACTGATCCAGGATGTTTCGCCAACGTGATGAGTCTAGATACTGATCCTGGTGGGCTCGCCAACATCATGCGTCTAGATATTGATCCAGGTGGGCTCGCCAACATGATGAGTCTAGATACTGATCCAGGATGTTTCGCCAACGTGATGAGTCTAGATACTGATCCTGGTGGGCTCGCCAACATCATGCGTCTAGATATTGATCCAGGTGGGCTCGCCAACATGATGAGTCTAGATACTGATCCAGGTGGGCTAGCCAACATGATGAGTCTAGATTCTGATCCAGGTGGGCTCGCCAACATGATGAGTCTAGATATTGATCCAGGTGGGCTCGCCAACATGATGAGTCTAAGTACTGATCCCGGTGGGCTCGCCAACGTGATGAGTCTACGTACTGATCCCGGTGGGCTCGCCAACATGATGAGTCTACGTACTGATCCAGGTGGGCTCGCCAACATGATGAGTCTAGATACTGATCCAGGTGGGCTCGCCAACGTGATGAGTCTACGTACTGATCCTGGTGGGCTCGCCAATGTGATAAGTCTAGATACTGATCCCGGTGGGCTCGCCAACGTGATGAGTCTAGATACTGATCCAGGTGGGCTCGCCAACGTGATGAGTCTAGATACTGATCCCGGTGGGCTTGCCAACATGATGAGTCTACGTACTGATCCAGGTGGACTCGCCAACATGATGAGTCTAGATACTGATCCAGGTGGGCTCGCCAACATGAAGAGTCTACGTACTGATCCCGGTGGGCTCGCTAACGTGATGAGTCTACGTACTGATCCAGGTGGGCTCGCCAACGTGATGAGTCTACGTACTGATCCCGGTGGGCTCGCCAACGTGATGAGTCTAGATACTGATCCAGGTGGGCTCGCCAACATGATGAGTCTATGTACGGATCCCGGTGGGCTCGCCAACATGATGAGTCTAGATACTGATCCCGGTGGGCTCACCAACATGATGAGTCTACGTACTGATCCCGGTGGGCTCGCCAACGTGATGAGTCTACGTACTGATCCCGGTGGGCTCGCCAACATGATGAGTCTACCTACTGATCCTGGTGTACTCGCCAACATGATGAGTCTACATACTGATCCCGGTGGGCTCGCCAACGTGATGAGTCTAGATACTGATCCCGGTTGGCTCGCCAACGTGATGAGTCTAGATACTGATCCCGGTGGGCTCGCCAACATGATGAGTCTACGTACGGATCCCGGTGGGCTCGCCAACATGATGAGTCTAGATACTGATCCCGGTGGACTCGCCAACATGATGAGTCTACGTACTGATCCCGGTGTGCTCGCCAACATGATGAGTCTACGTACTGATCCAGGTGGTTTCGCCAACGTGATGAGTCTAGATACTGATCCTGGTGGGCTCGCCAACATCATGAGTCTAGATACTGATCCAGGTGGGCTCGCCAATATTATGAGTCTAGATACTGATCCAGGTGGGCTCGCCAACATGATGAGTCTACATTCTGATCCAGGTGGGCTCGCCAACATGATGAGTCTAGATACTGATCCAGGTGGGCTCGCCAACATGATGAGTCTAAGTACTGATCCCGGTGGGCTCGCCAACGTGATGAGTCTACGTACTGATCCCGGTGGGCTCGCCAACATGATGAGTCTACGTACTGATCCAGGTGGGCTCGCCAACATGATGAGTCTAGATACTGATCCAGGTGGGCTCGCCAACGTGATGAGTCTACGTACTGATACAGGTGGACTCCCCAACATGATCAGTCTACGTACTGATCCAGGTGGACTCGCCAACGTGTTGAGTCTACGTACTGATCCCAGTGGGCTCGCCAACATGATGAGTCTACGTACTGGTCCAGGTGGGCTCGCCAACGTGATGAGTCTACGTACTGATCCAGGTGGTTTCGCCAACGTGATGAGTCTAGATACTGATCCTGGTGGGCTCGCCAACATCATGAGTCTAGATACTGATCCAAGTGGGCTCGCCAACATGATGAGTCTAGATACTGATCCAGGTGGGCTCGCCAACATGATGAGTCTAGATTCTGATCCAGGTGGGCTCGCCAACATGATGAGTCTAGATACTGATCCAGGTGGGCTCGCAACGTGATGAGTCTACGTACTGATCCTGGTGGGCTCGCCAATGTGATGAGTCTAGATACTGATCCCGGTGGGATCGCCAACGTGATGAGTCTAGATACTGATCCGGGTGGACTCGCCAACATGATGAGTCTAGATACTGATCCCGGTGGTCTTGCCAACATGATGAGTCTACGTACTGATCCAGGTGGACTCGCCAACATGATGAGTCTAGATACTGATCCAGGTGGGCTCGCCAACATGATGAGTCTACGTACTGATCCCGGTGGGCTCGCCAACGTGATGAGTCTACGTACTTATCCAGGTGGGCTCGCCAACGTGATGAGTCTAGATACTGATCCAGGTGGGCTCGCCAACATGATGAGTCTACGTACGGATCCCGGTGAGCTCGCCAACATGATGAGTCTAGATACTGATCCCGGTGGACTCACCAACATGATGAGTCTACGTACTGATCCCGGTGGGCTCGCCAACGTGATGAGTCTACGTACTGATCCCGGTGGGCTCGCCAACATGATGAGTCTACGTACTGATCCTGGTGGACTCGCCAACATGATGAGTCTACGTACTGATCCAGGTGGTTTCGCCAACGTGATGAGTCTAGATACTGATCCTGGTGGGCTCGCCAACATCATGCGTCTAGATATTGATCCAGGTGGGCTCGCCAACATGATGAGTCTAGATACTGATCCAGGTGGGCTCGCCAACATGATGAGTCTAGATACTGGTCCAGGTGGGCTCGCCAACGTGATGAGTCTACGTACTGATCCAGGTGGTTTCGCCAACGTGATGAGTCTAGATACTTATCCTGGTGGGCCCGCCAACATCATGAGTCTAGATACTGATCCAAGTGGGCTCGCCAACATGATGAGTCTAGATACTGATCCAGGTGGGCTCGCCAACATGATGAGTCTAGATTCTGATCCAGGTGGGCTCGCCAACATGATGAGTCTAGATACTGATCCAGGTGGGCTCGCCAACGTGATGAGTCTACGTACTGATCCTGGTGGGCTCGCCAATGTGATGAGTCTAGATACTGATCCCGGTGGGCTCGCCAACGTGATGAGTCTAGATACTGATCCTGGTGGGCTCCAAACGTGATGAGTCTAGATACTGATCCCGGTGGGCTTGCCAACATGATGAGTCTACGTACTGATCCAGGTGGACTCGCCAACATGATGAGTATAGATACTGATCCAGGTGGGCTCGCCAACATGATGAGTCTACGTACTGATCCCGGTGGGCTTGCCAACGTGATGAGTCTACGTACAGATCCAGGTGGGCTCGCCAACGTGATGAGTCTAGATACTGATCCAGGTGGGCTCGCCAACATGATGAGTCTACGTACGGATCCAGGTGGGCTCGCCAACATAATGAGTCTAGATACTGATCCCGGTGCACTCGCCAACAAGATGAGTCTACGTACTGATCCCGGTGGGCTCGCCAACGTGATGAGTCTACGTACTGATCCCGGTGGGCTCGCCAACATGATGAGTCTACGTACTGATCCTGGTGGACTCGCCAACATGATGAGTCTACGTACTGATCCAGGATGTTTCGCCAACGTGATGAGTCTAGATACTGATCCTGGTGGGCTCGCCAACATCATGCGTCTAGATATTGATCCAGGTGGGCTCGCCAACATGATGAGTCTTGATACTGATCCAGGTGGGCTCGCCAACATGATGAGTCTAGATTCTGATCCAGGTGGGCTCGCCAACATGATGAGTCTAGATACTGATCCAGGTGGGCTCGCCAACATGATGAGTCTAAGTACTGATCCCGGTGGGCTCGCCAACGTGATGAGTCTACGTACTGATCCCGGTGGGCTCGCCAACATGATGAGTCTACGTACTGATCCAGGTGGGCTCGCCAACATGATGAGTCTAGATACTGATCCAGGTGGGCTCGCCAACGTGATGAGTCTACGTACTGATCCTGGTGGGCTCGCCAATGTGATAAGTCTAGATACTGATCCCGGTGGGCTCGCCAACGTGATGAGTCTAGATACTGATCCAGGTGGGCTCGCCAACGTGATGAGTCTAGATACTGATCCCGGTGGGCTTGCCAACATGATGAGTCTACGTACTGATCCAGGTGGACTCGCCAACATGATGAGTCTAGATACTGATCCAGGTGGGCTCGCCAACATGAAGAGTCTACGTACTGATCCCGGTGGGCTCGCTAACGTGATGAGTCTACGTACTGATCCAGGTGGGCTCGCCAACGTGATGAGTCTACGTACTGATCTCGGTGGGCTCGCCAACGTGATGAGTCTAGATACTGATCCAGGTGGGCTCGCCAACATGATGAGTCTATGTACGGATCCCGGTGGGCTCGCCAACATGATGAGTCTAGATACTGATCCCGGTGGGCTCACCAACATGATGAGTCTACGTACTGATCCCGGTGGGCTCGCCAACGTGATGAGTCTACGTACTGATCCCGGTGGGCTCGCCAACATGATGAGTCTACGTACTGATCCTGGTGTGCTCGCCAACATGATGAGTCTACATACTGATCCCGGTGGGCTCGCCAACGTGATGAGTCTAGATACTGATCCCGGTTGGCTCGCCAACGTGATGAGTCTAGATACTGATCCCGGTGGGCTCGCCAACATGATGAGTCTAGATACTGATCCAGGTGGGCTCGCCAACATGTTGAGTCTACATACTGATCCCGGTGGGCTCGCCAACATGATGAGTCTAGATACTGATCCCGGTGGGCTCGCCAACGTGATGAGTCTAGATACTGATCCCGGTGGGCTTGCCAACGTGATGAGTCTAGATACTGATCCCGGTGAGCTCGCCAACATGATGAGTCTAGATACTGATCCAGGTGGGCTCGCCAACGTGATGAGTCTAGATACTGATCCCGGTGGGCTCGCCAACGTGATGAGTCTAGATACTGATCCCGGTTGACTCGCCAACGTGATGAGTCTACGTACTGATCCAGGTGGGCTCACCAACATGATGAGTCTAGATTCTGATCCAGGTGGGCTAACCAACATGATGAGTCTAGATACTGATCCTGGTGGGCTCGCCAACATGATGACTCTAGATACTGATCCAGGTGGGCTCGCCAACATGATGAGTCTAGATACTGATCCAGGTGGGCTCGCAAACATGATGAGTCTAGATTCTGATCCAGGTGGGCTCGCCAACATGATGAGTCTAGATACTGATCCAGGTGGGCTCGCCAACATGATGAGTCTACGTACTGATCCCGGTGGGTTCGCCAACATGATGAGTCTACGTACTGATCCAGGTTGACTCGCCAACATGATGAGTCTAGATACTGATCCAGGTGGGCTCGCCAACATGATGAGTCTACGTACTGATCCAGGTGGGCTCGCCAACATGATGAGTCTACGTGCTGATCCCGGTGGGCTCGCCAACGTGATGAGTCTACGTACTTATCCAGGTGGGCTCGCCAACGTGATGAGTCTACGTACTGATCCCGGTGGGCTCGCCAACGTGATGAGTCTAGATACTGATCCAGGTGGGCTCGCCAACATGATGAGTCTACGTACGGATCCCGGTGGGCTCGCCAATATGATGAGTCTAGATACTGATCCCGGTGGACTCGCCAATATGATGAGTCTACGTACTGATCCCGGTGGCCTCGCCAACGTGATGAGTCTACGTACTGATCCCGGTGGGCTCGCCAACATGATGACTCTACGTACTGATCCTGGTGGACTCGCCAACATGATGAGTCTAGATACTGATCCTGGTGGGCTCGCCAACGTGATGAGTCTAGATACTGATCCCGGTGAGCTCGCCAACATGATGAGTGTACATACTGATCCCGGTGGGCTCGCCAACGTGATGAGTCTAGATACTGATCCCGGTTGGCTCTCCAACGTGATGAGTCTAGATACTGATCCCGGTGGGCTCGCCAACATGATGAGTCTAGATACTGATCCAGGTGGGCTCGCCAACATGTTGAGTCTACATACTGATCCCGGTGGGCTCGCCAACATGATGAGTCTAGATACTGATCCCGGTGGGCTCGCCAACGTGATGAGTCTATATACTGATCCCGGTGGGCTCGCCAACGTGATGAGTCTAGATACTGATCCCGGTGAGCTCGCCAACATGATGAGTCTAGATACTGATCCAGGTGGGCTCGCCAACGTGATGAGTCTAGATACTGATCCCGGTGGGCTCGCCAACGTAATGAGTCTAGATACTGATCCGGGTTGACTCGCCAACGTGATGAGTCTACGTACTGATCCAGGTGGGCTCGCCAACATAATGAGTCTAGATACTGATCCAGGTGGGCTCACCAACATGATGAGTCTAGATACTGATCCAGGTGGGCTCGCCAACATGATGAGTCTAGATACTGATCCAGGTGGGCTCGCCAACATGATGAGTCTAGATACTGATCCAGGTGGGCTCGCCAACATGATGAGTCTAGATTCTGATCCAGGTGGGCTCGCCAACATGATGAGTCTAGATACTGATCCAGGTGGGCTCGCCAACATGATGAGTCTACGTACTGATCCCGGTGGGCTCGCCAACATGATGAGTCTACGTACTGATCCCGGTGGGCTCGGCAACATGATGAGTCTACGTACTGATCCAGGTAGGCTCGCCAACATGATGAGTCTAGATACTGATCCAGGTTGACTCGCCAACATGATGAGTCTAGATACTGATCCAGGTGGGCTCGCCAACATGATGAGTCTACGTACTGATCCAAGTGGGCTCGCCAACGTGATGAGTCTACGTACTGATCCCGGTAGGCTCACCAACGTGATGAGTCTACGTACTGATCCAGTTAGGCTCGCCAACATGATGAGTCTAGATACTGATCCAGGTGGACTCGCCTACATGATGAGTCTACGTACTGATCCCGGTAGGCTCACCAACGTGATGAGTCTACGTACTGATCCTGGTTGGCTCGCCAATGTGATGAGTCTAGATACTGAGCCCGGTGGGCTCGCCAACGTGATGAGTCTAGATACTGATCCGGGTGGGCTCGCCAACGTGATGAGTCTAGATACTGATCCAGGTGGGCTTGCCAACATGATGAGTCTACGTACTGATCCAGGTGGACTCGCCAACATGATGAGTCTAGATACTGATCCAGGTGGGCTCACCAACATGATGAGTCTACGTACTGATCCCGGTGGGCTCGCCAACGTGATGAGTCTACGTACTGATCCGGGTGGGCTCGCCAACGTGATGAGTCTACGTACTGATCCCGGTGGGCTCGCCAACGTGATGAGTCTAGATACTGATCCAGGTGGGCTCGCCAACATGATGAGTCTATGTACGGATCCCGTTGGGCTCGCCAACATGATGAGTCTAGATACTGATCCCGGTGGACTCGCCAACATGATGAGTCTAGATTCTGATCCAGGTGGGCTCGCCAACATGATGAGTCTAGATACTGATCCAGGTGGGCTCGCCAACATGATGAGTCTACGTACTGATCCCGGTGGGCTCGCCAACATGATGAGTCTACGTACTGATCCCGGTGGGCTCGCCAACATGATGAGTCTACGTACTGATCCAGGTAGGCTCGCCAACATGATGAGTCTAGATACTGATCCAGGTTGACTCGCCAACATGATGAGTCTAGATACTGATCCAGGTGGGCTCGCCAACATGATGAGTCTACGTACTGATCCAAGTGGGCTCGCCAACGTGATGAGTCTACGTACTGATCCTGGTAGGCTCACCAACGTGATGAGTCTACGTACTGATCCAGTTAGGCTCGCCAACATGATGAGTCTAGATACTGATCCAGGTGGACTCGCCTACATGATGAGTCTACGTACTGATCCCGGTAGGCTCACCAACGTGATGAGTCTACGTACTGATCCTGGTTGGCTCGCCAATGTGATGAGTCTAGATACTGATCCCGGTGGGCTCGCCAACGTGATGAGTCTAGATACTGATCCGGGTGGGCTCGCCAACGTGATGAGTCTAGATACTGATCCCGGTGGGCTTGCCAACATGATGAGTCTACGTACTGATCCAGGTGGACTTGCCAACATGATGAGTCTAGATAATGATCCAGGTGGGCTCACCAACATGATGAGTCTACGTACTGATCCCGGTGGGCTCGCCAATGTGATGAGTCTACGTACTGATCCAGGTGGGCTCGCCAACGTGATGAGTCTACGTACGGATCCCGGTGGGCTCGCCAACATGATGAGTCTAGATACTGATCCCGGTGGACTCGCCAACATTATGAGTCTACGTACTGATCCCGGTGGGCTCGCCAACGTGATGAGTCTACGTACTGATCCTGGTGGGCTCGCCAACGTGATGAGTCTAGGTACTGATCCCGGTGAGCTCGCCAACGTGATGAGTCTAGATACTGATCCAGGTGGGCTCGCCAACATGATGAGTCTACATACTGATCCCGGTGGGCTCGCCAACGTGATGAGTCTAGATACTGATCCCGGTTGGCTCGCCAACGTGATGAGTCTAGATACTGATCCCGGTGGGCTCGCCAACATGATGAGTCTAGATACTAATCCAGGTGGGCTCGCCACCATGTTGAGTCTACATACGTATCCCGGTGGGCTTGCCAACATGATGAGTCTAGATACTGATCCCGGTGGGCTCGCCAACGTGATGAGTTTAGAGACTGATCCCGGTGAGCTCGCCAACATGATGAGTCTAGATACTGATCCAGGTGGGCTCGCCAACGTGATGAGTCTAGATACTGATCCCGGTGGGCTCGCCAACGTGATGAGTCTAGATACTGATCCCGGTTGACTCGCCAACATGATGAGTCTACGTACTGATCCAGGTGGGCTCGCCAACATGATGAGTCTAGATACTGATCCAGGTGGTCTCGCCAACATGATGAGTCTAGATACTGATCCAGGTGGGCTCGCCAACATGATGAGTCTACGTACTGATCCCAGTGGGCTCGCCAACGTGATGAGTCTACGTACTGATCCAGGTGGGCTCGCCAACGTGATGAGTCTAGATACTGATCCAGGTGGGCTCACCAACATGATGAGTCTAGATACTGATCCAGGTGGGCTTGCCAACGTGATGAGTCTAGATACTGATCCAGGTGGGCTCGCCAACATGATGAGTCTAGATACTGATCCAGGTGGGCTCGCCAACATGATGAGTCTACGTACTGATCCCGGTGGGCTCGCCAACGTGATGAGTCTACGTACTGATCCAGGTGGGCTCGCCAACGTGATGAGTCTAGATACTGATCCAGGTGGGCTCGCCAACATGATGAGTCTACGTACTGATCAGGTGGGCTCGCCAACGTGATGAGTCTAGATACTGATCCAGGTGGGCTCGCCAACGTGATGAGTCTAGATACTGATCCAGGTGGGCTCGCCAACGTGATGAGTATAGATACTGATCCAGGTGGGCTCGCCAACGTGATGAGTCTAGATACTGATCCAGGTGGGCTCGCCAACGTGATGAGTCTAGATACTGATCCAGGTGGGCTCGCCAACGTGATGAGTCTAGATACTGATCCAGGTGGGCTCGCCAACATGATGAGTCTACGTACTGATCCCGGTGGGCTCGCCAACATGAGGAGTCTACATACTGATCCTGGTGGGCTCGCCAACATGATGAGTCTAGATACTGATCCAGGTGGGCTCGCCAACATGATGAGTCTACGTACTGATCCCGGTGGGCTCGCCAACGTGATGAGTCTACGTACTGATCCAGGTGGGCTCGCCAACGTGATGAGTCTAGATACTGATCCAGGTGGGCTCGCCAACATGATGAGTCTACGTACTGATCAGGTGGGCTCGCCAACGTGATGAGTCTAGATACTGATCCAGGTGGGCTCGCCAACATGATGAGTCTAGATACTGATCCAGGTGGGCTCGCCAACGTGATGAGTATAGATACTGATCCAGGTGGGCTCGCCAACGTGATGAGTCTAGATACTGATCCAGGTGGGCTCGCCAACGTGATGAGTCTAGATACTGATCCAGGTGGGCTCGCCAACGTGATGAGTCTAGATACTGATCCAGGTGGGCTCGCCAACATGATGAGTCTACGTACTGATCCCGGTGGGCTCGCCAACATGAGGAGTCTACATACTGATCCTGGTGGGCTCGCCAACATGATGAGTCTAGATACTGATCCAGGTGGGCTCGCCAACGTGATGAGTCTAGATACTGATCCAGGTGGGCTCGCCAACATGATGAGTCTAGATACTGATCCCGGTGGGCTCGCCAACATGAGGAGTCTACATACTGATCCTGGTGGGCTCGCCAACATGATGAGTCTAGATACTGATCCTGGTGGGCTCGCCAACGTGATGAGTCTAGATACTGATCCCGGTGGGCTCGCCAACATGATGAGTCTAGATACTGATCCAGGTGGGCTTACCAACATGATGAGTTTTTGTGCTAGGGTCAGATAGAGGTTCATGTCTTGATGATGTTGACAGTAGATGTTGTCATCCTAAGTTGATTTTGGAGGATGCCATCCTAGATATCAGATTCTTCATCACTGTTGATGATCCTCAGGGCATGTCTCTGGCTCTCTTCGGCTTTCCTGATCCATATGTGGTCTTTACTCATTCTGGGTGAATGACAATGACTTCTGCCCAATTCATGATGATTAATCTTTTGACACAAACTATTTTTTATTCACAGTTAATAAAGAACATTTACAGCAATCAGTCAGTACCAGCAGGGAGTTGAGGAGGACAAAGAAGAAGAGAGCTGTACAGACAGATGTTCAGAGCTTTCAGCTCTTTCTGATGAATCTCATTAATAACCTCACAGCCTGCAGAGACATTCCACTGTTAACTTTCTTTTGCAGTCGTTCAGGTTTCTGGAGCTGCATTTGCTACATGGAATAATAATAAACAACAAATCACAGAAAAAGCTGTCAAAAATTCATCACTTTTAATGTTTTCACATGTCAGGTAATTATGTTTTACTTTAGAGAGAGTATCAGTATCAGGACACTGAAGAAGAATCCATCTTTATTCAGTGGCTTCAGGGCTCCAGTTACACAGCGACTTCTAGGGAAGCCTTATTTACACGTGCACTGTTACTTCCTTATGCATGTGCATGTAGGCTATTAGTGCACAGTGAAAAACAGGCTAATAAGAAGCTAACCCTAACCCTCTGCTACTACTGTCTGCAGCCGATCCAATCAGAAACATCTCCTATAAAGACATTTGTCATGATGTGTGTTTTGTGTCTTCAGTTCTGGTTTCCTGTTTTAATTTGTAGTTTTTCCCTGTTTAGCCTTGTTTCCTGTTTAGCCTTTGTACCTGTTCATAAGATTCACCTGGTCTCATTAGTTTAATTCATTTCACCCGTGTCTGTTCTGTTTCAGAGTTTATACCCCTCGGTTTCAGTTCCCAGTTGCTGGGCCGTTGTTTGTGTGTGCATGTGTTTAGTCCTGTCCTCCTGTGTCTGCATACCCTCAGTTTTTGTTTTTGGTGATTAAAAACTCTTTTTTTCTTTCTCTGCATCTCTGGCTCCCGTTTCCTGCATTTAGGGTCCTCACCTCCACATCACCGTGACAGATATTAAGTTCTTTAACAAGCACAAAATTGATTTTCCACAAAACCTGAATCACACTTGAGCTCCTAAATTACCAATAGAAGGTCAAACACAATCATTCCAACATGGCTCAGAATAGTTTGTATCACAGCCAGCACACTGACGTTAATTTAAACTCTCATGCACCTGAACAACAAGCCTGACCAGGTCAGGAGGCACCAAAGTCATCCCAGAGAAAGAAATCCAGTCTGACTGCAGCATGTAAATCCACTGACCTCAGACACACGGCTCAGAGCTAAACAGAGGTGTAGTCAGTCAGAAAACATTAGCTGAAGAACCTTTCAGCCCAAACTGATCAGGAGCATGAACCATGAAGCTTTTATAATGGACCCAGGTACTAAAGATACCTGACATGTTTATCACCTGTTTGTTTCAGGAACCCGACACCACAAAGAGCCCAGTTTTCACCACAGTGATCAAACCGAGGTGTGGGCCTGAAGGCAAGTTCCTGATCATAGAAGCTTTCACATGTTTCAGCTGACTTTTGTTGGTCCAGTTGATCAGAACGCTGAAACTGGTGAAGGTTCCTTTAGGGTTACTAAACACTAAATAAAACTTTTGTCCTGAAGGATTCCCTCTGCGTTACGGAGAGAGACGGCCTACAAAACGTGTTTAAATGCAAACAATATCCTAACAAACATTCTCCTTCACTCGCTTTCAGTTGACTTCATATGAGGTGGGTCGTTCCCGTTGGGTGTGCTGTCGTTTATCATCCACATAAATATAACAAGGAATGTAGCGCAGAATTTCTAGAATTCATGGCTGAGATTTTGACGAAGTCATGACTCTGTCTTTATTGTTGGGGATTTTAACATACATGTATGTTGCCTAGATAAACCACTGGTAACTGAATTCCTGACGCTTATTGATTCTTTTAACCTGATGCAGTCTGTGATTGCCCCCCCACACACACACACACACACATGAAAAGGGGCCCACATTAGATCTTGTGCTTTCATGTGGTTTGTCACTGGCTAAGATCCATGATGCTGTATTTTCTGATCATATGCCTGTGGCATTCGAGACAGTGTTCGCTCAAGCCGAGTGCTCCTGCTTGGACCGGTCGGATTTTTACTTCCTCCACCACCAGCCAGTTCTCTGCAGACTCTCAACAACTCTGTCTTTCTGACTCAACTGATGTAGAAGAGCTCAGTTCTTGGCTTCATCTCTCCTGCCATAATATCCTGTATATTGTGGCACCACTAAAGATCAGGCAACCAAAACATAAGCAACTAATGGCAGGACTGGAGCAGAGAGACAGGAACTTCGCAGGGCAGAGTGCAAGTGGGGGAAGGACAGACTCCAGGTCGCTCTTGAGATCTTGTTGGTGGAACTACAAGATGCGGTCAAAGGGGCCAAAAAAGGAGTACTTGTCAAATGTAATCTTGTCTCACAATCAGAAGCCACGAGTACTTTTTAGCATCATTAACTCTCGTCTTAATGCTTCACAGACTGCTGTTTGGAGGCATCAACTGAATTGTGTGATAAGTTTATGCAGTTTTTTATTGATAAGGTTGCTACATGTGCTGACTCTCATCCTTCTGTCTGGATCTCTTGTCAGCTGCTCCTAATCAGAGAGTGCTTGGCACTCCTTTTTTCTGATGTAGTTGCTCACCTTCAGCCCTCTGGCTCCCCCTATGACGCTATTCCAACACAGTTTAGAAATGTATTTTCTACCATTGGTGAAGTGGTTCTTTCTGTTGTTAACAGAAGTCCGTCTTCTGGTAAAGTTCCTGCAGATTTTAAACCTGCCGTGTTTTTTCAGCTGAAATCTTTTCTCGGTGGAGTGGGTGTATCTTCCTCCTCTGGAGTCCATTTTTAGAAAACATGCAAGCTGAAGACTCAGCTCTTCAAGGAGAACTTCTACACTTAGTACAGCTGTATTTATTGGAAAGTTGGAGAACTTAGCCCAGTTCTTTGCAACAAACTTTATGATATTAATTTTTTGTATTATAACATAGGTGATATTATATGGTGGGAAGGGAGTAAACAAAAAAAAACAAAAAAAAAACCCAAAACAAAACAAAAAAAAAAAAGCTTGATCATTGTGGCTGGATTATTGTAACTCCATGATCTTTGGAGTGAGCCAGTCCTCACTGAGTCGTCTGCAGCTGGTCCAGAATGCTGCTGCACAACTTTCAACAAGAAATAAGAAATGAGAACACATCACCCACTCGCTCCACTGGTTGCCAGTGAACTTCAGAGTTCATTTTAAAACTCTTCTGTTTGTTTTAAATGGTCTCACCTCATGTTATCTGTTGGAGCTATACCCCGTCTGGAACCAGCTGCTCCTCGTCAACCCTAAAGCAAAACAGAGGCCCAAAGGGGACAGGGCCTCCTCTGTAAGTGCACCCAAGCTGTGGAACAGCTTACCATTACCCATTCTCCAGTCTGCCTCACTGTCCATTCATAAAACTTGTATTAAGACTCATTTATACTCATCAACCAACCAATTAAACCACCTAAGAATTGATCTTACTTGCTTCTATTTACTTTTATGTTGTTTTTTTTATTTGTTTGTATTCTGTCTTTTATTTAATTTTCTTATTTGATTTTTATTTTATTTTATTCCTTTGATGTGTTTTTGCTCCTATTTGATGAATTGTACAGCACTTTGTGTAGCAATAGCTGGTGTTAAGATTCTATTTGATCTTACTCCTCATGTCAAAATTGGGAGAGGATACAAGGATTTAATGAAAAGATGTTGAGAGTGTCTTACAAAGCTTTGGTTTGGTTCACAACGCACTGAGAAAGATAATGTCATCTGGTTAAAGGTTTGAACTTTAGCAGGTTCGAGTCCTGGTAACATGTCTTCAGACAGTTAGAGTCCTGTTGGCTTTCCATCTGCAGGTTCCAGGTTCTGGAAATATGTGCAAACATCAAGAAAGGACTTTCACATTAAAAAAGTCTAATAGGCTAAATTGAATAGAAAATTGAATTATCATTCATCATAAAGTACATTGATGAATGCCGTGGACCAGCACAGCTCTGATCCAGCTACAAGGCTAGATAGGACCAGGTCCCGTATAGACCAGGTTGAGAATTTTCTCCTTTTAAACTCTGACAGACTGAGGTTTTTGTCTTCGGACCTGAAAAACTCAGGACTAAATTGTCCAGCTATGTAATAAATCTGAAGGCATTAATTTAGCTTCCAGTAGCACAGTGAGCAACTTTGGAGTTCTTGACCAGGATTTGTCCTTCAGCTCACATTTAAAACAGGTTTCTAGAACCTTCTTCCTCCTACGTAATATTGCAAATATGCGGGACATCCTGTCTCAAAAAGATGTAGAAAAACTCATCCATGTTTTTGTTACTTCAAGATTACTGAATTATTGCAATTCCTTATAAATGTTTTTTTTCCCAAACATGTCCTAAAAAGTCTCCAGCTGGTCCAAAAAGCTGCAGGGTTCTGATGAGAACTGGCAGGAGAGATTGTATTTCACCAGTTTAACCATCTCTCCATCAGCTCCCAGTTAAATCCAGGATGGTGTTTAAACTTCTTCTCCTCACATATAAAGCTCTCCATGACCAAGCTCCATTGTGTATCAAGGATCTCGTAGTTCCATTTATTCCAAACAGAGAACTTTGCTCTCAGACTGCAGGTCTACTTGTGGCTCCAGAGTCTCTAAGATGGGAGGAAGACTCTTCAGCTATCAGCTCCTCTCTTATGGAACCAGATCCCAGTCTGGTTCCAGGAGGCAGACTACCTCTCTGCCTTTAAGATCAAGCTGAAGACCTTCCGTTTTAATAAATCTTCCTGATACAAGAACAGGTCCTGGTATGGGGCCAGGTTGTGTTGTAAGACCATACCATGCATCTATAAGGCCACGTCCTTAAATACCAGGTTAAGAGCAGGTCCTGTAAAAGACCAGGTGCTGCTATAGGATCAGATCCTATTATAAGACAAGTTCCTGCTGTATGACCATGTCTTGATGACCTGGTCCTGCTAAAAGACCAGGTCCTTGTATGGGGTCAGGATGAGGCAGCATGGATCTTCTGCTTGATACTGTGTTCCATCTCAACACAGTTGTCTTTGTTTAACGTGAAATGAATCTGCTGCACAAGAGTCTTTACTGTCCATCAGAGCATCCACTATTTAAATAGCTAATACAGGCAGAACTGTGCAGACCCTGAGCGCTTCTTCACTGTTATCGCTCTCTTTTATGGAGGCACAACATGAAGACGAAAGTAAAGAAACTGTTGTTATGGATAAATCGCCCCACAGTTCTCACAAGACTGGGGTCTCGGGGCACTTGGAGACAGTTCCAGTTCACTCCAGTTCAAAAATCTTGACACAAACTGTAAATAATTAAGTTAGACTCCAGGAGCTGGAGAAGGGCCTTGGCTGGTTGTATCTGGACCTGATTTATTGCTTTTAATCCCAAATCGGTGTCTATATTTGTTTAAAAAGGTTGTTCATGTCAATGGAGAAACTTTGAGTTCAGGAAATACATCTCGACAAACTCTACTACAATGTTCCTGGATCTTTATGGACATTGGTGAGGTGGATCTTGAACAAACACATAAAATCTCTCGTGGGGTGTACTTTTTTCCTTTACAAGTCCTCAGTGAGACCACTGGTTTTGTCCAGGATCTGCAACCACATCGGATGAACTGGATTGTTTGGTTTCTGTTTGCTCCAATTAGACATGGTGTTCTGTCCATAAGGACCACTTTGGATCCTTCATGTGCTGGTTTTACAACAATATTCTGTCTCTGACTGAGCCCTTCTGGTTTGTGTCCTGAAGTGTTTCCATATTCCTGTAGATCAGAGTAAATTCTTTAATAAGCTCACATAATGATTCCTACTCCAGTTCCTACGTTGACGGTTCAGCAAACAAATCCAAATCAGAATCTATCACAGAACCACGATGGCTTAGCAATTTAGATGCCGATAGTAGTAATGCTGGTAGTCTTCGGAGCATAGGAGAGAGTTTATAAAAGTCCACCTGACAAAGAAGTATCTGCTGGAATTGTTGGTGAGAGTTTCTTTTCTTTTCTTTCTGACCTGCTGAGAGCTCAGTTTTCCAGTGTCCTCCCAACTCAATCGTTGGATATGGATAAGTACATGTAAACAGGGTAGGAGGTAAATATATAAACAATGTGAATAGGGTTGGATGTGAATGAGTCCTCAATAATACCAGGGTTCTGATGGGATGGGATTCTCAGAAAAATCTTGGACAGACTAAAGCCTCAGATGAAGATTCGTAGGGTTAACATGACATATTTTTGTGTTTCTTTTGTGAATTGATGTACAAAACAACTAAATTAAATTACAATTACACTCTTAGTTCCAACATCCCTCAAACACAAACTGTGAAAATATGGGGAATATTTGTTATGATACAAATTATTGGAGCCATCATAGATGCTGTGTTGTGTTGCTTTGTAGAAATGATGTTTCAAAAGGCAAACAGACGGTTTCCAGGATCAGTGTACAGAGAGAAGTTACTGGAACCACATTCTGTCCTCATCAGCCCATTGGGGTGAAGGAGGCGGAAAACGATTGAGTTGGGAGGACACTGGAAAATTCTCAGCAGGTCAGAAAGACAAGAAAAGAAACTCTCACCAACAGTTCCAGCACACCTGCAGGCTTTATAGCTGCCAGCAGATCCAGCTTTGACAGGTGGACTTTTATAAACTCTCTACATCCTTGTTTTTGCCCTTTCCTGCTCTGTAACTGAAATCAATAATTCTCTCTGTGTTTGCAATAAGAGGTTTTCATGCTGCTTTCATTTTCTGTAGAGAGTAAAAAATGAAAGAAATGCAGAGAGAGGTGGAAGGATGAAGTTCAGAAACTCTTCAACCTCTGATTACAAATCTGTCACATCCAACCTTGTTCACATTTACCCATTCACATCCAACCTTGTTCACATTTACTCATTCACATCTAACCTTGTTCACATTTACTCATACACATCCAACCCTGTTCACATTAATATGTTCACATCCAACCCTGTTCACATTAATACGTTCACATCAGACCTTGTTCACATTTACTCATTCATATCCAACCCTGTTCACATTTACCCATTCACATCTAACCTTGTTTACATTTACTCATACACATCCAACCCTGTTCACATTTACTCATACACATCCAACCTTGTTCACATTTACTCATTCACGTCAGACCTTGTTCACATTTACTCATTCATATCCAACCCTGTTCACATTTACCCATTCACATAAAAATTTGTTCACATTTACTCATACACATCCGAGCCTGTTCACATTTACTCATTCACATCCAACCCTGTTTACATTTACTCATTCACATTCAACCTTGTTCACATTTACTCATACACATCCAACCTAGTTCACATTTACTCATTCACATCCAACCCTGTTCACATTTACTCATTCACATCTAACCCTGTTCACATTTACTCATTTACATCTAAATCTGTTCACATTTACCCATTCACATCCAACCCTGTTCACATTTACCCATTCACATCCAACCTTGTTCACATTTACTCATACACATCCAACCCTGTTCACATTTACTCATTCACATCCAACCCTGTTTACATTTACTCATTCACATTCAACCTTGTTCACATTTACTCATACACATCCAACCTAGTTCACATTTACTCATTCACATCCAACCCTGTTCACATTTAGTCATTCACATCCAACCCTGTTCACATTAACACGTTCACATCCAACCCTGTTCACATTAACACATTCACATCCAACCCTGTTCAGATTTACTCATTCACATCTAAGCCTGTTCACATTTACTCATTCACATCTAACCCTGTTCACATTTACCCATTCACATCCAACCCTGTTCACATTTACCCAAATCACATCCAACCTTGTTCACATTTACTCATACACATCCAACCCTGTTCACATTAATATGTTCACATCCAACCCTGTTCACATTAATACGTTCACATCAGACCTTGTTCACATTTACTCATTCACATCCAACCCTGTTCACATTTACCCATTCACATCTAACCCTGTTCACATTTACTCATTTACATCTAAATCTGTTCACATTTACCCATTCACATCCAACCCTGTTCACATTTACCCATTCACATCCAACCTTGTTCACATTTACTCATACACATCCAACCCTGTTCACATTTACTCATTCACATCCAACCCTGGTTATATTTACCCATTCACATCCAACGCTGTTTACATTTACTCATTCACATCCAACCCTGTTCACATTTACTCATTCACATCCAACCCTGTTTACATTTACTCATTCACATTCAACCTTGTTCACATTTACTCATACACATCCAACCTAGTTCACATTTACTCATTCACATCCAACCCTGTTCACATTTAGTCATTCACATCCAACCCTGTTCACATTAACACGTTCACATCCAACCCTGTTCACATTAACACATTCACATCCAACCCTGTTCAGATTTACTCATTCACATCTAACCCTGTTCACATTTACTCATTCACATCTAACCCTGTTCACATTTACCCATTCACATCCAACCCTGTTCACATTTACCCAAATCACATCCAACCTTGTTCACATTTACTCATACACATCCAACCCTGTTCACATTTACTCATTCACATCCAACCCTGGTTATATTTACCCATTCACATCCAACCCTGTTTACATTTACTCATTCACATCCAACCCTGTTCACATTTACTCATTCACATCCAACCCTGTTTACATTTACCCATTCACATAAAAATTTGTTCACATTTACTCATACACATCCAAGCCTGTTCACATTTACTCATTCACATCCAACCCTGTTTACATTTACCCTTTCACATAAAAATTTGTTCACATTTACTCATACACATCCAAGCCTGTTCACATTTACTCATTCACATCCAACCCTGTTTACATTTACTCATTCACATTCAACCTTGTTCACATTTACTCATACACATCCAACCTAGTTCACATTTACTCATTCACATCTAACCTTGTTCACATTTACTCATACACATCCAACCCTGTTCACATTAATATGTTCACATCCAACCCTGTTCACATTAATACGTTCACATCAGACCTTGTTCACATTTACTCATTCATATCCAACCCTGTTCACATTTACCCATTCACATCTAACCTTGTTTACATTTACTCATACACATCCAACCCTGTTCACATTTACTCATACACATCCAACCTTGTTCACATTTACTCATTCACGTCAGACCTTGTTCACATTTACTCATTCATATCCAACCCTGTTCACATTTACCCATTCACATAAAAATTTGTTCACATTTACTCATACACATCCGAGCCTGTTCACATTTACTCATTCACATCCAACCCTGTTTACATTTACTCATTCACATTCAACCTTGTTCACATTTACTCATACACATCCAACCTAGTTCACATTTACTCATTCACATCCAACCCTGTTCACATTTACTCATTCACATCTAACCCTGTTCACATTTACTCATTTACATCTAAATCTGTTCACATTTACCCATTCACATCCAACCCTGTTCACATTTACCCATTCACATCCAACCTTGTTCACATTTACTCATACACATCCAACCCTGTTCACATTTACTCATTCACATCCAACCCTGGTTATATTTACCCATTCACATCCAACCCTGTTTACATTTACTCATTCACATCCAACCCTGTTCACATTTACTCATTCACATCCAACCCTGTTTACATTTACTCATTCACATTCAACCTTGTTCACATTTACTCATACACATCCAACCTAGTTCACATTTACTCATTCACATCCAACCCTGTTCACATTTAGTCATTCACATCCAACCCTGTTCACATTAACACGTTCACATCCAACCCTGTTCACATTAACACATTCACATCCAACCCTGTTCAGATTTACTCATTCACATCTAACCCTGTTCACATTTACTCATTCACATCTAACCCTGTTCACATTTACCCATTCACATCCAACCCTGTTCACATTTACCCAAATCACATCCAACCTTGTTCACATTTACTCATACACATCCAACCCTGTTCACATTAATATGTTCACATCCAACCCTGTTCACATTAATACGTTCACATCAGACCTTGTTCACATTTACTCATTCACATCCAACCCTGTTTACATTTACTCATTCACATTCAACCTTGTTCACATTTACTCATACACATCCAACCTAGTTCACATTTACTCATTCACATCCAACCCTGTTCACATTTACTCATTCACATCTAACCCTGTTCACATTTACTCATTTACATCTAAATCTGTTCACATTTACCCATTCACATCCAACCCTGTTCACATTTACCCATTCACATCCAACCTTGTTCACATTTACTCATACACATCCAACCCTGTTCACATTTACTCATTCACATCCAACCCTGGTTATATTTACCCATTCACATCCAACCCTGTTTACATTTACTCATTCACATCCAACCCTGTTCACATTTACTCATTCACATCCAACCCTGTTTACATTTACTCATTCACATTCAACCTTGTTCACATTTACTCATACACATCCAACCTAGTTCACATTTACTCATTCACATCCAACCCTGTTCACATTTAGTCATTCACATCCAACCCTGTTCACATTAACACGTTCACATCCAACCCTGTTCACATTAACACATTCACATCCAACCCTGTTCAGATTTACTCATTCACATCTAACCCTGTTCACATTTACTCATTCACATCTAACCCTGTTCACATTTACCCATTCACATCCAACCCTGTTCACATTTACCCAAATCACATCCAACCTTGTTCACATTTACTCATACACATCCAACCCTGTTCACATTTACTCATTCACATCCAACCCTGGTTATATTTACCCATTCACATCCAACCCTGTTTACATTTACTCATTCACATCCAACCCTGTTCACATTTACTCATTCACATCCAACCCTGTTTACATTTACCCATTCACATAAAAATTTGTTCACATTTACTCATACACATCCAAGCCTGTTCACATTTACTCATTCACATCCAACCCTGTTTACATTTACCCTTTCACATAAAAATTTGTTCACATTTACTCATACACATCCAAGCCTGTTCACATTTACTCATTCACATCCAACCCTGTTTACATTTACTCATTCACATTCAACCTTGTTCACATTTACTCATACACATCCAACCTAGTTCACATTTACTCATTCACATTCAACCTTGTTCACATTTACTCATTCACATCCAACCCTGTTCACATTAACACGTTCACATCCAACCCTGTTCACATTTACTCATTCACATCTAACCCTGTTCACATTTACTCATTTACATCTAAATCTGTTCACATTTACCCATTCACATCCAACCCTGTTCACATTTACCCATTCACATCCAACCTTGTTCACATTTACTCATACACATCCAACCCTGTTCACATTTACTCATTCACATCCAACCCTGGTTATATTTACCCATTCACATCCAACCCTGTTTACATTTACTCATTCACATCCAACCCTGTTCACATTTACTCATTCACATCCAACCCTGGTTATATTTACCCATTCACATCCAACCCTGTTTACATTTACTCATTCACATCCAACCCTGTTCACATTTACTCATTCACATCCAACCCTGTTTACATTTACTCATTCACATTCAACCTTGTTCACATTTACTCATACACATCCAACCTAGTTCACATTTACTCATTCACATCCAACCCTGTTCACATTTAGTCATTCACATCCAACCCTGTTCACATTAACACGTTCACATCCAACCCTGTTCACATTAACACATTCACATCCAACCCTGTTCAGATTTACTCATTCACATCTAACCCTGTTCACATTTACTCATTCACATCTAACCCTGTTCACATTTACCCATTCACATCCAACCCTGTTCACGTTTACCCAAATCACATCCAACCTTGTTCACATTTACTCATACACATCCAACCCTGTTCACATTAATATGTTCACATCCAACCCTGTTCACATTAATACGTTCACATCAGACCTTGTTCACATTTACTCATTCACATCCAACCCTGTTCACATTTACCCATTCACATCTAACCCTGTTCACATTTACTCATTTACATCTAAATCTGTTCACATTTACCCATTCACATCCAACCCTGTTCACATTTACCCATTCACATCCAACCTTGTTCACATTTACTCATACACATCCAACCCTGTTCACATTTACTCATTCACATCCAACCCTGGTTATATTTACCCATTCACATCCAACCCTGTTTACATTTACTCATTCACATCCAACCCTGTTCACATTTACTCATTCACATCCAACCCTGTTTACATTTACTCATTCACATTCAACCTTGTTCACATTTACTCATACACATCCAACCTAGTTCACATTTACTCATTCACATCCAACCCTGTTCACATTTAGTCATTCACATCCAACCCTGTTCACATTAACACGTTCACATCCAACCCTGTTCACATTAACACATTCACATCCAACCCTGTTCAGATTTACTCATTCACATCTAACCCTGTTCACATTTACTCATTCACATCTAACCCTGTTCACATTTACCCATTCACATCCAACCCTGTTCACATTTACCCAAATCACATCCAACCTTGTTCACATTTACTCATACACATCCAACCCTGTTCACATTTACTCATTCACATCCAACCCTGGTTATATTTACCCATTCACATCCAACCCTGTTTACATTTACTCATTCACATCCAACCCTGTTCACATTTACTCATTCACATCCAACCCTGTTTACATTTACCCATTCACATAAAAATTTGTTCACATTTACTCATACACATCCAAGCCTGTTCACATTTACTCATTCACATCCAACCCTGTTTACATTTACCCATTCACATAAAAATTTGTTCACATTTACTCATACACATCCAAGCCTGTTCACATTTACTCATTCACATCCAACCCTGTTTACATTTACTCATTCACATTCAACCTTGTTCACATTTACTCATACACATCCAACCTAGTTCACATTTACTCATTCACATTCAACCTTGTTCACATTTACTCATTCACATCCAACCCTGTTCACATTAACACGTTCACATCTAACCCTGTTCACATTTACTTATTTACATCTAAATCTGTTCACATTTACCCATTCACATCCAACCCTGTTCACATTTACCCATTCACATCCAACCTTGTTCACATTTACTCATACACATCCAACCCTGTTCACATTTACTCATTCACATCCAACCCTGGTTATATTTACCCATTCACATCCAACCCTGTTTACATTTACTCATTCACATCCAACCCTGTTCACATTTACTCATTCACATCCAACCCTGTTTACATTTACTCATTCACATTCAACCTTGTTCACATTTACTCATACACATCCAACCTAGTTCACATTTACTCATTCACATCCAACCCTGTTCACATTTAGTCATTCACATCCAACCCTTTTCACATTAACACGTTCACATCCAACCCTGTTCACATTAACACATTCACATCCAACCCTGTTCAGATTTACTCATTCACATCTAACCCTGTTCACATTTACTCATTTACATCTAACCCTGTTCACATTTACCCATTCACATCCAACCCTGTTCACATTTACCCATTCACATCCAACCTTGTTCACATTTACTCATACACATCCAACCCTGTTCACATTTACTCATTCACATCCAACCCTGGTTATATTTACCCATTCACATCCAACCCTGTTTACATTTACTCATTCACATCCAACCCTGTTCACATTTACTCATTCACATCCAACCCTGTTTACATTTACTCATTCACATTCAACCTTGTTCACATTTACTCATACACATCCAACCCTGTTTACATTTACTCATTCACATCCAACCCTGTTTACATTTACTCATTCACATTCAACCTTGTTCACATTTACTCATACACATCCAACCCTGTTCACATTTAGTCATTCACATCCAACCCTGTTCACATTAACTCGTTCACATCCAACCCTGTTCACATTAACTCGTTCACATCCAACCCTGTTCACATTTACTCATTCACATCTAACCCTGTTCACATTTACTCATTTACATGTAACCCTGTTCACATTTACCCATTCACATCCAACCCTGGTCACATTTACCCATTCACATCCAACCCTGTTCACATTAACGCGTTCACATCCAACCCTGTTCACATTAACACGTTCACATCTAACCCTGTTCACATTTACTCATTCACATCCAACCCTGTTCAAATTTACTCATTTACATCTAACCCTGTTCACATTTACCCATTCACATCCAACCCTGTTCACATTAACACTTTCACATCCAACCCTGTTTACATTTACTCATTCACATCCAACCCTGTTCACATTTACTCATTCACATCCAACTCTGTTCACATTTACTCATTCACATCCAACCCTGTTCACATTGTTTATATATTACCCTGCTACCCAGTTTTACATGTTCTGATCCATATCCAATCCTTACATACTGTATAACCATGTTTTGATTCATGTAATCACATCCAGTCCTGTTCAGTTATACATCCAGATACATCTCTATGAAATGATCGGAGAAAGGACCCAAAAGCAGCACAAGAGATCTGGGCAGGTTAACAGTCTTTATTTTAGCCACTTGGTGAGGTTCGGTGCTGGAGTTGAACTCTGGTTCCCAATGAGCAGAGCAGAGCAACTTTCCTCTGGGCCGACAGAGTAGACACCTAGCACAACAAGGTGAGTGAAGATCCACAACTCACGGTTGGGGGTCCTCCAGGACAGAAACCCAGTAACCACTGGGTAGCAGGCTCCAAGGGCAAGGCAGGAAGCGGAAGTCGGGGACAGATCAGGTCGGTAACGGGCAGGCAATTTTGGTCGGAGTGCTGGAAGGTCAGGCATGAGAGCAATGTTGGAGGAAGTAAGGCTGATTGTGACAGAACCCCCCCCCCCTTCAAGGGATGGCCCCCAACATCCCAAACTGCAGCAAAACCGGGTGGGAGGAGGGGGGAAACGGGGGAGGGACCGACCAATAGGACATCATGACCCCGAGGAACCAGCCGCACCATCCCGGACAGAAGGGGTAACGAGGGACCCGCAACGAACAGGGGCAGCAGCCGGTTGATCAGGATGCTGTCGATGAAAATTGGCCACAAGATCAGGAGCCATGACGTGGTGAGCAGGAACCCAGGACCTTTCCTCAGGACCGTAACCCTCCCAGTCAACCAGATACTGAAGACCCCTCCCCCGCCGACGAGAGCGCAGTAGACGACGCACCACATACACTGGTCCGCCATCAACCATAACAGGAGGGGGGGCGGAGGAGTCGGAGGGACCAAAGGACCATGGTGAACTGGTTTAATCCTGGAGACATGGAAGGTGGGGTGAACTCTCATGGAACGGGGAAGCTTCAGGCGGACGGCCACTGGATTGATCACCTTCTGAATGGGGAAAGGCCCGACGAACTTCGCCGCCAACTTCCTCAACTCCACCTGGAGAGGTAAGTCCTGAGTGGAAAGCCACACTCGCTGACCTACTTGGTAGGATGGTGCAGGTCTCCGACGATGGTTGGCAGTGGCGGCATAGCGATCCACAGACTGAAGGAGAGCCGAACGAGCCCGGAGCCATGTCCGGTGACAGCGGCGGATGAAAGCTTGGACTGATGGACAGGACACCTCCATTTCCTGAACCTGGAACAAAGGAGGTTGGAAGCCATAAGCACATTGAAACGGAGAGAGACCAGTGGCAGAGCTGACGAGGGAATTGTGAGCATATTCCACCCACAATAACTGTGAAGACCAGGAAGCAGGGTCTTGAGAGGCCATACAACGCAAGGCGGTTTCCAGATCCTGGTTCTTACGTTCAGACTGGCCATTGGTCTGAGGGTGGAATCCTGAGGACAGACTGGCAGTGGCAGCCAAGAGACTACAGAACTCCTTCCAAAACACAGAGGAAAACTGGGGCCCTCTGTCAGAAACAACGTCAACTGGAAGGCCATGAAGGCGGAAAACGTGATGCAGAACCAGCTGTGCAGTCTCTTTGGCAGAAGGGAGTTTAGGCAGAGGCACAAAATGGGCCATCTTACTGAAACGGTCCACGACTGTCAGGACTACGGTGTGGCCGTTGGAAGGAGGCAGACCCGTGACAAAGTCCAACGATATGTGCGACCATGGGCGGTGAGGTACCGGAAGAGGCTTAAGCAGTCCAGCTGGGGACTGGCGGGAGGTCTTGTGTTGGTTGCAGGTGGGACAGGCCTTGACAAATTCCTGGACGTCCTGCTGCAAAGTAGGCCACCAAAACCGTTGGAGGAGGGCTTGTCGTGTGCGAAAGACCCCTGGGTGACAGGAGAGTTTGGATGAGTGGGCCCATAGCAGCACATCAGATCTTAAGGCTGGGGGAACAAACAGACAGTTAGTAGGACAGGAGCTGGGACCAGGTTGACCATCGGTGGCAGCCTTAATTCTCTCCTCTATGTCCCAGGTTAGAGATGCCACCAGGCAAGATACAGGGAGAATAGCAGTTGGGCCAGCAACTGACTCATCTGTCTTTTGGAACTGGCGAGACAGGGCATCTGGCTTAATGTTCCGGGACCCTGGACGATAAGAGAAGGAGAAGTTAAAACGGGTGAAGAACAGGGACCAGCGAGCCTGCCGAGAGTTCAGCCTTTTAGCTGAGCGAATGTATTCTAAATTCTTGTGATCAGTCCAGACAAGGAAAGGCTCCTTAGAACCCTCCAACCAATGACGCCACTCTTCTAGCGCCATCTTAACGGCTAACAGTTCTCTGTTGCCGATGTCGTAATTCCTCTCGGCAAAGGACAAGCGTTGAGAAAAGAAGGCACAAGGATGGAGCTTGTGATCAGTAACAGAGTGTTGGGACAAGACGGCCCCCACGCCGACATTGGAGGCGTCAACTTCGACCACAAACTGCTGCCCTGGGTCAGGCATCTGGAGGATAGGAGAAGAGGTAAACCGCTCCTTGAGTGACTGGAAAGCAGAGGCAGCTGACTGTGACCACTGAAAAGGCACTTTAGAGGAGGTTAGAGTGGTAAGAGGAGCAGCAACAGAGCTGTAGTTGCGGATAAAGCGCCGGTAAAAGTTGGCAAATCCCAGGAAACGCTGGAGCTGTTTACGATTTTCGGGAACAGGCCAGGCCGAGACAGCAGAGACCTTTTCTGGATCCATTTTGACCTTCCCCTTTGTGATTATATGTCCCAGAAAAGACACTGAAGAGACATGGAACTCACATTTCTCAGCCTTGACAAACAGGGCATTCTCCAGAAGGCGCTGAAGGACTGACTGAACGTGATGGACGTGTTGCTCCTTGGATCGAGAGAAGATGAGAATGTCGTCTAGGTAAACAAAAACATACCGATTAAGCATGTCCCTGAGAACGTCATTCACAAGTGCTTGGAAGACAGCAGGAGCGTTTGTGAGCCCAAATGGCATTACAAGATACTCATAATGTCCTGTTGGGGTATTGAAGGCCGTCTTCCACTCGTCCCCCTCCCGGATTCGGACAAGGTGGTAGGCATTACGCAGGTCGAGTTTTGAAAAAATGGTGGCCCCCTGGAGAAGCTCAAATGCAGTGGACATGAGAGGCAACGGATATCTGTTCTTTATTGTAATATCATTCAATCCACGATAACCAATACATGGCCTTAGAGTCTTGTCTTTCTTTTCAACGAAAAAAAACCCTGCACTAGCAGGAGAAGAAGAAGGACGGATGATACCAGCAGCCAGGGAGTCGTTGATATAAGTCTCCATGGCCCTTCGTTCAGGTTCAGACAAGGAGTACAGGCGTCCTTTGGGTGGAGATGTTCCAGGAAGGAGATCTATGGCACAGTCATAGGGGCGATGGGGAGGCAGAGACATGGCCCTTGCCTTATTGAAGACCTGGCGGAAGTCATGATATTCAGGAGGCACTCTGGCGAGGTCAACCAGAGAACAGGAATTGGAGGAGTGAAGCGGGGATGAGGCTTGCTGGAGGCATCTTTGGAGACAAGAAGGACTCCACTCCAAGATGGCCCCAGTAGTCCAGTTGATGTGTGGGTTGTGGAGACGAAGCCATGGATACCCAAGGATGAGTGGCAGGCAGGCAGAACTCAGGATGTGAAACTGGATGGTTTCCTGATGATTTCCTGATGTCAGCAGACGAACAGGAGAGGTCTGATGTGTGACAGTACCCAATACATGGCCATCTAGTGCTCTGGCAGGAACCGGACGGGACAAGGGAATCCGCTCAAGTCCCAGCTGATGGACCATACCCTCGTTAATGATACAGGCTTCAGCCCCTGAGTCGATAAAAATAGGCAAAGTCTTGGGCCCCTCGGGCAGAAGGAGACGACCCTGGAACATGAGTCTCTGGCTGTGAGGAGTTGACAAAGCTGTTGAGCTCACCAGTGCCTCCTCCCTTACTGGTGAGCTTTGGCTTTTACTGGACACCCAATGGCGTTGTGTCCAGCAGCCCCACAATATAGACAAAGATTGGACTTACGGCGACGGTCCTTCTCTTCCGGAGGGAGGTAGGTGAGTCCCAACTGCACAGGTTCCAGATCACCCGTCTGCTGCACTAATGGGGCGGTAATGCCTGAAGGCCGTTGGCAGGGGTGAGGAAGAGGAGATCTCCGGGTTCTCCCTTGGCTCCTCTCCTGTTGACGAGTCTGGATACGATTGTCTATACGTATTGCCAGTTCAATCGCCCCATCCAAGGAGTTTGGGGTGTCATGAGACACCAGCTCGTCTTTAATGTTGTCAGACAGACCATGAAGGAAGGCATCACAAAGGACTGAACAGTTCCAAATACTTTGACTGGCCCTAATGCGGAAGTCAATTGAGTAGTCTGCCACTGTCCTTGTGCCTTGTCTTAGTCCCAGCAGGCCCCTTGCAGAATCAGAACCACTTCTCTCGAACCCAAAGACTTTGCGAAGCTCGGCAGCAAACAGGTCAAAAGAGGAACAAACAGCTGATCTCCTTTCCCACTCTGCCGTTCCCCATAAGCGAGCTCTGCCAGACAGGTGGTTGATGACAAACGCAACCTTCGCCGACTCTGATGCGAAGGTTCGGGGCTGCAGGGCAAACAGAAGAGAGTAGTTGGTGAGAAAGGGACCACAAGTCTCTCGATCCCCTGAGTAACGCTCTGGCGTTCCCACCCAGGGCTCAGGAGTGTCACTGGGCAAAGAGACCGAGGCAGGAGCTGACACATCAGAGGAAGGGGAGAAGAAGCGAGCTGTGAGAATTGAGCCGTCAGTTGTTGCATCTGTGCTGTCAATGCCGCCAGAGAGCGGCCTTGGATCTCAGCTGCTTGTCTGGCCTCCGCAGCCGATGCAGTCAGTATGGCTTCATGTTGCTGCAGAACCCCCTCTATTGTTTCCAGGCGGTTGAGTGGAGTGGGATTGTGCGCTGGGTCCATCTTATGGCCAGATTGTACTGAAATGATCAGAGAAAGGACCCAAAAGCAGCACAAGAGATCTGGGCAGGTTAACAGTCTTTATTTTAGCCACTTGGTGAGGTTCGGTGCTGGAGTTGAACTCTGGTTCCCAATGAGCAGAGCAGAGCAACTTTCCTCTGGGCCGACAGAGTAGACACCTAGCACAACAAGGTGAGTGAAGATCCACAACTCACGGTTGGGGGTCCTCCAGGACAGAAACCCAGTAACCGCTGGGGAGCAGGCTCCAAGGGCAAGGCAGGAAGCGGAAGTCGGGGACGGATCAGGTAGGTAACGGGCAGGCAATTGTGGTCGGAGTGCTGGAAGGTCAGTCATGAGAGCAATGTTGGAGGAAGCAAGGCTGATTGTGACACTGTACACATTTAAACATTCACATTTGCATTTTCACCTCCAAAATGCTCACATTTGAGCTCACATTGACATTCACCTTTTTCACATTTATTCAAGTGCAATTGACTGTGGTAACATTTGCACATTTACATTTCAGCATTCATATCCAGCTTTTTAATTTTACACGTACAGTTCAATCCCTCTTCACATTTATATGTTCAAATCCGACCCTGTTCAGATCAGACCCTCTGTGATATGTGGGTATTAATGACTACAGTAGTAAACTGCTTGTTGTTCTTGGGAACAAGTTTATTGCAAACATACAATCTGCAGATCCTGACTGGCTACTGGGTCTCTAGAGTGTTTCCTCTGCACCGAACTTTGCTAAACTACATGTCCACAAAGAATCTAGCTCCCTGGTGGCCATAAATTTTCATCACAGGTGTCACAGGCAAACACCCGTTCACCTTGCACATTCATTTCTAACCCTGCTGACATGTACGCCTTCACATCTGAATCCATTCCCATTTAATAATTCAAATAGATACAAACTTGAGACTGCTTTAAAAATGGACTGATAATTTTATTTTAATACATTTTTCTCCTTTTTATATCACTACCATTACCTTAGATTTAGTTTATTAATGTAGAGAGAAGTAACTAAAATGGATCATAGTGTGAAGCTGTAGTTCCTTCTGATTCAAACGCTCTCGGCTGAGTGCTTCCAATGTATTCATTAAACTTTGATGCTCCAGACACAGAAAAAGATACCTGGAATATCACTGATACAACAAAGCTTTGGTTATTAATAAAAAAAACTTGAATATGAGAAAGTTTCTAGAGAGCAAGTTAAGCTTATGTTAAGATAATCTAAAGACCCATTTATCATCTAAAAGGAAAACTCAGTATCAGCTGCCTGAGTTGACCCATGTTTCCCAATGGAACCATTATATGCAGGTTCTTATTGTACCACTGTGTGTTTAAGGTCAATATTGGATTTTTAATGCGGCTGCTTGCTTTGCTGTGTCAGGAAACCCTACCAGGAAGCCCCCACCTCGAAGGACTTCATCTAGTGGAACACTTCTTCTGGTTGGCAGGAACAGAAGCATTGGACTTCACAGCCTAGAGTCTCCAGAAAAAATTCCTCTGAGTTTCATAAAAACCAGGATGATTGTGCACCAAAAATTCCTGGCAGAAATTAATCTTTTCAATATAACACAAACCTTTTCTGACTTTGAATGGATATTTCATCTTATCGTTCTTTAATGAGGAAGGTTTTCAAACTTTGTCATGAGGTGTGCTTCCATTATACCTTGAATTGTGCAAAAACTAAATGCAACTGCGATGGACTGGCTAGCTGTCCAGGGTGTACCCTGCCTGTCGCCCAAAGCCAGCCGGGATAGGCTCCAGCTTCCCCACGACCCTGAATTGGATTAAGCGGGTCAGAAAATGAATGAATGAATGAATAAATGAATAAATGTTGCAATAAAAAAAAACACTAATGGAAACACCTACATTTTTAAAAAAAAGTCTCAAATATCGCTAAAAGGTTTTTGTCATGAGGTGGTTTTCAGACGTTTCAATTAAGAGATATATCACAAAAGTGAAATGGAAACACTTTTTTTGGAGTTACGTGTCCCTGGGCGTAACATGGGGGTCAAGTTCATTAGTTTGGAACAAATAACAGCGACTTACAAAGTTTTAGAAAAGAAAAGCTTTGAAAAGCCATAGTAGATTCTCCACAGCAAATAGAAAACCCCAAAATAATGCCATGTTGCGTAAGCCACAATTCCTGAGACTTTTGCACTAAACACTGTTTAATGGAAACACCTGCTTGTCAAAACTTCTAATTATTCGGGATAGCTGATTTGACGGCACAAATTGAGCTTTATTTGGATAGTCCCACTTCACAACAATGTTGTCTCAGGGCTGTTCACAGACACATCAAACCAATTCATAAATAGCAAGGTTAATAAAAACCAACTGATTGCATCGAGACATGACTTGGATCCAATCTCCCATCCTGAGCTGCACGAGGCGACAGTGGGAAGGAAAAAACTCCCCTTTAACAGGAAGAAAACCTCCAGCAGAACCCGGCTCAGGGAGGGCAGCCATCTGCCTCGACTGGTTGGGGTGGAGAGGACAGGAAAGACAGATCAACATGTACAACTGCACTTATTCAGGAAGACCTGCGGAAAAAAGGAGAAAGAGGAAGAAACTGTAACGTCCACAGACCTTTGTCTACGTTCTGCCACCGCAACAGTGTGCATGTTTCTGGGATAAAATCTTGGGAATACTCCTCCAGTCCTGCATCCCGTCCTCTGGATGGATTAAAAGCAGTAGAGATAAAGGAATACATCCCAACATCTAATGTTGTGTTTGGGAGAAGAGAGTTGACATCTCTGTCTGTAAACTATAATATTAATACTATTAATATTAAATAGATACAAGGAAATTAGTTAGGCATTGTTTCAAGACAACTTCCCAAAACTTAAAGACAATGTTAATATTTGGCAGTCATCACTTGAATCTAAACGATGCAAAAGTTATACATTCCCACAGAGGAATACTCTCTTCAGGTAGGTATTAGAGAGGTTCCATATAACCTAAAATGCTTATATTGTATTGCATTTGTAACAGAGCAAGTTAGACAAGTGTTGATCAGTCATTTGTGCTTGATGGGGCCGCAAAATGGTGCTACTGTGGCTGAAAACTCGCTCCACTGAAGCACTGGCATCTCAGTACAGCGAAGGAAGGGACCAACTGAGGTGTCCTGTGCTTCTGATATGTCAAGCTATAGAGCTGGAGAGGCCGCAACATCTTCAACCCTCAGAACGAGTGTGTGTTCAAAACTTCTTTCAGGGTTAGATCAAGCCAGAGCTGATCATGCTGACCTTCATCTCTTTGCTTAATGGGAAAGCAGACAGTGAACGCTTTGTGAAACATTGCCATTAATAACGCAGTCCAATTTATCGTCACCGTTTATTCATATATGGACTCAGAATGCTTGGAGAGTCTTTCAGCTGCATGGAAAAGTTTGGAGCAGAGGGTCAGGGTTAACCGGAACCTGCTCACGTCACTTTAACCAGTTTCAATACATCTACACACCAATTTCAGCTTCAGACACTTCATGTCTTTGTCTTGTCGTTTTCTACTTACGTCAACAAGCACATTCCAACCGTCCATCTTTATCGCTCTGCTCTTCTGCCTCTGTCAGGATGGTGGGGGCTGTTGTCACAACAGTTAACTCACTGACTGCCAAAGACGTCTTTTGGATGGCATTGTTTCCCCTTCTGTCTTGTCCTCCATTTTCTCCTCTTCCCTGCCATCTGTGTCACACACAGTGTGAGGTTGTTCTAGCACCAGCAACTAAAGCTGTCTCCACTGCTAGGAACAACGAATGGGGCCGTAGCACAAGTTCAATTATTTTAAAAAATAGTTCAATACCAAACAAAATGCCTAAAAACAGTCCAATAACAGTCATGAGAAGGGAGCCTGAAAGCAATTAAAAGATAAAAAGTCAAAGAGGCGTCTGGCATGTTCCATGTAACATGGAACATGTAACATGTTCCATGTTACATGTTCCACGTTACATGTTCCATGTTCCATGTTATGTTCCACGTTATGTTCCATGTTCCACATTATGTTCCATGTTCCACGCTACATGTTTCACGCTACATGTTCTATGTTATGTTTCTACGTTATGTTCCACGTTCCACGTTATGTTCCATGTTACATGTTCTATGTTATGTTTCTACGTTATGTTCCACGTTCCACGTTATGTTCCATGTTACATGTTCTGTGTTATGTTTCTACGTTATGTTCCACGTTACACGTTATGTTCCACGCTACATATTCTGTGTTATGTTCCACGTTATTTTCCATGTTCCACATTATGTTCAATGTTTCACGCTACATGTTCCACGCTACATGTTCTATATTATGTTTCTACGTTATGTTCCATGTTCCACATTATGTTCCATGTTACATGTTCCATGTTATGTTCCACGTTATGTTCCATGTTCCACATTATGTTCCATGGTCTATGCTACATGTTCCACGCTACATGTTCTATGTTATGTTTCTACATTATGTTCCACGTTCCACGTTATGTTCCACGCTACATGTTCTATGTTATGTTTCTACATTATGTTCCACGTTCCACGTTATGTTCCATGTTACATGTTCTATGTTACGTTTCTATGTTATGTTCCACGCTACATGTTCTATGTTATGTTCCACGTTATGTTCCATGTTCCACATTATGTTCCATGGTCTATGCTACATGTTCCACGCTACATGTTCTATGTTATGTTTCTACATTATGTTCCACATTCCACGTTATGTTCCATGTTACATGTTCTGTGTTATGTTTCTACGTTATGTTCCACGTTACACGTTATGTTCCACGCTACATATTCTGTGTTATGTTCCACGTTATTTTCCATGTTCCACATTATGTTCAATGTTTCACGCTACATGTTCCACGCTACATGTTCCACGCTACATGTTCTATATTATGTTTCTACGTTATGTTCCATGTTCCACGTTATGTTTCATGTTCCACGTTATGTTCCATGTTACATGTTCCATGTTATGTTCCACGTTATGTTCCATGTTCCACATTATGTTCCATGTTCTATGCTACATGTTCCACGCTACATGTTCTATGTTATGTTTCTACATTATGTTCCACGTTCCACGTTATGTTCCACGCTACATGTTCTATGTTATGTTTCTACATTATGTTCCACGTTCCACGTTATGTTCCATGTTACATGTTCTATGTTACGTTTCTACGTTATGTTCCACGCTACATGTTCTATGTTATGTTTCTACGTTATGTTCCACGTTCCACGTTATGTTCCATGTTACATGTTCTGTGTTATGTTTCTACGTTATGTTCCACGTTCCACGTTATGTTCCACGCTACATATTCTGTGTTATGTTCCACGTTATTTTCCATGTTCCACATTATGTTCAATGTTTCACGCTACATGTTCCACGCTACATGTTCTATATTATGTTTCTACGTTATGTTCCATGTTCCACATTATGTTCCATGTTACATGTTCCATGTTATGTTCCACGTTATGTTCCATGGTCTATGCTACATGTTCCACGCTACATGTTCTATGTTATGTTTCTACGTTATGTTCCATGTTATGTTCCATGTTACATGTTCCATGTTATGTTCCACGTTATGTTCCATGTTCCACATTATGTTCCATGGTCTATGCTACATGTTCCACGCTACATGTTCTATGTTATGTTTCTACGTTATGTTCCACGTTCCACGTTATGTTCCATGTTACATGTTCTATGTTATGTTTCTACGTTATGTTCCACATTCCACGTTATGTTCCATGTTACATGTTCTGTGTTATGTTTCTACGTTATGTTCCACGTTACACGTTATGTTCCACGCTACATATTCTGTGTTATGTTCCACGTTATTTTCCATGTTCCACTTTATGTTCAATGTTTCACGCTACATGTTTCACGCTACATGTTCCACGCTACATGTTCTATATTATGTTTCTACGTTATGTTCCATGTTCCACGTTATGTTCCATGTTCCACGTTATGTTCCATGTTACATGTTCCATGTTATGTTCCACGTTATGTTCCATGTTCCACATTATGTTCCATGTTCTATGCTACATGTTCCACGCTACATGTTCTATGTTATGTTTCTACATTATGTTCCACGTTCCACGTTATGTTCCACGCTACATGTTCTATGTTATGTTTCTACATTATGTTCCACGTTCCACGTTATGTTCCATGTTACATGTTCTATGTTACGTTTCTACGTTATGTTCCACGCTACATGTTCTATGTTATGTTTCTACGTTATGTTCCACGTTCCACGTTATGTTCCATGTTATATGTTCTATGTTATGTTTCTACGTTATGTTCCATGTTCCACGTTATGTTCCACGGTACATGTTCTATGTTGTGTTCCACGTTATGTTCCATGTTCCACGTTATGTTCCACGCTACATGTTCTATGTTATGTTCCACGTTATGTTCCATGTTCCACATTATGTTCCATGCTACATGTTCTATGTTATGTTCCACGTTATGTTCCATGCTACATGTTCTATGTTATGTTCCACGTTATGTTCCATGTTCCACATTATGTTCCACGCGACATGTTCTCTGTTATGTTCCACGTTATGTTCCATGTTCCACGTTATGTTCCACGCTACATGTTCCACGTTACATGTTCTATGTTATGTTTCTACGTTATTTTCCATGTTCCACATTATGTTCCATGTTCCACGTTATGTTTCATGTTACGTGTTCTATGTCATGTTTCTACATTATTTTCTATGTTCCACATTATGTTCCATGTTCCACGCTACATGTTCCACGCTACATGTTCTTTGTTATGTTTCTATGTTATGTTCCATGTTCCACGTTATGTTCCATGTTACATATTCTATGTTATGTTTCTACATTATGTTCCACGTTCCACATTATGTTACATGTTACATGTTCTGTGTTATGTTCCACGTTATTTTCCTTGTTCCACATTATGTTCCATGTTCCACGCACATGTTCCACACTACATGTTCTATGTTATGTTTCTACGTTATGTTCCATGTTCCACGTTATGTTCCATGTTCCACATTATGTTCCATGTTCCACACTACATGTTCCACGCTACATGTTCTATGTTATGTTTCTACGTTATGTTCCATGTTCCACGTTATGTTCCATGCTACATGTTCTATGTTATGTTCCACGTTATGTTCCATGTTCCACATTATGTTCCATGCTACATGTTCTATGTTATGTTCCACGTTATGTTCCATGTTCCACGTTATGTTCCACGCTACATGTTCCACATTACATGTTCTATGTAATGTTTCTACATTATGTTCCATGTTCCACGTTATGTTCCACGCTACATGTTCTATGTTATTATCCACGTTATGTTCCGTGTTCCAGGTTATGTTCCACACTACATGTTCTATGTTTTGTTTCTACATTATGTTCCATGTTCCACGTTATGTTCCACGCTACATGTTCTATGTTATGTTCCACGTTATGTTCCATGTTCCACGCTACATGTTCTATGTTATGTTCCATGTTATGTTCCATGTTCCATGTTATGTTCCATGTTCCACGTTATGTTCCACGCTACATGTTCCACGTTACATGTTCTATGTTATGTTTCTACGTTATGTTCCATGTTCCACGTTATGTTCCACGCTACATGTTCTATGTTATGTTCTAAGTTATGTTCCATGTTCCAATTTATGTTCCACGCTACATGTTCTATGTTATGTTCCACATTATGTTCCATGTTCCACGTTATGTTCCACGCTACATGTTTCATGTTACATGTTCTATGTTATGTTTCTACGTTATGTTCCATGTTCCACGTTATGTTCCACGCTACATGTTCTATGTTATGTTCCAAGTTATGTTCCATGTTCCACTTTATGTTCCACGCTACATGTTTCATGTTACATGTTCTATGTTATGTTTCTACGTTATGTTCCATGTTCCACGTTATGTTTCATGTTACGTGTTCTATGTTATGTTTCTACATTATTTTCTATGTTCCACTTTATGTTCCACGTACATGTTCCACAATGCAACACATCACATGTTCCACGATACATGTGAGATGTTACAGGTTACACGTTACCTGTAACATGTTACATGCTTCTCTTCCTTTAGCTTTGCAGCCACCGTCCAGATCAAAGTCACTTTTCTCCGTTTCCATGGAAATGTTGTTCTTTGTCAGGACCCAGGATAAAAACCGTCTTCTAGAAGAATCTAATTCTCAGTTCTGGTAATATTTTGCACATGAGGTAATTAAAGTGACGCTTACAAGAAGGACTGTGTGAATGGATGCAGTCAACATTCTAACCTCCATGTTTCCGTGTCAACAAGAAGACAGGAAACAACAAGGTGGAAATTTCTTTGAATACAAACTCGTCCACCATGTTGCATGAGTTTCATCTGTAATGAAAGGCATGTTGTCCTTGGAGTTTAGTCCTCTATGACTGGCTGTTTTTCTGTTATTTTGCCTTGTGAAAGAAAATTCCTCTGTGGTTGAAGTGATGAGATTATAATTCAGAATACTGCAAATCATTTTTACTGAAGCTGATTCACACTGAAGTGAATCAACCCACCCAATGCTTTATATTCTTTCATCCAACCAAGGACGTTCATGATGATTCATAAGTGGAAAATATGCCGGATATTGGTTAAATTGACCTTAATTCAGTCTAAAAACTTTACTGCAACATTCCTGAGACAATAAATATGAAGTGGACATGAGTGAATCCCATTTTAGTTTGAAAATAAATGACACATCTAGAATTAAAGACCATTAAAGACAAAGTGAGTCTAGTTGAACACAGAAACAGATAGAAGACCAGTGATACAGGCCACACCGGATGGATGGGCATTAAGTCGTACGTTACAACTTCCTTGTATTCGTTCCAATTCTCTTAACTCCAAACTGCTGCACAGAGCCATATCTCACTGGAACCAGCGCCAACGTCCCACATGTACCATTAAAGTTAAGTTAAAACAGATTCTGACATAATTGCTGCAGATGACGATAAAAGTTTTGCTTCAAAATGTAATCAAATTTTTATTATAATTTCAACTTTTTGGTTTTATTTTTGTTTTGTTGCAAAGAGTCTGCACGGGACCCAACTGTCCAGGTTATGCTCTTAGTTAGGGATAGCCTGGACATCCATTAGTTATGCAGCAATGAGGACATCACCTGATGCAATGAGAAGCACTTTGTTCCATTTTTTTAATGTATTAATGTATAAATATATGACAGTGTTGCCATCTCTAACTTATTTCTCCTTTTTTCCGCAGGTCTTCCTGATTAAGTGCAGTTGTACATGTTGATCTGTCTTTCCTGTCCTCTCCACCCCAACCAGTCGAGGCAGATGGCTGCCCTCCCTGAGCCGGGTTCTGCCGGAGGTTTTCTTCCTGTTAAAGGGGAGTTTTTTCCTTCCCACTGTCGCCTCGTGCAGCTCAGGATGGAGGATTGGATCCAAGTCATGACTCGATGCAATCAATTCTATTATGGGATATGTATGAATTGGCTTGAAATGATGTGTATGTAAAGTGTCCTAAATGATGTTGTCGTAAGGTGGTGCTACACAAATAAAGCTGAATTGAATTGAATTGAATTGAATTGAATTGAATTGAATTGAATTGAATTGAATTGAATTGAATTGAATTGAATTGAATTGAATTGAATTGGATGGATGGATGGATGGATCTTGATTGTCCCAAATGGTGACAAGGTGTCTTCTATAATAACAGGTGATATTTCAGAATCAAACCTCTGCTTCAGACGTTCATCAGATGATCCTCCTTTACCTCCTGTAGCAGATTCAGATCCAGACTGATGTCATTCTGGTGAAAAGAACACTAGAAGCAGCCTGGACGTCCTTCATTAGCATCACAAAGGACGCAGTTTACCATTAATCCTGGATATTCTCCATCACTGCTTCTTCTGACAACCCATGTATGACGTTTCCAGCAGACTCACATCAGACTCATGATTTGTGTGTTGGTGATCTATCACCTGCTTATTATTATAGGATACAGATGTGTGAAACAGATGTGTGGCTGGAAGTAATTATTAATGAGCTGCAGAAAGCAGCAGGTTCATCTCTTAATTCCTGATTCATGACACCAGTCGAGGTTAAGCATGATGTTATCTGCCTGTACGTGTTACCTTACATACACCTGTCCAGTTGCAACCTGGTACCTAAGCAGACTGATAGTCGATCTCCGACTGACCTGGTTTAGTTTCCTGTTGTGTTCTTTTGTATTAACTGGAACACTGTTGAATTTGAAGCCGATCCTCAGAAGACCGATGGACAGAATCTGATGTTTCACTGAAGAACGTTAAATTTCCTCATCCGGTCAAACCAGTCGTTTTTATTAACCTGCAAATAAACTTCCAGCATTTGTCTTCGTTATGTCTGTCCTCTGATTCACATGAGACACAATCCTAAAACCTGTCAAACACCTGTCCCAGGAAACACAGGGCTGGAGGTGGAGACAGAGAACGTCCCAGGAGACAGATGGGCTGGAGGTGGAGACAGAGGATGTCCCAGGAAACACAGGGCTGGAGGTGGAGACAGAGAACGTCCCAGGAGACAGATGGGCTGGAGGTGGAGACAGAGGACGTCTCAGGAGACAGACGGGCTGGAGGTGGAGACAGAGAACGTCTCAGGAGACAGACGGGCTGGAGGTGGAGACAGAGAACGTCCCAGGAGACAGACGGGCTGGAGGTGGAGACAGAGAACGTCCCAGGAGACAGACGGGCTGGAGGTGGAGACAGAGAACGTCCCAGGAGACAGACGGGCTGGAGGTGGAGACAGAGGATGTCTCAGGAGACAGACGGGCTGGAGGTGGAGACAGAGAACGTCCCAGGAGACAGACGGGCTGGAGGTGGAGACAGAGAACGTCCCAGGAGACAGACGGGCTGGAGGTGGAGACAGAGAACGTCTCAGGAGACAGACGGGCTGGAGGTGGAGACAGAGAACGTCTCAGGAGACAGACGGGCTGGAGGTGGAGACAGAGAACGTCCCAGGAGACAGACGGGCTGGAGGTGGAGACAGAGAACGTCCCAGGACACAGACGGGCTGGAGGTGGAGACAGAGAACGTCTCAGGAGACAGACGGGCTGGAGGTGGAGACAGAGAACGTCCCAGGAGACAGACGGGCTGGAGGTGGAGACAGAGAACGTCTCAGGAGACAGACGGGCTGGAGGTGGAGACAGAGAACGTCTCAGGAGACAGACGGGCTGGAGGTGGAGACAGAGAACGTCCCAGGAGACAGACGGGCTGGAGGTGGAGACAGAGAACGTCCCAGGACACAGACGGGCTGGAGGTGGAGACAGAGAACGTCTCAGGAGACAGACGGGCTGGAGGTGGAGACAGAGAACGTCCCAGGACACAGATGGGCTGGAGGTGGAGACAGAGAACGTCTCAGGAGACAGACGGGCTGGAGGTGGAGACAGAGAACGTCCCAGGACACAGATGGGCTGGAGGTGGAGACAGAGGATGTCTCAGGAGACAGACGGGCTGGAGGTGGAGACAGAGAACGTCTCAGGAGATAGACGGGCTGAAGGGGGGAGGTGTTTCTGTTGTCTCTGCAGGGACAAGTGTGTTAACAATCCTTTCCCTAAAATGTGTCTTTAACTCTCCTCTGGATTTAGGACCTGCAAGACTTGTTCTTACTCCTCCTCCTGCTCCTGCTTAGCAGCTCAGCAGTGAACCTGGTGAACCTTCATCAGGCCTGGGGACAGAGGTTGCCCAGATGTGAATGTGGTCCTGGTGCCTACAGCAGGATTAATTAATGTGTTAATTAGTCCTGCAGATGTCAGAACATGTGAAGCATCTTCCTGTGATTTCAGCTTTGTGTGGAGTTCACAATCGTTCATCCCTCTATTTACACTTTAAGATGAATGGATGGATGGATGGATGCATGGGTGGATAGATGGATGGATGGATGGATGGATGGATGGATGGGTGGGTGGGTGGATGGATGGATGGATGGATTGATGGGTGGGTGGATGAACGGGTGGGTGGATGGGTGGGTGGGTTGGTGGATGGATAATGGATGGATGGATGGATGGATGGATGGATGGATGGATTGATGGGTGGGTGGGTGGGTGGGTGGATGGAATTGGGTGGATGGATGGATGGATGGATGGATGATAGAAGGATGGATGGATGGATGATAGATGGGTGAGTGGTTTGGTGGATGGATGGATTGATGGATAGATGGGTGGGTGGTTTGGTGGATGGATGGATGGGGTGGATGGATGGAATGATAGATGGGTGAGTGGATGGATGGATGGATGGATGGATGGATGGATGGATGGGTGGATGGATGGAAGGATAGATGGATGGATGGATGGGTGGATGGATGGAAGGATAGATGGATGGATGGATGGATGGATGGGTGGATGGATGGAAGGATAGATGGATGGATGGATGGATGGGTGGATGGATGGAAGGATAGATGGATGGATGGATGGATGGATGGAAGGATAGATGGATGGATGGATGTATGGATGGAAGGATAGATGGATGGATGGATGGATGGATGGATGGATGGATGGATGGATGGAAGGATAGATGGATGGATGGATGGATGGATCCAGGCTGAATTCTTATGTAACAGCATTGAATCCGTATGATGTGATCATGCGATCCAAGCTATTATATAAAGCGGATATTCTACTTTTATGAAGTCAGACCCCCCTTTAGCTGTGTTTTGTAAACTATCAGCTGTGTCTGTCAGGCTCAGGTGGGCTCCACTGGACCGTCTTTGTTTTGGTTGTTTTGAAGCCTTTAACATGTTATTGTGATCAGCTGCATTCTGAACGAGGCCAACACACTGAAGGAGGAAACCACCCTGAAAGTGAATCTCTGACACAAAAGGATTTATAAAATCTTAAAGATCCTTCTGATCAGCGGGAATTTATCTGGAATAAATAATCTGATGTGCTCTCTATTAGATCCAAGTATGCGGTAATAATTTGCATATGCAAACTAGAATTGTGTGCGTGGGGCTGAACCATGGTTTACGGGTGATTTACTACGAGTGATTGCGTAAATGGGTGGCAGGTGCAAACATGCTGGAGATTCCCTATTTAAATTAACATTTTACACGTGACGTATTTGGCAGCATGCCGAGTTTGGAGAGAAAACATAACCTACAGCAAACCCATCTGACTGACACAATAAACCCTGTATGGGCGCCAATTTATGAAAAAGTTAATGCTGTTGGTAAAACGATCCGAAGAGGGGATGATGTAAAAAGATGTAATTAAAGACATTAGAATGTGAACAAAAGAAATTTGGCATATAATAAAACAGGTGGGGTAGGGTGTATGCAGCACTGTCACCCTAAAAAAAAACATGAATAAATCCGACAAGGTCTCTTGTTTCTAATGCAGACCTCATTTATTTTTACTCAGGATTTCATAAACTGACCCATCTACAAGCCAGGCGTCTAAAAGCTCACCAGCTCTCAGCTAGGAGAAAAGAAGACTGTTTTTCAACATAAAAACATCATACACTCACAGCCTGGTACAAAAATCCATTTTAGGTTTAAGTCAGGATTACCATTGTGACAACTGGGGGGGGGTAATTCATGTAACTAATCTGTTTATAACATTTTATCAAAGGCAGAATGTGGCACAGTCCTGCATTTTAGCCATCTAACTGCATGATTTAGTTTTAGTCCGCTTACCTCTGCTTAGCTGGCTAGCTCCTGTTAGCTCCAGGTTAGCTCAGTTAGCTCTTAGCTACAAGGAGGTTAGTGTGGATAGATGTCCAATCATCGACCCCCATGCTTACAGCCCCCCTTTGCCAAATTTTTGTATTTTCTGGAAAACACAGTACGTGTGATGCTGCTAAGATGACAATGGTGAGAACTGCTCAATGAGCTTCAGTTCCACACTTCAGAAACCTAAGGGAGATGTCACCCAAGTTCCATCCATCTATTATATACTATCCACCGTGGCAACCTAAAAATTGTGACCATCTGGTATGACATTTAGGACTTAGACAGCACATCTGGAGGATCCCAGCTGTGACATGCAATAAATGTCATTTGCAGGTATGTGTGACTCCTCTCCAATTCCACCCTGAGTTCCTCCAAAATGCTGGATACGCTATGCTTTGATGATTCTTTCCATGTTCATCCCAAAGATATTCACACAAGGGTAAAAAAGCATGCTCTGTGTCTCTTTGCTTTGTTTCAACGTGTTCCAGTTGACATTTGGGTCTGAAGATCTGAATGAACGTGATGGTCTGATTTCACTAACAGAGAGAAGAAAACATCAAAATCAGTCAAATATGGAGGGAGAATGAACCCTGTAAAACCATCTCTGAGCCGAGTGTCAGAAATACTTTGATAGATTCATCATATAATCATATAATGCATCTTTCACATTAAACATCTTGTCCACATATGAACAGCTCTCTCCATATTTATGACGGCATTGATTCATTGATGCGCTTCCTCAAAATCTTTCTTGACTCTGCATTAATGTTGACCAGCTCCACGAGCCATGCAGAAAACCTGAGGAATCTGAGCTACGCCTGCATTTTCAGGACATGCCTTCACACTTGTTCAAGCAATTTCAGCCTGATATGAAGCAGAAATGCTGAAAAAATAAACTGACTGTACAGAATAAATTAAATAAAATTGATTTTATTTATTATGATAGTTTTTTGGATAATCCTGCTGGATATCAAGAATTTAGCAGGAATTTTGCTCCCGATTACAGTCGGTTGGATTTTTTTTTTTTTTTTTTACCAATAATAAGCACCTTTTTAATGACTTATGTCAGAGAGAAATTGCATTTAAACCCAGATTTATATTACCAACAAGAAATATATGACTGTATGCATTTGCCCTTAAAGCCACAGGCAGTTTGTATTTCTTTCCCCCTATAAAGCCTCCTCAGTGGGTCGGATGACTTGAGTCTGTAATGAAACACAAACACAGCCTGAATCATGTCATGTCCAGAGTGAAGCGCAGATACTCATCTGGTGAGGAGTTGGGTAAAGAAGCTGCTCAGTAATATCCTTTGGCTGATGGATGAACTCCTAGCTGGACCGATAGCAGGAGTGCTGTTGTTCTGCGAGTGGCCTAAATCCAGTTGGCACTTTGCTTTGCAATAAAACTCTGATAAACAGGAAATGCTTCTTTTTAACGTGGTTGGAACTGTTGCTGCGATGCTTTCACAGTCCACCAGATTTTTATTTCAGCTCATTTCCTGCAGGGTTAGCGTTAGCACTGCAACAGTTCTGGGTTAAAACACAACCATCCAGTTTCTGTTCCTCTGGTTTCCATTCAGGATGCAGGTTGGAGCCTCCCAGCAGCTGCCAAGGAAGAATAGTGGTTCAACCAGAAGGTTGGTGGAAGGTTTTCCCTGACTACCTTGAGCTTCATGTTGCCTCCTGGTGTCTATCAAGGAAAGAAGCTTAGCATAAGAGAACTGCTGTGTGATCAGCTGATTGGGGGACATGTGATGTAGAAGTCCTTTGAGTCTTTTGTCTCTCTGTATGTACAGGTCATCACATTTATCAGCCCAGAGGAAACTGGACCTGTGCAGACCAATTAAAAGATAATTATATAGAATTATTCAGAATTACGGCCTGTTTAAAACGAAAAACCACTAATATTCATCCGGGCCGACAAAAACCCTGAAACTACAAAACTGGATAAAAATCATCTAGTTTTGAATATCAGTGTTTTATTTTGTTCTTTAACCGTTAAACTCTTTAAGACTGATGGGAGAGACGTCCCACTAGCAAGCGGAGATCTCTGGTTAATGAACCATCTGCAGATCTGATCCAGTGTCCCTGAAGCGGACTCAGACCAGGGACGACGTCTCTGACTCACATCAGGAAGACACCTGATCAGTCAGCTCCAGAATGATTGATCACCAGAGTTTTAATCTGATCTCTGATAGATTGGAGTTTTCTCCAGCAGAAGAAGAGTTTCTTTATCTTCACAGTGAAAAATATAATTCTGAACAGAAAGTCATGTGTTGCAGAGTGGGCTGATGTGCTGGGACTCGGCTCAGTCTAACATCTGGATGTAGGATCAAACAGAGGGCCTTGTTCGATAGGAATAGGAGGAAATTTGGTGAAGGAGAATAAGAAGTTGTCTAGACAGAAATGGCTGAACAGCGGCTGGGTAAGGATCGGTTCTGCTCAACACAGCATGTTTTTATTTCTCGTGAGGTTGAAGGTACCGTGCAACATCAGCACATAATGTTTCATTATTTATGACGTGACAGTAGCAGAAGGAAGACCTCCTGCCTCTGGGTTGTGATCACCGTCCAGAATCGTTTCCTGGAGGAGCGCTGAGTGCTTATTAGGATGCATGGCTCTGATTGGTCCAGCAGGGTAAAATGAATTCAGTGGTTTGTTTTCAGCTGCAGTCCTTCCCTGTCCTGCACCGCATGAACCCAGATCCAGTATGGACCTGCTGGCCTTTGCTTTCGCGGCCGAGAGGGTCAGGTCTTTCATTTGTATTCGGATGACCCCTTTATTCCTCATTTCCTCTTTTCATCATGTTCTGTGTTTACATTTAGAATCAGTCTGACATCATCTTATTCCCAGCAGACCAGATGTCACCTGAAAGGACGTTGAAATTAAATGCTCCCACACCAGCAAACATCCAGGGCTCTAAATGTTTTATAAGCTAACGGGGGCTTGAACTCGGCCCCGCTCCATCTCCGTCTCTTTAGAGCCAGAAGCAACAGGTCAGAGCTGCAGCAGAATTCTGATTAGTTCTGGAGTTTTTCTCCCAGAAACCAAAGATCTGCTGTGTATTCAAGTATCTCTGAAATCTTTTTTTAATGGGAGTTTGTAGGAGCAGAAGATGATGCTGGTCGCGCCCACCTTTTCTACCCAACTCAAGCTTTCATTTGTCACGCAGCTGTCTCTTATTCAGCATTTTCACTAAATGAAGCTGAAACTGATTCACGGTTTCACGTGTTACAGAAAGTCCATTGGGTCTGGTTTTCATTCAACCTGGACTGGTGAAAACAATGATGATGATGATGGAAGCCAACGTACTTCAGTCTCTGCTTGACACACAGACATGTGGGTCTGTTGGTTCTGAATTTAGCAGAAAGAATGTGGAAAGGAGGAGGGTAATTAAAGAGCTGGAGGAGGAACAACATCTCCTTTTCCTTCCTGTCAGAGTTTTGGAAAGACCTTCAAGAATCTTAGAGACTGCTGAACATCCATGTTTTATAGAAAAACTTTTACAGTCCAGCAGGTTGCGCTCCAAATCTTTCATGTCTTCCTGCCAGAGGAAGACATGAAAGCACACCCACACACATCAGAGTCATAAACACACCCAAGACCTGGTAAATCTTCTTCCAAATAGACCACAGTGGAAACACACCTGTAGCTGAGGAGGAGGAGGAGGTGGCTCCTCCTCCGGGAAATACAGGACTATAGCACAACTCCTCAGTCCGATGATGGCAGAAGGTGCTCCAGAACATTTCACAAGTGCTTCTGAATTTACATCCCGATGCAACATGTAAGTCTGAAAGAGTGATCATGCATTGGTTACCCAGTTAAGAAAACATGCTATGATACACATTTAATTAACTTTTCACAATTCACAACACATTAGTTAACATAAATGTTGCCTATAAAACACTCCCAATAAAAAAAAAACTATATCAGAAAGTATAGCTTAGAAATGCTAATTTCTGGATGTTGGGAAATACTGGACATCAAGGCGCTAATTTTTAATAACAAATGTTATAGGAACAAATCAAATAAATACAATATTTTTGGCACTAACTAAATAGGAACAATATTCCATTTGTTCACCTGCTTTATTTAAGTATGCCAGTGAAAGGACAATAACCAAACATGTCCTGAACGCAGTCAGGCTTTCCTGTGTGTACATGTGTCACCCTGAAAGGGGCCGGGAGTGAAACATTCTCTATCTCCCCCTGAGCCTTCAACACATGTAAACGAAGGCTGAAAAACAGTTTGATAACAACAGTCATAACAACAAATGCACAACGAGACACAAGGATGCACCAAAACAAAGCGGCCTGGCACAAGGACTATGTTGTGGGGTAGCCTTCCTTGGTTTTTCTGGACAATGGATCAAATCTGGGTTTGAACCAACGTAAGCCCGTCGCAGGCAACACAGAGGGTGACAAGGGTGGGGCAGTCGCGGGGCCACAGGAGCTGGTGGCGTGAAGGAGGTGTCTCGAGCCGGGGTCGCCGGTCTGACAGGGTAAAGCCACACATCCATCTGGGGAAAGTGTGTGGGAGCCGGCGCAGGCGACGAGGTGAGTCCAGGTGGCAAGGCAGTCCCCTGCCCCGTCACATGCTTCGCCGGGCCACTCAGGGGTTCAGACGGTAGTGGCGGCGGGACAGGCACCGGGTTGGTAGCAGGTTGTCGTAAATCAACTGGGGGACAGGTAGGTCATTGCGAATGGGGAGGAACTTGCGCAGAAATCGCCGATTGCGAAGCGAGACCCTGCCCGAGCCGTCAATCCTAACCATGTACTGATCGTACTGGAACACCTCGACAATGTGGCCCGTCCTGTCGCACTTGTTAGGGTGCGGCCCCGTCTGGTTCTGCACATGCACAAAGTCCCCCACTCTGAGGGGTGGGAGGCGCTTGGTGTGCTCCTCCCAACTGTCAGCCAGGCGGATGTGGCGCTTGTGGAGGGCCTCCTCCCTCACCGTCTCCCGCCACATAGCATGGGGCCTGAACTTCCCAGAGGGAATGGGGATGAAGTCCCGAATGGGTCAGTCGAAGACCCAAGTGTGGGGGAGATCTTTGTGTCGGGGTCGGGTGTGTTGCGGTAGCGCAGAATTGCCCTCTGCACAGAGTCAATGTCCAGTTCCCCACTTGGCCCTGTGTTGTTCGTGTAGAGCCGCTTTATCATTTTGACGCCAATCTCAGCGCGGCAGTTGCTGTGGAGAAAGGCAACAGACGCAAGGCGGTGGTGAACGCCCCACCTGCGCAGGAAGGATCTGGTCTCGGCAGAGGTGAATTCGGGCCCCCCATCTGATGCCAGCTCCTCAGGTGTCCCTTACGTGACAAAGGCCCGACGCAGGTGGCATATGAGGTCAGCGGCACCGCCCTAGAGACGATCGGCCAGTTAGAGTAACAATCCACAATCACGAGGTAGTGCACACCCCTGTGCATGAAAAAGTCAGCGCACACAACTAAAGAGTAAAGAATAGACAGGGACAATGGGGGTAGTCGGTGGTGCCGCCGGTTGAGAGGGCGCCATCCGGTGGCAGTGTTCACAGCCGTTTTGAGTGGCAAGGATGTCGGGAGACACGCCCGGCCAAAACATGGATGGATCCGCACGGGCAGTTACCATGGAGACACCCTGGTGTGCGGCATGCAGGGCACTCCGCACCTCGCAGCGGAGAGAGGGGGGTACCACCCTGTCTCGGTAAATGACCACCCCATCAGCCAACGTAATGTCCTCGCAGTACTGGAAGAAGCCGTGGATCCCTGCAGGCATCTGCGCCCTGGACATCCGCTGCCATCTCCTCCAGTGTCATTGTCGCTGCTAGTGGCCTCCCTGACATGGTCCCACGTCACGGACTGCAGCGACTCAAGCCCCGCAGCACACCAGGTGACATCACCGCCCTCTTCATCCTCCATATGAGCGACAGGACGTCAGTGTGTGTGCTGGGCGGCAGCTGAGTCACCACGGCGGCGTTGTCATCAGGGAGGTCCATGGGTGACGGGCATGAAGTGCCTACCAGTCTGCGTGACATGGTATCGGCAGCTCTGTTCCTCATGCCTGCGGAATCTGTAACGCAGGGTCTTTTCTTTGAGGTTCCTGAGGCGGGGATTGGGTATGTCGTCGAGTGCCCTGTCGCCGAGGAGTCTGAGCAGTGGCTTGTGGTTGACAGCCACGATGAGGTCCTAACATCCCAACTCGAAGTAACGCGCCTTGTCCAAGGCATCAGCGACTGCAAGTGCCTCGCCCTCTATGGGCTCGCATCTGGACTCAGCCACGTGGCTGAACCTGCTGCCGACCAGGGTCACCTTCCAGCCATTGGTGCAGCAGGAGGGCTTGACTGGCACGCACAGACAATGTTTCTGGAACAGCCAGAAGCCGACTCCGTCCCTTGACCAGTCTGTGGCGAGGCATGTGGGTTTGGATTTGTCAAAGATGCGGACGCCATGCTCGATCTCCCGGTAGATCGTCTCCTCGGACTCATGGAAGATATCCTCCAATTCCAGAGACCACTCAAAGCGCACACCGTTCTGTAGGATCTTCTGGAATGGTTGCATGCCATCAGCCATGCTGAAGGCATAGGCCACCGGGTTGACCAGTCCAAACCAGGACCTAACGTCGGTGACGTTCCATGCTCATGAAAGTCCCTGATCACTTCTAGGTAGCGACTGCACGGCCACACGTTGGTCATGGTGATGGTGAAGCCCACGAAGTCTACCGTCGGTGAGGCAAAAACTAATTTGTCAGGGTTAAGGATGATGCCGTTCCTGCCACAGATGTCCAGCCATTCCACCACTTGGAAGTAGGCCCCCTCTATAGTGTCAGCCCACAGCAAGGTGTCATCAACACACTTGAAGAGACGGGGCGAAGACGATGTCGGATTGGACAGGGCAGTCTCAGAGAAGAGACGGGGCGAAGATGATGTCGGATTGGACAGAGCAGTCTCAGAGAAGAGACGGGGAGAAGACGATGTAGGATTGGACGCCGTCAGAGCGGTCTCGGAGAAGAGACGGGACGTAGACGATGTCGGATTGGACACCGTCAGAGCGATCTCGGAGAAGAGACGGGACGTAGACGATGTCGGATTGGACACCGTCAGAGCGATCTCGGAGAAGAGACGGGACGTAGACGATGTCTGATTGGACGCCGTCAGAGCGATCTCGGAGAAGAGACAGGGAGAAGACAATGTCGGATTGGATGCCGTCAGAGCGGTCTCGGAGAAGAGACGGGAAGAAGACGATGTCGGATTGGACGCCGTCAGAGCGGTCTCGGAGAAGAGACGGGGCGAAGACAATGTCGGATTGGACAGAGCAGTCTCAGAGAAGAGACGGGACGAAGACGATGTCGGATTGGACGCCGTCAGAGCGGTCTCGGAGAAGAGACGGGACGTAGACGATGTCGGATTGGACACCGTCAGAGCGATCTCGGAGAAGAGACGGGATGTAGACGATGTCTGATTGGACGCCGTCAGAGCGATCTCGGAGAAGAGACGGGGAGAAGACAATGTCGGATTGAACGCCGTCAGAGCGGTCTTGGAGAAGAGACGGGGAGAAGACGATGTCGGATTGGACGCCGTCAGAGCGGTCTCGGAGAAGAGACGGGGCGAAGACGATGTCGGATTGGTCAGAGCGGTCTCGGAGAAGAGACGGGAAGAAGACGATGTTGGATTGGACGCCGTCAGAGCGGTCTCGGAGAAGAGACGGGGAGAAGACGATGTCGGATTGGACGCCGTCAGAGCGATCTCGGAGAAGAGACGGGGAGAAGACGATGTCGGATTGGTCAGAGCGATCTCGGAGAAGAGACGGGGAGAAGACGATGTCGGATTGGACGCCGTCAGAGCGATCTCGGAGAAGAGACGGGGAGAAGACAATGTCGGATTGGTCAGAGCGATCTCGGAGAAGAGACGGGGAGAAGACAATGTCGGATTGGTCAGAGCGATCTTGGAGAAGAGACGGGGAGAAGACAATGTCGGATTGGTCAGAGCGGTCTCAGAGAAGAGACGGGGAGAAGACGATGTCGGATTGGACGCCGTCAGAGCGATCTCGGAGAAGAGACGGGGAGAAGACGATGTCGGATTGGTCAGAGCGATCTCGGAGAAGAGACGGGGAGAAGACGATGTCGGATTGGACGCCGTAAGAGCGATCTCGGAGAAGAGACGTGGAGAAGACGATGTCGGATTGGACGCCGTCAGAGCGATCTCGGAGAAGAGACGGGGAGAAGACAATGTCGGATTGGTCAGAGCGATCTCGGAGAAGAGACGGGGAGAAGACGATGTCGGATTGGTCAGAGCGATCTCGGAGAAGAGACGGGGAGAAGACGATGTCGGATTGGACGCCGTCAGAGCGATCTCGGAGAAGAGACGTGGAGAAGACGATGTCGGATTGGACGCCGTCAGAGCGATCTCGGAGAAGAGACGTGGAGAAGACGATGTCGGATTGGTCAGAGCGATCTCGGAGAAGAGACGGGGAGAAGACGATGTCGGATTGGACGCCGTCAGAGCGATCTCGGAGAAGAGACGGGGAGAAGACGATGTCGGATTGGTCAGAGCGATCTCGGAGAAGAGACGGGGAGAAGACGATGTCGGATTGGTCAGAGCGATCTCGGAGAAGAGACGGGACGTAGACGATGTCTGATTGGACGCCGTCAGAGCGATCTCGGAGAAGAGACAGGGAGAAGACAATGTCGGATTGGATGCCGTCAGAGCGATCTCGGAGAAGAGACGGGAAGAAGACGATGTCGGATTGGACGCCGTCAGAGCGGTCTCGGAGAAGAGACGGGGCGAAGACAATGTCGGATTGGACAGAGCAGTCTCAGAGAAGAGACGGGACGAAGACGATGTCGGATTGGACGCCGTCAGAGCGGTCTCGGAGAAGAGACGGGACGTAGACGATGTCGGATTGGACGCCGTCAGAGCGATCTCGGAGAAGAGACGGGATGTAGACGATGTCTGATTGGACGCCGTCAGAGCGATCTCGGAGAAGAGACGGGGAGAAGACGATGTCGGATTGGACGCCGTCAGAGCGGTCTCGGAGAAGAGACGGGGCGAAGACGATGTCGGATCGGATGCCGTCAGAGCGGTCTCGGAGAAGAGACGGGAAGAAGACGATGTCGGATTGGACGCCGTCAGAGCGGTCTCGGAGAAGAGACGGGAAGAAGACGATGTCGGATTGGACGCCGTCAGAGCGGTCTCGGACAAGAGACGGGGCGAAGACAATGTCGGATTGGACAGAGCAGTCTCAGAGAAGAGACGGGACGAAGACGATGTCGGATTGGACGCCGTCAGAGCGGTCTCGGAGAAGAGACGGGACGTAGACGATGTCGGATTGGACACCGTCAGAGCGATCTCGGAGAAGAGACGGGATGTAGACGATGTCTGATTGGACGCCGTCAGAGCGATCTCGGAGAAGAGACGGGGAGAAGACAATGTCGGATTGAACGCCGTCAGAGCGGTCTTGGAGAAGAGACGGGGAGAAGACGATGTCGGATTGGACGCCGTCAGAGCGGTCTCGGAGAAGAGACGGGGAGAAGACAATGTCGGATTGAACGCCGTCAGAGCGGTCTTGGAGAAGAGACGGGGAGAAGACGATGTCGGATTGGACGCCGTCAGAGCGGTCTCGGAGAAGAGACGGGGCGAAGACGATGTCGGATCGGACGCCGTCAGAGCGGTCTCGGAGAAGAGACGGGAAGAAGACGATGTCGGATCGGACGCCGTCAGAGCGGTCTCGGAGAAGAGACGGGAAGAAGACGATGTTGGATTGGACGCCGTCAGAGCGATCTCGGAGAAGAGACGGGGAGAAGACGATGTCGGATTGGTCAGAGCGATCTTGGAGAAGAGACGGGGAGAAGACGATGTCGGATTGGTCAGAGCGATCTTGGAGAAGAGACGGGGAGAAGACGATGTCGGATTGGACGCCGTCAGAGCGATCTCGGAGAAGAGACGGGGAGAAGACGATGTCGGATTGGTCAGAGCGATCTCGGAGAAGAGACGGGGAGAAGACGATGTCGGATTGGACGCCGTCAGAGCGATCTCGGAGAAGAGACGTGGAGAAGACGATGTCGGATTGGACGCCGTCAGAGCGATCTCGGAGAAGAGACGGGGAGAAGACGATGTCGGATTGGTCAGAGCGATCTCGGAGAAGAGACAGGGAGAAGACGATGTCGGATTGGACGCCGTCAGAGCGATCTCGGAGAAGAGACGGGGAGAAGACGATGTCGGATTGGTCAGAGCGGTCTCGGAGAAGAGACGGGACGTAGACGATGTCGGATTGGACGCCGTCAGAGCGATCTCGGAGAAGAGACGGGGAGAAGACGATGTCGACGTCTCCTTAATGCTTTTTCAGAGGTCTGGAAGGCTGTAATGGTTGATGGTCTCCCTTCAAAAGGTCGTGTCCTTGCAGAAACCAGAAAACGGGATCTAGATGGTTCTTACGCCTCTGCTCTGAATGGTTGTGGTCCAACATGAGACGAGACGGAGTATTTAAACACCATGGATGTTGAAAAATGGCCTCCACCTTGTTCATGCAACAAGTTGCTTTTCTTTGGCCTTGCTGCTTGTTGCCAGGGAACGGCTCGCCTAAGAGTTACCTGCTGTAATGGAGGTCGCTGTGGGCTAATTTAGTTCATATAAAGCATAACGTTTTATTTTCCTGAACTGAGCAGGTGGGAGACCACCTGAGTGCAGACGTACTTGCAGCATGGCTTTATCTCCTGCTCCTCGCGGCTTTATTCCCTGAACCCTGCCGCCTGCAAGCGGGTGATAGCTGAGCAGGAAGCAGACAATCCTGTTTTCTTTCCCTCTGCTACCATTTCTCTGCTGATGCTGAGATTGCTGCTCTCGTCATCTTGAGATTAGTCTGCTCAGTCATCGGCTGACTGCTTGCCTGGAAATTTGCAGCAAAGCTTCGCTCGTCAGATTTATGTTATTCCAGAGACGATTGAGAGAGCACCTCCAACCATCAGCTGTTCTGATGGAGGCAGAAAGGCTGGAAGCAGGAGGAAGGGACAGAATGAGTTCTCTCTGTGTGTTTGATGCAGGTGAAAAGAGGACACATCTTCTCCTGCATGTGGGAGGAGAATGTGATGGTTATGCCGGGACGAACAGCTTTGTGACGTCTGAGGAAACAATCAGCACCTGAAGGCCAAACAGCTGCAACGTGCTGGATGGTAGCTGATGAGCAGAAAGTCAAACACCGGCATGATTACCGTTACTACATGTGTCCTAAAGCCAACACACTCCTGAAGTTTCCATTTCACATGTTACAAGCAGACAAGTCCAAGTCAGCATCATCACAGCATTTATCTGTTTGTGCTGAAAGTTTTCCTCCTTCTGTCTGGGTTTGTAGGATCAATAAAGTTCCAGCTGATGTGACCACCGTCAGCCATAACAGAGGCAGAAACAGCAGGGGATGGGGAGTTCTTCCAGAACCTGGCTCTCCCTCTGGCCTTGAGGTCCAGCAGGTCCATGCTGCTGCCTCGTCACCTGACTGAGAAGTCGGTCCATATCTTGAGCATGACTTGAGCCTTTCCACCAGACTTCCAGATGTTTCTGAGAAAGCTGAGAAGAGGTGTGGTTGTCCTGCTGTTTGCTGGCTGGAAGCTCATGAAGCAGACTATCTTCTGCTGTGTGTTTACAGCTGTTTTCCTCCTCTCTGCGTTTAATCTGAGAGCTGTGAGGTGAAATCTTCCCAAACGTTCCTGCTGCCAGCCGACAGCGGTTGGCATGAGTAAATAATAACAAATAACCCTGATGAAAGAAGCCTCGTGGGACTGATGCAGCGTTTTGTTGTGCTGTTTGCAGGATGGGTCACTTATTCCCTGCTGAGTTTCAGTTCACTTTGCAGCTAAACGCACCTCCAGGAAAGCTTTACTTTCACCTGGCACAGGACACGGCTTCCTGACCAAATGTGTTCTCACAAAAAATGCAGAAAACACTGATTCAGAGCTGGGAAATGACCCGGAAGCGTGTCATCCCGTCTGCAAACAGAGGCAGGAAACATGGCTAGGCATTACGGCAAATGTAAGTATCACTCCAATATCAAGCAAATCCAAGGCAGGCATCGCAGATACTGATGCTTTTTGCTTGAAATATCACAATCATTTTGTTGTTTCTGTCATTATTATTATTTACCATAAATATTATCATAATGAAACAAAGAATTTAGTCAAATTAAGCAAATTTTATTAAAAATGAAGTCAGAACTGAGAAAATCAACTTTCATTTGTTTGTAAACAATATAAAATAATATCAACAATGTAACAACATGATAAAATAACTTTTTCTCCCTCATCACAACGTTGTTTGAGAAAAATAAAAGAGATAGGGTGAGGAGCTCGGTCATCCGGGAGGGGCTCAGAGTAGATCCGCTGCTCCTCCACATCGAGAGGAACCAGTTGAGGTGGCTCGGGCATCTGGTCAGGATGCCTCCTGGACCTCCCTGGTGAGGTGTTCCAGGCACGTCCCTCGGGGAGGAGACCCCGGGGAAGACCCAGGACACGCTGGAGGGATTATATCTCTCGGCTGGCCTGGGAACCCCTCGGGATCCCCCCGCAGAGTTGGCAAATGTGGCTGGGGAGAGGGAAGTCTGGGCTTCCCTGCTTAGGCTGCTGCCCCCGCGACCCGACCCCGGATGACAGTTAAAGATGGATGGATGGATGAAAGTCAGACGTTGCGTTTCAACCAGGCATCAACAGAATTATATAAAAAATAAAGTCATGAAACAGGCCTGGACAGAAATTATGGTACCGTTAATATTTTGTTGCACAACCTTTTTCAGGCATCACTGCAATCAAACATTTCCTGTCAATGAGACTTCTGCACCTCTCAGCAGGAATTTTTACTCCTCATGAGCATGATGAACTCACGTCGAGTTGCTGCTTCAAAATTATCACCCAAATCAAAGCAAAAATGGTTCTTTTTGTGTGTTTTTCCACCTTATATCCGAAAAGATGAGGCAGGAGCTTTTTTATTTAGATGTACGTCCGATCAGAAGCCTTCCCAGCCCACCGATCTAAAGCGGAACTACAGCCAAATAAACATGTTTATCATGACAACCTCAATTCAGAATCATTATTGCCACGTAAACCCAAAGGAGAATACTGTAAGTCAGAATGATTTAATTCCGAATTATTAATTTCCAATTAAATAACCTCATGTAACCACGCTGGATCAAAACCTCTGAGGAAAGTTTTCTCCGTCCTCCATCTATCACGCTGGGAATTAAAGAGGAGGTCCGACTCCATACTGGAAGACGGTCCATCAGTGTTAAATGTATGAACTAGAAGCAGGACAGGAAGCAGGAACGTCAACAGAAAATCATTTATTAAGCTGAATAAAGATGCTGACAGGAAACCACAGAACTGCACATGTAAACCTGATCATTCCAACACGTCACTGCAGGATGAAGGTTGCTTTTGGAACCCGCATTTATAATCTGCCATTACATTCAGAAACACAACACACTAGCATGTTGAGATGGTCATGTACATCATGACCCATCTAAGTCTTTTCAGTGTATTTTCAGACGAGTCAAATGTTACGCCACAGAAAGTCTCATTCGTCCTCCTGAAGCCGTTAAATCGACATAAAACGAGCGTCTGTCTTTCCACCATCAGAAAGTGCTTGAAATCAAAACATCCACACACAGCGCTCAACACTAAAACACTTGAAACAACAAAGAAAACATCACAACTTAACAAGAAAAGGCTGCTTTTACCTCACAACATCATACTGAATTAATCATAAATAACATGCTTTACAACATTTAAGTAATGATTTTCAAGAGTTTCACATCAGTCTGCAGCTTCTTCTATGATCCCATTCCAACTCTATAAATCCCAGTGACTGTGTTGTGCAATAGAGAGAATACGGCACTGGAACATCCCCGCGCCTCATTAATATGAAGCAATTCCACATCATGAGCTACAGTAACTCCTGGGGGACCATTTTCACTGCTGCACCACTAAACCTGCAGCGCGAAGCTGTCTGAAGGGGACGGTTTTCACCGCTGCACCACTGAACCTGCAGCGCGAAGCTGTCTGAAGGGGACGGTTTTCACCGCTGCACCACTGAACCTGCAGCGCGAAGCTGTCTGAAGGGGACGGTTTTCACCGCTGCACCACTGAACCTGCAGCGCGAAGCTGTCTGAAGGGGACGGTTTTCACCGCTGCACCACTGAACCTGCAGCGCGAAGCTGTCTGAAGGGGACCGTTTTCACCGCTGCACCACTGAACCTGCAGCGCGAAGCTGTCTGAAGGGGACGGTTTTCACCGCTGCACCACTAAACCTGCAGCGCGAAGCTGTCTGAAGGGGACGGTTTTCACCGCTGCACCACTGAACCTGCAGCGCGAAGCTGTCTGAAGGGGACGGTTTTCACCGCTGCACCACTGAACCTGCAGCGCGAAGCTGTCTGAAGGGGACGGTTTTCACCGCTGCACCACTGAACCTGCAGCGCGAAGCTGTCTGAAGGGGACGGTTTTCACCGCTGCACCACTAAACCTGCAGCGCGAAGCTGTCTGAAGGGGACGGTTTTCACCGCTGCGCCACTGAACCTGCAGCGCGAAGCTGTCTGAAGGGGACGGTTTTCACCGCTGCACCACTGAACCTGCAGCGCGAAGCTGTCTGAAGGGGACGGTTTTCACCGCTGCACCACTAAACCTGCAGCGCGAAGCTGTCTGAAGGGGACGGTTTTCACCGCTGCACCACTAAACCTGCAGCGCGAAGCTGTCTGAAGGGGACGGTTTTCACCGCTGCGCCACTGAACCTGCAGCGCGAAGCTGTCTGAAGGGGACGGTTTTCACCGCTGCACCACTGAACCTGCAGCGCGAAGCTGTCTGAAGGGGACGGTTTTCACCGCTGCACCACTGAACCTGCAGCGCGAAGCTGTCTGAAGGGGACGGTTTTCACAAGATTTCTCCCGACTTATCCTGTTCATGACGCACGGAAGTCTCCCGTGACATTTTACTCTTCATCAGTCATCATCATCCTGCCGTTTTGGGGCTGTCTCACCACTATCATTGTCCAATCAGATGAAAACAGGATCGCAGCTACTAGTATCTGCACCTTCAGCATTATTAACTGGTCTCATGGGGAAGAGAAGAAATTCATATGTAAATAGACACAAATCAGATGTTTTTCTTCAGGCATGCAAGAAAAACCGTGCAAACCTGCAAACACTGAAAAATACAGACATATCATGTGTCTGCGCACACCCAGCACCAATAAACTCACAGCATCAGACGTCCGGCTTTTCAGGCGGAACAACCAGAGATTATAGGACCACGTTAAAACTAGAAAATCCAACTTTTCTTTTGACTGGAAACGTCTCAGTATTCACTTCTAATAAAGCTCCACTTAAAGCGCAATAAAGCATCAATTAATTCATTTTAGTGCCAGTTTCAGCTGCAGGATCATCGTAGACGCGTATCACCGCCAGCACTAATGAAAGCAAGCGGAGCAAAAGATAGAGAAGTATTTACAGTATACATACATGCACATTTTTACACATCCTCCGCTGGCTGTTTCTCCTCATCCTCGATGAATCTTTTCGCATCAGAAGAACAGTGAAACCACACCCACTCCACATTTTCAACCAATCACACCACAGTTCTTTATGCTGCAAGTGAAAACGTTGCGGGGATGATTGTTGTCTTGTGTTTGTCGTAACGCCAGTCATGACTCATTATTGACGCATGCCACCGGGCCGATGGACGAGTCCAGCTGTCCCACATGGAAAGTCACCAGCTGGATGAGGCTGAACTCATTCACAAAAACATGAAAACTGGGACAGATTCTGGGTTTTTAGCTTGAAATATTCACACAATCAGAAATTTAGTTTTATATAAGAATCAAAATGATTTGTTATTATTTGCTCCATTTCAGCTTCTCCTGGTGAATTCCTTAAAAGTAGCTTTTGGCTCCATTTCTTTTACCTGAAATGGAGCCAAAAGCACTGGAGGACGAGCGTGACGGCCACCGCTGCTGAAAGTCAGCAGGTTTCATCCGAATCACAGTCTGCTTCTGAACGGCAGCCGGCTCGTTCATTCTGCTGCTTCCTTTCATTTGCAAACACACACACCCACACACACACACACAAATATCTATCAGAATATCCTAAAAATCCTACATTAATAGCTGCAACTGTTTGCTGTTCCTTTGAGATGAACTGAGCAGCAGAGCTGAAAATCTACAGAAATCTCACAGCTGAACACGTGGATCATGTTGCTTAGATCAGGTAAACAAAGTGGTCGTCAAACACACCAAAACAGCTGATGTGCAGGAAAATTCAGCTTTAGCTAACAAATCCAAGCTAACAGGACTCGACCTGATGATGGGGAGACCCCTCCACATATTCCATGGCAACCAAGGCTGACTGCCACTTCATGCCATGTATGGAGGGAGCTTATGTGAATACGAGCAGTACATCCACTCAGCTTTCGCCTCCAACACTAGAAATGTTGGGTTTTTTTCTCTTTTCTGCATTTCAGAGAGAAGAACGTGGATGCTAATGTTTACATACAAAACAATGTGAAGAATGGCAACGTTTCCATGGTTTTCCATGCGTTTATGTCTCTGTGCTGTTGTGCATCGTGGACTGATCTGACCCTTCATCACCAGCTGGCGACGACGTCTCATCGGGATCCCGTCCCCCCTTAAGTACGGTTGGGTCCATGTCCGTGTGACAGTCGGCTATCGCCCCGTTAACCGTCTCCTGATGTCCATCCCTGTTGAGCTGCATCGTGACATCTGTTGAAGTCTCAGTGATGGCTCTTCTCTTCACATCACCTCCGCTGCTGTGGGCTTGGATCGGGCGCAGGTCTCGGATGGTACCGAAGCCGGACTGTATAGCTGACAGACTCCACAGATTTCCATTCAGCAGCTGGCAGCTGTAGAGCCCACGAAATGCTGAGCGAAACTTCTGAGACATCACGTTATATATGACAGGATTTATAGCACTGTTAGCATAGATGCACGTCCGACAAAACAGAACGAACCAGGCGTCCAGGTAGGGCGTGGAAACAAACGAGTTGATCAGAACTAAAGTCCGGTAGGGCATCCAGAGCAGAGCGAAGAGGATGACCACCACAGCAAGCATCTTAGTGACCTGCAGGGAAACAGATCCAAGTCAGTGACACTGAATAAACCCAAGCCAGAGTATAATCCGCTACAGACATTTAGAGAGAAACATGAGCATGAAATGTGTTAGACCACCAGCTTGGGAAGGAACCCAGACTCTACAGACCTGCTAACAATAACCATGGCAACAACAGAGGAGGTTTCTGCTGGACTTATTTTGAGATCTGGGCAGAAGAAGGCAGTGGTATTGTAGATGGATGAAAGACCCAACAAGACAACATGTTGTGTCCTTTGACCTTTGACCCTGCAACCTTCCATCTGCTTTAACTGGTCCCTACACTCCCTCTACTGGTTACTGTCATGTTGTAGCGTGCAAACATTATGTACATCCTCAGAAATGGCCAAACAATGATTCCAATCAACACGAAGCAGCCATGACAAACATACATGGATTAAAAAACAAGTTGCCTACTTATTCCTGCAAGCATAGATCCAGTTATGTCCAAACTGCCCCAGATGTCCTGCATTTCCTCTGCTTCAGTGTAAGTTTTAAATGCAGAGAGCTGTAAAGCCCCTTGCAGGATGGAACTAACATTGTACCGGTTGTTTTGCTTTGTGACATGAATAAGTCAGATATGCTGAGAAAAGACACATGTCCACCTCTGGTAGCAGACTTGGGACATATTTCTTCACAAAAAATGGATTCATCTCCTGTTTCTAAAGCCCCAGGGTGTCAGAATTACTGCCATCTAGTGGTAAAGATGAGTATAACGTATTAAATGTAGAGTAGAGTAGACGCTTCGACGGGAGTCATATCATATTATCTATCCAAAGCAACTTACATGTGAAAAGTGAACCCACACACTTATGGGACAAACATGCAAACGCCTTACAGAAAGGCTACTGTTAACCCCTCCACCCCGTCCACTCATCATAGTTCTTTCTCTTTCCCTCTTCCTTCCTGTTCATAAAAAATGTTCTCGTATTTTCGTCCTTCCATATTGATAACTCTTTGATCCAACAGCATTGCCTTTGGACGAAAACTCTTGTGTTCACAAGCACTCGGGAGAAAAAATGCTACAATATGCGGCCAAAACAGCGTCTTACCATTACTAGCAGCATTTCACTCACCTATTCAACCAAAGTAGAAAAAAATCTTTCAGCCTGATTTATGTATGAAAATCTATTGTCCTCGTTTCCTCTTGCATGTCATGTATAATCCATGTCCAGTTCATGTCCACTCCATGACAAGTTCATGTCCAGTTCATGTCCAGTTCATGTCCAGTCCATGTCCAGTTCATGTCCACTCCATGTCCAGTCCATGTCCAGTTCATGTCCAGTCCATGTCCAGTTCATGTCCACTCCATGTCCAGTTCATGTCCAGTCCATGTCCACTCCATGTCCAGTTCACATCCACTCCATGACCAGTTCATGTCCAGTTCATGTCCACTCCATGACCACTCCATGTCCAGTTCACGTCCAGTTCATGTCCAGTCCATGTCCAGTTCATGTCCACTCCATGTCCAGTTCATGTCCAGTCCATGTCCACTCCATGTCCAGTTCACATCCACTCCATGACCAGTTCATGTCCAGTTCATGTCCACTCCATGACAAGTTCATGTCCAGTTCATGTCCAGTTCATGTCCACTCCATGACAAGTTCATGTCCAGTTCATGTCCAGTTCATGTCCAGTCCATGTCCAGTTCATGTCCACTCCATGTCCAGTTCATGTCCAGTTCATGTCCAGTCCATGTCCAGTTCATGTCCACTCCATGTCCAGTTCATGTCCAGTCCATGTCCACTCCATGTCCAGTTCACATCCACTCCATGACCAGTTCATGTCCAGTTCATGTCCAGTTCATGTCCACTCCATGACAAGTTCATGTCCAGTTCATGTCCAGTTCATGTCCAGTCCATGTCCAGTTCATGTCCAGTCCATGACCACTCCATGTCCAGTTCACGTCCAGTTCATGTCCAGTCCATGTCCAGTTCATGTCCACTCCATGTCCAGTTCATGTCCAGTCCATGTCCACTCCATGTCCAGTTCACATCCACTCCATGACCAGTTCATGTCCAGTTCATGTCCACTCCATGACAAGTTCATGTCCAGTTCATGTCCAGTTCATGTCCAGTCCATGTCCAGTTCATGTCCACTCCATGTCCAGTTCATGTCCAGTTCATGTCCAGTCCATGTCCAGTTCATGTCCACTCCATGTCCAGTTCATGTCCAGTCCATGTCCACTCCATGTCCAGTTCACATCCACTCCATGACCAGTCCATGTCCAGTTCATGTCCAGTGCATGACCAGTTCATGTCCAGTCCATGTCCAGTCCGTGACTAGTCCATGTCCAGCTCACGTCCAGTCCATGACCAGTTCATGTCCAGTTCACCTCCAGTCCATGTCCAGTTCACGTCCAGTCCATGACCAGTCCATGTCCAGTCCATGTTCAGTTCATGTCCAGTTCACGTCCAGTTCACGTCCAGTCCATGTTAAGTCCATGTCCAGTCATGTCCAGTTCATGTCCACTACATGTCCAGTTCATGTCCAGTTCACATCCACTCCATGACCAGTTCATGTCCAGTTCACATCCACTCCATGACCACTCCATGTCCAGTTCACGTTCACTCCATGACCAGTTCATGTCCAGTCCATGACCACTCCATGTCCAGTTCACATCCACTCCATGACAAGGTCATGTCCACTCCATGTCCAGTTCACATCCACTCCATGACCAGTCCATGTCCAGTCCATGACCACTCCATGTCCAGTTCACGTCCACTCCATGACAAGTTCATGTCCAGTCCATGACCAGTCCATGTCCAGTCCATGACCACTCCATGTCCAGTTCACGTCCACTCCATTACCAGTCCATGTCGAGTTCAAGTCCACTCCATGACCAGTCCATGTCCAGTCCATGTCCAGTCCATGTCCAGTTCATGACCAGTCCATGTCCAGTCCATGACCACTCCATGTCCAGTTCACGTCCACTCCATTACCAGTCCATGTCGAGTTCAAGTCCACTCCATGACCAGTCCATGTCCAGTCCATGTCCAGTCCATGTCCAGTTCATGTCCAGTCCATGACTAGTCCATGACTAGTCCATGTCCAGCTCACGTCCACTCCATGACCAGTCCATGTCCAGTTCAAGTCCACTCCATGACCACTCCATGTCCAGTCCATGACCAGTCCATGTCCAGTCCATGTCCAGTTCAAGTCCACTCCATGACCAGTCCATGTCCAGTTCATGTCCAGTCCATGACCAGTCCATGACTAGTCCATGTCCAGCTCACGTCCAGTCCATGTCCACTTCATGACCAGTCCATGTCCAGTTCACATCCAGTCCATGTCCAGTTCATGTCCACTCCATGACCAGTCCATGTCCAGTTCATGTCCAGTCCATGACCAGTCCATGACTAGTCCATATCCAGTTCACGTCCACTTCATGACCAGTCCATGTCCAGTTCACATCCAGTCCATGTCCAGTTCATGACCAGTCCATGACCAGTCCATGTCCAGTTCATGTCCACTCCATGACCAGTCCATGTCCAGTTCACGTCCAGTCCATGTCCAGTCCATGTCCAGTCCATGACCAGTCCATGACCAGTCCATGTCCAGTTCATGTCCACTCCATGACCAGTCCATGTCCAGTTCATGTCCAGTCCATGTCCAGTTCACGTCCAGTCCATGTCCATGATCAGGATTGTTTCTGAAGCATCACTTTGATCAGAAGCTGCTTCCTTCATTTGGAGATGATCGAACACGTCCCATCAGTGGTATGAAGGAGAGATTATGATGCTTTTATGTCTGCATCATAGAAGAATGTAATGTACTGTAACTACATGCCACGATGAGAAGGAATTTATTTTCAGCTCATTAAAAAATCTGCTTGTAGACTTCTGGCTTCATTCTAAAGCAAGAAGGGAAGAAAAGAGGATCCATAACACTTAGTGTGAGATATTTTAAGGAATGAAGAGATTGTTTTGATGACAAATAAATAAATAAATGTGATTTTTAATTATCAAAGGGATTTTTTCTGGGTTTACTTAGAGAGATTGTGAAGGTTTCGTCCCAGACTCACTGGGTTGTGCAGGGCTGGAATAAACAGAAGGCAGTGAGCCGGAGACATCATTTTCACACATGGATTGTCCAGACCTGAACTCCATGGAGAATATTTGAGGTGGTCTGGAAAAGTCTATGTGCAGCAGTCAGACTCTCACATCATTAAAACAAGATGTTGGAGAAACACTGTGTGGAAATGAATCTGCTGACGTTGCAGAAGAAACAATAATTCTGGAATCAGAGATGTTGTGTGGGACATTGTGATGGTTTTATATGGCTTGGCAGAAGGATCTTTTGAAAATGGTTTTGATATTGACATCAGTCCGTGTCACCATGCAGGAACAAGTTCCTTAATGTCCACACCAAACCTCAGAGGCCCAGTAAAAGCTGATGCATCATTATAATGTGTGCGATTAGCTGCAATTGCTTGGTGATTACTGGAGAGATCGGTATGTCATACGCAGCTCAACCAGAGCGAGAGCCTGCCTGCGCGGAGGAGTTGGACGCATTAATGTGTTTGTGTCTCAGAGTGCCCGATAAGGCGTGCTTGACGAATGCTTGTTCGTTGATTGAGTCGTTTAGTCATTAAAAAAGGAGAAGTGAGGTCAAGCAGGAAATGTTGCCGCTTTTAAAATAGATTTATTGTCCTGATCATTTATTATCAATAACTACAAAATAGACAGATGGATGGATGATGGATCATGGATGGATGATGGACGGACAGACAGATGGATGATGGATGGATGATGGATGGACAGACAGATGGATGATGGATGGATGATGGATGGATAATGGACAGACAGACAGACAGATGGATGGATGATGGATGGACAAACTGATGGATGATGAACAGACAGACGGATGGATGATGGAGGGACAGACGGATGGATGATGGACGGACAGACGGATGGATGATGGACGGACAGACGGATGGATGATGGACGGACAGACGGATGGATGATGGACAAACAGACGGATGGATGATGGACGGACAGACGGATGGATGATGGACGAACAGACGGATGGATGATGGACGAACAGACGGATGGATGATGGACGGACAGACGGATGGATGAAGGACGGACAGACGGATGGATGATGGACGGATGGACGGATGGATGATGGATGGACAGGCGGATGGATGATGGATGGACAGACGGATGGATGATGGACGGAAAGACGGATGGATGATGGACGGACAGACAGATGGATGATGGACGGACAGACAGATGGATGATGGACGGAAAGACGGATGGATGATGGACAAACAGACGGATGGATGATGGACAAACAGACGGATGGATGATGGACAAACAGACGGATGGATGATGGACGGACAGACGGATGGATGATGGACGGACGGACGGATGGATGATGGACGGATGGACGGATGGATGATGGATGGACAGGCGGATGGATGATGGATGGACAGACGGATGGATGATGGACGGACAGACGAATGGATGATGGATGGACAGACGGATGGATGATGGACGGAAAGACGGATGGATGATGGACGGACAGACAGATGGATGATGGACGGACAGACGGATGGATGATGGACGGACAGACGGATGGATGATGGACAAACAGACGGATGGATGATGGACAAACAGACGGATGGATGATGGACAAACAGACGGATGGATGATGGACGGACAGACGGATGGATGATGGACGGACAGATGGATGGATGATGGACAAACAGACGGATGGATGATGGACAAACAGACGGATGGATGATGGATGGACAGACGGATGGATGATGGACGGACAGACGGATGGATGATGGACAAACAGACGGATGGATGATGGACAAACAGACGGATGGATGATGGACGGACAGACGGATGGATGATGGACGGACAGACGGATGGATGATGGACGGAAGGACGGATGGATGATGGACGGACAGGCGGATGGATGATGGATGGAAAGACGGATGGATGATGGACGGACAGACGGATGGATGATGGATGGACAGACGGATGGATGATGGACGGACAGACGGATGGATGATGGATGGACAGACGGATGGATGATGGACGGACAGACGGATGGATGATGGATGGACAGACGGATGGATGATGGATACACAGACGGATGGATGATGGACGGACAGACGGATGGATCATGGACGGACAGATGGATGGATGATGGACGGACAGACGGATGGATGATGGATGGACAGACGGATGGATGATGGACGGACAGACGGATGGATGATGGATGGACAGACGGATGCATGATGGACGGACAGACGGATGGGTGATGGATGGACAGACGGATGGATGATGGATGGACAGACGGATGGATGATGGACGGACAGACGGATGGATGATGGACAAACAGACGGATGGATGATGGACAGACAGACGGATGGATGATGGACGGACAGACGGATGGATGATGGATGGACAGACGGATGGATGATGGACAAACAGACGGATGGATGATGGATGGACAGACGGATGGATGATGGACAAACAGACGAATGGATGATGGACGGACAGACGGATGGATGATGGACGGACGGACGGATGGATGATGGACAAACAGACGGATGGATGATGGACGGACAGACGGATGGATGATGGATGGACAGACGGATGGATGATGGACAAACAGACGGATGGATGATGGACGGACAGACGGATGGATGATGGACGGATGGACGGATGGATGATGGATGGACAGACGGATGGATGATGGACGGACAGATGGATGGATGATGGACAAACAGAGGATGGATGATGGACAAACAGACGGATGGATGATGGACGGACAGACGGATGGATGATGGACGGACAGACGGATGGATGATGGACGGACAGGCGGATGGATGATGGACGGACAGACGGATGGATGATGGACGGACAGACGGATGGATGATGGACGGACAGACGGATGGATGATGGACGGACAGACGGATGGATGATGGACGGACAGACGGATGGATGATGGATAAACAGACGGATGGATGATGGATAAACAGACGGATGGATGATGGACGGACAGATGGATGGATGATGGACGGACAGATGGATGGATGATGGACGGACAGACGGATGGATGATGGACGGACAGACGGATGGATGATGGACGGACAGACAGATGGATGATGGACGGACAGACAGATGGATGATGGACGGACAGATGGATGGATGATGGACGGACAGACGGATGGATGATGGATGGATAGACGGATGGATGATGGACGGACAGACGGATGCATGATGGACGGACAGACGGATGGGTGATGGATGGACAGACGGATGGATGATGGATGGACAGACAGATGGATGATGGACGGACAGACAGATGGATGATGGACAAACAGACGGATGGATGATGGACAGACAGACGGATGGATGATGGACGGACAGACGGATGGATGATGGATAGACAGACGGATGGATGATGGACAAACAGACGGATGGATGATGGATGGACAGACGGATGGATGATGGACAAACAGACGGATGGATGATGGACGGACAGACGGATGGATGATGGACAAACAGACGGATGGATGATGGACGGACAGACGGATGGATGATGGATGGACAGACGGATGGATGATGGACGGACAGACGGATGGATGATGGATGGACAGACGGATGGATGATGGACAGACAGACGAATGGATGATGGATGGACAGACGGATGGATGATGGACAAACAGACGGATGGATGATGGACGGACAGACGGATGGATGATGGATGGACAGACGGATGGATGATGGACAAACAGACGGATGGATGATGGACAAACAGACGGATGGATGATGGACGGACAGACGGATGGAAGATGGATGGAAAGACGGATGGATGATGGACAGACAGACGGATGGATGATGGATGGACAGACGGATGGATGATGGACAAACAGACGAATGGATGATGGACGGAGAGACGGATGGATGATGGATGGATGATGGATGGACAGACGGATGGATGATGGACGGACAGACGGATGGATGATGGATGGACAGACGGATGGATGATGGATGGAAAGACGGATGGATGATGGACAAACAGACGGATGGATGATGGATGGAAAGACGGATGGATGATGGACAAACAGATGGATGGATGATGGATGGACAGACGGATGGATGATGGAAGGACAGACGGATGGATGATGGACAGACAGACGGATGGATGATGGATGGACAGACGGATGGATGATGGACGGACAGACGGATGGATGATGGACGGACAGACGGATGGATGATGGACGGACAGACGGATGGATGATGGACGGATGGATGATGGATGATGGACGGATGGATGATGGATGGACAGGCGGATGGATGATGGATGGACAGACGGATGGATGATGGATGGACAGACGGATGGATGATGGACGGACAGACGGATGGATGATGGATGGACAGACGGATGGATGATGGACGGACAGACGAATTGATGATGGATGGACAGACGGATGGATGATGGATGGACAGACGGATGGATGATGGACGGACAGACGGATGGATGATGGACGGACAGACGGATGGATGATGGACGGACAGACGGATGGATGATGGACAAACAGACGGATGGATGATGGACAAACAGACGGATGGATGATGGACGGACAGACGGATGGATGATGGACGGACAGACGGATGGATGATGGACGGACAGACGGATGGATGATGGATAAACAGACGGATGGATGATGGACGGACAGACGGATGGATGATGGACGGACAGATGGATGGATGATGGACGGACAGACGGATGGATTATGGACGGACAGACGGATGGATGATGGACGGACAGACGGATGGATGATGGATGGATAGACGGATGGATGATGGATGGACAGACGGATGGATGATGGATGGACAGACGGATGCATGATGGACGGACAGACGGATGGGTGATGGATGGACAGACGGATGGATGATGGATGGACAGACAGATGGATGATGGACGGACAGACGGATGGATGATGGACAAACAGACGGATGGATGATGGACAGACAGACGGATGGATGATGGACGGACAGACGGATGGATGATGGATGGAAAGACGGATGGATGATGGACAAACAGACGGATGGATGATGGATGGACAGACGGATGGATGATGGACAAACAGACGGATGGATGATGGACGGACAGACGGATGGATGATGGACGGACAGACGGATGGATGATGGACAAACAGACGGATGGATGATGGACGAACAGATGGATGGACAGACGGATGGATGATGGACGGACAGACGGATGGATGATGGATGGACAGACGGATGGATGATGGACAGACAGACGGATGGATGATGGACGGACAGACGGATGGATGATGGACAAACAGACGGATGGATGATGGACAGACAGACGGATGGATGATGGATGGACAGACGGATGGATGATGGACAAACAGACGGATGGATGATGGATGGACAGACGGATGGATGATGGACGGACAGACGGATGGATGATGGACGGACAGACGGATGGATGATGGACGGACAGACGGATGGATGATGGATGGACAGACGGATGGATGATGGACGGACAGACGGATGGATGATGAACGGATGGATGATGGATGGACAGGCGGATGGATGATGGATGGACAGACGGATGGATGATGGATGGACAGACGGATGGATGATGGACGGACAGACGGATGGATGATGGATGGACAGACGGATGGATGATGGACGGACAGACGGATGGATGATGGATGGACAGACGGATGGATGATGGATGGACAGACGGATGGATGATGGACGGACAGACGGATGGATGATGGACGGACAGACGGATGGATGATGGACGGACAGACGGATGGATGATGGATGGACAGACGGATGGATGATGGACAAACAGACGGATGGATGATGGATGGACAGACGGATGGATGATGGACAAACAGACGGATGGATGATGGACGGACAGACGGATGGATGATGGACGGACAGACGGATGGATGATGGACAAACAGACGGATGGATGATGGACGGACAGACGGATGGATGATGGATGGACAGACGGATGGATGATGGACGGACAGACGGATGGATGATGGATGGACAGACGGATGGATGATGGACAGACAGACGGATGGATGATGGACGGACAGACGGATGGATGATGGACGGACAGACGGATGGATGATGGACGGACAGACGGATGGATGATGGACAAACAGACGGATGGATGATGGACGGACAGACGGATGGATGATGGACGGACAGACGGATGGATGATGGACGGACAGACGGATGGATGATGGACGGACAGACGGATGGATGATGGACGGACAGACGGATGGATGATGGACGGACAGACGGATGGATGATGGATGGACAGACGGATGGATGATGGACGGACAGACGGATGGATGATGGACGGACAGACGGATGGATGATGGACGGACAGACGGATGGATGATGGACGGACAGACGGATGGATCATGGACGGACAGATGGATGGATGATGGACGGACAGACGGATGGATCATGGACGGACAGATGGATGGATGATGGACGGACAGATGGATGGATGATGGACGGACAGATGGATGGATGATGGACGGACAGACGGATGGATGATGGACGGACAGATGGATGGATGATGGACAAACAGACGGATGGATGATGGACGGACAGACGGATGGATGATGGACAAACAGACGGATGGATGATGGACAAACAGACGGATGGATGATGGACAAACAGACGGATGGATGATGGATGGACAGACGGATGGATGATGGACGGACAGATGGATGGATGATGGACGGACAGACGGATGGATGATGGACGGACAGACGGATGGATGATGGACGGACAGATGGATGGATGATGGACAAACAGACGGATGGATGATGGAAGGACAGACGGATGGATGATGGATGGACAGACGGATGGATGATGGACAAACAGACGGATGGATGATGGACAAACAGACGGATGGATGATGGACAAACAGACGGATGGATGATGGATGGACAGACGGATGGATGATGGACGGACAGACAGACGGATGGATGATGGACGGACAGACGGATGGATGATGGACAAACAGACGGATGGATGATGGACGGACAGACGGATGGATGATGGACGGACAGACGGATGGATGATGGACGGACAGACGGATGGATGATGGACGGACAGACGGATGGATGATGGACGGACAGACGGATGGATGATGGATGGACAGACGGATGGATGATGGACGGACAGACGGATGGATGATGGATGGACAGACGGATGGATGATGGATGGACAGACGGATGGATGATGGACGGACAGACGGATGGATGATGGACGGACAGACGGATGGATGATGGACGGACAGACGGATGGATGATGGACGGACAGACGGATGGATCATGGACGGACAGATGGATGGATGATGGACGGACAGACGGATGGATCATGGACGGACAGATGGATGGATGATGGACGGACAGATGGATGGATGATGGACGGACAGATGGATGGATGATGGACGGACAGACGGATGGATGATGGACGGACAGATGGATGGATGATGGACAAACAGACGGATGGATGATGGACGGACAGACGGATGGATGATGGACAAACAGACGGATGGATGATGGACAAACAGACGGATGGATGATGGACAAACAGACGGATGGATGATGGATGGACAGACGGATGGATGATGGACGGACAGATGGATGGATGATGGACGGACAGACGGATGGATGATGGACGGACAGACGGATGGATGATGGACGGACAGATGGATGGATGATGGACAAACAGACGGATGGATGATGGAAGGACAGACGGATGGATGATGGATGGACAGACGGATGGATGATGGACAAACAGACGGATGGATGATGGACAAACAGACGGATGGATGATGGACAAACAGACGGATGGATGATGGATGGACAGACGGATGGATGATGGACGGACAGACGGATGGATGATGGACGGACAGACGGATGGATGATGGACGGACAGACGGATGGATGATGGATGGACAGACGGATGGATGATGGACGGACAGACGGATGGATGGACAGAGAAAGTAGACACCGCTGGTGGCGGATGATAAGAATAATGACCTGACTCTTACCGGCTGACTGCCTCCCCCCGCCCACCTCCACTGCCTCACAGGGGTTCAGGAATGTCTGAGCTGTTGCCATGGCCACCAGGCAGTGTTGAGGGGCGAGACAGGGAGTCATGGCATCCGGAGGGATGTCACACACAGAGACAAACATGCAAACATGCACAGACTCATCTGGGTGAGACATGAGGCGAAGAATTTCCTGCTGATGGTCACCTGATCAGTTGAAGGGGGGCTGTCCACTAACCGATCATGTATTGAGTCTTGATCAGGTCCAGAGCAGGAAACACTGAGACTTCCAGGTGTGTGGGAGGTTTATGCTTTATGGAGGCAGTTAAGGGGAGGACGCACAGGAAGGAAAGAATCTCAATAATCAATATTCCTGAGTGAGAATAAAGATGATGTTTGATGAAAGCGACTGTTAATGTTGCATCACACCAGGCGAGTCCAGACTAAACCCCACTGAGAGTCTCTGTTGGTCCCCCATCATACTGGAACCACAGATAAACCCGGTCCAACGAGGTCTGAGGCCTGCTGGACTGTGGTTGGACAGGGAGTGGGCTAAAGCTCGACAACGATGACACTTAGAGTGAAAGTAATCCTGCCTGGATGCTGGATCCAGATGGGATTCTGGACCCAAGGTCAGATTCTGGACCCAGGCAGGATCCAGCATCCAGGCAGGATTCTGGCTCCAGTGGATCCTGGATGCAGACGGGACCTTCCTTCCTGTCTGTAGCTGCAGCATCTTATTGCCTAAAGAAGTCATGGACGGACGGTTCGTCCCACCGAGCCAAAAAAATTAGCATTTACCCTGCGATACTATCGAGTCACGCGGAGTGACATTTGCTCGCATCCATCTTTATCCCCAACATGCACTTGAGGAGATCAGAGAAAGTGTGAGATTAAACCCGTCCAGTGATCTCACACCCAGCCGGATTAATCTCCCATCATAAAAGCGCCATTCTTTACTACACACAAGTTTATCAGCTGAAGTTTATCTATCAAACGATGAATGAGGGAGTGTGAAGTGCCTATTGAAGAACTGAGCAGGGAATCATGTGTGTATTAAATGCACTTCACTGTAAGTCCTAAATGACATTATGCAAATCTTCCACTCAGATGGAGCTCCTTCAACACAGCAGATTAAGATCTTCCAGAGTTCTCTCTGTGTTCACAGAGTAACAGCAGCACCGAAACAAACCATGGCAGAGTTGTAGGCTGCAGGAGGTAAATTAAGTTCTGACTGGGTTTAAATGCTCAGCGGGTGACTGCAGACCCAGCTCAGACTTCCAGTACATCACTGGTCAATTCAGAGTTTACATTGGTCCATAAATACAGGTGCTGGATCAGTTTGCTCATGGCACCATCCATCTGCACCAAAAACCTGCTTGTGCTCATTGATACACCATCCGGGGTGTCAACGTGGTGTCCTGGCAACGCTTTCCTGCCGGTTTCTATCAGGAAGTGATGACGAGTTAAAGGATTAGTGGGACAATGTGAGAACTGCAGCCAATAAGAGAGAGAAGAAAGAATTGCAATTTACAGTGAGGACAAATGTTGTCAGCGTGCTCAGTCAGTTATAGGATCATGCTGGTCATTTCCACAGAGGAGGCATACCGACCGCAGTTTTAAATAGAAAAGGACTGTCAGCAGGACAAAATACAGGTCTGACATCTTGATAAAGCAGAGACGTCATGAAACCAAAGACAGGCAGATTATCCATGTTTCTCTCAACAGTTTTCTATTTCTGTCACTTTACACACACCAAAACACGTCACGCCATGACGTTACCATGAAGTCATGTAGACATGTAGCCATGACGTCATGTAGACATGTAGACATGTAGCCATGAAGTCATGTAGACATGTAGCCATGACGTCATGTAGACATGTAGACATGTAGCCATGTAGACATGTAGACATGTAGCCATGACGTCATGTAGACATGTAGACATGTAGACATGTGGCCATGTAGACATGTAGACATGTAGCCATGAAGTCATGTAGACATGTAGCCATGACGTCATGTAGACATGTAGACATGTAGCCATGTAGACATGTAGACATGTAGCCATGTAGTCATGTAGACATGGAGACATGTAGCCATGAAGTCATGTAGACATGTAGCCATGAAGTCATGTAGACATGTAGACATGTAGCCATGAAGTCATGTAGACATGTAGACATGTAGACATGATGTCATGTAGACATGTAGACATGACGTCATGTAGACATGGAGACATGTAGACATGTAGACATGTAGACATGACGTCATGTAGACATGTAGACATGTAGACATGACGTCATGTAGACATGGAGACATGTAGCCATGAAGTCATGTAGACATGTAGACATGTAGCCATGAAGTCATGTAGACATGTAGCCATGACGTCATGTAGACATGTAGACATGTAGCCATGAAGTCATGTAGACATGTAGCCATGTAGACATGTAGCCATGAAATCCTCTAGACATGTAGACATGAAGTCATGTAGACATGTAGCCATGAAGTCATGTAGACATGTAGACATGTAGCCATGTAGACATGTAGCCATGAAATCATCTAGACATGTAGACATGAAGTCATGTAGACATGTAGCCATGAAGTCATGTAGACATGTAGCCATGACGTCATGTAGACATGTAGCCATGAAATCATCTAGACATGTAGACATGAAGTCATGTAGACATGTAGCCATGAAGTCATGTAGACATGTAGACATGTAGCCATGAAATCATGTAGACATGTAGCCATGACGTCATGTAGACATGTAGACATGTAGCCATGAAGTCATGTAGACATGTAGACATGAAGTCATGTAGACATTATACACACTCGTGGTGGAAAGTAAAGATAACTAAATCCCAGATTTTCCTGCCGCCTCTCGCCTGCCTGCAGAAGGCATGAAGAGGAACCCTTTTGCAGGTTTTTGTGGCTCACTGGACAGTTGGCTTACAGTACAGCATTTTCGGCATGTTTGCAAAAGAATGACAGGTTGTGTTTTAAAGTAGAGATGCTAAACCTGGTTCTTTTAGCCTCTAATGAAGCAAAAAAGCCCATTTACTCCTTATTACATAATGCCTTTAACTCCAACTGACAAACAGTACTGTCCTTATAGGTGATCACCTAACTGCAGTAAAATCAGGAGGATAAACCTCCAGAGGTTGATTCCAGATTTACCTCCCTGAACACTAAAATGTCCCATACATTAGGAGATGAGTTCATCAAAGCAGTCTGAAGTGTTGCTGATGGCAGGTGTGTAAATGTGTATTACTGGTGACGAATAAATTATGGATGATGTCTTACTTAATTTTATGACATATTTTATGTACTTTTTATGTATCTACATATTACTTACGTTTACTCTTATTGTTGTGATAGTTGTGTTACAGAATTATTGATTTAGTGACTTTATCTTGTGTGTCTTTGTTTTATCTTTTTAACCTTTTAGCTCCAGTGTTTCTTCTTACTCATGGGGATCCTCCATGTCGGGGGCCGCACCTGTTTGACCGACAGAGCCGTTGTGGCAGGGGTCATCTTGGGTTCTGCACTGCAGCCATATGGCTGTGGTGTGGACCCCGGGCTGCCCTGGCCTGAGTGTTCCCTGTGGCTCTGTCTCTGTTGGTTATTCCTGGGGCGGCTCCTGACATGGATGGATTCTCCAGATGTCGTTTCATCGCAGCCGTGTCAAGCCAGATACAGAAGACAGAATCCTGAAGTTATTAGTTTTTATTTTGGCGTTAATGGTCAGAGGATGGGTTGTGTGTGTGTGTGTGGGGGGGGGGGGGGGGGGGGGGGGGGTAAAAGTGTAAAACTGCTTTTATTTTTATGTGGTTAAGCACTTTGATATGCTTTTGTATGAAAAGTGCAATACAAATAAAGTTGGATTTGATTTTGATTTGATTTGATCATACATGATTAGGTGAAGCAGAACAAAATCAGGAGGAGTCTCTGGCGTGGACATTTTGTACAGTTTGGTACCATTCCAGTCCCAGGTTTTCATGTTTTCTTGTCCATAAACAAAGCTGTGAGTAGTAAACATGATGAACGATGCCCTCAGAGAGCAATTTAACAAGAGGCCTTCTGCAAAGATGCAAGAAGTCCTTCACCAGCACCACCTCCAGAACTATACAACCTGCAACTAATACTCGTAAATACGACTTTATTGTTTTCCCTCATGAAATATTTCTCATTTAATTTCAGTCTTATGACATAAAACCTCACATGTCTCTACAGTCCTGTCCACCGGGGGGCGCCTTCCCACAATGGAGTATTTTCAGGACAATAAGTCACTGAGAACTTATACCATATATAACCTGCAGTCACCTCATGTTTCAGTCATCTTCCAGAAAAAATGTAAAAAAAAATCCTTTTATAAGTGTAACTGAAATAAAACATTGCGTTGGCAAATAAATAAACAAAGCAAATAGAGTATTTGAGCGCACCCTAACCCAGAAATCCGTGAGCTGTGGGTTTATAAATAACATGAAAGGATCTAACATGGTCAGAAAGAAAAACCCCTTCAGGATTAAAAACTACTCTGAGTGGATGCGCTCGCATGATGCTTTCAGGACCAAACAGCCTGAGAAAATACATGTGTTTTACATCCAGCAGGAGAGAGCTCGCTGTGAATGCTCCCACATTACCGCCCCCCGCGGCCTCCCACCAGAACATCATCACTGTGCTGCCACAGCCAGGAGCACTGGGCGGTCAGACATGACGTGGCAGCAGGAAAAAGCAGATAAGTGTGAGTCTCAGACCTGTTTCCTGGAGGACAAGGCCTTCTTCGCGCCACCCTGGCGGCACGTTCTGGCCATCTCAGAGGACTCCCTGCAGACCCTGCGTGACATGGTGGCGCTGGTGTCGGGCTGGTTGGCCAGAGGGCTGCAGGATCAGACAGATGTGTCAAATGAGGGAGACGAATTTCTATAATTGTGTTCAGATGGTAGACAACCTGAAGAAAAACACCTCCACAGCAGAACATGATCAAGTCATCACAGTGAAGTACACAGGTTCACAGGTGGTGACCATCAACATGGTTCAGAGCTCTGCCAGGAGACATCCATCTCCAGAACATTCATCCATCTCCAAGACATTCATCCATCTCCAGAAGACTTATCAATCTCCCGGATTTGGACAATTTGGACCATTTCTGGCCCACATCGGTGGTCTGGTTTGGACCAGTTCTGGCCCACACAACCTTGTCACAACTGAACTACATTCAATGCAGATTAGGTCTAGTCGTGCCTGCAGTGATTCTTCAGCTGATTCAGGATTCAGGATTCAGGAGTCTTTAACTACAGACCTTCAGTAGGAATGAATAAAGTTATTTGATCCTATTCCATAAATAAAAGAGTTTATTAGAGTAAAAGTGAATCACAACTTTTCTTCATTATCTTCTTAGTTCTTTGTTCTATGAAAACATGGAAAATGAAGGTTCTAATTCTGTGGTCGTGAAGCACGATCTTCTGGTTCTACAGTTTGCTCCCATTTATCATGGTCAATGTCACTGGGACATAATTATCCTAAAGCAATGAAAACAAGTGCATGGAATAAACCTCTGTCTGATCCATCAGAGACCTAACGAGCTATAGAAAAATAAGTCGCCATGATGACATATCAGCATGTCATGGAACTGTGAAACCACATCATCCTGTTCAGTACCTGAGGTAGAGGATGCGTGCTATCAGAGCATACAGCACGATGGCGAGGAGCAACGGGATGACATAGAAAATGGTGAAGTCGATGAGGTAGATGGGCAGGTAGAGCTCCCGTTTCACTTTGTATCCACAGAACTGCTGTCCGTCCTGTCCCACCTGGATGTCACAGATGTAAGAACAACTTTAGTGATGCACCAACCAAACTAAAACAACAAAACAATCTGTAAGACAGCAGCTACAATGCTCTGATGAAGAATAAAAGAAGATATAAACAATCATAAACATAAAGGAAGACCTTTCCACCGTGTCCTGGTGTGTGCTCAGGATGGGATCCAAGTCCAGTTAATGACGCAGGCTGTTGGTTTTCCTTAACTAGGCTATTTATTATAAATTGACCAGAGCTGATTAAGTATCCTGAGATGATAAATAAAGCTAAAACTGAACTAACAAAAACCTACAACTGAGATCCATCCTGCTTTGGATCAACGGGACCTCCTTCCCCTTTCGACTGAGTGTTGGAAGACCATCTATCCCGCAATTGCTGCAAAACTCGACTGCATGTGCACTTCCAGATCAATTTTAACGTCCTTTTTTTTAAAATAGTTTTTAAATGTCTCAATGGTTTTGGGCCTTTTTTCATCTATTTGACCTGCTTTTGTCATATCAGCCCTTGCAGACCCAGAGTCTCTTGGCAGTCATAGTTTAATCATCCCAAAGGTTACGAGTAAAGCCATGGGAGTGCTGCATTCAGCCATTATGGTCTCCATCTATGGACCAGCAACTGGAACAGCTTATTTTCATATTAAAACCACTTTGTGCCCCCCTTGCTTTTTGTTGCAGCTTTTAACCCGGGCTGTACCAAGTGGGGGCTCATCGCTTTGTTTGACCCGGTGTGGTTTACAGTGCAGCTGATTGTTGGGGCTACAACTGGTCTCTTCCCTGGTCAGAGTGGTTGGTGGGAATACCATGCCATGCTTGGCTGTATTTTGGTTAGACTCAGCAGATTGGGAGGGAGTGTTGCTTGTGGTATTTTTGTTGTTGGCCTGTTTGATGATGAAGTTGTTGTGAACCTGTGGGGTTCTTTTTGCTGCTTCAGTGCACACCTTGAGTGAATTGCTGTGGTTCTGTCCCTATAGGCTTCAGAACGGATTCCATTGGAGTGCGTTTGGGGGGGATATGGTAGTGTGTGTTTTCACGGGTTTACAGGTCTTGTTGCATAAGTACTCACAGCAGACACTTGAAGATTCAGGGGGAGCTTAGTCAGTTCTGGTAGACAGTTAGAGGGACTGGACTTGGTGATGCTGTAGCTGTGTCTGGGGTAGGTCTGGAAGTTTTTTCTCTTGCATCAGTCTTGCTGACTTGGGTTCGTTGGTTGGGCTGATTTGGTTTTGGCATTTTGTCTGCAGTAGAGGAATTTTTTTAAACTCCATCCGAAGAGTTGTTGGAGCGCTGTTCAAGGAACAGTTGGTTAAGATTTCAAATGGATTTTAAAATGGATGTTTGTGATAAACATTTGAAGGAGAATATGAGATTGATTTTTGAAGAAGAATCTGGTGGACGCTGGGATTCTCCAATAAAACAGGCCAGTGGCTGGTCTGGGGGGGCCACTGCATCTAATGGGAGCACTGAGCTGACATATGTGCAGCGTGAGTGTGATGTTTCCAGTAGTCTCCGTTTGGTGTCCCAGTTTTGTGACAAAGATCCAGATACTTTCTTTTCACTTTTTGAGTGGGTAGCTGACAGTAGAGGTTGGACTGATGAGCGCACATTGCTGCTTCAGTGTGCATTAACTGGAAAAGCACAAGCAACATATTCAGCTCTTAGTGTTGCTCAGATTAAGGTTTATTTGACACTGAAAACTGTGGTTTTGATAGCTTACGAGTTAGTGCCTGAGGCATATCGCCAGAGGTCTAGATCTTGGATGAAACTGAGTTCGTAGATGCACATGGAGTTTGCTAGGGAGCTAGTCACTCACTTCCACCACTGGAGTGAATCGCTGGAGGTTGCTACGTATGAGGCTTTGTGTGGCTTGATCATTCTGGAGCAGTTTAAGAACTCTGGTTCCATTCATGTTGTGACTTACATTAGTGATCGCAAGGTAAGCCCTGCTGCTGAGGTTGCTGCGTAAACAGATGAGTATGTGTCACTGCACAGAATTGATCAACAGCCTAGAGATTATCTGGGGGCTAGGGCTGCTTACGCCCTGGTTCATATGAGGGGTAATGGATAGCCTGATATCTTGCCATTTTCCATTGTCTATTGTATGGGAGATTACATTCTGGTGAAGGGAATGTAGCTCTCTGTTCACAGTGCACAGATTGGAGCTTAGCTGTGAGCTGGTGCAGGGTGAGGTCCTGATGGGTGTACGTCTGGCTTTGCCAGTTGAGGGCGTTCATGTCATTTTAGAGAATGACCTGGCAGGTGGCAATGTTTGGGCTGGTGGTTTGTCATCTCCTGTTGTAACGTCCATCTGTTGCTAAACCTGATGACAGTGTGTTGCTGTTTCTTGAGGTATTTTCGGCTTGTGCCATTACCTGGACGATGTGTGGTGATTTGTCTGAAGCTGCAGGTAGTAGCACAGATGAGTGTGAGCCTGTGGCTAATTTACTGTTGCCTGTTTCAGCTAGTAAAATTGTGGCTGAACGTGCCAATTCCACACTCAGTGGGTTCTATCCGGGTGTTCTTTCAGGTGTTGATGCCTGGAACACTGTCAGGGGTTATCAGGGGCCTGCTAGTGAGGAAATGGGTCTAGCTGGTGGATGCCTTGATGGGTGATCCTGTTTATCAGGTGGTTGACTTGGTGTTTAGTCATGCCTTTGAGTCTGTTGTATGTGTGATGGCCCTACAGGATTAGTTTGGTTTGGTTTTCCGTTCCACTCATTGTGTTTTTCCTTCTTAAAGTGGTGGGTGGAGCTCATCAGGCCAACGAGGAGCACCTGGCCAGTCCTCCTTATATACCATCAAATCAATTGAGGTGCACCAGTTTAATCCTGGTGACCAGGTTCTTGTGTTATTGCCGCTTGCTGTGTCACTTTTTCAGGCCAGGTATTTCTCTCTTTAAACAACTTTGCGTCGGGTTTTTGAACTGAATTATTTGGTGGCTACCACAGAGCCTAAGTGGAAGTCCAGCTTTGCATGAATCTGCTTAAGCCCTATTGCTGGGACTGCCCACTCTGTTGAGAGTCTGTGGGACACTGGGTCTGTGCAGGTATAGCACTGTTTTGGTTTCAGTTGGGTTACGTGTTTATTTTTGTCATGTTTCTTTAATTAAGTTTATATTTGTTGTAAAACCACAAACCTGCCTCCCTTTTTGTTGCAGACTTTGAGTCGGGCTGTAACAATATTGCTTTTAACCTGCAGATTGTAATTGTTTATTGAAAAGTTTATATTGACTGCACAAAAGTAGAGTTAGTAGGACGTTTGATGTAAAGCATCAACAGCTGTTCATACATCTGTTACACTGATGTGTGTGAGAGAGCGGGGGGCTTAATAAGCAAGGCTTCTGCCTACTCCTTTTCAGACATTTTATGTGGTTTGTTTTTTAATGTCTTTTTATTTGTCTATTATGCTTTTTTTTTTTTTCAATGTTCAGGAAGTCTGAATAAAAAATAAAAATAAAAATTCCTTCAACTTTATTTACCTCCAAGGGGCAGTTCTGCTTGCAGACATGATCACAGAAAAGCACAGGATAATATTCACACACATGGTTCACATGTCTGTTAATGTCAGCATGCAAAACATGATGAGAGGATCACAAATAGACAAAATCATGGCGTGTGCTTATGTGTAAGGAGGAATGTGAGTGCAGAGGGAGGAGGGGTTAAGCTGTGTATATAGAGTGAAGTGTGTGGGGAGCATGGCACGATATGTGCCATGCTCCCCAGGCACATATCGTGTTCCCTGGAGTCCAGACCAGATGTCTGAAGTTGTACAAGATCAACAGCAGTCGAAGAGCCTTCATTGCAATGTCGGTGAGGCATTTGCAGAGCACCCTGGAGGCAAACTTCAAGCTACACAAGTCTCTATCAAATGTGGCATTTACCAAGGACAAGCCCTGTTCTGCATAGACCTGAACCCCTTCAGCCAATAGATCAACAGGATTGGCAATGGCTCAGGAATGGGGCCACCGTCAGTCACCTGCGCTACATGGATGACACCAAGCAGTACGCTGAGAGTGAACGACTCACTGATTCACACCACCAGGATTTACAGCATAGACATCATTTTTCTGTTTTACTGTGACTCATAAATGGTCTGGTTGTAGGTCAAACATACTTTCATGGAGAACATGACGACAGAGTTTCTCACCATGCGTACTGAGGCAGTTTCTAACACACCCCAGCCTGGACCCAGTCCCAGTCTAACCTGAATGTCCACCAGGAAGAACCACTGCATGCAGTAGATGCAGGTAGAGATCCAAACCCCGGCGATGATCCTGATGGCGCGGGACACCGTGCAAACGGTCTTAGCCTTCATGGGATGGCAAATAGCAATGTACCTGCATGTGAGAAGGAAACATTGGGTCAGCATCACCGTGGTTTTACTGGTTTTATTTTTAATCTGACACACAGTGCAGAGCTGTTAAAGCAGGTCTGAGCTGCTGGGCTGTTTGCACGCAGTTCCTGAAGCTTTTCAGTCACAGGTGGTATAAAACCGTCAACAAACAGAGGTCAGATCATTACGGCTGTTGTTGGAGGATTGTTCTTTAATCTCTCCAGTTCCGGCTTGGCAGAGGGAACAAACACTGACTGATTGGACATGTGAGGTGTCGGGATGCTTTCCAGCCTTGAAGGTCTACAGCCGGACCACACTCCCAGATTCCGTAGCACCCCCATTTTCTGTCTAGACTGTTTATCTGACAGAGCCACAATAGAATCCATGCAGCGGTATCACCAGCTGGTTTGGGAACTTAACTATCAAGCCCAGGACTTACATTTACAAGCTAAGACCTTCCTCCAACTCCAGGAGCTTTTTGATCAGGCAGTCATCTCAAAGCCCAAAAGTATGTAACCTGATTGGTTTGCACTTGAAAAATCCCATGTTTAAAATCAGGGAGGACGTGTGCAAACACGTCAGGTATAAACTGGTTTTCTTCCACTGTCCATAAAGCCTGTCCATGAACAGACGGTGATGTTCTGATGTGTATGTTTATTTCTGTTTCCTTTTTGTTTTTATCCTGTTGCTTTTGGGTGTCAGATGTTTTACTGTTGTTTATTGTGCAGGCTTGTAAAACTTCAGACATGTTTTTCAGCTGTGCAAATAAAACGATGGTGTGGGGCTTAAGAGCTTAACCTGCCATCAGATTAACAAAAAGGTTTAAAGTCTACAAACATCCTGCAAGGAATATGAGATATTTCTCATGGACGGGCTTTTGCTTTTTAATGACATATTTTTTATCAGTCAGTTTTATTTATCTGTCTATGGGAGTCCTGCAGGGGGACTTTACATGCAGTTGCAGTTAAACTTCATCTTTGTGAACCATTAATCATCATATTTCCATCCTTGTTGGAAAATACACCCAACCCAACATTTGTTAATGATCTTCTCCTCGGTAACAAAAGATAGAGACAGATCTGCATCAGCAATGGATATAAACCGTTTCACAGGCATTCACAGAGAACCACAGGGATCAAACTATCTAAAAGGCCAAAGCACAAGTCAAGCTTCAATAAAATCACAAATAATCTCCTTTGGTTGCTTATCTGTGCTTTCTTGTTCCAACACCGCAGATTCAGACGAAATGGATCCATTTCTGCTTATTAATGTGATTCACATGTGTAGAAGCATGAAACATCTAAAACCTGCAGGGCTGATTCCCAGATTCCTCCTCCTGCCTTTTTTTTTGAGAAGCACCGAGTTTCTATTCCTGCTATGATTTATTTCTAATGTTTTCCCTGGATAACAAGGCAGGTTTTCACATGATAAGTTTATTGTCGCCTTCATCTAGTCATTTATTCACAACAACGAAGTTGCGTTGTTGGTTCGGAGCTTTGTTTTCTGAGATCATGAGCTGATGGAGGTGAGCTTGAAAACAAGCATTTACTGCATGATTTCATGTGTAATAGTCTGCTGAGAAGATGTGGTTGAGGCAAAAAACAAAGCCTTTTCCAAGTTAATAAAGCTTTTTTTCATCACAGTTTGGAAATAATGAAACAATAACAAAGACATAAGATAGTTTTGTTTGTTGTAATGATCGCTAACTCCTCATCTCAAGATGGTAATGAAGGAAGGGGTAACCATGGGGCTTCCATCATCATCAGCTGAGCTTTGGATTAGACATCTTTACCAATGTGTTTACAAAACCTGATGTTGTGCCACCAAACCAACATTTACTTTTCTCCTTGGTGTTGAGGGAAGGTACAGTTCATCAGGGTACACTATAGAGCTGAATCCTTATCCTGTTTAGAAACACGTGAGGTTTACAGGTACATCTCAGAAAATTAGAATATTATGAAAAAATTTTATATTTTTGTCACTCATTTCAGAAGGTGAAACCCAAATATTTTATAGATTCATTACACATAGAGTGAAACATTTCAAACATTCAATAGCATGAAGGCTGCTATCAAAGCAACCTGGGCTTCCATTACACCTGAGCAGCGCCAAACGCTGATGGCCTCCATTGCCACGCCCCATTCATGCAGTAATTCATGCAAAAGGAGGCCCAACCAGGTACTGAGTGCATGGAAATTATCATACCATTCAGAAGCCTGACATTTCTGTTTAAAATATCCTTTTTTTCATTGATCTTATGTAATATTCTCATTTTCTGAGATGCTGAATTTTGGGTTTTCATATCTATAGACCACAATCATCAAAGTTTTGTTGTTTGAAATGTTTCACTTTATGTGTAATTAATCTATATAATATCTGGGTTTTACATTCTGAAATGAGGGATGAAAAATATTGAACTTTTTCATGATATTCTAATTTTTTTAAATGTATCTGTAGAGCAAGATTCAACTACAGGGTGATTTACAGATTACACATTAAAGCGTCACAAAACAAGAAACATGGGTTAAAATTTAAACAACAAAGAAAGAAACATTAGAAATGTGTTCTATCTGCCAACGTTAGAACGTCAGAAAAAATGATTAAAATTATGATCAAGTCCAGCTGAAAGAGAAATGCAGGTTTGGACTTCACCTCCAGTTTCACATAAGAACTACTGAAATGTAACGTACAACATGTGGTTCTCTAACATGTATTTAAATAAACTATATATATCATTCATAAAACCAAAATAATTCTTCAATCTTACCTCTCCACGGTGAAAGCCGTGATGGAACAAGAGGACACGTTGATCCCCAGGTACTGAAAGTAGGTGATTCCCAGGCACCCGGCATCTCCAAAGACCCACGTTCCAGTCAGACTGTCCGCCACGTTAGGCAGCCCCGCCGCCACCAACACCATCAGGTCAGCTATGGCCAGGCTCACCAGGTAACAGTTAGTAGGCGTCCTCATGGGGCGCGTGGTCAGGACTACAACCACCACCATGATGTTGCCCACGATGCCCACCCCACACACCAGCAGGACCAGGAACACCGACACTGTCTTATATTCTAGCGAGTGGGCGACGGCTACGTTGGAACTCAGCGAGATGTTGGTTGGCGCGTCGATTCTAGAGCTGATGTTGTTGGCCATGTCTGCTGACTGCTTGTTAATCACAGACGTTATATGTGCAAAGATAAATCAGAGAGGTTGAGGTTGAAAGGTGGCCGCGCTTTTTCTTCTTCATTTAGAAATCTCTCTTTCATTTCAGGTCAGAGTATAAATTGGACTACTGTAAGTCAACAGGTGACTGATCGCTGACTGAACAAAGTTCCCTTCAGGCCAATGGAATTCCAGACTCAACTGTGCATGCCCATCAATCACCTGAAAAAAGGAAATGAGGAAAGTTAATTGGAAAAATGTGGGATTTGACATAAAAAATCACAAGCAGATTGAATTTCTCCAGTCAGTTTTCACATCGTGTATCTATACTTGTAGTTCCCGGTTCTAAGTTAGGCTGGGTCTTCAACATGTTGCCTTGATTCATTTATTATTTAACCTTTGATTTTAAGAAAACTCTTTTCTTGATGCTGTGGAGAAGCATACGGTTGTAACATAAAAGGCAGATTTCTGCTGCAGTTCTTAACTGGTTCAGATCCTATTTAGAAGGCTGGAGTAATTTAGTCACAATAAGCAGCTATGAATCTGAGCGAGTGGCCATGACTTGTGGAGTCCTTCAGAGGTCAGTCCTTGGGCCTCTCCTGTTCAGCTTCTATCTGCTTCCTTTTGGTCAAATACTACAGAACTTTAACATCAATTATCTCAGCTATGCAGATGATACACAACTTTATGCCTTTGTCAGCAGAAGATTAGAAGGCTATTAGACTTACTGTGCCAATGTTTGGAGCAAATAAACACCTGGAAGAGAGAGAATTTATGACAATTATTCATTCATTATCCTAACTGCTTAATCTGATTAAGAGTCGCGGGGAAGCTGGAACCAACCCAGCAATCTTTGGGCAAAAGGCAGGGTACACCCTGGACAGCTCGCCAGTCCATCGCAGGGACACACAGAGACAAACAACCACTCACGCTCATTCCTATGGGCAGTTTACACTACCCAGTTAACCTAACATGCATGTCTTTGGACAGTGGGAGGAAGCCAAGTACCCGGAGAGAACCCACAAACACACACATGGGGAGAACATGCAAACTCCCACCCTGGCTGATGATCAAACCAGCAACCTTCTTGCTGTGAGGCCCCAGTGCTAACCACTATGCCACCGTGCAGCCTTTATGACTATTAAATGAGGACAAAACTGAGATGATTCTGTTTGGTAGCAAAGAGAAGTAAACACCTGGTGGTAAACACCTGGAGACTCAGGCCTTCAAAACCACCGACCAAGTTTGTAACCTTGGAGTCAGACTCAGATCTGACTTTCAGGAACCACATCAGAAACATTAACAATTTAGTCTCCCAGAAAAACCAGTAGAAACTCCTCCATCATTCAGTTGATGGGATTACTGGAATGGTCTTTTCACAGGACTTCCTAAAAAGAGCATTAAACATCTGCAGCTCATCCAGTTGCTGTTGCTGGACCTTTAACTGGGACAAAGAGATCTGAACACATTGCACAGGTTTAAGCATATTTACACTGGTTTTCAGTTTATACTGGTTTCCAGTCTGTCAAAAGGTAGATTTGAAAACCCTGCTGATGGTTTACAGAATCCCAGGAGGGCTTAGGCCCAGAATCTATCTGTGACATGTTCAGAGATTATAAACCGAGCCGAGGTCCTAAATCCAAAGTCTCAGGTCAACTGGTCCAGACCAGAGTCCAGATCCAGACCAGAGACCAGACCAGAGACAAGCCCAGACCAGATACCAGACCAGAGTCCAGATCCAGACCAGAGACCAGACCAGACCAGAGACAAGCCCAGAGTCCAGACCAGAGACCAGACCAGAGTGCAGACCAGAGTCCAGACCAGAGACCAGACCAGAGTGCAGACCAGAGACCAGACCAGAGACCAGACCAGAGTCCAGATCCAGACCAGAGACCAGACCAGAGTCCAGATCCAGACCAGAGACCAGACCACACCAGAGAAAAGCCCAGAGTCCAGACCAGAGACCAGACCAGAGTGCAGACCAGAGACCAGACCAGAGTCCAGACCAGAGTCCAGACCAGAGACCAGACCAGAGACCAGACCAGAGTCCAGATCCAGACCAGAGACCAGACCACACCAGAGACAAGCCCAGAGTCCAGACCAGAGACCAGACCAGAGTCCAGAGCCAGACCAGAAACCAGACCAGAGTCCAGATCCAGACCAGAGACCAGACCAGAGTCCAGACCAGAGTCCAGACCAGAGACCAGACCAGAGACCAGACCAGAGACCAGACCAGAGTGCTGATCTTTTAGCTGATCTTGCTATTAATTTTTAATTTAATCCAGAGCTACACTCCCTCTCAACAGTCATGCTCTGAAAGACGCCTCGTCCCACAACATGGCGCAAAACCAGTAACCAAACTCTTCCTTGCTTGTTCCACAGTGGTGAAAATCTATCAAACCTTCAAAGGCCTTATCTGTTTTTAAGAGCAAGCTGAAGACTCAACTGAAAAGCAAGTCTTTCTGAACTTAACTTTTCTACTCATCAAAATGAGTTAAAAAGATTTGTCCATCCCTTGGACAGAATTCAGTATTATATAGGCTGCAATGACACCCAAGACAATGTTCTCATTTTATACCTTCTTATTCTAGATTGTTTCATTCTACACGTTCTCATTCTACATGTTCTCTTTCTATAGCAAGGATGTCCAACTCCAGTCCTTTAGGGTCGGTATCCCACAGTTTTTGTTGTTTCCCTGCCCCAACAGGCTGAATCAAATGGATACAACAGCTTCTTATCCACATCTTAACAATAGCCCATAAATTTCAGTCAGGTATAGTGGAGCACAGAAACCACAAACCAGGATACCAGCCACCAAGGACAAGATTCTGATACATGCTCTAGAATTCATATTCTACAGTTTCTTACTTAAGATGTTCTTACTGTTCTCATTCTACATGTTCTCATGCCGGATGTTCTTATTCTAGATGTTCATATCAAACAAACTCTCATTTGAGATCTCCTTATTCTAGATGTTCTTATTCTAGATCATCTCATCATGTTAATAAACTTACTGCAAGTTAATTTTCTTTTGTGGAGAAACAAACAGAAAACATTCATCATGAAACTAACCCAGTAACTCAGTTATCTGGATTAGATCATATTTCATCCTCAATGAGAAGCCTGAACTTTATTCTTCTCCTGGAGGTCACAAGACAAGACAAAAAGAAGAACTGGAAGAAGAATCAGAAGAAAACCAATAGTAAGAGCAAGGAGATGAAGAAGAAGAAGAACAGAAACAGGCAGTTAGTTTTGTTCTGGTCTTCATCCTCCATGAGAACTCCAACCTGATGACATTTTTTAAAAATGTTTCTATTAAAAATGGAGGAATGGATGGATGGATGGATGGATGGATGGATGGATGGATGGATGGATGGATGCATGGATGGATGGATGGATGGATGGATGCATGGATGGATGGATGCATGGATGGATGGATGGATGGATGGATGGATGGATGCATGGATGGATGGATGGATGGATGGATGCATGGATGGATGGATGGATGCATGGATGGATGGATGGATGGATGGATGGATGGATGCATGGATGGATGGATGATGGATGGATGGATGGATGGATGGATGGATGGATGGATGCATGGATGGATGGATGGATGGATGGATGGATGGATGCATGGATGGATGGATGGATGGATGGATGCATGGATGGATGGATGGATGGATGGATGGATGGATGCATGGATGCATGGATGCATGGATGCATGGATGGATGGATGGATGGATTGATGCATGGATGGATGGATGGATGGATGGATGCATGGATGCATGGATGGATGGATGCATGGATGGATGGATGGATGGATGGATGGATGGATGGATGAACTGGGCTGAATGATCCATCACCACTGGGATCCGTTTCCCACATCAGTTCAGTACTGCCTGATGGAGAGAAACTCTGGTTAAATCGCCAGCAGACGACTGACGAGTCAGAGCTTCAGTCCAGACTAACTGGGAGTTGCTATGGGAATTCTGTCACTGAATCACACCATTCCCGGAAAAGGAAGGAGCAGCACAACGCTGGTTTCCTGAACACTCAAACTAATTCTAACAAAGTTAGAGGAAATGTTTTTATGCATGTCGGTAAATTATCTAAACTGGAACCAGAACAGAATTCACATTTCCACGTTTTCCCACGTTTCCACATTCACACATGTTCCAGTTGTAAGCGGAGCAGGAAAATGAAGAGATGAAATAAATTACCTCTGTCCAGCAGGTTGGTGATGAGACAAAAAACTTAGGATTAAAGGACGGTCTTTACCTGGTCAGTGGTCTCGTCAGCTGCATCCTCTGCAACCCTCCAGGATGAGTTGTTCTCTCATGTGTGTGGAGTCGGAGGCTGCTCGGCAGCATCTGCTGCTGCCTGCTGGACCAGCTCTCAGAGTGCTGCTACACACCAAGCAGCACACACTCTCTCACAGGAAACAGCACAGCCTCCTTCACAATAAAACACGGCAACCTGCTTTTAATGTGGAGGAGGAAATAATGTGATCAATGTAAACAAGAAATAAATCAGCTTTAGCTTTGGGGAATCTGATCTGAACGCACCCACAGAGTGACTTACAGTCTGGTGGAAGGTTTCATCCATCTTCACTGAAAAGTAGGAAGAGTCACAACATTCAAGTTCAGTGTGGACGTGCTGACAGCTGCAAGTTAGAAACTCTTCAGAGGATCAGTAGTCAGATCACTGGCAAGTGGGATCAGTCTAATCTCTGAGATAAAGCATGAAATACTATCACACCTGGTCCACATCAGAGTCACTTTCACCTTCATTTTTACCTTAAAAAACATCACAGAGAACAAATGGTTGTAGACCACATCCTGATGTGGTAGTAGGGCGGATCAGGGGCATCATTTATAAAGCTGTCGCATAAAACCCGGCGTACGCCAATCATAGTCGACTTCTGGGATTTATAAAAACACAACTTGGCAGTTAAATGTCCCTACCTCCACACCATCTCTGACACGCTGTACGCACAACATCTGGAGAAATGGGAAACAGCAGAAAATAAAACCAAAGAAATTATATAAGGTGGAGATGACATCGGGCAGATGGAGGGCAGGTGGAGGTGTCATCGGGCAGATGGAGGGCAGGTGGAGGTGTCATCGGGCAGATGGAGGGCAGGTGGAGGTGTCATCGGGCAGATGGAGGGCAGGTGGAGGTGTCATCGGGCAGATGGAGGGCAGGCGGGGGTGTCATCGGGCAGATGGAGGGCAGGTGGAGGTGTCATCGGGCAGATGGAGGGCAGGTGGAGGTGTCATCAGGCAGATGGATGCACATGGCACTAGATGGGAACGTGTCACACTGTTGTCCCGACCTCCAACCATCATGTTGGAACCAAACTGCTGCTTTATGTCTAGAAGTGATGCAACACAAGAGGACATGGCTGCTGGGCGGGGGGGCACAAGGTGGAATCACAGCTGTAGCACTGCAAACCTAGCAGGGTCAATCAGGAACACAAATATTTTCACAATAAATAAACTGCAGTCAGAGACGTCTCATGTGTGTCTGAATGTTCATTTTATAAAGTGAAACAAAGGAATAAACCACCTGCAGCATCATCCGGAGCCTTTGGACCATTTGGTTCCAGCATATCTGTGGACTTGTTCATACCCACCTGCAGCAGCCCCTGATGGAGTTGAAAGGATAGAGAAGAGGATGCAGAGCGGGAGTGAGACAGAGAAGAAACCGATGGAGATTTAAACCATTTCTCCCGACCGTCCTCATGGGTAATGTGAGATCGCTAGCTAAAAAAACGGACGAGCTCGAGATGCTAACAAGGTCCCAGAAAGAATACAGAGAGTGCAGTATTATGTGCTTCACCGAGACATGGCTGCATGAACACATCCCTGACTGTAATGTGTCTGTACCGGGCTTGAAAACGGTCCGTGCAGACCGCAGTAGACAACACAGCGGAAAGCTAAAGGATGGTGGAATTGCAGTGCTGGTTAACCAGCGTTGGTGTCATCCTGGACATGTTACTGTCAAGGAGAAGATATGCACAAGGGACATGGAACTGTTAGCTGTGAGCTTCCGTCCATATTATTAACCCAGAGAGTTTACCTGTGTTATTCTGGTAGCGGTTTATATAATACCTGGTACCGCACCAGACACAGCCTGTGATGTCATCAGCTCCGTCGTTGCTCGGCTACAAATACAGCATCCAAACTCATTCATGGTGATCTCCGGAGACTTCAACAACGTCTCCCTCTCTGCAACTCTACCAACATTCCAGCAGTTTGTCAGCTGCTCCACCAGAGAAAATAAGATGTTGGACTTATTTTATGCAAATATGAATAATGGATCCAGTTGTTCTGCCCCGCCTCCTTTAGGAAGATCTGACCATAATCTGGTTCTTCTCACCTCCACCTACAAGCCCATCGTTCAGCAGCAACCAGTCATCACAAAGACTATCAAAATCTGGTCTGCTGAAGCTGAAGATACTCTTAGAGGAGGCTTTGAGGCTACAGACTGGCACGTCCTCTGTGAACCTCATGGAGACGACATCAACGCCATGACTGAGTGTGTGACAGATTACATAAACTTCTGTGTGGACAGCAACGTCCCAACAAGAACAGTGAGGTGCTTCCCCAATAACAAACCCTGGATCACCAGTGACCTGAAAAAGCTGCTGAACACCAAAAAGAAAGCCTTCAGGGATGGAGACAGGGAGTTATTGAGGGCAACACAAAAACAACTTAAAACACAAACTAAGAAGTGCAAGGAGGACTACAGGAAGAAGTTAGAAAGTCAGCTCCAGCAGAATAACCTGAGGGATGTGTGGTCTGGAATGAAGAAGATCACCGGCTTCAAGTTAAAGGGGGACCAGCCTGATGGCGGTCTGGACAGAGCTAATGAGCTGAACATATTCTTCAACAGGTTCAGTTCACCCCCTACCTCCAGCCCAACAGACCACACACCCTCCATAAGCCCACTGCTTTCCTGTCACGCCTCCAATCTGTCACCCTGCAGCTCAGTCATGGACCAGAACACAGCTTCATCTCCCTCCACATCAGGACATCCTGAGACCTCCACCTTGTTTGTCTCCTGCAATCAGGTTAAGAAGCAACTTGAGAAACTGAACCAGAACAAGGCTGCAGGTCCAGATAGTGTCAGTCCCAGAGTTCTCAAGACCTGCTCAAAACAACTATGTCCGATTCTCCAGCACCTTTTCAACACCAGTCTGAGACAAAATAGAGTCCCAGTGCTGTGGAAAACCTCCTGCCTTGTTCCAGTGCCTAAAAAAACCCAACCAGCTGAACCAAGTGACTACAGACCAGTTGCCCTGACATCTCACATCATGAAAGTCCTGGAGAGACTCTTACTGGCTCACCTCAACAAGCAAGTAAACACCTTTCAGGACCCATTCCAGTTTGCATATCGTAATGGACTTGGGGTTGAAGATGCCATCATATACCTGCTCCAGAGAGCACACTCTCATCTGGACCATTCAGGCAGCACTCTGAGGGTCATGTTCTTTCATTTCTCAGTGCTTTTAATACCATTCAGCCTGCTTTGTTATGTGAGAAGCTCCATAAATTCCAGGTGGATACCTCCACAACCACCTGGATCTATGACTACCTCACAAACAGACCCCAGTTTGTGAGGCTGAAAGGTTGTGTGTCTGAGATGGAGGTCAGCAGCACTGGTGCACCACAAGGAACTGTACTCTGGCCATTCCTCTTCACTCTGTACACCTCAGACTTCCAGTACAACGCTGAGTCCTGTCATCTGCAGAAATACTCTGATGACTCTGCAGTTGTGGGGTGTATCAGGGATGCACAAGAAGCAGAGTACAGAGAACTGGTCAGTCAGTTTGTTAAATGGTGCGGTGACAATCATCTCATATTAAATAGCAGCAAAACAAAAGAGATGATTGTTGACTTCAGGAGGAAGAAGAATAAACAAAGCACTGTTTCCATCCTGGGAGAGGAGGTGGAGGTGGTGGAGGAATACAAGTATCTTGGAGTTCAGCTGGACAACAAACTGGACTGGAAATGCAACACTGACTACATCTACAAGAAAGGTCAGAGCAGACTGTACTTCTTAAGGAAGCTGAGATGGTTTAACGTCTGCACCAAGATGTTGCATATCTTCTATAAGTCTGTTGTGGAGAGTGCAGTCAGCTTTGCAGCATCTGCTGGGGTAGTAGCATCAGAACCAGAGACTTGAAGAGAATCAACAAACTGATCCAGAAAGCTGCTTCTGTGCTTGGAGGAACTCTGGAGCCGCTGGAGCTGATTGTCCAAAGAAGAATGCTGCACAAGCTGATGAAGATTATGGAGGATTCTTCACATCCTCTCCACAACACAGTGATAAAACAACAAAGTGTGTTCAGTGAGAGGCTTCTTCAGGTCCGATGTAAGACTGAAAGATACAGAAGATCATTCCTGCCAGCAGCCATCAGCCTCCAGAACAAGATCTCCTCTAGTTATTATTATTATATACTACAATATTTCCCTTTGGGGATTAATAAAGTATTTTTCATTTCATTTCATTTCGTACCTATATACCTACCTGCAGTATACATACCTGTCTGCCTACATGCAGCTCGGGTTGTCACCTTTCACAAATTAAAATAAGGGATGCCCACCACAGCCCCAGTCAACGTTTAGTGGTGCACCAGTTATGTTTTGTCCTAGTGTCTTAAGTAAAGGAATGATAAGTAATCAATGAATCTAACTGAGAGATTGAAATGCTTCAATGAATACATTCTTGTGCAACATTGTTGGATATAAAGTGATGGTAGTTAAGCTTCATAAAATTGTGATAACATGGATCTACTAACATATCAGGAAAAATATAATAAAGAGCCAGATGCACAATATTTAGCTATTATGTAATTAATTAACCTAATTAATACTGTGTGGTGAATCACATGGTAACAGCACTAGTGGCACATAAAGGAAGATTTCTGTGTGTAAATTGAACTTTACCCCTTTCATGCATAGTGGCCCTGTAGTGGACATCTATTTACTAGCTTTTATCTTGCATATTTATGAATGAAGATGGTATTTCTGTAAATAAACCACTTCAGTGGGTGTTAGTGAGTCATCCAATACGTTTCCATTCACTGGAGAATAAATAAATATATGATATAATTGAACATAATGTGATTATGCAAGTTTGCCTGAGCAATAAATTGGAAAAGAAAATAATACAGCTATATTTTACAGAATAATTATTAATATAATTACAATTTGATTTGATTTTACAAATATTTTATAGATCACATTTAAATAAAGCATACATAAATTCTAAATATCACTAATAAAAAAAATGTATAATTGCATATCTGTAGAGATACAATACTGTATTTAAAAAATGTTGCATTTTATTAATTCATGCATGAAAGGGTTAAAAAAAAATACCTGTGTCACTTCACCTGTGGTAACATAGAGGGGAGGAGTGGGATGACAAATGGTTCATATCATTTATACTATGGTCACTAATAATTTGGCAAGTTAATAGACTGTGACATCGTTCTGCTGGCCGTTTCCATAGCAACGCATTGCCATGGCGCTATGCCATAAGATAAATGGCTCTTCATTGTTTATTATACATATTTGTTTGCTGCCTGTCTCGTGATTTGAAGGGAAGTCCTGCCATCATAATAGTTTAACAATACAAAAAAATTGTTCACTGAATTATCATTTAACACAGATTTCTTTTTTTTTTTTTTTAAATTACACATAAAGCGCTAAACCTTTTAATGTAGGAAAAGTATATATTTCAACAATAAACATTTTTTTATGTGTGTATTCATTACCTTTTTATTCATTAAAATCCGTTTTTAATTGCCATTTATATTGGTTAATACAGCATATAAATATATGATCACAGTCACCTGATGAGTGTTGTTAGATGTCAGACAGTCCACCTTGAACATGTCTGAACACTGAAACGTTTTTGCACTTTGTCTTGTAAACATCTTCACTGACGCTGCAGCCGAGAATGCTGTTGTATTTTCTGTGTTTTATTTTGTTAATTATTTTTAGATTGAGTGTTGATGTGTGTGTCTGACATGTGTAGGCTGTTGGAAAGTTATGAAAATACGGAACAAAGTGGGACGCAGCTTTTGTCTGTCAATTAAAGAACCATTCCGTATTTTACGGGACGGGTGGCAAAACCACTGGCAGCACACCTACAGACTCACAGTATACCTACATACCTACTCACAGTATAAATACCTACCTACCCACCCACAGCATACCTGCATTTCTAGTACGATCCTGGTAGGTTTCTGGTATATTTATACTTGGTCTATGGTACATTTTTGGTACATTTCTGCTCGGTATGAATCACAAAATGATACATTCCTGCTGACTGAATTCCCAACGAGTCTTCACAATCTACGCACCTCTTTAAGATGATTTTCTGATTTAGATACTTTCTTTGGAAAGAAACTATCATTTAAATAAATCAGACCAAAGAAAACTTGGTTGTGTAATTCTCTTGTTTTCAAGTAATTAGATAAAGAGAATATTTTTTCAACAGAAGAATTAGGTGTGATATGTGTAAATATAATAATGATGATGATTATGGTCCAAATACATTTTTTAGAGTTCAGTCTTTAAGTGGATTTAATTATTCTCCCCTTATTCTGTTTTCCGGTTTGCAGGAATACACTGTTTGAGGACTTTATTTTCTAATAGCTGAGTTCATCTTTGCTGAATAATTAGCTTTTTGTCCTTCTGAATAAAATGAACTTCCACTATTTTGGTTTTTCCCACAGAGAGGAACTTAACATAAAGAATCAAAACTATTTAAAATTCCTGTGCTTTTCTATAATAATACAACATTAATAATAAAACATTAATGATAGTAAGCAATGCTGCTGCAGCATACAGGGCATCAAGTCACTGCTGCCATCTAGTGGTAGAAAGAGGCAAGAGTTTAGCAGTTCAAGAAGTCATTTCTTTCCATCAGGCTACAATTTCACCAACACCAACTCACTATGTTTCTTAACTGGGCTGCAAAATAATCCACTTTCAGACTGGGATAATCTGCTTGGATCTTATTTGTTTGAAGGGTGTACAAATTGGATCCTGTGTCTAGATCCTGTCCAAATAAGCAGATTCATCCTGACAGTTTCTGACAAGCGAAATCTGATGTTGGTGGTGTCCAGCGTCTCGTGTCCAGGTCCAAGTCACTCTCCTCCTACATTGGTTGTTGACATGAATACAGTTTTCTATGATAGTCTGTAAAAATGTTGTGAATTTGGTCATTGTCATAGGTCAAATTACCAGCTGAAGAATCCCTTATGTTGGTGATTACATGTTTTAGCCGCTCCTTTCAAGCCATCTTGCTAAAATTTTAGAGAAAAACAAGTTGTCAGTTAGAGACAGGTTCATAGCTGGTTAGAGACAAACCAGTGTCAGTTAAAGACAGGTTCATAGCTGGTTAGAGACATGTCTATAGCTGGTTGGAGACAGGTCTATAGTTAGTTAAGGACAGGTCTAAAGGTAGTTAGAGACATGTCTGTGGTTGGTAAGAGACATGTCTATAGCTGGTTAGAGAAAAGACTGTATTCGGTTCGAGACAGGTCTGCGGTCAAGTTAGAGACATGTCTATTGTTGTTTAGAGAATGGTGCAAAGTTTTTTAAAGACACATTCTGCAACTTTTTGACCTTAAAAATCTAAATCCTGGACTTGTTTGATGACACAGTAGCATATATTATGCGCATTTCTAGAGCTGTTGCTACCCAGAAGCGTCTCGAAGCTGAAAAACCAACACTATATAGAAATTTTACTTTGAGACGGGTGACGTTAGGCTTTGCGGTATAACAAGGACCGGACTGTTTTGAACACACGTTGCTGATTCAGCAAAGAAACACAAGAAGATCAAAAGAGAGAAAGAGATGAAACGAGAGAGAGAGCTAACAGGTCAGGTAGGATGCGAGATGGATCCCGAATTAGCCAGTGGTAGGGGGCACATGACGGGGAAAATGGTAAGAGTTCTGTTGTGCGTCTTTAAAGACTCATCTATAACTAGGTTAGAGAGACTGTTGTCATTTAGAGACAGGTCTATTTGCTAGAGACTAGCCTATTGTTGGTTAGAGACAGGTCTAGAGTTGGCAAGAGACAGGTCTACAGTCAGAGACAGGCTCATACTGTAGCTGGTTAGAGACTGGACTATTGTTGGCTGTTCTTTTCTACTCTGTTCTATTCTATTCTCTTTTATTCTATTCTATCTCACAATATCATCTTGGGGGCAGCTTATTCAGTCTTGAAATCTTTCTAACTCATTCTGATGAGTAAAAGAGGTAAGCTTGGTGCAAAAATGCTCCTTTAACAGCTGAATCTTTAGCTTACTTTTCAAAGTAGATAAGGACTCTGCTGATCAGACAGAGTGTGGTAAATCACTTCACCGCCATGGAACAAGAGAGAAAAGGAGTCTGACCACTTATTTAGCCTCATGTAGTGTTGGTAATGCTAGATGTCATTCACTGGTAGAGTGTGAAGTATATTCTTACATATTCTATCATTTTTAATCACAAGTATAATCTTATATGTTCTTTCATTTATTTAATCAACATATAATCAATAGATTATTTTATTATGACCTGTTGTGACTCTATAACAGAAGTAAAAACATGCACACAATGAGAGCACAGAAGAAGCAAAAACGGAGTTCCTGCTGAGAAAAGTCAAGGACGGTGGCTGGACTGATGTATCAACTGAAACCACACACACATGGCTCGAGGGTAAGTTATCAGTAATTTTCACAAAGAGGAGCAGACAACTCCTTAGAAAGTGGACAATAGCAGGTTTGTGGAGCCATGGGAAAAGAGTATGGAGGATGCAACTTTCACAGGAACCTCACCTGCTGACACAACACCAGGTCCGAATAAGGAAGAGGTCACAGTCCTGTAGAAGAAGCAACACTCTTAACAGAAACACACATTCATATGAATTTGCATAGACATGCACGCACATAGTCACATGATTTGTCCAGTATAAAAGATGAGGGTTGATGTAGGACAGGCGAGATCTTCGGGCTGAACCCGGGACCCTTGCATTTGATGTATTAGCTTAGCAGCTAAGGGTATCAGCAAGACCTCCTCTTCAGCTATAAACAATTTTCTTTTACTGAACAAAGAATAGTCAATTCTAACTTGAATCCTCTGACTTGGTCTTTTTTTTTTTTTTTTTTTTTTTTTCAACCAGATTTGAATTATATAAGCTTCTAATCAATGGTTTAATGTGTTTGCATTTTTAGATATTCCATATTTAAGAGAAAAGAATGACAACAATTGTAACTGTTTAGAGGGAGTGTGGCTCTGGATTAAAGAGAGAAGATAGACAGGAGCCGTCTTGGGTTATTGTTTTGTAAACCAGAACCAAAGCTTTAAATTTGATGCGCTTTGCAACTGGCAGCCAGTGAAGCTCTTTTTGGGCTGGTTGAAGGACAGACATACTGCTGGATTCTGAATTATCTGCAAAGGTTTGACAGAGTATTTGAGTATTCAGGCAGACCTGCCAGTCACAAATTACAGCAGTCAATGCATGAAATGACCAGAGCCTGAACCAATAGCTTTTTTGTATGCTTTGTCAGGTATGGTGTGATTCTCTTGATGTTGTAGAGAGCAAATTGGTAAGGTCAGGCAACCGATCGACCATGTCAAAGGCGGCAGAAAGGTCCTGTTATAAGTACTGAGGATTGACCAACCCACAAGAACTCAGTAACTGACAGGAGATCAGTTTTAGTAGGGTGGCCCTTCTTAGAGCCAGACTGTAGGAACAGTGACTGAAGACAACATGCTATACTTTTGACATGGACGGCACCAGTGAGACCGGCCGGTAGTTTTCAACTTGGGCTGAGTTGATTGTTGGTTTCTTCAGCAGCAGGGTGACTTGAGCTTGCTTGAAGACAGAGAAAAAGACACCGGATTCAAGGGAGGAGTTGATAATATGGATCGCTGCAGCTTTGATTTTTGGTCAAATGCACTGCAGGATGTCGGTATCTGGATCTGGAGGACAGGTAGTGGATCTAGAGTTGACTAGAAGTTTAGAGACTTGGTCCTCATTCAGAGGGTGGAAAGACCAAAGTGAGGCACCACTAGTTGGATGTGATGGACTGAGTTGATCAGGCTCAGAGAACTGATGGTAGCAACCTTTTCAGTAAAACAGGAAGTAAACATGTCTGCAGTCACCATGACGAGAAGCTGAGCAGGTGCTGGAGAAAGAAGACAGTTAAAGGCCATGAACAGCTAGTGTGTGTTGGGACCATTGTGGATCTGGTTCTGATAAATATGTACCTTGGCAGCCCTCTGGCTGGATGTGAAGACTGAGAGGTTCTGCTGGTACTCGGACAAGTCAGGGAGTTCTTTTCTTTCTGCTGGCCTGAGACCTGCTCTGTGACGTGGTAGAACCTCAGTGAGCCAAACTGGGAGGAGACTGGTCTGTCTGGTTTAGACGGCATAGGACAGAGTTGGTCCAGAGAGAAAGCAAGAGAGGAGCAGAGTGTTTCTGTAGCCATTACTTACAGATAGTACAGCAAACTCTGAGTGGGAAGGGAGGGTAGAGTAAACCTGGTCAGACCGCTGTGTAGGGCTGACACATCTCAGGTTCCATGAGTGCCATGACTCACAGGTCAGCCATTGAGCAGTTTCTTTTTTTTTTTTGTCTTGTCCAGCATTTAGGCATGCAGAATTATAGCCTGGATGCTGTGTTCTGTTGTGTTACTTTGCCAAGCTTTCCAGCTTTAGAGATGTAAATATATAATGAAGCTATTGAGCAGTTTCTAGTCAGTGCCAAATCAAAAGTGTTGCCAAGTTTGTGTGTTGGAGGAGTCTGAACCGATTTGAGATTGAAATAGTCGATAAGATCCAGGAAGTCCTTTGTCTGTTTTGTCAATGTGAATGTTTATGTCTCCCATCCCAATTAGTGGTGTTCCATCATCAGGAATATCAGAGAGTAGCATGTGCAGCTCAGAGATAAAGTCATTTGAATTGCCTCCTGGCGGCTGATATATTACCACTATGTATGCAGTGAAGGGTGTAGAGACATTCACTGCATGCTACTCAAGTGATGAACAGTTATCCATAGGACGGAGAAAGGTAACGTTCCTTTTTTTAGAGATAAGAATGCCCGTAGCGCCTCCTTGTCCAGCAGAGCAAGGTGTTTGAGTGAAGTCAGCATTGACAGAAAAGACAGCTGGAATTGCTGTGTTTGCTGGATGGACCCAGGTCTCAGTCTCAGGACCTGAATGTCTGAGAGATTTATCATTTGATTGATAAATTGTGTTTTGTGTACTATGGAATGACAGATCCAGGGATGTGTAAGACGTGCATGACGTTGGACATGACAGGTTTGGCAGATTGTGTTGTCTGTGTGTGACACGTCTCAGTCTGTACTCATGTCTGACAGTGATAAGTTTGAAGCACATTGTGTGATAAGTTGGTTGTGCGTAAGTTAGAGCTGCTCATGTCCTAGCTTGGTGGACTCGCACAGTTTGACTCGCAGGTCTTTATCTTTTGTGGTCTAACCTGACATGAGCTGATGCTTCAGCAGAACTTGACTACTGAAGTATCAGGTTACTTGAATGCAATGGGCTGAAACCACCTCTCATGGCATTGCAGACTCAACTGTTTTTAGACTGTAGAGTGAAGTGCTAATGAGAGAGTCCAACACTAGCAGTGCAAACAATAATCAGAATCCAAGACAGAAACTCCAGCAGTACCTCACCTAAGTTGACTGAACCACTACAATTGAAATCAGTGGTATAGTCAGTTAGAGACAGCTCTATTGTTGGTCAGAGACAAGACTAGTGATTGGAGACAGGCCTATCGTTTAGAGACAGTTCTGTGGCTGGTTAGACAGGTCTATAGCTGGTTGGAGAGAAGTTTATATTTGGTTAGAGACAGGTCTATATTCAGTTGAAGACAGGTCTGTAGTTGGTTGGGGACAGCTATTGTTGACAGTAATATGACCAATAGCTCAAACCATTTGGTTAGAGGAAGGTCTATAGTCGGTTAGAGACAGGTTTATAGCTGGTTAGAGACATTTGTATAGTCAGTTAGATACAGGTCTATATTTGAAAAGAAACTGATCTGTATTTATTTAGAGACAGATCTATATCTGGTTAGTGACAGGTCTATAGTTGCATAGAGACAAGACTGTGATTGACTGGAGTCAGGCCTATATTGGCTCATTGTAGAAGCATTGTAGTCCTTTTCTTTAGTTCAATGGATCTTTATCTTGTTTATAATGGACATCTCTATAAAAGATGAGTTCTATACCACCAGAACCACGCGCCAACTCCATACCATCAAAACGCTCAACTATCTCCATACCGTACCCTGCTCTATCTATCTATCTATCTATCTACACACACACACACACACACATTGGGTTGTCGCGTGTCGATGACGTCCAGGTAATGGCCGCTGTCGCTTCGTCGTGCAGGCTGTTATATTTTGGCTGTTATATTTTGTCCGCCACAGCAGCCGAGTAAAAGCGTGAAATATTGCTGGTAGCCCGCAGAGATCCGTGTCAGCGGGAGGGTCCGTCGTTAACGCCGTCAGTAACGAGCTCCGGGTCGGCAAGGTGAATGAGAAATGTGCCTGTTGGCGGCCAGAGGACTGCAGTTAGCCTAGCTTAGCTTCATGGAGGCTACTTTGTTACGGGAAGATGGCGCCGCTTAGGTTCGCCTGGAAAGCTGCAGTTTTCTGTTGTTTTCTCTGGTAAATGCGTCTGTTTCCATGTTCATGTGGTGGCAGGGGTTTGCAGGAGGTTTGGGACAGGTCGCCAGGTTTGGGGCCTAGTGCTGCAAGTGTTGCAGACTCCTTTCCCTGCAGGTTGATTTCATGTTGGGTAGTCCTGAAAACACAGGCAGGAAAACCTTTCTGTGTTTTTAATGGGGCCGAAATGTTAAACTGGCGCTGAAAGTTAACTAAAGAAACCTGAAAGAAACAAACATGTCTTTTTCTCTTCTTACATGCGATTCTCTTCCATTTCTGCTGCATAGTTTTGGTTGCCAGTAAGCCAGATAAGACATGTTAGCTGTATGTAGTCCGTAAAGGTGACAAATCAGTCGGTTCTGGGAGGCAAGTCTGCATGATGCGCTTTGCTTACAGTTAAATCTAAAAACTGAAGACTGAGTTCATGTTTCCGTGTTGCAGTTTTGTTACAAAACCGCTTCTTTTCTCATCAGAACATTCTCAAATGGATACCCCTGAAAGCCCGACCCAGTCCCCCCAGTCTCCAGGGGGGAGTGAAAAGGATCTGTCCGACTCCGAGCTGCTGCAGTCTCCTGACGACGAGGCGGACCGGGTCATCTCAGACAGCGAGCTGGCCCAGGATGAGGACACCAGAGGCCTGGAGGAGGACGAGACGGTGGAAAGCCAAGGGAGAGGCTCTGAGGACGAGGACGAGGTCGTCCCAGACTTCGTCTCTGATCCAGAGGATGAGGAGCTGGATGGAGATGGAGGAGGAATGGAGCAAGAAGATGAAACCATCATGCTGATGGAGGGGGATGAAGATGGTCCGCAGGAGGAAGACAATGGAATTGTTGACACCCCCCAGTCTCCTGACTCCGAGCATGAACAGGTCCAGAGTCACGTAGAGCCTGAAGAGGATGCAGAGGAAGGATATGATGAGTACAGGAAAAACATCTCTTCACAGCAAAGGGATGATGACGATGATGAAGAGGAGGAGGAAGATAAAAACAGGGCTGAGGAGGAAGACGAGAGGAGGAGGGCGGTTGCAGCGAGACAGATGAAAGACGACTCTGCATCGGTTTCTCGTGAGCTGGATGAACATGAGCTAGACTACGACGAAGAGGTTCCAGAAGAGCCCAACGTCACTGCTCCCGATGAAGAGGAGGATGAAGAAGACACTAAGGTGGAGGGAGAAGAAGAGGAGGAGGAAAGTGAGGACAAAAGCAGTAAGAAGAAGGTGAAAAAACCAATCCTCCCACCATCTCCTAAAGATGCTGAGCCCAGAAGGACAGAGGAGTCCAGAGGACCCCAGAGGACACGGAAGGAGTCCCTCAGGGACAAGAAAAAAGATGAAGATGATGGAGAGATCGACGAAGGAGAGATTGATGTAAGTAAACATTTATGATCTTTCCTCTGCAGGGTCCGAAGCGTTGAGCAGGAAGCGTTAAAGAGTTCAGTCTCAGCTGCAGCTTCAGGAAATAAGTTTTCTCCCCGAGTCCAGATTCAGCTCCGGTTCCGGATGTTCCTGGAAGTCGACTAAAGGAACGGTCTGCCCCGCGGCTCGGTGGTTCTTTATGTTTTCCTGTACACGGCTGCTTCTGTCAGCGCATCACGGAGCCGTTCCGGCTCGTATGACCATAATGTGACGCGTTTAAACACGCTTTCCTCTGAAAGCTGTCCCACAGCAGCTTCTCCATCAGAAAACTTCATAGAAACACAGTTTTAGGCTGGATTTACCTGTACAGGGACATGACATGCACACGGCTGTGCAGCATGCACATCCACGTGCACACGGCTGTGCAGCATGCTCGTCAACGTGCACACAGCTGTATCTGAAATGTAGCATGAATCCATCTCTGCATCGAGAATACTTCCACATCATCTGATATGGAACGTCGGGAAACGGAACATAAAAGCAGAAATCCTGTGTGGTAAAATGATCGTTCCTGGAGGATGGAGCTAGTCCTCCGTCGGCCTCGTCAGGCTGGAGGAACTGCTTGGCTCGGTGGGTCTCCGGCGTAGATTAAAGCCGGGGTAGGTAATATTGGGGAGCCAGCAAGATGTGAAAGTGGCACCCTGTCCTGGCCCCTCCCTCTTTCTGTAGCCCCTCCCTCTTTCTGTGGCCCCTCCGCCTCTGGTTCTGCTCCTTGCGTGATCCAAGGCTTTTTTATTTGCAGCATTTTCCACCAAAGATTTTCTCTTTCTCGGCTGTTTAGCAGGAGGAGGCAAATAAACCGAACCGGGTCGGGAAATCCTTCCTGCATTTTCTCAGCCATGTTTGCCTTCCGTGACATTTCCATGGAGACATGACGTTTCCATGAAATCTGACAGGAAGTGACTTCATCATCATGTCCAGGTCAGAACAGCACAGATGTACCAGCTGCTGTGAGATTGATCCTCGTGCACCAGGTGGTGTTTGATCAGGTGTCAGGATGATGACCAGACGGAGGTCGATTAGATTGATCTGCAATAATATTTATAATTTATTTGGTTTTAGTTCCAAATCAAAGATACTTTATTCATCCCCGAGGGGAAATTCAGAGTTCAAGCCAGCTTGTCCAAGGTGAGACGTACAGACATGTAACATTCATGACAAAAGAGCAATACAGAGCCAAGCTTAAGCTCAGGCCGTGAAGCTATTATACCAGCACTGCCTTACAATACTTAAGAACAGAGATACATTAGGATCATAGGGGGGTCGAGGGCGAAAAAGGTCATGTAACTCTGGGCCGCGCCAGGAAGAGCAAAAAAATCCTCATACACTGAAGCACAAACTAAAACAAGACACACAAAGTCCAGGGAGGGGCCGGGGGTGGTTGAGGTGGGGGGACAGAGCGTCTATGAACATCTCTTCTTCCGTTCTCAGGGGGGGTTTCACCGGCCCAAGGTCGATGGGAAGCCAATGTGATTTGTTTGTTGTGTGGGTTCCAGGCGAGGAAAACAATTTGCCCTCGGCCTTGAGTCCATAGCAGGTCTCAGGCTGGCAGCTCCAGACAGCCGAATGGGGGGGTCAATTTCAACCGATTCTCGCAGACATCTTCTCCATGTTGTTGTCAGTTCTGCGGACCAGCTCCAGGACCACGGCCAGATGACCAGTATGGACCAGACTGGTATCCTGCTTACGGTCAAGTCCGGTCAACGCAAGAGTCTGTGGACTGCTAGCCCGGCACATACCCTTACAGAATTCTCGTAACCTGCCAGTTGTTGCCAGAATCTCACGGGTCTTTAGGTAGATCAGAACTCCACCAGCGCCAATCGGCAGAATCCCAATTACCAATAATCCAAAGATGTAAACATCCTCCACGTCCTCAGAGGACAGAACCGCCAGACACATCGATCTCCACCTGGCCCATGAGTCCTGAACGTATCCAGCCGGAAGCGTCCCCTCAGGACATGCAGGCTCCCCTCTGCCCGATCTTTGGGTTGAGAAAAAATGATCAATTGCGTTGAGAGACCAGCCGATCAGATCCATGATGTAGTTTGAGTGGAAGTAAAGAGATGTAAAAAGAGGCTCCGAGTCAGACAGGACAAAGTCGCAGGCCAGAGTGGGAGGAGAGGGAGGAAACAGGAGCGCAGAGAAAAAGCGTCCGCCTTTGCTGAGAGCAGGAGTGGAATCCATCATTATGTTCTGTGGTGGATATGGCTGCAACGATTTGTCAAAAATGAAAATTCATCAACGTGAAATTTCCCTGTCAGCGCGTCGCGTTATAAACGCCGTAACGGCTTTGCTAATAAAACGCTGCTCCAGGCAACTTAACGCCGTTTACCAACCGCGGCTTTTTAGACAGTAGAACTCTAAACACCGAGCAAACGATGCAAAGCACCACAGGAAGAGCTGGGGGCAGGATTGTCCTGCAGCATCTTTGTTTAAACAACGAAGAAGAAACTGACGGCGGCGCAACTATTTCCAAAGTTCGGGGATATTTTACGCCAAACAAAGTGTCAAACAGGTGAAATGTGTGGTCTGCCACGCAGAGTCGGCGTACCACGGCAGCACGACGGTCATGCATGAGCATCTGGAAGGAAAGCAGCCGGAGTCATGGTTTCCAGCGTTCCGGATGGCAAAGTTAGCATTAGCGATGTGCTGTTGTTACATCTGCCAAAGAGCTTCTGTTTTTACCGCCGTTTATCTGTTTGTGTTCAAGATAACTCAGAAAGTTATGGATAGATTTTCATGAGATGTTCAGGAGTTGTTGGAAATGTTAAAAGGAAGAAGTGATTTAATTCTGGTGGTGATCCGGATCACCGTTTGGATTCAGGAATGTTTTAAAGGATTCTGGACCTTGTTTACCTACAAAACAGGTTTTTTCAAGATGTAAATAATCATTTCAATGCAATTCTACAAAAATTAAGAGGTTAAAATATTTTATTTATTTTGTTATCCTTTGAGGTAAATTCTGTACAGCTTGGATATGACACTATAGCTAAGTTTGGATGTTTCAGAATAAATTAGTAGAAAGCTGTTAAGCTTAATATTCAGCTGGTTCAAGAGTCGTTCTTTTAACTTCCTAAAGGACATTAAGGTGTGACTGACTGGGAATCAGGGGGACTTTCATACAATGCAGATGAAGAGAGTGGCGTAAAACATACTGGAACCAGTAAAAAGAGCTGCGTCAACTGGAAGCACGGATTGTTGGGGGGGGGGGGGGGGAACAGAAATAATCGTGAATAATTGATAAAATAATTGACAGATTCGTCGACTATTAATACAATGGTTGCAGCCCTCGTGGTGGATCACATTTCCCTTCGATCTTGTTGCATTTCAGTGATAAGGACGTCTCTAGACATCTTCAGCATCCTGATCTGGACCAGATTGGTTGTCATGACAACCTGCGTGTTCTCTCTGTCACATCATACTGCTTATAAACCTATGAGACATGCAGTGAGACAGTCGTCCTCAGGAGGACACGTTAATGTCCCCGGTGATGTGTTTGCTGATGGTGCAGACTTGTGGTGCAACAGAAAGTCTGGAACATCCGGGGTTTAAAGTGATCTAAAGTGTTTCATGTTTGGATTTGCTTGTGTTTACAGGATGATGACCTGGAGGAGGGCGAGGTGAAAGATCCCTCTGACAGGAAGATCAGACCACGTCCCGTCTGCAGATTCTTCATCAAAGGTACGTGGTGGGGTGGAAAGGACCTGCAGGCGCTTCCAGGAAACAGGTCGGTCTTCAGGCATCGGTTTCAGGGCCTGTCCAGCAGAGGGAGTGGTAGGACTTTGGTAACACATGGGTTCTTGCAGTAAAACAAGAACTAAATCACTGAACCTGAAGGGAAAAAAGCTGACAATGAGTTTTAACCTCTTAATACTTTAAATATTTTAGTTATTTTCTAAAATGACGGATGCAAAGTGTCAGAAAAATCTTTCCTCCAGAGCAGAAGTGTGAGATGAAACCATCTGGATGGCAGTTTATTCAGGCTCTTATTTTACTGAAGCTCCTTGGTGATTAATCTGCTGGTTCCATCACTGTACAGCGAGACAACCAGGCCTGTCGCAATAAGTCAGTTCATCGCACGATAAGAAAACATGTCCACAGTAAGTTAGCCGGAATCAATCATTTTCATTTGTCTTTCTTTTCTGCCTTATTTGTTTTAAGACAATATTAATAAACGTGGCAACACAACAAGCTTCTATCTGCACCTAAAACAACAATCAGCTGCAGTTTTCCCAGCTGGGAAGAAAAGCTCCGTCTTCCCGACAGTCCACGACCTCTGGGCTGTTTAACCGACATAAATACCAACAGCAACATGGCGTGCACTCAGACAGCCTGGTTGGTGAAGCCATGCTGCCCTTTACTTTTATTTTTTTATTTCTTTGAACAGTTTTAAGTCCAGAGTGAGAGATTTTGAGATGTCCTATTTTAGTTGTAATAGCTTTTAGTTATTTGTTCTGTTTAAGTGGTAAGATGTAAACTGCCTGTAACTCTTGCTGCCTCTTGGCCAGGACTCCCTGGAGAAAGAGGTTCTTAACCTCAATAAGACTTTCCTGGTGAAATAAAGGTTAAATAAATAGAAAATAAAATAAATTGTTAAAAAGGTGACATTTTGAGGGGGAAAAAAGCATTTCACAGCCAGTATGAATCACCTGGATGAACATCGATGTTACAAACGGCTTTTCCACAACTTTACAACGACATGAGGAATGAGATCTTACCATTCCACCTCTGGTCCAGTCCAGTCATGTGCTCCTATTTGAGCTTTACCATCCTCCATGCACCTGTGTTACATGGTGTTTAGAGACCACATGTTCCAGATAAACATGTTCCCAAACCTGCAGGAGAAATCCTGATTCAGCAGACTGGACGGGTCTTGTCTGCACATCCAGCTAAATGTTCTGTAGAAAGGAAAGAATGTTCATCTTTCAAAGGATGTACTTGACTTTGTTATTTTAGTTGAAAATCTTAAAATGACAACAATTATAACTCAGCGCAATAATATTGTTATTGCAATAATTTCTGACACAGTGGCAGAACACATGGCAGAATTTGTTACCATGACAACCCTAGAGACAGCCTCCTGGAACGTCTCGGAGGAAGCAGAAATAAGCCTGGATGGGCGCCACACAAGGCGGGGGCCTGTCGCTGGGCTGAATCTGGATGAGCTGGGATGTAACGGGACCTCGAAGGATCTCGGCTTGCCAGGATCTGCCTCCAAGTTGCTCCACGTAGAATAAAAGCAGTTCCCCGACAGACGGCTGGATGCTTGTAGAGTTTGTCTTCATGATGGCGTTTACGTGTGAACGCAGATCAACCTGAGGAAGTTTCAGCCTCTACTTAGTTTGGTTTGACACTAAACGAGTTGATGTCTTTAACAGTTTACATTTCTGACATTTTCTGCTTTTAGTGTGTTTTATGAATAAATAGACTGTAGAACGACAACATGAGGAGTTCCTCTGCGTCTGTCTCAGGGAACTGTACCTGGGGAATGAACTGCAGATTCATCCATCCTGGAGTCAACGACAAAGGCAACTACTCCCTCATCAGTAAACCGGACCCCTTCTCCCCCAACGGAGCCCCCCCTGGAGGACCCCACCCGCTCATCCCCAGCAACCCCTGGGTAAGACCCACAGCCCCCCCAGCTGTTGGAGGAGCTGCTGCTCGGCTTCTTCCGGTTGTCTGAGGCCACCGGGACAGCTGGTTGAACTTGTGTTTCTGTATGGGATTGAAACTGGTTGAACTGGTGTTTCTGTATTCTGCAGGCTGCTCCTGCAGTGGAGGAGCTCCCCCCCCCACCACCTCCTGCAGAGCCTCCAGTGGAGAGCGCCTGGGAGCGGGGTCTGAGACACGCCAAAGAGGTAACCACTGCCCCGTGTTTATAGCGGCGCATTCGTAGACTGTATGCCGTAAATCCACATTAATAAGACTTTTATCACATTTTCACCGGAAAACGGATCCATTTCACATCCGTGTTGCTCAGAAACCAGGATTTGGACCTGCAGCCTGTTCCGTTAGAGCTCTCCACCAATCAGAGAGCTTACATTTGACTGTCTGATGAGGAGCAGCGAGGCTGAACAGGTTTTTCTCTCTGCGCGCGCCTCGTCCTCTTCTTAAACAGAATTCTTTCTCAGACAGTTAATCTGGAAAGGTCAAGAAAGTTCTGTGTCTGGGAAAACCAGAACACACTTTCAGAGGAACTGAACTGGTTCTTGTTCAGAGTCCTTTTCCTGTCTGCACATAACCGGTTTCAACTGGGTCTGGGTCTGAACTGGATGTTCAGGCTGTTTCCAGCAGCCTGTGCTGACCTCTGTTACCTTCATGTCATGTAGATGCTGAAGAAGGCCACCATCAGGAAGGAGCAGGAGCCCGACTTTGAGGAGAAGCGCTTCAACGTGACCATCGGAGAGGACGAGCGAGAACTGGACAAAGAGAACGAGTTCTTCAGAGAACGCAGCTACCGCATCATCAGAGAGTAAGACCTGCTCACAGTTAGGGACGTTCCCCTGCCTGATAGCTGGGGTCCAGGTGTTTATCGGCACCACGTAGGACCCATACCTGTGGTATTTATGAGGAAAATCTGAACAATATGAGGAAGACAAGAGCTTCAGCCCCATTTGTCAGGTAACTGGAGCGTTTAGTGGTTGGTTTATTCTTGGGTTTTTGTGGTTAACAGATCAGAAAGTTAGAGAATGTCCAATCAAGTTCTTTAGAAGTTTCAGGGTATTTTAGGTAATATCGCTGGGAAACGTCGCTGCTTCTAGACGGCGCAAAGTTAGTTGAGTGTAAGGCACCAGTCTGAGTTGCTTAATCCTCTTATACAATGGTCCCACGTAGTAAACATGTTATAAGAAATGTTTTTCTTTCTTACAAAACTTGCTAAATATGCTGAAGTATAGGAACTATTAATGTTGACTTGATGCTCAACAATCGTTGTCAGACTTCAGCGCGTTTCTCTCATTAACCCGTCTAAAGCCAAATGATGTGAACCAGTTGATTAACACGTTGCTATGGTGACAGCCGTAATGGAGTGACATAACAGTGATTTAACTTTCCGAATTACGTTTGCTCATATATAAAAATAATGCAGCCAGATGGCGTAGAATTGTCAATTATCATTACATATATGATGCATATATATTATTGTGGCCTGGCAACTCTGAGCCAATCATTATATCTATTTCTATATCTATTAGGGGTGTGAAAATCAAATAAAAAAATCAGAAATTGGGATTTTTTTCTTCACAATTTTAAAATAGATTTTTTTGTTAAAAAATTGATTTTTTTTTTTTTTTCAAAAAATTAAATTAATCCACTATAAAATTGTCATTTTCAGTGGTTTTATTGATCTTTTTACTTGTCTTCTTGAGCATTATAGCAGCAGAATGATGGTCTGGCTGCTGTGTGTCCTAACTGAAATGAAGAAAAATTACTAGCAAAAAGAAGTTTTATAAAAAAAACCATTTCTGTTTTAATTACATTCAAATTACATACAAATCATCAATATTGAAGAATTTTGAGAATCGCAATTTAAATCAAATCAGCTCCCAAAAAAATCGTAATCAAATTGAATCGTAACAAAAGCATATCGTCACAGCCTTAATATCTATATATCTGTTTCTATTAGGTTTGGGCGATTTAGTCAGATTTTAATCTCAGTACGATCTGGGTTTCCAACGATGATAAAACTAAAAGGGTGTCTTCAGCTGTCTTCAGCTGCTAATCGAGCGTCTCTGGCGTTGCAGCGCTGTGCTGTAAACTCCTCCCACAGCCGCTTTGCTTTCATTCAGACACTGTTGCCAACTTGGAGACTTTCTCGCTAAATCTGGAGACTTTTTTTGTTAAAAGCGACAAATCTAACAGCTTTTACTGAAGTTATTAGAGACTTTTCTGGTGTTTTGGCGACTGACTTGAAGACACATATTGTTCTGCAGTTACTGTAAGGAAGGAGCAGCGGGAGCCTCTCCCGTCCTAAAGCACTCCCAGGCGGCCAGTCTCAGTCGGCTCCGGCTGCAGGTCAATGTAGAATAACTGCAGTAGGTTGTGGAAGTTCACCTAAACATAGTTTATACCATTGTCAGTGACAACTGGCTGCTTTATTTTCCTATACATAGTTCGGCCAGTTAAACACGGTAATATCCCTCCGCTACGGGGCGTTACCATAGCAACGCGTTAACCAGCTGGTTCAGATCAGCCGTCTTTTAACAGGTGAACGAGAGAAACGTGCTGCAGCCTGACAGCGGTTGTTTGGTATAAAACGTACATCCAGGCCAACGTAAAATAGTTCCTATACTTCACCATGATTAGCAAATGTTGTAGAAAAAAAATACTAATTTGTCATTAAATGTTTACTGTGTGGGACCATGAGCAGATTAAACAACTCGTAACCGTGTGCTAGACGGTTATAATGCACGACACGGAGTCTAGAACACCACGACACACAGCGTTGTTTAATCTTCACTTATATTTATCTATTAAGTTTACATCAGTATTTGCACTTTGTCAAGACAAAGCTTCATGTTGTTTGTTTTCTAAAATATGTGGAATCCTAAAGAGATTGTTTAAAAGCCACAGTTTAATGTAAAATAAATTTATATATATATATATATATATAATCTCCTGAGGGAGCAGCAGAGGACGTTTTGAAGCTGGTGTTGCAGAAGTGTTTCTAATCAAAGGGTTTAGGTTGGACTGTAGGTCCAGGATGTAGTTTTAGATGGCAGATGTCCACAACAAGGCTCCATGTCAGCAGGTGGAGGGATTTTTCTGGTCTGGACTAATGGTGGACTGAGATGTTTGAACCTTTTGGGGTGGTTTCTGATGAACCGGCCCAGCTCAGATGACCATCTGTGGTGGTTCAAAGGGAAACGTCAACTTTGGTCTCTTTGGAGAAATGAAGAAGAGAATCAGCAGATAGTTGGTTTGCTCTAAAGCCTGATTTTCTTCATGAAAGTTTTTTCCTGTTTCAGAGAGATGGACTTCAGGGATCCTATTTATGGGTAAGTCTTCAATCCAGTTTGACTAAAACATGATGAAACTGTGGAGATGGGAGGTCTACAAGTCTGTTTAGTTTCATAAGAATGAAAGAATTTGGAAACTCTCTGAGTTTAACCCAGTTTCCTCTGCAGGGATCCATATGCTGACCCTTATTACGACTATGAGATGGAGGCCTTATGGAGGGGGGGTCAGTACGAGAACTTCAGAGTCCAGTACACCGAAGCTCCTCTTCCTTACCACTACAGTGTGAGTATCCTCAGCCTCAACCAGAGCAGGGTTTTATCTGGACACCACTGGCACGTGGACGTCACCGAGATGTGGGTTTATAAACAAGCCTGAGCTAGCTAACATTTTACTTTGCGCCCCGCTGCTTTATGCCCAGCTGCCTTACGCCCCGCTGCCTTACGCCCCGCTGCCTTACGCCCAGCTGCCCTACGCCCCGCTGCCTTACGCCCCGCTGCCCTACGCCCCGCTGCCTTACGCCCCGCTGCCTTACGCCCCGCTGCCTTACGCCCCGCTGCCTTACGCCCCGCTGCCTTACGCCCCGCTGCCTTACACCCCGCTGCCTTACACCCAGCTGCTTTACGCCCAGCTGCCTTACGTCCCGCTGCCTTACGCCCCGCTGCCTTACGCCCCGCTGCTTTATGCCCAGCTGCCTTACGCCCCGCTGCTTTATGCCCAGCTGCCTTACGCCCAGCTGCTTTATGCCCAGCTGCCTTACACCCAGCTGCTTTATGCCCAGCTGCCTTACACCCAGCTGCTTTATGCCCAGCTGCCTTACACCCAGCTGCCTTATGCCCCGCTGCTTTACGCCCAGCTGCCTTATGCCCCGCTGCTTTATGCCCAGCTGCCTTACACCCAGCTGCTTTATGCCCAGCTGCCTTACACCCAGCTGCTTTATGCCCAGCTGCCTTACACCCCGCTGCTTTATGCCCAGCTGCCTTACACCCAGCTGCTTTATGCCCAGCTGCCTTACACCCAGCTGCCTTACACCCAGCTGCCTTACACCCAGCTGCTTTATGCCCAGCTGCCTTACACCCCGCTGCTTTATGCCCAGCTGCCTTACACCCAGCTGCTTTATGCCCAGCTGCCTTACACCCAGCTGCCTTACACCCAGCTGCTTTATGCCCAGCTGCCTTACACCCCGCTGCTTTATGCCCAGCTGCCTTACACCCCGCTGCTTTATGCCCAGCTGCCTTACACCCCGCTGCTTTATGCCCAGCTGCCTTACACCCAGCTGCCTTACACCCAGCTGCCTTACACCCAGCTGCTTTATGCCCAGCTGCCTTACACCCAGCTGCTTTATGCCCAGCTGCCTTACGCCCCGCTGCTTTATGCCCAGCTGCCTTACGCCCCGCTGCCTTACGCCCCGCTGCTTTATGCCCCGCTGCTTTATGCCCAGCTGCCTTACGCCCCCGCTGCTTTATCCCCCGCTGCCTTACACCCAGCTGCTTTATGCCCAGCTGCCTTACGCCCCGCTGCCTTACACCCAGCTGCTTTATGCCCCGCTGCCTTACGCCCCGCTGCCTTACGCCCCGCTGCCTTACGCCCCGCTGCTTTAGGCCCGCTGCCTTACGCCCTGCTGCCTTACGCCCAGCTGCCTTACGCCCCGCTGCTTTAGGCCCGCTGCCTTACGCCCCGCTGCTTTACGCCCCGCTGCTTTACGCCCCGCTGCCTTAGGCCCGCTGCCTTACGCCCCGCTGCTTTAGGCCCGCTGCCTTACGCCCGCTGCCTTACGCCCCGCTGCTTTAGGCCCGCTGCCTTACGCCCCGCTGCTTTAGGCCCGCTGCTTTACGCCCGTTACCTTACGCCCCGCTGCTTTAGGCCCGTTACCTTACGCCCCGCTGCCCTACGCCCGTTACCTTACGCCCAGCTGCCCTACGCCCGCTGCCCTACGCCCGCTGCCCTACGCCCCGCTGCCCTACGCCCCGCTGCCCTACGCCCGCTGCCCTACGCCCCGCTGCCCTACGCCCGCTGCCCTACGCCCCGCTGCCTTACGCCCGCTGCCTTACGCCCCGCTGCTTTAGCCCCGCTGCCTTACGCCCCGCTGCTTTAGGCCCGCTGCTTTACGCCCCGCCGCCTTACGCCCCGCTGCTTTAGGCCCGCTGCCTTACGCCCCGCTGCCTTACGCCCCGCTGCTTTAGGCCCGCTGCCTTACGCCCCGCTGCTTTAGGCCCGCTGCTTTACGCCCCGCCGCCCTACGCCCCGCTGCTTTAGGCCCCGCTGCCCTACGCCCGTTACCTTACGCCCCGCTGCTTTAGGCCCGTTACCTTACGCCCCGCTGCCCTACGCCCGTTACCTTACGCCCCGCTGCCCTACGCCCCGCTGCCCTACGCCCCGCTGCCCTACGCCCGTTACCTTACGCCCCGCTGCCCTACGCCCCGCTGCCCTACGCCCCGCTGCCCTCCGCCCGCTGCCCTCCGCCCGCTGCCCTCCGCCCGCTGCCCTACGCCCGCTGCCCTACGCCCCGCTGCCCTACGCCCCGCTGCCCTACGCCCGCTGCCCTACGCCCCGCTGCCCTACGCCCCGCTGCCCTACGCCCGCTGCCCCACGCCCCGCTGCCCCACGCCCCGCTGCCCTACGCCCGCTGCCCCACGCCCCGCTGCCCTACGCCCCGCTGCCCTCCGCCCGCTGCCCTCCGCCCGCTGCCCTCCGCCCGCTGCCCTACGCCCGCTGCCCTACGCCCCGCTGCCCTACGCCCGCTGCCCCACGCCCCGCTGCCCTACGCCCCGCTGCCCTACGCCCCGCTGCCCCACGCCCCGCTGCCCCACGCCCCGCTGCCCCACGCCCCGCTGCCCCGCTGCCCCACGCCCCGCTGCCCCACGCCCCGCTGCCCTACGCCCGCTGCCCCACGCCCCGCTGCCCTACGCCCCGCTGCCCCACGCCCCGCTGCCCTACGCCCGTTACCTTACGCCCCGCTGCCCTACGCCCCGCTGCCCTCCGCCCGCTGCCCTCCGCCCGCTGCCCTACGCCCGCTGCCCTACGCCCGCTGCCCTACGCCCCGCTGCCCTACGCCCGCTGCCCCACGCCCCGCTGCCCTACGCCCCGCTGCCCTACGCCCCGCTGCCCCACGCCCCGCTGCCCCACGCCCCGCTGCCCCACGCCCCGCTGCCCCGCTGCCCCACGCCCCGCTGCCCTACGCCCGCTGCCCCACGCCCCGCTGCCCTACGCCCCGCTGCCCCACGCCCCGCTGCCCTACGCCCGTTACCTTACGCCCCGCTGCCCTACGCCCGTTACCTTACGCCCCGCTGCCCTACGCCCGTTACCTTACGCCCCGCTGCCCTACGCCCCGCTGCCCCACGCCCCGCTGCCCCACGCCCCGCTGCCCTACGCCCGCTGCCCCACGCCCCGCTGCCCTACGCCCGCTGCCCCACGCCCCGCTGCCCTACGCCCGCTGCCCTACGCCCGCTGCCCTACGCCCCGCTGCCCTACGCCCCGCTGCCCTACGCCCCGCTGCCCCACGCCCCGCTGCCCTACGCCCGCTGCCCCACGCCCCGCTACCCTACGCCCGCTCCCCTACCCCCGCTGCCCTACGCCCCGCTGCCCTACGCCCCGCTACCCTACGCCCCGCTGCCCTACGCCCTGCTGCCCCACGCCCCGCTGCCCTACGCCCCGCTGCCCCACGCCCCGCTACCCTACGCCCGCTCCCCTACCCCCGCTGCCCTACGCCCCGCTGCCCTACGCCCCGCTACCCTACGCCCCGCTGCCCTACGCCCTGCTGCCCCACGCCCCGCTGCCCTACGCCCCGCTGCCCCACGCCCCGCTACCCTACGCCCGCTCCCCTACCCCCGCTGCCCTACGCCCCGCTGCCCTACGCCCCGCTACCCTACGCCCCGCTGCCCTACGCCCTGCTGCCCCACGCCCCGCTCCCCTACGCCCGCTCCCCTACGCCCGCTGCCCTACGCCCCGCTGCCCTACGCCCTGCTGCCCTACGCCCCGCTGCCCTACGCCCTGCTGCCCCACGCCCCGCTGCCCTACGCCCATTGGTTATTGTGCAGTTGCACCTGCAGCCCTTCCATCTGTTTTCTGAGGGGATCCAGACGTAATGTGTGTGATTTATTGATTCTGACAGCAGAACGACGCGGACTCCACTCTGTTAGGTTGTGTTGTCACGTTGGAATCTACAGGATTGAATGAAGACCACAGATTCACACATCTATAGAGGTGTGAAATGAATCGATGCAGAGTAATCTGAGCAGTTCTCTGATGCTGGTACCAGGAACATCCACAACAGTGATGCCTGTCACTGAAGCAGACCTGGAGGCAGCAAACTTCAGGAAAATTCCAAGTTAAACGCCTAAACTTCACACTTAAAGTTTTGCTGTTGAGTTACTCACCTATCAACTAAGTTTTTCTAACAACTTATAACCCTGTTTGTTTTTAACTCAAGTTGCTCCAACTTGATATTTCTTATTTTACCCACTTTAAATCCGATGGTGTCTGACCTGTAAACTGTAAAACTTCAAATGCTGATTCTTGGTGACTTAACCATAAGTTGCAGTGATGTAAAATGTAACACTTCACAATCTTTTAACCTAAACTTTCTGTAACTCAACAGCAGGTTTCAGAGACTAAACTTTTACATCTTTCAATCAAGACTTTAACATGAAGCTGCAGGAACATCTTAACAAATTCCAAAGTGCATCAGCATTTAATTCCCTTTTTGTTAGAGGCCTCTGGTTCAGATTAATGTGTAGATAAAGCTAAACTAAAGTTACACAACAAAATAAATAAATCTTTAAAAGTGAAAGTGCAACTCCAACAGAGCAATGACGACCAGCAAATTCCAAAAAATGCAGAAAAACTCCAAATGCAGCACCTGAATTAAAACATTTAAACCTTTTATAAGCTTCTCTTACATCCGTCTCTACAAGTTTAAAGATGGTCTATAAACTATACTTAAAAATGAACCCAAACAGGTATGTTTTGCTGATACAGGATGTTAAACACTAAAGATGCACAACAGAAAACACTAACGGAGTAGGAGTTAAAGTACTGAACTACAGATAACAGTTCGACATCAAAGACTTTAAGGTTAAAAAGCAAAGAAAATTCTTCATATGAGAGAGCTTGAAATGGATAAACAGAGAGGCCTGGAAAAGGAAGGGAAAACCAGTTTAAATACCGGTAGATCATTGACACAGTGGCCACCCTGCTGGATGCACTGGAGAAGTTTGTCTTTGAGGTGTCTCACCTTTGCAGAGAAAATCCGATTTATACCTCAGATTTCTTCGGTTATGAACGTTTACAGCGTAGATCAGTCCAAAGAGGACACTCATCATGGACCAGAGGAAGCAGAGGAAAGAGTTGTCTCAGGCGACCAGAACGAGATCTATAGACAAGCATGGTGAAGGTAAAGGCTATGAGAGCGTCTCCAAGCAGCTTGATGTTCCTCTGACTACAGCTGCAGATATTATTCCGACATCTCGGGTCCATGGGACTGTAGCCAACCTCCCTGGACGTGGCTGCAGGAGGAAAACTGATGACAAACCAAAGAGACGGAAAATACAAAGAGGAACAAAAGAGCCCAGAAAGATCTTGGTCCACTATGCCCAGGTCGTCTGAGGCATAGTGGACTGACTGGGAGACGACCAAGGAGGACACCATTGCTGATAAAACACATCATAAAAAAGCTGGACTGCAATTTTCCCCCAAGCTGCACCGCCATCTCACCGTAAACATGTGACTTTAACCACATTTCCTCTGATGTCTGCAGGAGCGCGAGCGCGACCCCCGAGAGCGCCACCGAGACCGAGAGCGGGAGAGAGACCACCGTGAGCGGGAACGGCGGCAGCGAGAGAGGGAGCGGGAGAGAGAGCGGGAGCGTGAGAAGGAAAGGATGAGACGGAAAGAGGAGTGGGAGAGGGACCGCATGAAGCGCGATGAGAAGGAGAGGCCAAGACTGCGACCTCCTCGAGACCTTCGAGAGAAGAAAGAAGAGGACAAGATGAAACCGCGCTCCCCCCTCAATATGCCTCCAAAGTAAGAGAAACCTGCTTTATTTCATTTTCTCTTATCCCCTCATCTTCACCATGTCAGGGGTCTTACATGGCATCACATGCCAGCCGCTACGTCCTGGAAGTCAATAAAGACGAGTAGATTTCACGTCTTCTGCAGGAACTTCTGCATTTCTAGCTAAACTGAACCAGAAGCACAGAACCCGTTCTCATTAAAGACATTCCCATTACCACCAATCCCAGGTAACGCTGGCAGAAACCGTTGGGATCAGCAATGTATCTAGTTATTTATAAATGGAATATCTGAGTCTTCGATCACCTGGGTCCATTAGACCAGAAGTCCATATCCTGGACCGGTTGGGAGAGGAGAGGGTCAACCAGCCGCCAAACTGTAATCCAGTGCGTCACGGCCTGTAGCAGCAGCTGGTCCTGAAGCCAAACTTGGAACTTATTTTTCAGAGAAAGGGTCTGGTAAGGGAAGGTTCTGAAGTCTGTAGACCAAGGAGGGATGATGTGGTTGTTTGCAGTTCTAGTGTTGGTAAAAGAGTGCAGATTAACGTCAGATATATCCGTACCAGGAACATCCATGATGGAGACGTCTCAGGTGAGATTGTTGTGTGAGCAGCAGGTGAAGACTGGACACCATGAAGTGGAAAACTTCGTTAACTTCAGTATCGTTAAACTTATCGTTCACCGGCGGCTAATTTAACAGTGAACGTCGGCCTGAACACACCTGGTCATGAAATTGTGGGATTTTTTTTTTTTTCCAACTTATTTTTTATTGAATTTTGCAATGCTCAAGAAATACAAATATGCAACATCCACATGTCTGCAGTTAAATATTTGCCAAGTGAGGCAGACTTGGAAATAAAGCACAAAACAAATAGTGAAAAATAAATGAATAAATAAAATAAAAACAAAATATATATATATATATACACATAATAATGAATAAAATAGTATCAGTAACACAAAAAAATATATATATACTTACAGAAAAACATATATATATATATATGTGTATGTGTGTGTGTATATATATATATATATATATATATATACACACAAAAAGTTAGGGATATTTGACTTTCAGGTGAAATTTATGGAAAATGCAATATGTTCATGCTACAGTGATATAATATCATAAAAGTAAGACATTTAAGTAGAAGGATGCACTACTGATTTCCTCATCTCAAAAAATTCATTCAACACAAAAGGTAACAACAATGGTAGTTACACCACAACAAAAAATTTGAACGTCTCAATATCTGGTCATGTGCCCTTGAGCATCAATTACAGCTTGACAACGACGTCTCATGCTGTTCACAAGGCAACTTATTGCCTGCTGAGGCATGGCATCCCACTCTTCTTGAAGGGCAGCCCTCAGGTCATTGAGGTTCTGGGGTGCAGGGTTTCGAGCCTCTACACGACGGCTCAGCTGATCCCACAGGTTTTCAATGGGATTCAGGTCTGGAGAGAGTGCAGGCCGTTCCATTTGAGGTACACCAGTCTCCAACAGCCGTTCCCTGATGATGCGGCCTCGATGAGCAGGAGCATTGTCGTCCATGAAGATGAAATTAGGCCTGTGCTGTTCATGTAGGGGCACAATCACTGGATTAATGATGTTATTCAGGTAGTATGGGTTTGTCACTGTACCATTCACAAAGTGTAGGGCAGTTCTGTACCAAGTGGACACCCCTGCCCACACTGTAACACCGCCACCACCAAAAGCTGGCCTGGTGACAACAGTGGCTGATGCATAGCGCTCTCCCTGACGTCTCCAACATCGTTGCCGGCCATCATTTCTGCTCAGTGTGAATCAACTTTCATCAGAGAACAGCACTGAGGCCCACTGGTTCCTCGTCCAGCGTAAATGCTCCCTGGTCCATGCAAGACGATGATGCCTGTGCCTGGTGGTGTGGTCAGGTACCCGTGCAGGTCGTCTAGCACGCAGACCACGCTGATGGAAACGGTTTCGAATGGTCTGACGTGACACTTGGGTGCCTCTCACCTCTCTTAAACGTGCCTGGAGTTGAGTGGCATTCATCATCCGGTTTCTCAGGGCAGTGTTCACAATGTAGCGGTCATCAGCACGGGATGTGGCCAAAGGACGTCCACTTCTAGGCCTTTCTGTGACTCTTCCAGTCTCTCCATATCTCTGTTGCAACCTGCTGATGACACTCTGTGACACTCCAAGCTCAGTGGCCACTTCTGTCTGAGAACGTCCTGTTTGAAGCATCGCAATGGCAAGGGACTGTTGTTCCATTGTTAGGTGTCGTCTTGGTCTCATGATGTCAAAATGTGAACAGCATGATGAGGACAACTGTTTAAACACCAGCTCTAATTGAACCAGGACATTTATTGGTCAATTCAAGGATCACACACCTGCCGTGATTTTTGCCGTTAAGCTCCTTGTTAGAGAACAGCAACTTGTGCAAAATGTATTGAAACATTTAACAGTTGGACATGTGCATTTAAAAGCTTAGAGAAGATCACATTAAGTTCACCTGTACAGGTTTGAATGCATTTTAGGCTTGTTGTGAAATTTCACCCAAAAGCTTTTTGTGAGTAGTGTATGTATGTATATACACATACACGTATATGCACATCAGACTTATTTTTGACACAGCAGGGCTGTTGTAGGACCCCACCTTTTTAATGAACAACTCCCTTTGTATTCTTAGTGAAAAGGTAACGCCTTCCATCACATATATTTCTCTGACTTTCTCAATCCACATGGAATAAGTGGGTGGCTCCAGTTTCAACCACTTGATGGTTATACATTTGAGTGCAGCAGTCAATAATATCCTCAAAAGGTATTTTTTTACCTTTCCGTTGAAGCCATCGGGATTAGGCCCAAGATTGCCAAGCGGGGTTCCTTGTCCAAAGATTGTTTGAAGACCATGTTGACGGCTGTAAAAATATCATCCCAAAACAGCTCGATATTTGGGACATGACCAAAATATAAAATTGTGGGATTTTTAAACCTATTTTCCATTGTGATGGAAGGCGGATGGTGCATCAGCCGACTGGCATCCGTTGGCGTGAGCCACCATGAATGTTTCCCAGGAGCCAGATAAAGGAAATACGGGCTTATCGCGATGCTGGCCTCAGGCCTCCTGTGTTTGAAGCTGAGCCAGTTGCCTCCCATCTCATTGTTATGTAGCTCTGAATATGTTCCTGAATAATAAAAAAAAATCATCTAATGGTTACATAAACCTCAGCTTTTGTTTCCTACCCCGTCGTAATAATGAAATCAAGCATCTGAGGTCAGCGTGTCATCTGAGCATGTCACCAAACAGGTTTGTTCTTCCCAGAAGTCCTGCTGGGAAGAAGGTGTTTGCCAACATCTCACTGGGTAATGTGCTAGACTGCCTTTGACTTTCCTCAAAGAAAAACCCATTAGTTGATAAGAAACTAGAAACCTCTGTGCTATGGGTCTATTTTTAGCTACGAGTTGTTTGCTCTGGTGATATTGCTGTGGATCATTTATGAGAGGATGTTTTTAGTTCTGCCACACGTAGGATGTTTGATGAGATGATGTAATCTGGAGTCAGTGCTTGTGGAAGTCTTGGGTTTGTTTTGTAATGATACACCCAGATACAAGTTATTTACTTCATTGCCGTGCTCAGCCGGAAGCAGAGTCTGAGAGGCGTTAGTCAGGACAAGTCACTGAGTGGGAATATCCGTTACCATTCATTTCCTCCAGCAGATTATTTATGACGTGCACAGAGGCAAACACTGACATCACAGCAGGGAAAATCCTGTCTGTGCTGCAGGGAAATGTTTCAACAGTGTGGGATTATTAATAATAATCATCACCTTTATTTATCCCAGCTGCAAAGTCAGGTATCTACACCCCCACCCCCCCTTATTCCTCCTCTGTTTTCCACAGCTTCTGGCATGGAAGCCTTATTTGCACGTTTTTTGTTGGCATGTTTTACGCCAGATGACAGAGCCGCTGCATTTATCCAGGCTCAGACCCGCCCTTAGAGAACGTCAGCTAGTGCCCCCCCCCCCCCTCGGTATTGTGAGGGAACAGGACTGGAACTGCTGACCTTTAATACCAGTGCACAACCAGTTATACCTCCTTCTCCACTGCCACCCGCTTTACGTCTAACCCCCCCCCACCCATGTTTGCAGTTTTTCCGTCTGACAGCCCACCATTCCTCGCTCCTGAAAACTGCAGGTCACTTTTGGTAAATGTCAGAAAAGAAAGCAGGGTTTTCCAGCTCCAGTGCAGATTCAGATTATTTCTAGTCAGTTACTTTCTTTTCCATCAGATCAACCAAAACCAAGTAGATGGTCAAACTGGTTTTATTCCTGTGCTCAGCGACTGGACCTCAAGGCAACTTTATTTTTATAGCACCTTTCACATACAAGAAACTTCAAAGTGCTTTATATAAAACATTAAAAGCATTACAGGTAATGGTAAGAAGCACAAAAAACAACAACAAATAGCCAAAACCACAATAAAAATTAAGCTAGAACTGCAACAGCGATGATGGGGTCCAAACCCCCGAAGCAGCGCCTGTTCCCTGCCTTTCCTGGCCGTCGCCCTGCGTAACCGTCGGTGCAGACATTGGTCATCACCTTTTAGCCAGATTCTAAAGTCAAAGATGATATTTTTGAGTTATTTCTCACTTCAGTCTAAATGAGCCACAAGCCATGCCCACATTCTCCAACAATCTGCAGATCTACACACAGGTCTTAAGAATACCTTTCTCAAAAATCCAGTGACGTTCACAATAAAGGCAGCTCTCCAGAATGTATACAAGACTGGGTGTGTGTGCAGTTTAAAAATAACCATTACTCCTAAACAGTTGCTTCAGAAAATCTGGGATGTCCAGGACAGCGTATGGCGTGCTGGCAAGTATTTTGGGCTGCCTCCATGCAACAGTAGAGAAATTAAAGATTAGTTCGTGTTTCTTTGAATTCTTTCGTTAAAATATTCATTAAAAATACAAAGTTTGTGGAAAATTTGTGAAAATATTTACAGATGATTGTGGATGTGTTAAGTTATGGAAATTTTTCATCTCATAATGATATTTGCTGAAATAGAAATCATTTAATTTTTTAGGTTTTATGACTGAATTAAAAAAAAAAAAAAACATTCCTGTACATGGTTTTTATGAATCTTGACCAAACTTCATAAATTTACAGGAATGATCAAGAATGACTGGAAAATTTGTCGCCAAACTTGTAATGAGGAATTTGTCAAAGAGATACACGTTGAGCTCATTTGCATACATTTGAAAAAGGAGTGACACCTCACTAGACTGCAAGTTGCAGCAACGCAAATGTTTTGCATCATTCAAGGAATATGTCCTCCAGATTTAGCTTTGTGGGACAAAATGGACATTTTTAGGAATTTTTCTAATTTTGCAGACAAAGCCAAACTCACTTGCTCATGAACCACGCCCACTTTCTCCAGTCTTTGCTCTATTCTAGAAATTGTCTCAGGATGACTTGAAGAATGTGAATGCAATTTGATGCATATCTGTCCAGCTTTTTTCGCAGTATAAACTTCTTAACATTATAGTGCCAACTAGATTAGGAACTTTTCCAAAATGTACAGAGATGTTGAATATTGGATTCAACCATTGATCTATAAATATTATTTTGTTTCATGTTGTTGTCAAGTTATGGACAAAAGAAAAAATTTTGGTAATTTTCACATAGATCTTAAGATACACATAACTTCATAATCAAGTGAAAATTTACACGTCTGTTCCAGGCGTTTGTTTTAACTTGGACTAAAACAGAAGCCCCCCCACCCTCCAGGCCTTGTGGGGGGCTTCTGCTGAAAGAATTTATTAGTTTTATGACTAAATTTAAAAAATTACCGAACACTGATGCCATCACAAATCTTTACCAAACCTAACCTCTTCCACCCCAAGCCCCCGCTAACGGGGGCTGCAGAAGTAAACATCCCGTTTTCACAAGTGTAACTTTGTGTGGGTAATAAAAAAATAAATAAATAAAAATGTGTGGAATCCACAGAAAATCCAGACTGTCATGGCCCTTTTCCACCAGTATCAACTCGTCTCAACTTAACTCGCCTCGGCTCGGTTTGTTGGGTTTTCCACTCGGCTTTTGTACTCGGCTGTTTATCAGTACTTATGTTGTAACACCTCAGCCCAGGTTCTAAGCGAGCTGAGTCGGGTTGTGTGTGACATCGCCAGACTGCATGGTCAGGGGCACAGCCAATCAGAGGTCAGGGAGTGACATCACTGGAAGAGCAATTCCAACTCAGTTGTTTACATTACGTGACGAGCAATGTCGCAACAAAAGTCTGTCCCGTGGTCCAACACTGAGGTGGAGACATTTCTTTGCTTGGTTCCTGAGGAAAGGATACAGAGGGAACTGGATGGAGCGACAGGAAATGAAAACATCTATCAAGAGCTTTCCGACTCAACGTCTACGACTAGCAACAGAGTTTCCAGCAGCGTCGAGAAAAGCTGGAAAAGCTCAAAGTGACTTTCGGCAGGTCAACGACCACCATGGTCGGAGTGGATCAAACAGACCAGACCGGAAGTGGTAAACAAATGGGTACGATTTATAGTCAGTGACCGGCGAGCCGCAGACCAAGTAGCAGATTGGCTCGAGGTCCTGTGTTGTCATGGAGCTTGTCGTGCACAACACTGACGTCACAGCGATTTAACGCAAACCCGCCCCTTTTAGACCTGGTACTAAACTGTAATGTAAAAGAAACAGGACCAAGCTGAGATGAGTTGAGGCGAGTTAAGTTGAGACAAGCGGAGGGAAAAGAGTTATTGGCTAAAAGCTCATGAAACTCATTACCATAACCTCCAAACTCAGATTGGACAATAAACAATGAAAACACCGAATAAAAAAGTCTGCAGAAATACGTAAACAAACATAATGGACCCTCGTGTCCACCCAGCGTCATGGAAATGAGAAAACAACACGTTTACTGAAAGCACACATCCCACAGATTCCACACATACTAGTTTCATCTCACTATGACCAAGATTCACTCAACCAGAGTCAAAAGAAGGCTGAATTTATGCCTCACGTTTGAAATTCCTGGGCATTATAGCAGCAGAATGATGGTCTGGCTACTGTGTTATTTTTTCCTCATTGAAATCAAGAAAAATGATGAGCAAAAAAAAAAGTTTTCTACATTTTTTATGTTTTTAATCTACAAAAATCAGCAGTATCGAAGAATTGTGATTAATCACAATTTAAATCGAATTCGGCACCCAAAAAAATCAGAACCGCATTGGGACAAAAGCATATCATCATATCCCTGCTGCACACAGTCACGTGGTAGTCAGTGTTGCGGCGTCTGCTTTTTACGCTTTAACATAAAAAGCCAAACAAAAACGACACAAAAGGGCTCCAGAAGACACGCTGCACTCAAGAAACAGACCTGGAAATGATTTATAGGACACTTGGATCGAGTTGTGTGTGCACGATTCCACATCTGACACCGAGGCCTCCTGCAGGCCGACTGGGGAAACTGGGATGCTGAATATTACTGAATAAATGATGTTTCACTGCTGTGATCAGGTCGAAAGTGTGAAATTTAAAGTCATCGAGCACAACTTTATCAGTGATTTTGGATTTTAAAGAGATTAAAGACAGGTCTATGGCTGGTTAGTCAGGTCTATAGCTGGTTAGTCAGGTCTATGGCTGGTTAGTCAGGTCTATAGCTGGTTAGTCAGGTCTATGGCTGGTTAGTCAGGTCTATAGCTGGTTAGTCAGGTCTATGGCTGGTTAGTCAGGTCTATGGCTGGTTAGTCAGGTCTATGGCTGGTTAGTCAGGTCTATAGCTGGTTAGTCAGGTCTATGGCTGGTTAGTCAGGTCTATAGCTGGTTAGTCAGGTCTATGGCTGGTTAGTCAGGTCTATGGCTGGTTAGTCAGGTCTATAGCTGGTTAGTCAGGTCTATGGCTGGTTAGTCAGGTCTATGGCTGGTTAGTCAGGTCTATAGCTGGTTAGTCAGGTCTATGGCTGGTTAGTCAGGTCTATAGCTGGTTAGTCAGGTCTATGGCTGGTTAGTCAGGTCTATGGCTGGTTAGTCAGGTCTATAGCTGGTTAGTCAGGTCTATGGCTGGTTAGTCAGGTCTATAGCTGGTTAGTCAGGTCTATGGCTGGTTAGTCAGGTCTATAGCTGGTTAGTCAGGTCTATGGCTGGTTAGTCAGGTCTATGGCTGGTTAGTCAGGTCTATAGCTGGTTAGTCAGGTCTATGGCTGGTTAGTCAGGTCTATAGCTGGTTAGTCAGGTCTATGGCTGGTTAGTCAGGTCTATAGCTGGTTAGTCAGGTCTATGGCTGGTTAGTCAGGTCTATGGCTGGTTAGTCAGGTCTATGGCTGGTTAGTCAGGTCTATAGCTGGTTAGTCAGGTCTATAGCTGGTTAGTCAGGTCTATGGCTGGTTAGTCAGGTCTATAGCTGGTTAGTCAGGTCTATAGCTGGTTAGTCAGGTCTATGGCTGGTTAGTCAGGTCTATAGCTGGTTAGTCAGGTCTATGGCTGGTTAGTCAGGTCTATAGCTGGTTAGTCAGGTCTATGGCTGGTTAGTCAGGTCTATAGCTGGTTAGTCAGGTCTATAGCTGGTTAGTCAGGTCTATGGCTGGTTAGTCAGGTCTATAGCTGGTTAGAGACAGGTCTATAGCTGGTTAGTCAGGTCTATAGCTGGTTAGTCAGGTCTATAGCTGGTTAGAGACAGGCCTATAGCTGGTTAGTCAGGTCTATAGCTGGTTAGTCAGGTCTATAGCTGGTTAGAGACAGGTCTATAGCTGGTTAGTCAGGTCTATAGCTGGTTAGAGACAGGTCTATAGCTGGTTAGAGACAGGTCTATAGCTGGTTAGTCAGGTCTATAGCTGGTTAGAGACAGGTCTATAGCTGGTTAGAGACAGGTCTATAGCTGGTTAGAGACAGGTCTATAGCTGGTTAGTCAGGTCTATCGCTGGTTAGAGACAGGTCTATCGCTGGTTAGAGACAGGTCTATAGCTGGTTAGTCAGGTCTATAGCTGGTTAGAGACAGGTCTATAGCTGGTTAGTCAGGTCTATAGCTGGTTAGTCAGGTCTATAGCTGGTTAGAGACAGGTTTATAGCTGGTTAGAGACAGGTTTATAGCTGGTTAGAGACAGGTCTATAGCTGGTTAGTCAGGTCTATAGCTGGTTAGTCAGGTCTATAGCTGGTTAGAGACAGGTCTATAGCTGGTTAGTCAGGTCTATAGCTGGTTAGAGACAGGTCTATAGCTGGTTAGTCAGGTCTATAGCTGGTGAGAGACAGGTCTATAGCTGGTTAGAGACAGGTCTATAGCTGGTGAGACAGGTCTATAGCTGGTTAGTCAGGTCTATAGCTGGTTAGACAGGTCTATAGCTGGTTAGACAGGTCTATAGCTGGTTAGAGACAGGTCTATAGCTGGTTAGAGACAGGTCTGCAGTCAAAGACATGTTCATAGTTTTTCATTGAAGATATAATTGGTTTAGGGTTAGTCCTTTTCTTTATTATTTGCCAAATGGCACCACTATTTATAAGGCCAAACTTTCTTGTAGGAATTTTAAATCAAACACATGAATTTGTGACGTGTATATACGAGTTATTTCTAGGTTCACGATATAGACTAGTTTTTTTGTTTGATTGTGTCAATATTTCAGCTCATTATTTTCTCAGTAGAAAGGAAAAGATACAAAAATTGTTGACGTTATTGTCAATCATCTGAGATAGAAGCCGCTCTCTAGCTTTGCACAGTTCATTGTTCTACTTTAGATGGCCCTGTTTGTGGTAAATAATTACTGATAAGTTCCACCTCTGCCTCATCAGCAGGCCGATGGAGCCTCCCTCAAAGAAAGAAATGCTTCCAGTCATGAGGCGACCGGATGAGTGGAAGGACCCATGGCGCCGGTCCAAATCTCCCAGGAGACGCCCCGGACTGGGTTCCCCACCACGAGGCAGGCGGCGACACCGACCATCAGGCTCCTCTGTCTCTCTGTCCAACTCCTCCAGGTATGAGTCCTCCATGTCGGGTTTCCATGTTTGTTACATCGCTGTGGGTTTCCCCGCTGATCTGATCAGCTGACGACGATTGGCGGTGGTCTCTTCACGGTGGCTAAAAATCTAAAAGGATCTGTCTATTGTTAGTGGGGATGATGCTGTTTGTTTTTTATTTGTTCTTTATGTTCACACACTTTCTTCAGACAAGGTGCTGATTAAATGAGTCACAAAAACTATTTATTTCATTACAATTAAATGATTTATAAATGATAACCATCCCAACCTGGAGTGCTGCATCTTCCATCTGCAGAACGTGGAAATGTGATGCCTTCAGTTGTGCATAACAAGGTCTACAAACAAACGTTGGAGCCACCAAGTTCAACCAGTTGTTTGATGCTGGAGGGGCCCTGGTAGCATGTTAGACTTTATAGTATTTTATTCTGCTCATGTGTTAGATTCCTGAACCCAGGACTTCCTAGCAGGTTAGCTTCAATTAGCATATTAGTATCTGCTAGCATCTTTTACCACGTTAGCTTGAGCTAGCTTAAAATACAGATCCAGTTTACGCTCATGGTTTCATGTGTACTGATCCCGTGACTGATGGTTGATGTGTGTTATGTTGGTGTGAAGCTTAACGTGTTGCGTTTGCGTTGCAGGTCTTCATCTCGCTCTTCATCCTACACTGGCTCTGGGTCGTCCCGTTCACGCTCTTCTTCATTCAGCTCCTACTCCAGCCACTCTTCCCAGCACAGCTCATTCAGCGGCAGCCGCTCCAGGTGACGCTCCGCCTCCTCATTACTGGTTGAACTGGTAGAAGTGTTCTGATCTGAGAACTGGTATCTTCATGTTTCTGCTTGTCCTCTTCTTCCTAGATCTCGGTCGTTCTCCACGTCTCCCTCAGCCAGTCCAGCGGAACCCAGAAATGCCCGGAATAAACCAGAGCTCCCACCAGTTGCAGTTAAAGGGTAAATTTGACCCACTCAGATGGTCCAGGTTTTTACATCCAGGTGACGACACCCTGCAGGTTTTCATGTTTCCTGCACAGACACGCCAGGATTAAACAGACTGGTTGCCTGGAACATGTCTGCACAAGCTTTTATGTTCCTTTCATTTGAGTGGGGTGTGTAGGAGCATGGAAACATCTAAAACTTGCAGGATGGACCCAGATTGATATTGATATCTGAGATTGGCTGACACCAGTATGTGTCTCTTTTAATCATTAGCAGGAATGGTGAATGTCCTCTAATAGCATGCTAGCTCTTTGCATCAAGTCTACATGCATGAAAAAGCTGCTTTTTCCCTCCTTAAGTGTGCCACTGAAGCCGGGTGCCATGCCCCCTCCTCGCAGGGACAAGCCCCCCATGAAGAAAGCTCCCAGTCCACCTCTGCCCAGCGGACCTCAGGCTAGGCCCTCCAAACCTTCTATGGAGGGAGGCAAGCCTCCCAGCAACCCCAGGGAGGGTGGCGGTGCAGGTGGAGGGGCGGGAGCTGCTGTAGCGGGAAGACCGCCTCAACCGCGGGAACCCGTGAGGCCCCCCAACCCTCGGCAGGGGAGGCAGAGAGAGAGGCAGCAGCACCCTCCCCAGAGGTAAGACCAGAGAATAAACATGTCCGCTGTGCCCACGCTATCACCTGAAACCTAAAACTGAGGGAATTCCACCAGTTTCCCGATCAAAAGCCTTTTTGGTAAATCTCAAAATGCAGTCTGTGACTAGACGCGTGGTCCTTCTGGAGTTTAAATCTAGATATTTTATAAACCTTGAAAGGAAAGCTGATGAGCAGAAGAACCTGTCCAGGAAAACACCTTGTGGAAAAATTGTTTTCCTTGACCTGCTTCCCACATTTTTATCTTGGATATCATCAGGCGCATCAAACTCATTCAGGGTCACAACTGATCAAACAATAACAAATACTGTGTAGTAACCCATCTATACGCAGCTTCAAGGCACATTTATTTTCCTTTTTAAATCTGTTTTGTTAGATTTGTTTTTCCCTTCACTGCCTCTACCTGCCGGATCGGACCGGGCCAGACCGGACAGGAAAGAAAGAAATGGTGGAAAGACGAGTCAGAAAAAGAGAGAAACTGAGAAAAGGAGCAGGAAAGAACACAAAAAGCAGCAAACAAGTGACAGCAGCTGCAAAACACCCTCAGGAGCCTCACTAAACATGTTTTACACTAAGCCACACGTGACATGTTCAGGAGCACACGTGTAAGATAATCTGTAAAGTTCGTGAGCTGCAACAACAGCTGCAACATCTGTGTACTTCTGCGTGTGTGTGTACTAAACATTAGGGGGGGTGCCCCCTCCAAGCACCATGAACAGGTCCACCGCAAGGGTGGCCACATGTTGGCCCAGGAGGGAGCAGTGAAAACCCAAAGCCAGAGCACCCCCACCACCAGAGGACGCAAGGCCCCGGGCTGGAAGCCCCACCGGGCACCAGCCCCTCAAACAACAGTCGGCCCAACACTGGGGCGGACAGGGCCAGTCCAGTGTGTCCCACTCAGGAGACACCCTGGTCCTCAGAGTTCCCACCAAACACCAGGCCTGACCCGCTGCCACAATGGCTTGCCCAGACCAGCCCAAACCCCCCCGGGAGGAGGGAAGCCCCCAGACACCAGGGGGCTTCGCATGTTTCCCCAACCCAGACCCCATCAGCAGCATCCGACCCATTTGAGCAACTTTCCAGTAAAAGCAGGGACGCGCACGTGAAGGGTCCACGGAGTACATGTTGGCTTTGTCACAAGGATGTTATGAACTTATCCAGAGAGATCAGTTCTGTTATTCCCAGTGGAGGCGCGTTCCGACCACATCATCTGCATACAGCCGGTCCTGAAAATCCTCTTCCTCACAGGAGGATCGTTGCTGCTGTTTCATCTGTTGATTCAGCCATAGGGCGATGTTGCAGCCCCCACCACTCGCAGCCATAGGGCGGCGTTGCAGCCCCCACCACTCGCAGCCATAGGGCGGCGTTGCAGCCCCCACCACTCGCAGCGATAGACGTTGACTGAAAACAGAACATCTGACAACCGATGTCCTGATAAGTGTGCACACAACGCTGGAGGGCCTAATGGGAGGATTGCTGGTGGGCTGCATAACTGAGGGATGTGCTGGGAAAACAAATGAAGTGTGTAAGTAGCTCAGGAGGAGGAGCATTGAGGAGATCCAGGCTTCCCCTGACTGTGCTGAAGTGTCCTGGGGCAAGACGCTGAACCCCAAGTTGCCCCCCCCCCCCCCCCGATGTGCCAATTGGTGTATAAGTGTGTGTGTTCTCTCATATGTAAGTCATATGTAAGTTGGATAAAAGCGTGGATAAAAAATAAAGCTAAAAACAGGCCTCCATTTTGGGCCTAGTAGTTCTGAGATTACATGAAAACTTCTGAGAAGCAGAGGTGATGAGGTTCTGATGGGGAGACATAAAGAGGAGGAGGACAGGTCTTGCAGGCAGGTACAGATACTATCAGGTAAAACATACGACGTGTTTCCGTATGTCTGCCAAAGGTTAAAGGCTTCCTCAGTTCTAGTGTGCATAAATATGGCTCTGAAAGCACAAAAAACTTTGTTTGCATTCAGCTTGCATTGACCTTGGAGATCAGCTCAGTTCTACAGAATCATGAACACCATATGCACTTCTGTCAAACATGTCAGCCCAAAGCTGCTAAGATAAGATGGGAATCTGCAGCTTCCGACTGTCCCAGGACCGCTGGCCGGGGTCGGACATCAGACACCTCTACATTTGCATGTTTGTGTGGGATAAAGCTGGAGTATTGGATGGCGGTGCGGTTGGTTAGGAAGAGCTCTTAGAAAGCAGGTGGGTGAAGGTGTAGGAGGAAAAACTACCTTCCATGAGGCTTGTACTGCTTGTTTTTGTTAATGGAAAGAAAAGGGAAGAACAGAATGTGTGGGCAGCATGAGCTCCACCTGGAAATTATCCTGGAAAACCGGTCGGACACCTGCACGCTCTGTTCTCTCATCTTTTACATCGTGCTCTTACTGCCTCCATCATGGTTGCAGCTTTTTAGTTTCAAGAGCTAATACCATAAAAAGGTAAACACCTGCTCAGATGCGCTTGCACTGAACCAGCCATCAAGTCGTGGTGACTGGTGTTCCCTCCTGTGTGGGCGGGAAGGTGGGCATTCAAATGAGTTTGTTTAGACAGCGGCGCTCAGATCACTGGAAACATCTGACTCGCTGCAGATGGAAAACCACACACATCCAAATGATCTCAATTTTCCAATAAACAGATCAAAGAATGTGTTTGTGAGTCTGGTCCATAAACACATCAGGAAGCTGCGTCAGAATACCACTAAAATTAGAATGAAATTGGTTGCAGTTTTATGTGTAATGATGACATAATAAACCCAGTTAAACCAGTCAGACGGGTCCGAATTCCCTGCAGGCACCATTTATTTTGTTGGTTTTAAACTGTGAAGCGTGTTTCTGGTTCTTCAGTGTCCTGACCTGTATTTAAATGTTTACCTTGAGCTGGGTGAACTCTGCTCACACCCCAGACCCTCCTGAGTTAACGTAGAGGCACACGCAGGCCTTCTCCATCCCGCTGAGAGCCCCCCCCCCCAATCAGGTCCTGCTCTGTCCTGAATGTCTCCATGGAGGACATGTCTGGACACCACCACCACCACCAGTCTGGAAACTGATGGGATTTGACTTTCTAAAACTGCGTTGTCTCTTCTCTTCCAGGCGAACTGTGAGTGGGAGTGGAAGTGGTAGTAGTTACACCGGGTCTAGCTCCAGATCGAGGTCCTCATCCAACTCCTTCTCACGCTCTCGATCCGGATCCAGAAAATCCAGGTACGCCCCTAAGCTCATCACAACAGCAGCATTTTGAGGACATGTTTGTTCATGTTGCAGCGTCTGCAAGTTCTTCTGTAACCTCTGGTGAACAAAACCAAACCAGAAAGAGTGATGATGTTCAGTAAGATGTGTCTGAATATTTCCATTCTTTACAAATAGTTCAGCTGCAGATTCCTTTAAATGTCCTTCTGGGACGTCTCGGTGGATAGAGATCAGTAATGTGTTCGGTTAGGGCTAAAGTAACCACAGTGATGTCAACAACTGGATAAACTAAAAACAGCTAAAATGAAGAAGCAGCACTCACTGGTCAAGCGTTAGCAGGTCATATTCACCTGCTCCTGAGGCGAATATGACATTATGTGAATACAAACTAGTTTTTACCTTCATGGTTTATTGTCAGAATGAATAACTTTTATTCAGGTTGTTCTGGTGCAGAGTAGTATACAGCTATAATAGAAAAACCAGGTTTTATTTGACCTAAATCCCTGGGTTTAATCAGCCTGAACAACACGAGGCGGGACAGACCGTTTTCCCTGCAGCTTTACATTCAGTTTGGTATAAAGGGTTGCACATGGACAGAGCTACTAGTTACTGATCAGATTATCTACTAATCAGATAATGAACATCAGCAGCCTCGTCATTGCCTCATAAAACTGAGTCTGAAGTCACTCATGCACGTGTTTACTTGAGGTGTTGACCACCTCCAGGGCAACCCATACAGAAAAAGACCTGCTTGTGAGAGGTTGTGGAGAAAGATGAATTCAGGGTGAAAATATTGTCATGACAACTGAATAAACTTTTCTTCGTCACTTTACTGCAGTAATTCTTCTTTCACATGGTGGAAACTGAGGTTTCACTCATGAATTTAAAAGGTGCCGAGGAAACAAAAGTCCTCCCGCTCGGACTAGATGTTGTCTATCTAATGTTCACCCTTCTGCTAGTATACGTTCTGACTCATTCTGATTATTTTTTCTGCTGTTGATAAATTCTGCCTGCTCTCTTGCATCTTCCTCCTGATGGAAAACGCTCCAGGAAATCCAGGTATGAGCATTTCTGATCTGTGGTCTGTGGGTCTGTTTGCTACAAACATCCAACTGGTTTGTTTCTTTTCAGATCACTGAGTGTGAGCAGCGTTTCCTCTGTATCATCTGCATCGTCCAGCAGTAGCTCAGTGCGCAGCGCCGACTCTGACGACATGTACGCAGACCTGGCCAGCCCAGTGTCATCAGCCAGCTCCCGATCTCCCACTCCAAATCATCCCCGCAAAGAGCGAGGGCCACCCCGGGACCGGTCCCCACCAGGAAGGGACAAGAACAGGGGTCAGTTAGCCAGGCAGACAGGAGGTCAGTTATGGTCCATTTTCACCAGCAACAACTTCAGTAATAAAAACACCAAACAGTTCTTCTAGTTCCAGCAGAGTCCTGTGTTGCATCACTACTGCTGCCCGGTAAAGTGTAGAGAGTTAACCCTGAAGCTAGTTGCACCTAGCTGCTACTGGGTAAAGTGTAGAGAGTTAACCCTGAAGCTATCTGCAGCTAGCTGCTACTGGGTAAAGTGTAGGGAGTTAACCCTGAAGCTATCTGCATCTTTTCCTCCACTCAGCCACCCAGGCTCAGTTTAGATGCGTGAAGTTTAACAGCTGCTACTGCTGGAGTTTTCAGACACTGGAGGCAACAGACCAGAGCCGCACGGTTACTAAACCATCAAAGGAATGTTGCACATTAGGAACAAAAATACCAGGACAGATGAAAAAGTTACTGGTTTTGTTGGGGCTGAACGCCCATGTAGGCGTTTAGTTCACCTGGAAAAGCACCTGCTATTTACACGCAGCCAGGTGTAAGGTTCAGTTCCCACTTCTGCTGACCTACTTTTTCATTTACTGCTGGACAATGAAGAATACCAGAGCCCACACAATGTTAAATATATAACAACATGGTGTACAAATAACATGTTTTACATTTAAATATCAAATGATATAATAATATAATATGTTGAAATATGACTCCAGCCTCCCCGCGACCCTTAATTGGACTAAGCAGCTGAGAAAATGACTGACTGGCTGATGATGATGAAATATATAAATACAGTGAAATAGAAGACGTTTTTTTAAGAAAACCTGTGAAGAGGTCCCACTATTCAGTTGGTAAAGAAAATTTAGGCCCCAGGCAAAATCAAGACGACGACCCCTGACTTAAAGGTGGAGTATGTAAGATTTTCAATATTTTCAAAATAAATTAACTGAAAAAAGAACTGCAATCATAATTAGATAGCTTTTTAAACATGTAAAACATGTAGGTTCCAGTCTGTCCATATTTGATGCTTTATTAAATTACACGCTTGCGTAATGACAAAGACCCTTCTTGAATGTTTTCTGACCAGTAAAAATAAAAAGTACTTTTTTCCACCAGTAGGGGGGAGTATAAGCCCATTTATTGCAGAGCGGCTCTCAGCTACAGCTCACAAGCGATTCCTGCCCTCATTGGAGCTGGCAAGGAGGAGGGGTGAGGGGTGAGTTTTGCTCATTACTGCCAATCTGTGGTCGTTTGTGGCGGTAGCACGACCTGGTCTTTGCCACCTGGTGGTGGAAAGAATCGCTTTGAAATCTTACATACTCTGCCTTTAATAGGTGAAAAAAAAAAGCTCTCAGCACGAATAACGCTTAAAAATCTCCCTGATGATACTTAAGGAGTTCAGTTGGAAACATTAGTTTGCATCTCTTGGGTTGTTTTTTCAGTTCAGTTTAGCTTTATTTAAATAGCACCTCTTCACAACGACATCATCTCGGGGCACTTTACATACACACCAATTTAAGCAAATTCATATTGAATAGCCTAGCGACTAGAAACCAACTGAATACATCGAATCTTGACTTGGATCCAATCCCCCATCCTGAGCTGCATGAGGCGACAGTGGGAAGGAAGCAACTCCCTTTTAACAGGAAAGAAAACCCTCCAGCAGAACACGGCTCAGGGAGGGCAGCCATCTGCCTCGACTGGTTGGGTGGAGAAAACAGGAAAGAAAGACCAGCATGCACTGCAGCTTTTATCCAGGAAGACTCCCAGAAAAATGAGAATTGTGTTAACACTGCAAGGCCCAAGAATGTCAGGTTTTCCTGCAAGTCCCCCTCCCCTCTACAAGTTTGTGTATTCACTCTCACCTTGTTAACTGTCACTATTGTCATGCTGTATTTAAACAGTATGATAGGATGACAGTATTGTCATCCTGTAGAACAACCAGATGTCAAACTGGATTTAGTTTCTCCCCATAAAAAAGGTCTTTACCATGCTTTTCTTACTAGGGAAGGCAGAGCATTGCCCATTTTTCCAGAGTTGGTAACTTGGTCAGTAAGACTTCAGTGCACAGCACACAATGTGAAAGGACCAACAACTTAGTGGCAAAGTCCACTGCATTTCAGTCATTTCAACTTACAAAATGACAAACAGTATGACTTGAGTAAAGGAATAACATTTATTTCACACTGAAAAAAGCAGAAAATATGAAGCCTGAGATGTTACATAAAATACACATTGTCTGCATTGTGTGTGCTCATACATGTAGGCTACAGTATGAACAGCAAACTATGTTAGCCCACAATTGTCCTGTTTAGCAGTTTCCACAAACCCAAGGTGAGTCCTTCCTACATTTACAATAGGCAAACTTTCTGCAATGCACACAAAGCTTAGTGCTATGGTTTCTGTTATAGAGCTTGCTCACCTGGCACTGCGTTGGCCATCCATCTATCCATTCATCCATATATTCATCTATCCATTCATCCATCCATCTATCTGTGCATCCATATATCCATCTATCCATTCATCCATCTATCTATCTGTCCATCCATATATCCATCTATCCATTCATCCATCCATCTGTCCATCTCTATCCAGTCATCCATCTATCCATTCATCCATATATTCATCTATCCATTCATCCATCCATCTATCTGTGCATCCATATATCCATCTATCTATCTGTCATCCATCTATCTGTCCATCCATATATCCATCTATCCATTCATCCATCTATCCATTCATCTATCCATCTATCTATCCATCCATATATCCATCTATCCATTCATCCATCCATCTGTCCATCTCTCTATCCAGTCATTCATCTATCTATCCATCAATCATCTATTCATTCATCTATCTGTCCATCCATATATCCATCTATCCATTTATTTGTCCATCCATATATCCATCTATCCATTCATCCATCTATCTGTCCATCCATATATCCATCTATCCATTCATCCATTTATCTGTCCATTCATATACCCATCTATCCATCTATTTGTCCATCTACTCATCTGTCCATCTACTCATCTGTCCATCTACTCATCTGTCTATCACTATCCATTCATCCATCTATCCATCTGTCCATCTCTATCATTCATTCATCTATCTATCCATCAATCTATCATGTATTCATTTATCTCTGTCCATCCATCTATCCATCTGTCCATCACTATCCATCCATCCATCTATCTTTCCATCCATCCATCATCTATCCATCACCATGCATTCATCCATCTATCCATCATCTATCTTTCCATCCATCTGTCCATCTATTTATCCATTCATCTATATTTCCATCCATCAATCTATCATCACTCTATCCATCTATCTTTCCATCAATCTATCATCTATCCATCACTATCCATTCATCCATTGATCAATCCAACCATCTATCCATCACTATCCATCAATCCATCCATCTATCATCTATCCATTCATCTATCATCTATCCATCACTATCCATTCATCCATTGATCAATCCAACCATCTATCCATCACTATCCATCAATCCATCCATCTATCCATTCATCTATCCATCATTATCCATTCATCTATCATTTATCCATCACTATCCATTCATCCATTGATCAATCCAACCATCTATCCATCACTATCCATTCATCCATTGATCAATCCAACCATCTATCCATCACTATCCATCAATCCATCCATCTATCCATTCATCTATCATCTATCCATCATTATCCATTCATCCATCCATCAATCCATCCTTCTATAATCATCTATCCATCACTATCCATTCATCCATCCATCAATCCATCCTTCTATCATCCATCTATCCATTCATCCATCTATTCATCATCTATATTTCCATCCATCCATCCATCTATCTAGCTTTCCCTCCATCAATTCATCCTTCTATCCATCTTTCCATCCATCTATTCAGCCATCCATCTATCCATCTATTCAGCCATCCATCTATTCAGCCATCCATCTATCCATCCATTCATCAGTTCAGCGGATGTGTGAATTTGAGGGGCAAGAGGGTTGGTTAGAAAAAAAAGACCCCGACACGTTTCATGTTGGTGACTGACCTTCCTGGTGCTGCAGCGGATCTGATTTTTTCGTTGACGTCATACACCGATGTAGAGATCTGATGACACAGACAGTGTCAACACACATCACACAGCTACACTCAATTCAGAATTTACATTGCTGCTGCGTGCGACTGTTTGGTCCGATGTCACAGTGCTGTGGAGTCTAGACACAAGCATGTAACAACTCCACAAACGTTTCACGCTTTGTCGGGTTTGTTTTTTTTTCCACTATAGCCATGCTGCTGGTGCAGAAGCAACGCTGCGCTTCTAGTTTTAGCCTTTGAAATAGGGAAGCATATATATTAATATGTAGCCTATATAAATAGCTATTTTTTATTTTCTTAGACAGTTCTTGATATGTACAGTTACATCAGCTGATGTGCTCCTCTGCCACGTGAAATCACTCCTATACTGCAGAACTGGCGACACAAATGTTTCGTTATAAATGTTTCCTTCATTATGTTTCATCATGAACATGAGTTTTTTCAGTGCTCTCAGGTAAAACTCTAAATACAGAGGCATGAGCTAAAACTTTGCACTGAAGGGGGTGGAATGGTTCCTCATGAAAGCGCTAAATAGTGCATTTACATGAGAAGAGGGAGTAGTGATTTGTGGGGGGACTGCCGGCTGATGAAAATTCTCGTATCTCTGGGCCTTTTAGTGTTACTGATGCTGATACTGTCATATGTTTACACATGGAGGGAATGAATAAAGGAAGTGTTCAGTGCATCGTGGGACGTTCTCATACCAGCATAACTAATGGACAGCTAGACTACCTCTAACTATAGGATTTATTAAAAAGGAAGGTCTTTAGCTTGACCTTAAAGGTAGAGGTAGTCTGCCTCCCAGAACCAGACTGGGATCTGGGTCCGTAAGAGAGGAGCTGATAGCCAAAGATTCTTCCTCCCATCTTAGAGGAGGAGGAGCCAAGGCAGGGCGCCACAACCTGCTAGCTCCCCATCATTACCTACCCCAGCTTCAACTTATTACAAAGCTTGTAATTAATTAGATAATGAAATCGAGTCCCACCTCTGAAAATAATAAAAAGCTTAAGATAAGTGAGAGAAAGTTTAAAATGATGCAACTGAATTTTTCTGAATGGATTTCTGTTTTTTTCCCCTCACAGATAGACCATCAAAGAAAGACGAACCTTTCAGAGACGATCGCAGGAAAATGGACCAATCTGGTGCTCCTCCCAGAGGAGGTAATTCCATGCCTCGATCAGGACCTGGTAACAGGGGAGGCCATCCAGTACACCCTCCACCTGGCAACATGGGTCCCCCTGGAAGCTATGGAGGCTCGAGTTCTCACAAAGACATCAAACTCACCCTCCTCAACAAGGTTGCTGCAAACGGCTCGTGCAGACTTGAAGTGTCGGCTTGAGGTTTCTGTCTTAACTGAATGTGTTGTTTGTCAGCAGCAGGGTGACAGAGGCAACAGGAAGAGATACCTTCCTTCAGACAAGGACAGGCCCAGTTCCCCCGTCAGCAAAAGGATGGCCATGTCTCCAGACAGAGGTGAGACACATCACCGACACATTTTTACCTGAACGGTCACTGGACAACACAAGCTCAGGCACTGATGATATTCTGAGATTGTAGATTAGTAGACTTATAATGTCATGCAGAAAAATCTGTTGGTTAACCTTTAATTTAATTTATTTCCTAACTTTTAAAGTTTATTACCACTGAAGAAGAACTCAACCTTTTCCAGACTAAATAATTAGTAGACGTAACCTGTGGAAGTGCAAACCTGGTGAAATTTAATGAAACATCAACTCAGCTTCTCAGTGATTGACAAGCTTTTCATTTTTAAAACATAAACCAGCTGTTTTTAAACATTTTTTCTACGTAATGTCAAATAAAGGTCTGATGGAGGGATGGATCCTCACCAGAACCACCAACCTTATTGATGGACTGTAAAATCATCTGAAATAAAAGTTAAAAAAAAAAAAATCTTTGAAGATTGGTTTTGGAAAGTCATTAGAACTATTCCTGGAAATGGAACTGGGTGGCTTCTAGGGTTGGAACTGTTCTGCTTTGTTTACTATGTTTGATGATTTCTCTTCTGTTCCCTGTTTCCTTTCCTGTTTCCTTTTGTCTTACCTGTTTCCTTTTCGTTACCTCTTTCCTTTCTTCGACCTGTTCCCTGAAATAATAAATGGAAAGGAGCAGCTCTGGACTTTTCCATTGAGCCGTAGTTTAAATGGGAAATTCATTAAATTGAGTGTTTTCTTTCCAATGGGAAATATAAAGTTTTTTTCCTCCCAGCAGAAAAGCTTTGTGCTTTTCTTACATCTGTCAGCATCTTAAGCTCCGCCCCCTGCTAATCTAGGTTGTTTGTGTCAAAGACGGATGTTCCGGAAGATGAGCTGTTTGGAAAATGTAAACAAGACGTTGGTAATTCATAGAAACAGGAAGTGATTTTCTGTCAACTAAAAATACAGAAACACTTTTATTGATATTGATTTATTTTCAACATGTTCTCTAATTGATAAGCTGTGGAATTTCTTGCTGGTTGTCCAGTAATGTTTTAGACTGGTGATGATGGGTCACAGGACTTGGACCGGTTTTCTGACTCTGGCTGGTTTTCTGACTGGTTTTCTCACTCAGCTGGTTTTCTGACTGGTTTTTCCATTTTATTCTTTTATTTTATAATTATCTTAATTATTTCCATTCTGACTGGTCTTTCCTTTCTAGATTGCAATGTCTGATGGCAGCAAATTGTAGTACCTCCGACTTGCTATCTTGATTTTTTTAAAGTACAAACTCTTCTCACACAGATATTACCTCAAATTAGGTATTTTTTCTGAGAATTTCATGTCTGTTCAGAAGATGTGCTGCAAGGGAGATTTTTATGTATATTTTTGGCTCTTTAAAGACTTACTGGGCTTTAAAACGGTCCGTGCAGACCGCAGTAGACAACACAGCGGAAAGCTAAAGGATGGTGGAATTGCAGTGCTGGTTAACCAGCGTTGGTGTCATCCTGGACATGTTACTGTCAAGGAGAATATATGCACAAGGGACATGGAACTGTTAGCTGTGAGCTTCCATCCATATTATTTACCCAGAGAGTTTACCTGTGTTATTCTGGTAGCGGTTTATATAATACCTGGTACCGCACCAGACACAGCCTGTGACGTCATCAGCTCCGTCGTTGCTCGGCTACAAACACAGCATCCAAACTCATTCATGGCGATCTCCGGAGACTTCAACAACGTCTCCCTCTCTGCAACTCTACCAACATTCCAGCAGTTTGTCAGCTGCTCCACCAGAGAAAATAAGATGTTGGACTTATTTTATGCAAATATGAATAATGGATCCAGTTGTTCTGCCCTGCCTCCTTTAGGAAGATCTGACCATAATCTGGTTCTTCTCACCTCCACCTACAAGCCCATCGTTCAGCAGCAACCAGTCATCACAAAGACTATCAAAATCTGGTCTGCTGAAGCTGAAGATGCTCTTAGAGGAGGCTTTGAGGCTACAGACTGGAACGTCCTCTGTGAACCTCATGGAGACGACATCAACGCCATGACTGAGTGTGTGACAGATTACATAAACTTCTGTGTGGACAGCATCGTCCCAACAAGAACAGTGAGGTGCTTCCCCAATAACAAACCCTGGATCACCAGTGACCTGAAAAAGCTGCTGAACATCAAAAAGAAAGCCTTCAGGGATGGAGACAGGGAGTTATTGAGGGCAACACAAAAACAACTTAAAACACAAACTAAGAAGTGCAAGGAGGACTACAGGAAGAAGTTAGAAAGTCAGCTCCAGCAGAATAACCTGAGGGATGTGTGGTCTGGAATGAAGAAGATCACCGGCTTCAAGTTAAAGGGGGACCAGCCTGATGGAGGTCTGGACAGAGCTAATGAGCTGAACATATTCTTCAACAGGTTCAGTTCACCCCCTACCTCCAGCCCAACAGACCACACACCCTCCATAAGCCCACTGCTTTCCTGTCACGCCTCCAATCTGTCACCCTGCAGCTCAGTCATGGACCAGAACACAGCTTCATCTCCCTCCACATCAGGACATCCTGAGACCTCCACCTTGTTTGTCTCCTGCAATCAGGTTAAGAAGCAACTTGAGAAACTGAACCAGAACAAGACTGCAGGTCCAGATGGTGTCAGTCCCAGAGTTCTCAAGACCTGCTCAGAACAACTATGTCTGATTCTCCAGCACCTTTTCAACACCAGTCTGAGACAAAATAGAGTCCCAGTGCTGTGGAAAACCTCCTGCCTTGTTCCAGTGCCTAAAAAAACCCAACCAGCTGAACCAAGTGACTACAGACCAGTTGCCCTGACATCTCACATCATGAAAGTCCTGGAGAGACTCTTACTGGCTCACCTCAACAAGCAAGTAAACACCTTTCAGGACCCATTCCAGTTTGCATATCGTAATGGACTTGGGGTTGAAGATGCCATCATATACCTGCTCCAGAGAGCACACTCTCATCTGGACCATTCAGGCAGCACTCTGAGGGTCATGTTCTTTCATTTCTCAGTGCTTTTAATACCATTCAGCCTGCTTTGTTATGTGAGAAGCTCCATAAATTCCAGGTGGATACCTCCACAACCACCTGGATCTATGACTACCTCACAAACAGACCCCAGTTTGTGAGACTGAAAGGTTGTGTGTCTGAGATGGAGGTCAGCAGCACTGGTGCACCACAAGGAACTGTACTCTGGCCATTCCTCTTCACTCTGTACACCTCAGACTTCCAGTACAACTCTGAGTCCTGTCATCTGCAGAAATACTCTGATGACTCTGCAGTTGTGGGGTGTATCAGGGATGGACACGAAGCAGAGTACAGAGAACTGGTCAGTCAGTTTGTTAAATGGTGCGGTGACAATCATCTCATATTAAATAGCAGCAAAACAAAAGAGATGATTGTTGACTTCAGGAGGAAGAAGAATAAACAAAGCACTGTTTCCATCCTGGGAGAGGAGGTGGAGGTGGTGGAGGAATACAAGTATCTTGGAGTTCAGCTGGACAACAAACTGGACTGGAAATGCAACACTGACTACATCTACAAGAAAGGTCAGAGCAGACTGTACTTCTTAAGGAAGCTGAGATGGTTTAACGTCTGCACCAAGATGTTGCATATCTTCTATAAGTCTGTTGTGGAGAGTGCAGTCAGCTTTGCAGCATCTGCTGGGGTAGTAGCATCAGAACCAGAGACTTGAAGAGAATCAACAAACTGATCCAGAAAGCTGCTTCTGTGCTTGGAGGAACTCTGGAGCCGCTGGAGCTGATTGTCCAAAGAAGAATGCTGCACAAGCTGATGAAGATTATGGAGGATTCTTCACATCCTCTCCACAACACAGTGATGAAACAACAAAGTGTGTTCAGTGAGAGGCTTCTTCAGGTCCGATGTAAGACTGAAAGATACAGAAGATCATTCCTGCCAGCAGCCATCAGCCTCCGGAACAACACCTCCTCTAGTTATTTATTATTATATACTATAATATTGAGTATTAAGTATTTTTCATTTCATTTCATTTAATTTTCTGATTCAGGCTGTTTTTTTTGACTGGTCGGACTGTTTTTTAAACTGGTTTTCTGACTTTCTTTGTTTTGACTGATTGCAGCTGAACGATGGGCTTATGGATGTGATAACACAGAGCAAGCCGATGAAATGGCCAGAGACTGGGATGCTGTATTTGTTGCTTAGCAGCGTCTTACTTCCTACTGCAGGAGTTTTTCATGCTAGCTTGATATTCTCTCTCTTTACTTTTTACTATCAACTATGCTACTCTATTTTCATCTATGCCTGTCTAAAACTGGAAATGTTTCATCTAACTTCACTTAATGACATGAAATTCAAATGATGTATTGTTGCAGACGAGAACTGACTGGTTCAAATTTAAATGTCAGCAAGTCTCCACATTTCTACTTCTCTCTTCTTTTCACTTCTACTTCTCTGATCTTAGAAAGACACAACCCAATGTGGAAGTTGGGATATTCATCCAAAGTTTTTAGGGTTCCTGCCTCTTTGTTTCTTCACCAGTGGCCACAGAAGCCTCATTAAGCATTAAACTGGTGTTTTTCAGGCCGTGATAAAAGGATCCTTGGTCGACCACCGCTTTCCCCACGAATGGATCGGCCCAGAGGCCAGGGACCACGACCCATGCCTCCCCAGGGAGACAGGTTGGTGATATGAATCTACTCAATAATCATCAGTAAGCTGGAAGTTTGGAGTGTCATCCTGCCAGGGGAAAGAAGTTAGCTTTACCACAGGAGTTCAACCACAATGAGGAACATTAAGCAAAGAGGAAGCACGCACTAAGTTATTACTAAACATTTCACAATATTCACTGGAAAAGAAACCGGTCCTTCATAACAACACTGAGCCGCAGGGGGTGGGACTGGGAAAGGGTTGAGACACGACTGATACATACAAGTAACGTGTACTTGTCACTCTGACAAGTTCAAGCAGACTACCTATGACCTCTGGTCACCCACCTGTAGCAGCTGCCGTTACGTTCTGTCTGATTGTTGATCCAGTGGTCTTCCAAGACAAACAAACTTATGCAAGATACACAGGCGCACGCTCAGTTTGACGGGTTGGGTGATGGATGTTTATCATCATCATCATCATGAACTTATAGACACCACTGGAAAATTACAGCTGTACCTGGAAAATTACAATATTTCCTACACCCACCACACTGTGGGTGTGGTGGGGGGGTGGTGGATATGATGAAGTGGGATGTGATGGTCAGGGGGTTAGTGGGAGGTGGATGTGATGATGGTGGGGATGGTTGTTAAGGATGGGGAGGGGATGGTGGATGTCATGATGGGCGGGTGGGAGTGTGAATGAATCTGGGTTTTATTGCAACATCAATGGAACAATGGTTGGGGGGGTGGATGATGTGATGGTGGGGGGTGGATGTGATGATGGAGGGTGGATGTGATGGTGGGGGGTGGATGTGATGATGGAGGGTGGATGTGATGGTTGGGGGGTGGATGTGATGGTGGGGGGTGGATGTGATGGTGGGGGGTGGATGTGATGGTGGGGGGTGGATGTGATGATGGAGGGTGGATGTGATGGTGGGGGGTGGATGTGATGATGGAGGGTGGATGTGATGGTGGGGGGTGGATGTGATGATGGGGGGTGGATGTGATGGTGGGGGGTGGATGTGATGGTGGGGGGTGGATGTGATGATGGAGGGTGGATGTGATGGTGGGGGGTGGATGTGATGGTGGAGGGTGGATGTGATGGTGGGGGGTGGATGTGATGATGGAGGGTGGATGTGATGGTGGGGGGTGGATGTGATGATGGGGGGTGGATGTGATGGTGGGGGGTGGATGTGATGATGGAGGGTGGATGTGATGGTGGGGGGTGGATGTGATGGTGGAGGGTGGATGTGATGGTGGGGGGTGGATGTGATGGTGGAGGGTGGATGTGATGGTGGGGGGTGGATGTGATGGTGGAGGGTGGATGTGATGGTGGGGGGTGGATGTGATGATGGAGGGTGGATGTGATGGTGGGGGGTGGATGTGATGGTGGAGGGTGGATGTGATGGTGGGGGGTGGATGTGATGATGGAGGGTGGATGTGATGATGGAGGGTGGATGTGATGGTGGGGGGTGGATGTGATGATGGAGGGTGGATGTGATGGTGGGGGGTGGATGTGATGATGGAGGGTGGATGTGATGATGGAGGGTGGATGTGATGGTGGGGGGTGGATGTGATGATGGAGGGTGGATGTGATGGTGGGGGGTGGATGTGATGGTGGGGGGTGGATGTGATGATGGAGGGTGGATGTGATGGTGGGGGGTGGATGTGATGGTGGAGGGTGGATGTGATGGTGGGGGGTGGATGTGATGATGGAGGGTGGATGTGATGGTGGGGGGTGGATGTGATGGTGGGGGGTGGATGTGATGATGGAGGGTGGATGTGATGATGGAGGGTGGATGTGATGGTGGGGGGTGGATGTGATGATGGAGGGTGGATGTGATGGTGGGGGGTGGATGTGATGATGGAGGGTGGATGTGATGGTGGGGGGTGGATGTGATGATGGAGGGTGGATGTGATGATGGAGGGTGGATGTGATGGTGGGGGGTGGATGTGATGATGGGGGGTGGATGTGATGGTGGGGGGTCGATGTGATGATGGAGGGTGGATGTGATGGTGGAGGGTGGATGTGATGGTGGGGGGTGGATGTGATGATGGAGGGTGGATGTGATGGTGGGGGGTGGATGTGATGATGGAGGGTGGATGTGATGGTGGGGGGTGGATGTGATGATGGGGGGTGGATGTGATGGTGGGGGGTGGATGTGATGGTGGGGGGTGGATGTGATGGTGGGGGGTGGATGTGATGATGGAGGGTGGATGTGATGGTGGGGGGTGGATGTGATGATGGAGGGTGGATGTGATGGTGGGGGGTGGATGTGATGGTGGAGGGTGGATGTGATGGTGGGGGGTGGATGTGATGATGGAGGGTGGATGTGATGGTGGGGGGTGGATGTGATGGTGGGGGGTGGATGTGATGATGGAGGGTGGATGTGATGATGGAGGGTGGATGTGATGGTGGGGGGTGGATGTGATGATGGAGGGTGGATGTGATGGTGGGGGGTGGATGTGATGATGGAGGGTGGATGTGATGGTGGGGGGTGGATGTGATGATGGAGGGTGGATGTGATGATGGAGGGTGGATGTGATGGTGGGGGGTGGATGTGATGATGGGGGGTGGATGTGATGGTGGGGGGTCGATGTGATGATGGAGGGTGGATGTGATGGTGGAGGGTGGATGTGATGGTGGAGGGTGGATGTGATGGTGGGGGGTGGATGTGATGGTGGGGGGTGGATGTGATGGTGGAGGGTGGATGTGATGGTGGGGGGTCGATGTGATGATGGAGGGTGGATGTGATGGTGGAGGGTGGATGTGATGGTGGAGGGTGGATGTGATGGTGGAGGGTGGATGTGATGGTGGGGGGTCGATGTGATGATGGAGGGTGGATGTGATGGTGGGGGGTGGATGTGATGATGGAGGGTGGATGTGATGGTGGGGGGTGGATGTGATGGTGGAGGGTGGATGTGATGGTGGGGGGTGGATGTGATGGTGGGGGGTGGATGTGATGATGGAGGGTGGATGTGATGGTGGGGGGTGGATGTGATGGTGGGGGGTGGATGTGATGGTGGGGGGTCGATGTGATGATGGAGGGTGGATGTGATGGTGGGGGGTCGATGTGATGATGGAGGGTGGATGTGATGGTGGAGGGTGGATGTGATGATGGGGGGTGGATGTGATGGTGGGGGGTGGATGTGATGATGGAGGGTGGATGTGATGGTGGGGGGTGGATGTGATGATGGGGGGTGGATGTGATGATGGAGGGTGGATGTGATGGTGGAGGGTGGATGTGATGATGGAGGGTGGATGTGATGATGGAGGGTGGATGTGATGATGGAGGGTGGATGTGATGGTGGGGGGTGGATGTGATGATGGGGGGTGGATGTGATGGTGGGGGGTCGATGTGATGATGGAGGGTGGATGTGATGGTGGGGGGTGGATGTGATGATGGAGGGTGGATGTGATGATGGAGGGTGGATGTGATGGTGGGGGGTGGATGTGATGGTGGGGGGTGGATGTGATGGTGGGGCTCCAGAAATGGAGCCTGACCCGACATGACCGTTGCCATGGTGATGGACCAGACGTTTGCTGTAGTTCATGTTCAGAAAAAACAGAACTGGATGTAGAAAGTCCTCAGGAAGTGAAGTCGTATGCTCCATCGCCAGCAGAGCGGAAAAAGCTCAACATCACGTGAAAACCATAGTTTTGTCTATGTAAAGGTCACGGCGGCAGCGGAGGAGAGAACAGGAACCTGGTGCAGCTTTGTTAGAGGAAAACAGGAACTGGACCTGAGCTGCTTTATTCTGGGTCCATGATGATGTCTGGACTTTTATATAAATATTTATATCGCTATTCATGGTCTGATTGTACAGGAAACAACAGCTGTTAGCTGTCAGAGCAAAACAACTGGCTGCTTCTTCTGTCAGGAATGTTTCATTCTGTAAATCTGGAGAAGTGTGTGTGTTTGTTTATATGTGTGTTTGTGTGGTGGTGGTGGAGGGTGGGCAGAAAAGAGGGCTCGGAAATACATTTTAGCTTTCTTACCTCAAATATCTAAAATGTTTAGATGATATAAAAAGAGTCTTATTTTAACCAATTTTCACATTCATGTGGAAATCGTTTTCCAAACCCAGTCAACCTTGGACAGCAGACAGAATATCTGATCCAGTGGGTCTCCACAAGGCAAAGTCAGGCCCAGTGGTGACACTTCTAACCTGAACCCAAGAATGAAGGCCCGGCTGGGCCGTATTGATCTTACTTTGCACCATTGTCTATGTTGGCAGGGTGAGCGGTAAGCCTAGAAAGAAAGTTAATTGATGGATTACTCACTAACCCAGAAATGACCAACACAGCCGCTCCGAAACACTGACCAGCTGATCTGGCTCAGAACAATAAGTATATGACAGGAAACAAGGACTAGTTAATGCATGGTTGAACTAGTTAAGGTGGTCAGGGTTGAGCCAGGGTTGTCTCAAACAGTTGACAGGTGAAGTGTAGGTGGTTCCTCTCATCCATTTATGTGTTGTTTGTCTTCCCCAGGAAACGCCCCGCGTCCCCTCCACCCAAGTCGTCTGGAAAAGGCCCGGCCCCCCCATCAAGCAAGCTGCCGCTGCCGGCCTCAGCCCCTGCTGCCGGCTCCAGCTCGGCCAAGCCTAGCAACACGCTGTCGCGTCGCGAGGAGCTGCTGAAGCAGCTGAAGGCCGTGGAGGACGCCATTGCCCGCAAACGGGCCAAGATCCCCGCCAAATAAACTTACCAGATTTAGTGGTTTGTGTTTGGAGGCTGTTTAGCGGACAGGTAATCGTCCTGTACTCGTGCATCGCTCCATCTCCAGACCGTCTTTGCTTCCATGTCTGTCGGACTGCAGCGGGAAGTGGGCGGGGCTTCTGGGCTTGTGGTGAGTAATGGAGCGGGAGGATGGTAAGCTGCATCTGATCACCGGCTGGACCCTGGAACAGATTTTTACACCCCCAATCGACTTATTCTCTTTCTCCGCCCTCTTTTATTGTCGTCTTCTTTCGTGTGCGGAGCAGCGCCACCATTGGCTCCGCCCTCCTCTCCACCTGTGCGTGAGCATGCAGGTGGAGCCACACACACAACCGTTTCCTTCAGGTGTTGGACCCTAGGCAACCGCGATGTGAAATACTTGTTTTTTTAAGCATTTAGTTTTCTTCTTGGCTCTTCAGTGATAAACGTGTTTTTTTGTGTCACACTTTTAGTTGGACGATGAGACGAGGACGGGGACATTTAGAGACGAGTGTGGTCTTGCTTTTGTGACAAAAAGCCTAAATAAACTATTTTGATAAAGAAGCCCTCATTTGTTTGTTTGTCTGCTGAGCAAGCAGGTCATAAAGGTGGTAACACCAGCCTTTCCAACCATGTAGAGTATACGTTCTATGTCCGTAGAACGTACGCAGCACATCGTGTGTCCGTAGAATGTACGCGGCACATCGTGTGTCCGTAGAATGTACGCGGCACATCGTGTGTCCGTAGAATGTACTCGTGTGTCCGTAGAATGTACGCGGCACATCGTGTGTCCGTAGAATGTACGCGGCACATCGTGTGTCCGTAGAATGTACGCGGCACATCGTGTGTCCGTAGAATGTACTCGTGTGTCCGTAGAATGTACGCGGCACATCGTGTGTCCGTAGAATGTACGCGGCACATCGTGTGTCCGTAGAATGTACGCGGCACATCGTGTGTCCGTAGAATGTACGCGGCACATCGTGTGTCCGTAGAATGTACGCGGCACATCGTGTGTCCGTAGAATGTACTCGTGTGTCTGTAGAATGTACGTGGCACATCGTGTGTCCGTAGAATGTACTCGTGTGTCCGTAGAATGTACTCATGTGTCCGTAGAATGTACGCGGCACATCGTGTGTCCGTAGAATGTACGCGGCACATCGCGTGTCCGTAGAATGTACTCGTGTGTCTGTAGAATGTACGTGGCACATCGTGTGTCCGTAGAATGTACTCGTGTGTCCGTAGAATGTACGCGGCACATCGTGTGTCCGTAGAATGTACGCGGCACATCGCGTGTCCGTAGAATGTACTCGTGTGTCTGTAGAATGTACGTGGCACATCGTGTGTCCGTAGAATGTACTCGTGTGTCCGTAGAATGTACGCGGCACATCGCGTGTCCGTAGAATGTACGCGGCACATCGTGTGTCCGTAGAATGTACTCGTGTGTCCGTAGAATGTACGCGGCACATCGTGTGTCCGTAGAATGTACGCGGCACATCGTGTGTCCGTAGAATGTACGCGGCACATCGCGTGTCCGTGGAATGTACGCGGCACATCATGTGTCCATAGAATGTACTCGTGTGTCCGTAGAATGTACGCGGCACATCGCGTGTCCGTAGAATGTACTCGTGTGTCCGTAGAATGTACGCGGCACATCGTGTGTCCATAGAATGTACTCGTGTGTCCGTAGAATGTACGCGGCACATCGTGTGTCCGTAGAATGTACGCGGCACATCGCGTGTCGTTATGTGTGGAAATGAGGTGCTTGGTAGGTCTGCACTCTGTTCAGTCTTCCCATGACTGACCATCCATGTTCTTAACCACTTCGTCCAATTCAACGGAGTCTATCCCAGCAACCACTGGGCGAGAGGCAGGTACACCTGGACACAGAGACAACCAACCACTCACACACACTCCTTGGGACAACGTAACGTAACCAGTTAACACTGACATGCATGTGTTTGAACGGTGGGAGGAAGCCGGAGTCCTCGGTAAGAACCCATGCAGACACAGGGAGAACATGCAAACACCACATGGAAGGACCACCGTTTGAGGCTCAAACAAGCAACCTTTTTGCTATGAGGCCACAGTTCTAACCACTACACCACTGTGCTGCCCGAAACTGACAAACTTCCCAAATTTACCTTTAAATAAAGTAAATAAAAGCACATTGATGCAGTTAATCAGTCCACCTCCAGGCCTTATTCTGGTGTTTTCTGATGGGGCGGGTCTCCAAGACAGCCAGTGAAATCGCAGCCAGCCAAGCAGCGCGCCCATCCAACTCACTGTCCGTGAGTGGGGGAAGGGGCGAGGTCCGGAGAAGACGGTGAAAGATGGGAGAGTGTGTCTGTAACAGTGGGTGTGTGCGTTCAGTGAGTGAGTCTGTGAACTTTCCCCAGTTCATCTGTGCCACCTGATGTAAATGCGGCCTTGAGAGCTGAGTTCAGTTAAATTCCACAGGCCTGAGAAAGGGGGGGGGGACTCAGACAGCATTACATTCAAGGAGACGTGATAACCAGCCTGCCGAAGGCCGGTCAGAGAGCCAGATCCAGATAACAGCTTTGTTTTGGGTCAAGCGAGGCTTCGTTTGGCTCAGCTTTGAGTCCTTAGTGGTCTCTGTCGGACTCCGAAACAGCCGAATCGGGGGTCAGTTTCCACCAAAACCAACCAACCGCTTCTCCAAGATGTTTCCTACTTAGGAATGAGCTCCAGAACCACGATCAGCTCCAGTCGCGGTCCAGTGCTGTCACGCATGAGTTCGAGTGCTAGTTGCTCGGCATTGTCCATCACAGATTTTCCAAAATTTGTGAGACACCAGGAAACCGCACACACCAAACAGCAGAAACCCAGTTATCATAAATCCAATTGTGTAAAAATCCTCCACAGAAAGAAGCAGCAGGCAAATGACCTTCATTACGTATCCAGCAGCATGCATTCTGTCGGGACTAGCAGGCTCCCCTTCGCCTGTTCTTTGGGGAAAAAAGATTTGATAAGTTGCATTGAGAGACCAGCTGACCAGATTCATGATTGAAATTCAGAAGAAAATGGAGCAAGAGGCTCAGATAGATAGATTGACAATACAAAGAAGCAGCAGGTCAGAGTGGGAACGGGAGGGAGAGAAAAAGCGTCCGTCTTCTCCGAGAGCAGGAAGCATAGTTCGCCCAGGGCAAGACATTGAATCCTAAAATGCCCCCCCGATGTGCCTATCAGGGTATATATGCACGTCGCTTTGGATAAAAGCATCTTCTAAATGACTGTAGAAAAGAATAAAATCTAAGATCCATGGGACTGTAGCCAACCTCCCTGGATGTGGCCGCAGGAGGAAAACTGATGACAAATCAAAGACGGATAACACAAATGAAACAAACAAAAGAGCCCAGAAAGACCATTCGTTGTTGTTTGAGCGAAAGTGGACTTAATGGGAGAGAACACCATTGTCGAAAACACATAAAAAAAGCCAGACTGCAATTTGCCAAACGACATGTTGACAAGCCACCAAGCTTCTGGGAGAATGTCTTGTGGACAGATGAGACAGAAATGGAACTTTTTGCCACATCAGCTCCATGTTCAGATGGAAAAATGAAGCATATGGAGGAAAAAAGACGTCCCTGCTGTGAAACATGGAGGATCTGTTATGTTCTGTGGCTGCTTCAGATTCTCTCACATGGTGTCTAGAATCTGTGCAGGTACAATGAAATCCTATCAAGGGATTTTAGGGGGAAATGTGCTGCTGTTGGTCTCATTTGTAGGTTATGGGTCTTAAAGCAGGACAAAGAGCCAAAACACACAGCTAAACACACCAGGACTGGCTCAGAAGAAACACTCCAAAGTGGCCTCTGTGAGTCCTGACCTGAATCCTACCGAGCATCTTTGGAAGGAGCTGAAACATGACGCCTGGAAACCTGAGACAACTGGAGCAGTTTGTCATGAGGAGCCAGAATACCTGCTGATAGGTGCAAAAGTCTCATTGACAGTTCCAGGAAATATTTGATTGCAGTGATGCCTCAAAAGGTTGCACAACAAAATAGTAAGTTAAGGGTACCATAATTTCTGTCCAGGCCTGTTTCAGGAGATTATTTTTTATATAATTCTGTTGAAGGTGGGTTGAAAAGTCTGAATTTTTATTTATTTCTACTTTTGTCAGATTAAAGTTATTTCTGTGACCATTGTGAGTTTTTCTTCCATTGACTGAAGGAACCAACTATTTTTTCCACATCTGTGTTGGATCTGACAGCAACCTGTGATACAGTTGGTCACAGCATTTCATTAACACATCTGCAGCATTGTGTGTACAGCCCTGGAATGGTTCCTAAGAGGACGTTTTCTCTTTGACTGGGCCATTTCCAGTCATCCTCATACGGGGTCCCACAGGGATCCATTCTCAGGCCTTTGCTTTTTCCATTACAGCTCCTTCCTTCCTAATAATGTCAGTCCTTAGGAAGCACGACTGTGTTTTTCGTCTCTACGCTGACAGTCAGGTGTACATCCCCTTAACCACAGGGACTCTTATTCCCCACAGAAGCTTTTAAACTGTCTTCATGAGGTCAAAGCCTTGAATGGCCTTAAATGTTCTTCATTTTAATAAGCAGAAGACAGAAGTTATGTTTTTTAGTCCTGGTTCTGGTGGGTCCTCTCCTGTCCACTCGGGCCTTCTGGCACCACGTTGTAAACCTGCTGCTGGGTGTGAAACTGGACTCATGCTGGCAGCTCCAAACAGCCTGATGGGGAGGGTCAGTTTCCACCGATAAGAGCAGATATCCACTCAACGATGGAATCAGTTCTGCGGACCAGCTCCGGAACCGCCACCAGTTTGCCAGTTTGGGCCAGACTGGCATCCTAGCTATGGTCGAGTTCGGTCAACACATGAGTATGTGCGCTGCTAGCCCGGCACATTCTGCTGCAGAAGTCAGGCAGCCTGCCAGTTGCTGCCAGAATCTCACAGGTCTTCAGGTAAATCAGAACTCCGCCCGCGGCAATCAGCAGAATCCCGATCACCAATAATCCAAGATGTAAAGATCCTCCACGTCTTCAGAGGACAGAACTGCCAGACACATCGGTCTCCACCTGGCCCATGAATCCTGAACGTATCCAGTGGAAAGCGTCCCCTCAGGACATTGCGATGAGAGACCAGCTGATCAAATCCATGATTTATACTTTGGTGTTTCTGGGAAATCTTTGTCCCAAATGCTGCTAAATGCTGCACATCTGTTGGCTGAAGCAGGAAAAGGAGCACGTTTACCCTCTTTTAGCTGCTCTGGCTGCCTGTTCTTTTCAGGATTCATTTTAAAATCCTTTTATTTGTTTTAAAGTGTTTAAATGAGCTTGTCCCGCCCTACCTCTCTGCTACACATGCACTCCCCCCCGGACCCTCCGGTCAGCAGGTCAGCTGCTCCTGGAGGGACTGAGGAAGCTCAGAGGGTCTTTTCTGTGGCGGGACCAGACTCCCTTCATAAAACCCAGCTCTTTTTATTGCTGTTTGCTTTTATTCTATTGTTTTTACTGGTTTTATTGTTTTAATACTTTAATACTTTTATGTTCAGCCTTTGCTCTCGGAAAGTGCTTTTATAAATAAAGTTGACTCGGCTATCAAATGCTTCATTATTGGTCTGAAAGTCCCAACTTCTCTCTGAAAATCCAGCTTGTTTGTTTTGCAGCCAGTAAAGTCTGAGAAACAGGATTTATTCAACGTCAGGCTGGATCATCACGTGCTGCTTCTCGGGTGAGGAAAGTCCGAACATTTCTGCTGCGATCCAGCTGGAAATAAAGCGGCTCATGTTCCTTCTGCTCTGTAAGCCAGACACCACATTCACTTTTATCTGACAGTTCATTTAGAGTTGATTTATTTTATATTCAACATTTTATTTCAGCTTGGAAAAAACAACCTAGTAGCCAGACCATCATTCTGCTGATGTAATGCCCAAGAAGACAAGTAAAAAAATCAATAAAAACAATAAAAATGACAAAAGCAAAAAATCCTGATATTTGATTTTTCGATTCGATTTTCCAGGAAAGTCAGAAATGAATCCACACAGATGTGATTTCAGACCAGTAATGAATGTATAAATAATGAGTTTGGTGGTGAAGCTGCAGGTTTGTAAAATGCCTGCATGAACATTTCAGTAGTTTCTAAAGGGATGTGTTGGAACTCGCAGTGATAAATACCCGCGTATGAGACGGGAACAGCTGGACACGTGTGAACCTGAACCGAGTTCATTCATCAGGTTTCGTCAGAACTTGTGATCCAAACTACAGTTGTGCTCATATGTATTCATCCCCTTACATTAAAGAAAAGCTGAATTTACAACAGTCACTCAAATAACTGGAGACTTAAAAAAGGAACAATAACTAAAAATGTGCAAAAATATAATTTAGTAATATAAGACACTGTTTTTTCATTTAATTGAGTTGAAGAAAGAAAAACAAACAAACAAATGGGTCCTGGACAAATTAGAGACTTTTCTGTTGAACAGTGGGACAAAATACCTGTCAACAGGTGCAGAAGTCTGACTGAGAGGAAACATTAAAGGATTCTTCAACTTAATGTTACTTTATGACTGATGGAATATGTAATAAATTATCTTATTTGTTTGCTTTTTTAAAAAAAAAAAAAATCTATTGAACCAGAATTAGAAAATAATGTAATAATTTTCATAAAATGTTTATTTATTATTAATTTAGTCAGTTTCATTTTACAGGCAGCTGTTTTTTCCTTCTTTAATGAAAGGGTATGAATAAATATGAGCACAACTTGTCTTTTTCTACAGTCATTTAACAGAAGCTTTCCTCGGAAGTGACGTACATATGAGAGCAGACAGGAGGCATCCTGATGAGGTTCGGGTCAGACCATCTCTGTGGCAGCTTATTGTGCCAAAGAAATGGACGAATCCTTCTACCTCTTTCTAACGAGAGGAAGAGCTGAGAGACACTGAAGAGATCTGCTGTACGTTAAGATTAAATTCTTCTCATAATTTCATTGTTTTTTTCCATGTTGTTCTAAAAACACGTGAAGGTCTGTTATTTTAAAGTTGTGAAATGAGGGTCAATTTTGATGCCAATCATTTTGTTCAAGGAGTATTTTGCCAAAATGATTGTTAAATTAATTGTATATTTTTCGTTGGCTGATAGATTTGAGTGACTATAAGAAGTATTTCCAGTTTACTCAGATTAATATCTTTTGTTATATTTTTACAGATGTATCTTTGTAGCTGGAACCAAAAGGAAATTACATGGAAACGGTCAGCAGCAACATGCTACGCGCAGGTGTTACATACCGTAGGAAAGAACGTGGACTTATTTGCCTATGAAGGGTTGCACCTGTGCACAAGTTTTCTGATTAGGCAGCAGGAAGATCAGGTTCCAGAGTTTTTGTCCAGGAGAATCCATCTGTGTTTATAGGAGTTGTGACAGGATCCAGTAAGTTTCTAATAAAAGCATTGTTCCATCTATTATCTGTAACTGAGAAAAGAGTTACTGTTGCAGACAGAGAAGCACCTACCTGGATGCTCTGCGCCAGAGAAACAATAATAGCAGGAATACACTCAGTTCCATGTAAAACTCTTTCTGAAGCATCAATATCATATTTTTCTATAAACACCTCATAGGAGTAAAATTTATCATTAGAATTTAGTAGATTATTCACTGTGTTAAATAAGTTTCCTCCGCAGGGTGGCCGGGCTCTCCCTTAGAGATAGGGTGAGGAGCTCGGTCATCCGGGAGGAGAACAGAGTAGAGCCGCTGCTCCTCCGCATCGAGAGGAACCAGTTGAGGTGGCTCGGGCATCTGGTCAGGATGCCTCCTGGACCTCCCTGGTGAGGTGTTCCAGACATGTCCCTCTGGGAGGAGACCCCGGGGAAGACCCAGGACACGCTGGAGGGATTATATCTCTCGGCTGGCCTGGGAACGCCTCGGGATCCCCCCCGCAGAGTTGGCAAATGTGGCTGGGGAGAGGGAAGTCTGGGCTTCCCTGCTTAGGCTGCTGCCCCCGCGACCCGACCCCGGATAAGCGGCAGAAGATGGATGGATTCACTATTAATATCATTTATAAACTAGTTATGTAAAAAAGTATTTTGTTTGTGTGTAATATATACGCGTTGTTCCACAGAAAACAGTTATGTGGGGAAACTACAGTGACCCATCCAATATGGCGGCGACCCATCAAATATGGCGGTGATCCATCCAATATGGCGACGCCTGCATTACGCTCCAGTGTATAATGAGGCATCTGCGTATGTCTGTGGTGCCAACGCCAGGGAAGAACTGAGGAAAAGAGTCTGGCTGGTGATTTATCTCCACGTGGTGGTGGTAACACGGTTCGCTGTCAGAGCGTAACTGCAGAGGGAGTGATGAGAGACAGCAGCTGTTTGAGTAGTTCTGTAAGCAGTGGTAGGAGAAGCTGGGGGGGGGGCTTCTAACGGCGCAGAGTCAGGAGCCTCAGGGATTGGGGCTCGGCCCTCTTCTCTTTTCACTGCACACCTCCTCTGAAGGTCTTCCTGGGAGGTGGGACGAGAACCAGGAGAGGACCAGAGATGCTGAGCTCAGAGTAAGCAGAGGAGAATCTGATGGTTGGTTGTGTCAGAGGCTGCAGACAGATCCAGCAGGATCAGGACTGACCAGTGGATCTGGTCCATCAAGATCCAGACGAGGACTGACCAGTGGATCTGGTCCATCAAGATCCAGACGAGGACTGACCAGTGGATCTGGTCCATCAAGATCCAGACGAGGACTGACCAGTGGATCTGGTCCATCAAGATCCAGACGAGGACTGACCAGTGGATCTGGTCCATCAAGATCCAGACGAGGACTGACCAGTGGATCTGGTCCAGCAGGATCCAGACTGACCAGTGGATCTGGTCCAGCAAGATCCAGACTGACCAGTGGATCTGGTCCAGCAAGATCCAGACTGACCAGTGGATCTGGTCCAGCAGGATCCAGACAGACCAGTGGATCTGGTCCAGCAAGATCCAGACTGACCAGTGGATCTGGTCCAGCAGGATCCAGACAGACCAGTGGATCTGGCAAGTCGTAGGGAACCAGTACCAGACAGGAGACCAGTTCCAGTAGAGTGGTTCTGCCTGAAACCAGACTGATGTGGATCAAACTGGTTTTTATGGCGGAGGAACTGGGAGACCAGACTGCAGGATGTCGGTATCTGGATCTGGAGGACAGGTAGTGGATCTAGAGTTGACTAGAAGTTTAGAGACTTGGTCCTCATTCAGAGGGTGGAAAGACCAAAGTGAGGCACCACTAGTTGGATGTGATGGACTGAGTTGATCAGGCTCAGAGAACTGATGGTAGCAACCTTTTCAGTAAAACAGGAAGTAAACATGTCTGCAGTCACCATGACGAGAAGCTGAGCAGGTGCTGGAGAAAGAAGACAGTTAAAGGCCATGAACAGCTAGTGTGTGTTGGGACCATTGTGGATCTGGTTCTGATAAATATGTACCTTGGCAGCCCTCTGGCTGGATGTGAAGACTGAGAGGTTCTGCTGGTACTCGGACAAGTCAGGGAGTTCTTTTCTTTCTGCTGGCCTGAGACCTGCTCTGTGACGTGGTAGAACCTCAGTGAGCCAAACTGGGAGGAGACTGGTCTGTCTGGTTTAGACGGCATAGGACAGAGTTGGTCCAGAGAGAAAGCAAGAGAGGAGCAGAGTGTTTCTGTAGCCATTACTTACAGATAGTACAGCAAACTCTGAGTGGGAAGGGAGGGTAGAGTAAACCTGGTCAGACCGCTGTGTAGGGACCAGGGCTGGGAAACACGTCCGCAGACCTAAAATGAGACCTGGACAGCTGGAGCTGGATCCAGAAGGTCCAGAGAGACGTGTCTTCATGTCTGCAGACGTCTCACTGCTGGAAAGTCCCTGGAAAAGTCCTGCTGATAAGAGGACAGTCCCGTCTCTGTGGACTGACCATGGTGTGTCACGCTGCAGGCGTATGAGCGCCAGCCAGCAGCACACAGGTCGGTACTTTTACTCATGAGGATCAGTGTGTCAGCTGTCCCGGTCCTCCGGTGTTTGGACAGATCGCTGCTGCAGGACAAAACCAAACTACCATTTATTTATGAAGCAATTTTCATCCAAAAAGTAGCAGAAAGTTCTTCACATGAAACCCAGCTGATCGTTCCTTCATCATCCGAACCGCTGAGTCCAATGAAGACCCCCCCTAAACAGTCAGCCGGGTCAGAGATCTGTTCTGGACGGGATGTGGAGACGTCTGACAAGCTGAAATCCTGTTTCTGAGACTTTTCCGGCTCTGAGTTAAGAGGAAAGTTCTGTGTGGAGGTTTAGTCTGAAACACGAGCTCTCCGTCTGCAGATAAACCTCCACACGTGTCGGGCTGCAGGAAGCTCATGTTGGACTCCTGGACGTCTCCGTATCTTTAACACGTCTCACCTCCTCCAGCAGCTGCTCCCTAAAACCATCTATAAAAACCCGAAACGTTTCTGCTTCATGCGTTTCCACGTTAACCACGCCCACCTCCGATGCCGGGCCAATCGCATCGTTCTCCTCGGCTGATGCCCCCGACCCGTCCACAAGGACAAGATGGTGCTTTTGTCCTGATGACGTCAGAGCAGCAGGAAAGCCGTGGCTTCTCAGGGAGGATAGACTTCCTCTTCCTCGGACAGATCCGGATCGCCGCCGCCACTCTCTGATGATGAAAGCCGCTCTGATGGAAATTCTGCTGCAGCTAAAAATAACACCAGATCTTTTTTCAGGGCATCGGCCTCGTTTCACACAATGAAACCGGTTTTACGGCTTCGTCACGCAGCACTTCGTGTTCGCAGGGCGGAACTACATGTTTACCTGCTGGAAACTCTCACCTGCATCGTCACACGTCTGTCTCCATCAGAGTAAAGTCCTGACTGAAGGCTGATGGAGCAGGGAAACTGTGAAAACCTGCAGGTTGGAGCAGTGTCGGAGGTCTTCCTGAGCCCGGCTGAGAGGCAGGCGGCGCCGTTCGGTGCGGAACCAGATTTTAGCCCAGAAATAAAAAGCTGCGTCAGCGATGCAGGCTGCAAACAGATGATGTCACCAAAGCAAACCAGGCGGCGCCGCGTGATGTCATAACCTCTGGAGACACGCCGAGCTCAGGCTGATGAATCGGCTGTCCGAGCACAACAGCAACCAGAAGCACCTCGCCGGTTCCTGCAAGGTGGTGCCGGCCCGCCACGTCAGCTCACACCTGCAGGCTGTGAAAGCATCATGACAGATGATGTCACTGTGACATCACTGTGACATCACTGAGCTCGGGCCCCACTCCCCATCGGAACATGGTGAAAATTGTGAATGAACCAGTGTGAAACGACAAATCATCTCTCAGCCAGTGGAACCAGTAGCAACACTGGAGACTCTGGTGGAACTTTCTGGCTTTTATGTACATTTAGTTTCATGTCCAAACTGCAAGATGTGGGCCCCACGTTGGTGTGGCCCCTGGGCTTGTGCCCATAATGCCCATTGGATAATCCGGCCTTGCCTGAGCTTCATCATCATCATCATCATCCAGCGTTTCTGCTGCTTCATGTCAGACCCAACATTTCTGTTCATCCAGATGTTCTAATGCTCCGTCACATTTCCAGGCCTTTGTGTCTCCATCTGTTTCCAGGGTAACAGTGTCTCTGTTTCCATGACAACGTCTCCATCTCGGTTCGTCCTCCATCAGACTGTCTGTCTGCATGTTTTAGTTTCATCGACATGGAAACCAGCTCAGAGAATACTGATGGACTGAACGCACCAGTCTGGACGGGTCTGGACCGGTCTGGACCAGGCTGGACCGGTCTGGACCAGGTTGGACTGGTCTGGGCCGGGCAGGACCATTCTGGACTGGTCTGGACCGGGGCCAGGACGTCTCTTAGTCCCAGTCCACATGAGACAGGAACCAGTAGAGTCGCCCCGATTTAAGTCTTTTCAACGTCCCTGGAAAATGCACCACGAACCATCATCTGGAGGGTGTGTGTGTGTGTGTGTGTGTGTGTGTGTGTGTGTGTGTGTGTGTGTGTAATTATAACCACATACAGAAAAACAAACATTTCTGTCCACCTAACCAAACTTAACGCATCAGCTGTCACAAACACGCGCGTCTGAATGTCACGTGACAGTTCAGGTGAAAGTTCGTTGGAGGTGAAAACCAGATAAAATTCCTCCTTGTTTTGTTACCTGTTGCCTCCCACCCTCGCGCTGGAAAGAGGAAGTCCTCTTCCTCACGCCGGTATTTCCCCGCGACAGACATAAAAAAGGATGCTCGCGCGCCGCCGGAGCCAGTCAAGAAGGAGAGCACGAGACCCGCGGACATGGACCTGAAACAGGTGAGTTGTCCGGAGAGTCGCATCCAGCTGGACCTGCTCCTCTTCCTCCTCCTCATCCTCTGTTTGACCCCCCCCGCAGATTCTCATCCTGGCGCTGTGTCTCGCGCCTCTGTGGACGTGCGAGAGCCACGGGGAACGGTGCTACGATGAGGACCGGCTGGTCCGGGTGGCCCACAGGAAGCTGAAGAACCGGTACCCGCTTCCGCAGGAGGTCTCGGTCCCGGAGGCATCCGGAGGACCGGTCACGTGTCCGCTCGAGCTCTACCGGACGCTTCCGGCGCCCGCGGACCAACACGCACGCTCCCTGTCCCCGTGGAGATACGTGTAAGTATTATCTGACGTGCACGTGAGCTCTGAGGTTAAACTCTCCTGTCAGCTGTCTTCTGGTTTACGTTCTTTAGAAAAAACAAACAAACATGAGTAAAAGTAAACAATCTGAAAGCAGCCTAAAGGAGGGGCGACGTGACGTTCAGAAAACCTGCCATGTTTGTCCTGAAAAGGTTCCACAATCCCAAGAACTGCTCAGAACCTTTCTGGTGTTTAAATGCTGCTCCATCCTCCATCCTGGTGGTGGGTGGAGGAGCATCACCATGGAGGACATGATCCAGTTTGTGGTGGAAATCTTTGGGTCTTTACCTCCACAAACTGGAGGTAAAGACGGACGTTTAGCTTCTGATGGTCTTCACAAGTTTCAGGACATCTCTGATCGTCTCCAGTCGTCTGTCAGCTTTTAGTCCAGTTTGGTGATTTTATTGGTCAAACTGGAATCACAGTCCTGATGAAGTTCTGACGTGGAAACAGTTTTGGAAGGTGATGCAGGTGATGGAGTTGATGCAGGTGATGGAGGTGATGCAGGTGATGGAGGTGATGCAGGTGATGGAGTTGATTCAGGTGATGGAGGTGATGCAGGTGATGCAGGTGATGGAGGTGATGCAGGTGATGGAGGTGATGCAGGTGATGCAGGTGATGGAGGTGATGCAGGTGATGGAGTTGATGCAGGTGATGGAGGTGATGCAGGTGATGGAGTTGATTCAGGTGATGGAGGTGATGCAGGTGATGGAGGTGATGCAGGTGATGGAGGTGATGCAGGTGATGGAGTTGATTCAGGTGATGGAGGTGATGCAGGTGATGGAGTTGATTCAGGTGATGGAGGTGATGCAGGTGATGGAGGTGATGCAGGTGATGGAGGTGATGCAGGTGATGGAGGTGATGCAGGTGATGCAGGTGATGCAGGTGATGGAGGTGATGCAGGTGATGCAGGTGATGCAGGTGATGGAGGTGATTCAGGTGATGGAGTTGATGCAGGTAATGGAGGTGATGCAGGTGATGGAGGTGATGCAGGTGATGGAGTTGATTCAGGTGATGCAGTTGATGCAGGTGATGGAGTTGATGCAGGTGATGCAGGTGATGCAGGTGATGCAGGTGATGGAGTTGATGCAGGTGATGCAGGTGATGGAGGTGATGCAGGTGATGCAGGTGATGGAGGTGATGCAGGTGATGGAGTTGATTCAGGTGATGGAGGTGATGCAGGTGATGGAGGTGATGCAGGTGATGGAGTTGATTCAGGTGATGGAGGTGATGCAGGTGATGGAGTTGATGCAGGTGATGCAGGTGATGGAGTTGATGCAGGTGATGCAGGTGATGGAGGTGATGCAGGTGATGGAGTTGATTCAGGTGATGGAGGTGATGCAGGTGATGGAGGTGATGCAGGTGATGGAGGTGATGCAGGTGATGGAGGTGATGCAGGTGATGCAGGTGATGCAGGTGATGGAGGTGATGCAGGTGATGCAGGTGATGCAGGTGATGGAGGTGATTCAGGTGATGGAGTTGATGCAGGTAATGGAGGTGATGCAGGTGATGGAGGTGATGCAGGTGATGGAGTTGATTCAGGTGATGCAGTTGATGCAGGTGATGGAGTTGATGCAGGTGATGCAGGTGATGCAGGTGATGCAGGTGATGGAGTTGATGCAGGTGATGCAGGTGATGGAGGTGATGCAGGTGATGCAGGTGATGGAGTTGATGCAGGTGATGCAGGTGATGCAGGTGATGGAGGTGATGGAGTTGATGCAGGTGATGCAGGTGATGCAGGTGATGGAGGTGATGCAGGTGATGGAGGTGATGGAGGTGATGCAGGTGATGGAGGTGATGCAGGTGATGGAGGTGATGGAGGTGATGCAGGTGATGCAGGTGATGGAGGTGATGGAGGTGATGCAGGTGATGGAGGTGATGGAGGTGATGCAGGTGATGCAGGTGATGGAGGTGATGGAGTTGATGCAGGTGATGCAGGTGATGGAGGTGATGCAGGTGATGGAGGTGATGCAGGCGGTTGAAGTGATGCAGGTGATGGAGGTGATGCAGGTGATGCAGGTGATGGAGGTGATGGAGTTGATGCAGGTGATGCAGGTGATGGAGGTGATGCAGGTGATGGAGGTGATGGAGTTGATGCAGGTGATGCAGGTGATGGAGGTGATGCAGGTGATGGAGGTGATGCAGGCGGTTGAAGTGATGCAGGTGATGGAGGTGATGCAGGTGATGGAGGTGATGCAGGCGGTTGAAGTGATGCAGGTGATGGAGGTGATGCAGGTGATGCAGGTGATGGAGGTGATGGAGGTGATGCAGGTGATGCAGGTGATGGAGGTGATGCAGGTGATGCAGGTGATGGAGGTGATGGAGTTGATGCAGGTGATGCAGGTGATGGAGGTGATGCAGGCGGTTGAAGTGATGCAGGTGATGGAGGTGATGCAGGTGATGGAGGTGATGCAGGTGATGCAGGGGATGCAGGTGATGGAGGTGATGCAGGTGGAGAAGATGATGCAGGTGGAGCGGGTGGTCAAGGTGATGGAGGTGATGCAGGCGGTTGAAGTGATGCAGGTGATGGAGGTGATGCAGGTGATGGAGGTGATGCAGGGGATGCAGGTGATGGAGGTGATGCAGGTGGAGAAGATGATGCAGGTGGAGCGGGTGGTCAAGGTGATGGAGGTGATGCAGGCGGTTGAAGTGATGGAGGTGATGTTGGTGATGGATGTGATGGAGGTGATGCAGGTGGAGAAGATGATGCAGGTGGAGCGGGTGGTCAAGGTGATGGAGGTGGAGCAGGTGATGCAGGTGGAGCAGAAGGAGAGGGTCCCAGTCGACTGAATGCTGTTCTTACAGTTAAAGTTAAAACCATCTGAAGAACATTGTGAAGCAAACAGCTTATACCCCCCCCCCCCCCCCCCCCTGTCCCTCCAGGACCGTAAACATGGAGCACCACTTCCCCTCCACCTTCATCATGGCGCAGTGCCTCTGCAGCGGCTGCATCTTGTTCCAGGACAATGGGGTGGTCGAAAGCCACGACTACAACTCAGTGACCGTGAACCAGACGCGCACCTTCCTGAAGCGGGTTCCATGCGACAGTGGGAGGGGCTACAAGCTGAAACCGGTTCCTGTAAGTGTTCCAGTCGGATGCACGTGTGTCAGACCTCGCACCTAGCAGGGAGGGGGCTGTCGTCGTGGTGACATCATTACAGCAGCCGTTACCTGTCACAGGTGTGTTCATGACATCACCGTGCTGTGGGACTCGTTGCAGCTCCTGGAAAACATTTATAATATTTATTGTTTATTTATTTATCTAAAACAATGTTTGTTTACTGAACCTGTTAGATCTTTACGACCTGTTTACATCGTAAACTGAAGAAACACGGCTATTGTATAGTTTTCTTGTAGAACAGTCCAACTGATCAGACTTACGTATTTATTTGCTTCTTCACATGTGAAATGTCCGACTCGCAGGACAAAGACCGTGTCCTTTGTGTTCCTGCGTGTTTTTGTCCCAGTGGGACTTCAAGAGTTCAGCTTTTTTTTAAGCTAAATGTAAACGACATGTTTCACCTTTTACTGAGTAAATCTTCTGAATGAAACAATGAAAATGTTCTGACGCGGAATCCGCCCGCAGTTCTGCGTCTTCTCAGTCATGTTTGTTAGAAAACAACCTGAAATAAAATCGTTTATAGAAACACGTCTGTTTGGGTCCCGTCATTATAAACCATGTCCTCAGAGGGACGTCCAGCCAGGTTGGTGTCCTCGGAGGGACGTCCAGCCAGGTTGGTGTCCTCGGAGGGACGTCCAGGAAGGAGACGAAACATCTCAGGATCGACATGAAGACTAATATTAATATTAAAGCTTCTAAATATTTATTTGTATCATTAATAATCAATAATACATTTTGTTGTAAACAGAATAAAATTGAGAAGAAAAACTCAGATATGAAATCAAAGCTGAAGGTGGAAGTTCTCAGAACACCTGAGAAGGTAAGTTTGAATCTGGACCATGTTGTGTGATAAAGCGTTCCCCAGCTGGGGAGCTCCCCCTGGTGGTGGGGTGGGGAAGCACAGAAAGATGAAGCCAAAAGGAGGATTGATTGATGATCAGCTGCTGAGAAGAACTGAGAGAAGTCTTCGGAACAAAACCAAATCTGATTTGTCATTATGAAATGTGACGCGCTCGTGCTGAATGCTTCAATGTCCGGCTTGCACTGTGGACATCACATCCGGACAGTTTGCTTCCTGCTGCCTCTGAAAGGAGTCTTTGCAAGCGCCGCACACTGCGGGATGCTGCGTGAGGCGCGTAGAAAGACTGTCATGTGAAGACATGATAGCACGTGAACACACTTCCTCGTGCTTTCCTGCAGATTTCATGCACCTCAGAGCAGAACTGTGAGGTGAGGTGTCTCTTCCAGATCTGCAACAGTTCTGTTGTGGCTGCTGGGAGAACTCCTTGATGGTAGACCTCTCAGTAGAGCAGAGAAGAGTCCACCATCCTTTGCAGAACAGGAGGCAAACGGAGCTACATTTGTCAGCACTTCGGTAAACTTGCTTGTTACATTTGCAGACAGTATGACTCAGCGGTTTAAGTTCAAACCGCAGAAACTGGGAAGTTAAAAGAACAAGTTGCTGATGCCCAGTTCAGCAGCATGGTATCTGAGAGTCAAAGCCAGTAAGACAACTGGAGACAAAGGCTCGGCTTGTAAGAACTGAGACTGAGGTCAACATCTTGTCTGCAGTTATTCTACTGAAGGTTGGCATCAACTCAAACATGCGCAAACTCACTGCACTTGGAAAAGAAGTGCAAACTGGTTCACCAACAGCGAGGATTGCATCTTTCAGCAGCTGCATTAGAATAAATATTTAAGATGGGAGTCCACCTCCCGTGGACTCACCATCTGCGGGAGGAGTCGTAGGGGTCGGGTGCAGTGTGAGCTGGGCGGCAGCAAGGGGCGGGGACCCTGGCGGTCCGATCCCCGGCTGCAGAAGCTGGTTCTAGGGACGTGGAACGTCACCTCTCTGGTGGGGAAGGAGCCTGAACTTGTGCGCAAGGTTGAGCGGTTCCGGCTAGATATAATTGGACTTACCTCAATGCATGAGGAGTAGGCATTCTCATCAGCCCCCAGCTTGGTGCCTGCACGTTGGGGTTTACCCCGGTGGATGAAAGGGTAGTTTCCCTCCGCCTCCGAGTGGGGGGACGGGTTCTGACTGTTGTCTGTGCTTATGCGCCGAACAGCAGTTCAGAGTACCCACCCTTTCTGGAGTCCTTGGAGGGAGTGCTGGAGGGTGCTCCTTCTGGGGACTCCATTGTTCTGCTGGGGGACTTCAATGCTCAGACCTGGAGGGGAGTGATTGGGAGGCATGGTCCCCCCCCTCTGAACTCAAATGGTGTTTTGTTATTGGATTTCTTTGCTTGTCATAGATTGTCCATAACGAACACCATGTTCCAATATAAGAGTGTCCATATGTACACCTGGCATCAGGATTTTCTGGGCTGCAGTTTGATGATCGATTTTGTCGTCGTATCGTCGGACCTGTGGCCACATGCCTTGGACACTCGGGTGAAGAGGGGGGCGGAGCTTCAACTGATCACCACCTGGTGGTGAGTTGGGTCAGATGGTGGGGGAGGAAGCCAATCAGATCTGGCAGGCCCAGACGTGTTGTGAGGGTCTGCTGGGAACGTCTGGCTGAGTCCCCCGTCAGAGCGAGCTTCAACTCCCACCTTCAGCAGAGCTTCAACCATGTCCCGAGTGAGGCGGGGGACATTGAGTCCGAATGGGCTGTGTTCCGTGCCTCTATTGCTGAGGTGGCCAGCCGGAGCTGTGGCCGTAAGGTCGTTGGTGCCTGTCGTGGCGGTAATCCCAGGACTCGTTGGTGGACACCAGCAGTGAGGGATGCCGCCAAGCTGAAGAAGGAGCCCTATCGGGCCTTCTTGGCCTGTGGGTCTCCGGAGGCAGCTGATGGGTACCGACAGGCTAAGCGGCATGCGGCTTCGGCTGTCGCCAAGGCAAAAACTTGGGGGTGGGATGAGTTCAGCGAGGCCATGAGGAAAGAGTTCCGGGCAGCTTCAAGACAATTCTGGTCCACCATCCGGCGGCTCAGGAGGGGGAAGCAGTGCTCCATCAACACTGTGTACAGTGGAGATGGGGAGCTGCTGACCTCGACCTGGGACGTTGTAGGTCGGTGGAGGGAATACTTCGAAGACCTCCTCAATCCTACCAACACGTCTTCCGATGAGGAAGCAGAGCTGGGGGACTCAGGGATGGACCCTCCTATCTCTGGGGCTGAAGTCGCTGAAGTGGTTAAAAAGCTCCTTGGCGGCAAGGCGCCAAGGATGCGCAGGGGTGGTTGAGATCCGCCTGGAGTTCCTTGAGGCTCTGGATGCTGTGGGTCCGCCGGATAGTCGAATCTCGGATTGAGGAGGAGCATTGTGGTTTTTGTCCTGGTCACGGAACAGTGGACCAGCTCTATACCCTCTTTGGGGTCCTGGAGGGTCATGGGAGTTTGCCCAACCAGTCTACATGTGTCCCTCGGGGGCTCCTGTGGGGGGTACTCCGGGAGTATGGGGTACCGGACCCCCTTGTACGAGCTGTCCAGTCCCTGGAGCGTGAGATGGACAGACGGATCGGTGCGGCGTCTGCAGTAATGCGGACTCTGCGCCGGTCTGTCGTGGTGAAGAAGGAGCTGAGCCAGAAGGCGAAGCTCTCGATTTACCAGTCGATCTACGTTCCTACCCTCACCTATGGTCATGAGCTGTGGGTCGTGACCGAAAGAACGAGATCTCGTATACAGGCGGCAATGAGTTTCCTCCGCAGGGTGGCCGGGCTCTCTCTAAAGCCTGTTCCATCCTCCACAAGAAGCGAGAACTTTTTTCTTGTTCTCGAGGCTCCGAGAAGAAAATGACGTCATTTTGTTCTCGCGGACGTGTTTGAGGACAGTTCTTGACACACCGGGCTGGCAGAACTTTTTTCTTGCGGGGCTGCGAGAAGTATCGTGTGATTGGTCGGACATGTGAGGTGGGCGTGGTTAACACAGAGAAAGCAGGAAGCGGAGTTGCTGCTTCTGTGTGTTTGTTGTTGCCGGCAAAACGGATTGTTTTGATATAACAGCTGATCGAGGTGGTGAGAAAGTACCAACATTTTTACATGTGACAATAAAACACCCGGACCCTGCAGCGTGCACGACCCGCCCCGCCGAAGCTGCTCGTTAAATATGAAACTAGAAACTCGCAGAGCGGAAACCTCCACCAAGCACAACGTTTAAGAATCCTTTTAAAACATTCCTGGATCCAAACGGTGATCCGGATCACCACCAGAATTTAATCACTTCTTCATTTTTACATTTGCAACAACTCTTGAAATATTTATAAAATCCCTCCGTAACCTTTTAAGTTATCTTGAGCAAAAAGACGCCGGGGAAACAACCTCCTCGGCGGAGGTAACAACCGGGTTCATTGCACATAAAGCAGACATCGCCCCCCCGCAGTGACCCCTCCCCGCTGCAGACCTGCTTCTCGTGGAGGATGGATGGACCTGCCGAACAAGACGTTTTTCCTTGTTCTTGCAGCCTCGAGAACAAGAACTCAGTTCTTGCTTCTCGTGGAGGATGGAACAGGCTTTAGAGATAGGGTGAGGAGCTCGGTCATCCGGGAGGAGATCAGAGTAGAGCCGCTGCTCCTCCGCATCGAAAGGAACCAGTTGAGGTGGCTCGGGGATCTGGTCAGGATGCCTCCTGGACGCCTCCCTGGTGAGGTGTTCCAGGCACGTCCCTCTGGGAGGAGACCCCGGGGAAGACCCAGGACACGTTGGAGGGATTATATCTCTCGGCTGGCCTGGGAACGCCTCGGGATCCCCCCCGCAGAGCTGGCAAATATGGCTGGGGAGAGGGAAGTCTGGGCTTCCCTACTTAGGCTGCTGCCCCCGCGACCCGACCCCAGATAAGCGGCAGAAGATGGATGGATGGGAGTTCACGCGCTATGTGGATGTGGAGGAGGGTCACACACACTTAGAGGTGACAGATGTCACAGCTGGGATCCAGGTGTGCTGTATGGTCTGTTATTTCCACTCTGCAGTCACTAATTGGGATTTTTTTATTAACTTTTTATAAAATGCTCCCATGCAGCGTTTACGTCAGAAATCTGTGCTGTAGGTCATGTTTTCTCTCCAAACTCGCCATGCTGCAAAACACGCCATGTGGTTCAGCCCCACCCACAAACAGATTACTCCTCCCACTGGGATCTCACTGGATCTGGTTCTTTCCGTCTTGTATGCGGACTGGAAGCTCCATCCCAGTCCACGCTGCAGGGTCATCGGGGTCAATAGCAGCTGGTTCGGTCAGGATGCTGAAAGATTCCACCACTAACATCCTTATGGTGGCTGACAGGTGCAAACGCCTTTCTTATATAAAAACACGCTTCTTTCATGAAAACACTTCAAGACACGTAAAGATCTCATGAAAGCGAGAACATCCCTCACATTTCTGCAGATGTGTGTGTTCATGGGATGACAGCACAGAAATGACACTAATACAACATGCAGTCGTCAGTGTACCGCTTGTACAACAGGCTAAATTCACTGTAACACACACACACACGTACAGATGTATAGATACACACACAGGTGTGTATCTATATGCATATAATATACCTATATGTCTTTCTACACATGTATGACATTTGTCTGTTTTTAAGGTGTGTGTGTATGGTTGTGTGTGTGTTTGGACAGACGAACAGCGATCACCTGTTCAGGCTTCATGAAAACAAGTGTGTTTTCCTAAATGACCTCTGAGTTTATGAAGAATTGACGTGTCAGCAGCTTGTTTGGAGCTCCAGATGAAAAACATCCATTTTTCAGAGGAAGTCTCCCGCTGGTCTCGTTCAACCACTCAGATGACGGCGAGAAGCTCACTTTATTATTTATCAAAACATCTGCAAACACACAATCAGCATCTACGTGGCAAACTTCTTCTGTCGGACGGGAGGAGGCAGCCGAGACACGATGTCCAGCAGAGGGCGCTCCACCACAACCAGGGAGTGGTCCTCCATCAGATCCAGGAACATGATGTGCTGCAGGACAAGAACAGAAACGTCAGGAAGATCCTCATCTTAATCAGATCTGGCTACCGAGTGGGAACACTCTGACACCCCGGCCGTTGGAAGGCTTCACAACCTCATCGCTGTGATGGAACGTAGCAGGTGGTGAAGAAACGTCCTACCTGGAAGAACTTGCAGATCTTGAAGGCGTGGCTTTCCCTGCTCCTCTCTGGAGGAGGAAGACTCCGCAGCGTCATCTGGTTGAGGAGCCTCGTCTCTGCGGCAGGCAGCGGCTGCAGGAGGAATCAGCGGTTACAATCTGCACGCCAGCTGCACGTTTCTCTGGGAAAAAGCGCATACCAGACTCTGGTCGATGATGCAGAACATGTAGGAGTCGTGCAGAAGCAGGTGAGCGGGGTTTCTGGGGTTGAAGGAGACGTGTGTGATGGGCGTGTCTCTCTGCAGCCACAGCGGATGCAGGCCTTGTTTCTGCAGCTTCCGACTCCACTCCGTGTACTCCTTCTGCTTCAGGGAGAACTCCAAGATCTGCAAAGACAAAACACGGTCACCGCATCTGCTGCTGGACAGAGGAGCAGCTGCAGAGAAGCCCGCCGGGCGCCCACCTGCTGGTCAGCGTGCACCGACACCAGGTAGCTGCTGGTTGGGTGGATGGCCATGGCGGTGGGGCAGGAGCCGTAGACCGGAAGCGAGCAGTGGAGCTGCAAACCGACAGCTGTGTTAGAGCAGGTTCATGTTCTGGAGACGGTCTGAAAGCACTCTGGTCTCACCTTCAGCTTGCGGAGGTTGAAGACGTGGATCTGGCAGTCCGTGTTGGCCGTCGCCAGCCAGGCGCCGTCTTCACTGGGCGCCAGCAGGTGGACCGGCTGCATGGAGCCTGGAGGGACGTCACACACAACTTTACCCATGTGAAACTTTTACCTCCAGCAGGCCAGTGTGTGTGTGTGTGTGTGTGTGTTAAATGTTTAGAAAAGGTCAGAAATAGAATAAGTACAGGTGTGATTAAATTTGAGGGAAATCCTGGAAGGATGAGCATCATTCTATTCTATTCTATTTTACAGTCATTTAGACGCTTTTATCCAAAGCGACTTACATCTGAGTGAGAACAACACAAGCAGGAAATCAGACAGTAGAGGACATGGTAGGAAGGTGCTGGTGGACGGTCCAGTTGGACGCAGGTCCTTACATGAAGTCCTACAGGCTTTTTTTTTTGTTTACTCCCTTCCCACCCCATAATATCACCTATGTTATAATACAAAGATTTAATACCATAAAGTTTGTTGCAAAGAACTGGGCTAAGTTCTCCAACTTTCCAACAAATACAGCTAAACTAAGTGTAGAAGTTCTCCTTGAAGAGCTGAGTCTTCAGCTTGCTGTTAAAAGTAGACAGGGACTCTGCAGAGTGGACAGAGTTTGGGAGATCATTCCACCATCGTGGAACAACAGAGGAAAAGAGTCTGGCTGGTGATTTAGTCCCAGTTGTGGTGGTAACACGAGGCGTCTTTCACTGGTGGAACATGTTGCTGTAAAGCCCTCCATCTCCGCCAGGAGGTGCAGGAGGAGGTGTTTGCTCCCTGACTGGTTGACATCTGCCGTGTGGCTCTCTACTTGTTTACAGCTTCGTTTTACATCCTGATATCAACATAAACCCAACTAAGTTGCATTTCAAGTAAAATGTGACGACTTTACATCTCAGAAAATTAGAATATTATGAAAAGGTTCAATATTTTTCGTCACTCATTTCAATATGAAACTCAGATATTATACAGATTCATTACACACAGGGGGAAACATTTCAAATATTTATTCAGGGAAATATTGATAATTGTGATTTATAGATAATAAAAAACCCAAAATGTCTCAGAAAATTAGAATTTTGTGAAAAACTTCAATCTTAGAAAGTCATGGCGTCACCCTGATCAACTAATTAACTGAAAGCACCTTCAGAGGTCTCCTAAACCTTTAAATGGTCTCAGTCTGGGTCAGCCGGCGACCCAACCATGGGTCAGACTGCTGACCTGACAGACGTCCAGAAGACCATCGTTGACCCTCCACAAGGAGGGAAAGCCAGAAAGGTCATTTCTAAAGAAGCTGCTTGTTCAGAGAGCTGGATCCAAGCATGCTGATGGAAGGCTGAGTGGAAGGAAAAGCTGCACCAGCAGAAGGCAGAACCGCCTGGAGAGGATTGTCAGGAATCTGGGAGCTTCACAAGGAGTGGACTGAAGCTGGACTCATCAAGAGCTGCTACGCCCAGACGGATCCTAGACATGGACTACAGATGTCCCATTCCTCGTGTTCCTGGACCAGAGACACCGACAGAACCGTCTCACCTGGGCTACGGAGGAAAAGGACTGGTTCTCAGATGGAAGCAGGTTCTGCATTTCATGTGGAAACCAAGGTCCCAGAGTCAGGAGGAAGAGTGGAGAGGCCCAGAATCCATGTTGCTGGAAGTCCAGAGGGAAGTTTCCACAGTCAGTGATGGTTTGGGAGCCATGTCATCTGCTGGTGTTGCTCCACTGGGTTTTCTGAAGGTCACAGTCAACACAGCATCTAGCAGGACATTTTAGAGACATTCCTTCTGCTGACAAGCTTTATGGAGATGCAGATTTCATTTCCCAGCAGGACGTGGTTCCTGCCTACACTGCCAAAGGTACCAAAAGCTGCTTCCATGACCACGCTGTTACTGGGCTGGATCGGCCAACAGACCACCTGATCTGAACCCCGTAGAGGATCTGTGTTGTCAGGAGGAAGATGAGAGACACCAGACCCAACCATGTAGACGACCTGAAGGCTGCTATCAAAGCAACCTGGGCTTCCATTCCACCTGAGCAGCGCCACACGCTGGTGGCTTCCATTGCCACGCCGCGTTCATGCAGTAATTCATGCAGGAGGACCAACCAGGTACTGAGGCATGGAAATGATCATACAAAATAAATTAAAAAAAAGGAAATGAACATACTGTTCAGAACCCTGACCTTTCTCTTTAAAGGGGTCCTATTCTGGTATTTGGAGTTTTCTGAGCTTTCTACAGTGTTGAATCCTCATCAGACATGTGAACGGCACTGTTTTTTATCACCTAAACCCAGAGCTGGATGCCTTTATATTCAGCCAGGTGGTCTCCTTCAGCAGATCTTCCTTGCCTGGGGTAGCAGACTGGTAGCTGTGGCTAGACTAGCCTGAATGCCAATTCCATTGCTCTGCATGCCACTGGCAGCTTAATAGGGCATCAGCGGAGTTGGGCAGCCTCATTTCTGAGGGTTTGTGGACGGCTAAATTGGAGTTGGTGCCAGGACAGCGGTATTCCTGTTCTCTTCCTTGTGGGAGAGGCAACATTGGGTAAGGGCATGTTTTTCTAAATCAACCAACGATTAACTCAGGTAATAAATAAAAATGTGCTTCAACAGGCCTGAGGAACTGCTGCTGTTTGTCTCCCCTGTGATCCCTGGCCATTCATCCAGACTGCGGATGGTCAATGACCAGGTTTTAACCCCCTCCCCACCATCTTGAAGCGCCACGGGTACTCTAGCACTGGCTGTGGTTAGAGCCCAGGTTTTAACAGGACTTTGTTCTTTGTTTATTTTGTACCTGCATTTCTAATAACCATACGGAAGTGTGCTGTGTTATTTTCTTTGCCTGTTTCTTTTCTGTTTTCAGGGCAAAACCCAAGCGAATTGTGCCTGTGTGCAAAAAGGGTGGGATTTTTAATACTTTTATTGAATTTAACAATTCAAATAAATATTGTGGCTTTTGTAAATATAATGTATATAATTGGACCTGTGGTTAATTTCTGGTGACTGGGGCGAGAGTACAACCCCCCCCCCCCAGTCTGGCATTGTTGGGCAATCAAAGTTCTCCCTTGGCTCCACGCCACAATAAGGTTGGGTGATTGGTTACCTTCTACTGGTTAACAAGGGCATGTACAAATACATCAGGCGGGTGGAAAACGTGGGATAAAGTTATTTCCAACGATGGCTGGTGAGTTTACCAAAGAGAGACATCCTGCTGCATTCGTTGCTGTGGGTTGCTGTTTTCCACTTCGTTTTCAGGCTCTGATTCAGGTTCCAACATGTAGGGCTGGATGCTATGTGTTGACATTGTAGTTTGTTTTTTTATTGAGTTCATATGAGCCTAATCCTTCTGTTTATGAGATGTTACAATGACGGTGAAAGCAGGTGCGGTGCGCGCTCCCGATGTAGTGCAGTGGCGGGAGGTGGGGCTTGATGCGGAAGAGTCTCAATCCACTCGTTTTGCCCACAGGCTGATCTGACAGCCTACGGAGAGGGTCGGTCTGAAGTTAATAAAGCCATTTGTGACAATAACTCCATCAATCCCAGCCCTTCTGGTCTCAGAAATAAAAATAAATTAGCCTGAAACGCACAGAATAGTTCCACTATAAAATATCCTGTTTTTCATTGATCTTATGTAATATTCTAATTTCTGAGACGTTGAATTTTGGGTTTTCATATCTATAAGCCACAATCATCAAAGTTTTGTTGTTTGAAATGTTTCACTCTATGTGTAATAAATCTATATAATATCTGGGTTTCACATTCGGACATGAGAATATTCTGAAAAATATTTAACTTTTTCATGATATTCTAATATTCTGAGATGTACCTGTAAAGTGTCATCAGACGTCTGACAGCCTCACCTGACTTGTGTCTGAGCGTATGAAGATACTTCCACTCCAGCTGGTCGAGGCCAACGACGACGACCGATGATTGGCTGGAGGACGCGAAGAGTTTAGAGGAGTCTGAGGAGAAGCAGAGCTGGTGGACGAACCGAAGCTCTTTAGGTAGTTTGGACACCTGGAGACAAAAACCTCTTTTAGAGACGGACGATGAGGTCGCTCGGCGTGCAGTCGCTCGGCGTGCAGCTCTGCTGCTGACACAAACAGAGAAGATGAGCAGGAGAGAAAACGAAGCTTCGCGCCTCACCCTGTTGATGCTGACGTTGTTGCTGCTAAGCTGCAGTTTGTAGAGACGAACACTGGAGACGGTGGAATAAACCAACCAGCCTCCGCATGGAGACAGAGCGCTGCAGCAGATGTGATCCTCTCCCTGCAGACAGCAGCATCATTCTCATCTTTACAAGACTAAACCAAAACTTTATTTACACGTCATCATACGTACAACGAAACTCCCCTTCTATCATTTCCCATCACGTTACCTATTTATATTAACACATAGAAATCTCTTCCTCCTGAGCGACAGAAAGTGCTGACTCAACCCACCTTCCACATCAGAAAACTGGTTCCCGTGTAAAAAGTGAAACCAGTATGTAAACAAAACAGCCTACGGTGTAACAAACCATATTGACCAGCAGACCAGACTGGTTTGGACCTCTGGGTCTCAGCAGGAACTGCTGCGGATCTAAACTACACACCTTCCTCTTCAGCTGGATCAGTTTCTCTGGTTTCCTCTTCACGGTGAGACTGTCTCCTGGTTTCCCTGTTGGCACAAACACAGAACCACATGATGAAGTTCTGATGATCAGGCTGGATGGGCCGTCACACCGGGGGGACAGATCAGGGTTCTGATGGGTCAGGGTTCTGATGGGGTATGGATCAGGGTTCTGATGGGTCAGGGTTCTGATGGGGTATGGATCAGGGTTCTGATGGGTCAGGGTTCTGATGGGGTATGGATCAGGGTTCTGATGGGTCAGGGTTCTGATGGGTCAGGGTTCTGATGGGGTATGGATCAGGGTTCTGATGGGGTATGGATCAGGGTTCTGATGGGGGGCGGATCGGGGTTCTGATGGGGGACAGATCAGGGTTCTGATGGGGTATGGATCAGGGTTCTGATGGGGGATGGATCGGGGTTCTGATGGGGGACAGATCAGGGTTCTGATGGGGGACAGATCAGGGTTCTGATGGGTCAGGGTTCTGATGGGGGACAGATCAGGGTTCTGATGGGTCAGGGTTCTGATGGGGGACAGATCAGGGTTCTGATGGGTCAGGGTTCTGATGGGGGACGGATCGGGGTTCTGATGGGGGACGGATCGGGGTTCTGATGGGGGACAGATCAGGGTTCTGATGGGTCAGGGTTCTGATGGGGGATGGATCAGGGTTCTGATGGGGGATGGATCAAGGTTCTGATGGGTCAGGGTTCTGATGGGGGATGGATAAGGGGTTCTGATGGGGGACGATCAGGGTTCTGATGGATCAGGGTTCTGATGAATCGGGGTTCTGATGGATCGGGGTTCTGATGGGGGGATGGATCGAGGTTCTGATGGGGGATGGATCAGGGTTCCGATGGATCAGGGTCCTGATGGGGGATGGATCAGGGTTCTGATGGATCAGGGTTGTGATGGGGGGTGGATCAGGGTTCTGATGGATCAGGGTTCTGATGGGGGATGGATCAAGGTTCTGATGGGTCAGGGTTCTGATGGGGGATGGATAAGGGGTTCTCATGGGGGATGGATAAGGGGTTCTGATGGATAAGGGGTTCTGATGGGGGATGGATAAGGGGTTCTGATGGATAAGGGGTTCTGATGGGGGGTGGATCAGGGTTCTGATGGATAAGGGGTTCTGATGGGGGGTGGATCAGGGTTCAGATGGATAAGGGGTTCTGATGGGGGATGGATCAGGGTTCTGATGGATCAGGGTTCTGATGGGGGATGGATCAGGGTTCAGATGGATAAGGGGTTCTGATGGGGGATGGATCAGGGGTTCTGATGGGGGATGGATCAGGGTTCAGATGGATAAGGGGTTCTGATGGGGGATGGATCAGGGTTCTGATGGATCAGGGTTCTGATGGGGGATGGATCAGGGTTCTGATGGGGGATGGATCTGGGTTCTGATGGGGGATGGATCGGGGTTCTGATGGGTCAGGGTTCTGATGGGGGATGGATCAAGGTTCTGATGGGTCAGGGTTCTGATGGGGGATGGATAAGGGGTTCTGATGGGGGATGGATAAGGGGTTCTGATGGATCGGGGTTCTGATGGGGGGATGGATCGAGGTTCTGATGGGGGATGGATCAGGGTTCCGATGGATCAGGGTCCTGATGGGGGATGGATCAGGGTTCTGATGGATCAGGGTTGTGATGGGGGGTGGATCAGGGTTCTGATGGATCAGGGTTCTGATGGGGGATGGATCAGGGTTCTGATGGGGGATGGATCAGGGTTCTGATGGGTCAGGGTTCTGATGGGGGATGGATAAGGGGTTCTGATGGGGGACGATCAGGGTTCTGATGGATCAGGGTTCTGATGAATCGGGGTTCTGATGGATCGGGGTTCTGATGGGGGGATGGATCGAGGTTCTGATGGGGGATGGATCAGGGTTCCGATGGATCAGGGTCCTGATGGGGGATGGATCAGGGTTCTGATGGATCAGGGTTGTGATGGGGGGTGGATCAGGGTTCTGATGGATCAGGGTTCTGATGGGGGATGGATCATGGTTCTGATGGGGGATGGATCAAGGTTCTGATGGATCAGGGGTTCTGATGGGGGATGGATCAAGGTTCTGATGGGTCAGGGTTCTGATGGGGGATGGATAAGGGGTTCTGATGGGGGATGGATAAGGGGTTCTGATGGATAAGGGGTTCTGATGGGGGGTGGATCAGGGTTCTGATGGATAAGGGGTTCTGATGGGGGGTGGATCAGGGTTCTGATGGATAAGGGGTTCTGATGGGGGGTGGATCAGGGTTCTGATGGATAAGGGGTTCTGATGGGGGATGGATCAGGGTTCTGATGGATCAGGGGTTCTGATGGGGGATGGATCAGGGTTCTGATGGATCAGGGTTCTGATGGGGGATGGATCAGGGTTCTGATGAGGGATGGATAAGGGGTTCTGATGGGGGACGGATCAGGGTTCTGATGGGGTATGGATCAGGGTTCAGATGGATAAGGGGTTCTGATGGGGGATGGATAAGGGGTTCTGATGGGGGATGGATCAGGGTTCAGATGGATAAGGGGTTCTGTTGGGGGATGGATCAGGGTTCTGATGGATCAGGGTTCTGATGGATCAGGGTTCTGATGGGGGATGGATCAGGGTTCTGATGGGGGATGGATCAGAGTTCTGATGGATCAGGGTTCTGATGGGGGATGGATCAGGGTTCTGATGGGGGATGGATCAGAGTTCTGATGGATCAGGGTTCTGATGAGGGATGGATAAGGGGTTCTGATGGGGGACGGATCAGGGTTCTGATGGGGTATGGATCAAGGTTCTGATTGGTCAGGGTTCTGATGGGGGATGGATAAGGGGTTCGGATGGGGGACGGATCGGGGTTCTGATGGGGGACGGATCGGGGTTCTGATGGGGGACGGATCGGGGTTCTGATGGGGGGATGGATCTGGGTTCTGATGGGGGATGGATCAGGGGTTCTGATGGGGGATGGATCAGGGGTTCTGATGGGGGACAGATCAGGGTTCTGATGGTTGATGGATCAGGGTTCTGATGGTTGATGGATCGGGGTTCTGATGGGGGATGGATCGGGGTTCTGATGGGGGATGGATCGGGGTTCTGATGGGGGATGGATCGGGGTTCTGATGGGTCAGGGTTCTGATGGGGTATGGATCGGGGTTCTGATGGGGTATGGATCGGGGTTCTGATGGGGGATGGATCGGGGTTCTGATGGGGGATGGATCGGGGTTCTGATGGATAAGGGGTTCTGATGGATAAGGGGTTCTGATGGGGGATGGATAAGGGGTTCTGATGGATAAGGGGTTCTGATGGATAAGGGGTTCTGATGGATAAGGGGTTCTGATGGGGGGTGGATCAGGGTTCTGATGGATAAGGGGTTCTGATGGGGGGTGGATCAGGGTTCTGATGGATCAGGGTTCTGATGGGGGATGGATCAGGGTTCAGATGGATAAGGGGTTCTGATGGGGGATGGATCAGGGGTTCTGATGGGGGATGGATCAGGGTTCAGATGGATAAGGGGTTCTGATGGGGGATGGATCAGGGTTCTGATGGATCAGGGTTCTGATGGGGGATGGATCAGAGTTCTGATGGATCAGGGTTCTGATGAGGGATGGATAAGGGGTTCTGATGGGGGACGGATCAGGGTTCTGATGGGGTATGGATCAGGGTTCAGATGGATAAGGGGTTCTGATGGGGGATGGATAAGGGGTTCTGATGGGGGATGGATCAGGGTTCAGATGGATAAGGGGTTCTGTTGGGGGATGGATCAGGGTTCTGATGGATCAGGGTTCTGATGGGGGATGGATCAGGGTTCTGATGGGGGATGGATCAGAGTTCTGATGGATCAGGGTTCTGATGAGGGATGGATAAGGGGTTCTGATGGGGGACGGATCAGGGTTCTGATGGGGTATGGATCAAGGTTCTGATTGGTCAGGGTTCTGATGGGGGATGGATAAGGGGTTCGGATGGGGGACGGATCGGGGTTCTGATGGGGGGATGGATCTGGGTTCTGATGGGGGATGGATCAGGGGTTCTGATGGGGGATGGATCAGGGGTTCTGATGGGGGACAGATCAGGGTTCTGATGGTTGATGGATCGGGGTTCTGATGGTTGATGGATCGGGGTTCTGATGGGGGATGGATCGGGGTTCTGATGGGGGATGGATCGGGGTTCTGATGGGGGATGGGTCAGGGTTCTGATGGGTCAGGGTTCTGATGGGTCAGGGTTCTGATGGGTCGGGGTTCTGATGGGGTATGGATCGGGGTTCTGATGGGGTATGGATCGGGGTTCTGATGGGGTATGGATCGGGGTTCTGATGGGGGATGGATCGGGGTTCTGATGGGGTATGGATCGGGGTTCTGATGGGGGATGGATCGGGGTTCTGATGGGGGATGGATCGGGGTTCTGATGGGGGATGGATCAGGGTTCTGATGGGGGACGGATCAGGGTTCTGATGAGGGACGGATCAGGGTTCTGATGGGGGACGGATCGGGGTTCTGATGGGGGACGGATCGGGGTTCTGATGGATCGGGGTTCTGATGGGGGGATGGATCTGGGTTCTAATGGGGGATGGATCAGGGTTCTGATGGGGGATGGATCAGGGTTCTGATGGGTCAGGGTTCTGATGGGGGATGGATAAGGGGTTCTGATGGGGGACGATCAGGGTTCTGATGGATCAGGGTTCTGATGAATCGGGGTTCTGATGGATCGGGGTTCTGATGGGGGGATGGATCGAGGTTCTGATGGGGGATGGATCAGGGTTCCGATGGATCAGGGTCCTGATGGGGGATGGATCAGGGTTCTGATGGATCAGGGTTGTGATGGGGGGTGGATCAGGGTTCTGATGGATCAGGGTTCTGATGGGGGATGGATCAGGGTTCTGATGGGGGATGGATCAAGGTTCTGATGGGTCAGGGTTCTGATGGGGGATGGATAAGGGGTTCTGATGGGGGATGGATAAGGGGTTCTGATGGATCAGGGGTTCTGATGGGGGATGGATAAGGGGTTCTGATGGATAAGGGGTTCTGATGGGGGGTGGATCAGGGTTCTGATGGATCAGGGTTCTGATGGGGGATGGATCAGGGTTCAGATGGATAAGGGGTTCTGATGGGGGAAGGATCAGGGGTTCTGATGGGGGATGGATCAGGGTTCAGATGGATAAGGGGTTCTGATGGGGGATGGATCAGGGTTCTGATGGATCAGGGTTCTGATGGGGGATGGATCAGGGTTCTGATGGGGGATGGATCAGAGTTCTGATGGATCAGGGTTCTGATGAGGGATGGATAAGGGGTTCTGATGGGGGACGGATCAGGGTTCAGATGGATAAGGGGTTCTGATGGGGGATGGATAAGGGGTTCTGATGGGGGATGGATCAGGGTTCAGATGGATAAGGGGTTCTGTTGGGGGATGGATCAGGGTTCTGATGGATCAGGGTTCTGATGGGGGATGGATCAGGGTTCTGATGGGGGATGGATCAGAGTTATGATGGATCAGGGTTCTGATGGGGGATGGATCAGGGTTCTGATGGGGGATGGATCAGAGTTCTGATGGATCAGGGTTCTGATGGGGGATGGATCAGGGTTCTGATGGGGGAAGGATCAGGGTTCTGATGAGGGACGGATCAGGGTTCTGATGGGGGACGGATCGGGGTTCTGATGGGGGACGGATCGGGGTTCTGATGGATCGGGGTTCTGATGGGGGGATGGATCTGGGTTCTAATGGGGGATGGATCAGGGTTCTGATGGGGGATGGATCAGGGTTCTGATGGGTCAGGGTTCTGATGGGGGATGGATAAGGGGTTCTGATGGGGGACGATCAGGGTTCTGATGAATCGGGGTTCTGATGGATCGGGGTTCTGATGGGGGGATGGATCGAGGTTCTGATGGGGGATGGATCAGGGTTCCGATGGATCAGGGTCCTGATGGGGGATGGATCAGGGTTCTGATGGATCAGGGTTGTGATGGGGGGTGGATCAGGGTTCTGATGGATCAGGGTTCTGATGGGGGATGGATCAGGGTTCTGATGGGGGATGGATCAAGGTTCTGATGGGTCAGGGTTCTGATGGGGGATGGATGAGGGGTTCTGATGGGGGATGGATAAGGGGTTCTGATGGATCAGGGGTTCTGATGGGGGATGGATAAGGGGTTCTGATGGATAAGGGGTTCTGATGGGGGGTGGATCAGGGTTCTGATGGATCAGGGTTCTGATGGGGGATGGATCAGGGTTCAGATGGATAAGGGGTTCTGATGGGGGAAGGATCAGGGGTTCTGATGGGGGATGGATCAGGGTTCAGATGGATAAGGGGTTCTGATGGGGGATGGATCAGGGTTCTGATGGATCAGGGTTCTGATGGGGGATGGATCAGGGTTCTGATGGGGGATGGATCAGAGTTCTGATGGATCAGGGTTCTGATGAGGGATGGATAAGGGGTTCTGATGGGGGACGGATCAGGGTTCTGATGGGGTATGGATCAGGGTTCAGATGGATAAGGGGTTCTGATGGGGGATGGATAAGGGGTTCTGATGGGGGATGGATCAGGGTTCAGATGGATAAGGGGTTCTGTTGGGGGATGGATCAGGGTTCTGATGGATCAGGGTTCTGATGGGGGATGGATCAGGGTTCTGATGGGGGATGGATCAGAGTTATGATGGATCAGGGTTCTGATGGGGGATGGATCAGGGTTCTGATGGGGGATGGATCAGAGTTCTGATGGATCAGGGTTCTGATGAGGGATGGATAAGGGGTTCTGATGGGGGATGGATAAGGGGTTCTGATGGGGGATGGATCAAGGTTCTGATGGGTCAGGGTTCTGATGGGTCAGGGTTCTGATGGGTCAGGGTTCTGATGGGTCAGGGTTCTGATGGGGGATGGATCGGGGTTCTGATGGGGGATGGATCGGGGTTCTGATGGGGGATGGATCGGGGTTCTGATGGGGGATGGATCGGGGTTCTGATGGGGGACGGATCGGGGTTCTGATGGGGGACGGATCGGGGTTCTGATGGGGGACGGATCAGGGTTCTGATGGGGGACGGATCAGGGTTCTGATGGGGGACGGATCGGGGTTCTGATGGGGGACGGATCGGGGTTCTGATGGGGGACGGATCGGGGTTCTGATGGATCGGGGTTCTGATGGGGGGATGGATCTGGGTTCTAATGGGGGATGGATCAGGGTTCTGATGGGGGATGGATCAAGGTTCTGATGGGTCAGGGTTCTGATGGGGGATGGATAAGGGGTTCTGATGGGGGATGGATCAAGGTTCTGATGGGTCAGGGTTCTGATGGGGGATGGATAAGGGGTTCTGATGGGGGGTGGATCAGGGTTCTGATGGGGGATGGATCGGGGTTCTGATGGGGGATGGATCAAGGTTCTGATGGGTCAGGGTTCTGATGGGGGACGGATAAGGGGTTCTGATGGGGGACGGATCAGGGTTCTGATGGGGGATGGATAAGGGGTTCTGATGGGGGGTGGATCAGGGTTCTGATGGGGGATGGATCGGGGTTCTGATGGGGGATGGATCAAGGTTCTGATGGGTCAGGGTTCTGATGGGGGACGGATAAGGGGTTCTGATGGGGGACGGATCAGGGTTCTGATGGGGGATGGATCAAGGTTCTGATGGGTCAGGGTTCTGATGGGGGATGGATAAGGGGTTCTGATGGGGGACGGATCAGGGTTCTGATGGGGGACGGATCGGGGTTCTGATGGGGGATGGATCGGGGTTCTTATGGATCGGGGTTCTGATGGATCGGGGTTCTGATGGATCGGGGTTCTGATGGGGGATGGATCAGGGTTCTGATGGGTCAGGGTTCTGATGGGGGATGGATCTGGGTTCTGATGGGGGATGGATCTGGGTTCTGATGGGGGATGGATCAGGGTTCTGATGGGTCAGGGTTCTGATGGGGGATGGATAAGGGGTTCTGATGGGGGATGGATCAAGGTTCTGATGGGTCAGGGTTCTGATGGGGGATGGATAAGGGGTTCTGATGGGGGACGGATCGGGGTTCTGATGGGGGATGGATCAGGGTTCTGATGGGGGATGGATAAGGGGTTCTGATAGGGGATGGATAAGGGGTTCTGATAGGGGATGGATAAGGGGTTCTGATGGGGGGTGGATAAGGGGTTCTGATGGGGGGTGGATCAGGGTTCTGATGGATAAGGGGTTCTGATGGGGGATGGATCAGGGTTCTGATGGATCAGGGTTCTGATGGATAAGGGGTTCTGATGGAGGATGGATCAGGGTTCTGATGGGGGGTGGATCAGGGTTCTGATGGATCAGGGTTCTGATGGATAAGGGGTTCTGATGGGGGATGGATCAGGGTTCTGATGGGGGATGGATCAAGGTTCTGATGGGTCAGGGTTCTGATGGGGGACGGATAAGGGGTTCTGATGGGGGACGGATCAGGGTTCTGATGGGGGATGGATCAAGGTTCTGATGGGTCAGGGTTCTGATGGGGGATGGATAAGGGGTTCTGATGGGGGACGGATCAGGGTTCTGATGGGGGATGGATCGGGGTTCTGATGGATCGGGGTTCTGATGGGGGATGGATCAGGGTTCTGATGGGTCAGGGTTCTGATGGGGGATGGATCTGGGTTCTGATGGGGGATGGATCTGGGTTCTGATGGGGGATGGATCAAGGTTCTGATGGGTCAGGGTTCTGATGGGGGATGGATAAGGGGTTCTGATGGGGGATGGATCAAGGTTCTGATGGGTCAGGGTTCTGATGGGGGATGGATAAGGGGTTCTGATGGGGGGTGGATCAGGGTTCTGATGGGGGATGGATCGGGGTTCTGATGGGTCAGGGTTCTGATGGGGGACGGATAAGGGGTTCTGATGGGGGACGGATCAGGGTTCTGATGGGGGATGGATCAAGGTTCTGATGGGTCAGGGTTCTGATGGGGGATGGATAAGGGGTTCTGATGGGGGACGGATCAGGGTTCTGATGGGGGATGGATCGGGGTTCTGATGGATCGGGGTTCTGATGGGGGATGGATCAGGGTTCTGATGGGTCAGGGTTCTGATGGGGGATGGATCTGGGTTCTGATGGGGGATGGATCTGGGTTCTGATGGGGGATGGATCGGGGTTCTGATGGGTCAGGGTTCTGATGGGGGATGGATAAGGGGTTCTGATGGGGGATGGATCAAGGTTCTGATGGGTCAGGGTTCTGATGGGGGATGGATAAGGGGTTCTGATGGGGGACGGATCGGGGTTCTGATGGGGGATGGATCAGGGTTCTGATGGGGGATGGATAAGGGGTTCTGATGGGGGATGGATCAGGGGTTCTGATGGGGGACAGATCAGGGTTCTGATGGGGGATGGATCAGGGTTCTGATGGGGGATGGATCAGGGGTTCTGATGGGGACAGATAAGGGTTCTGATGGGGGACGGATCAGGGTTCTGATGGGGGATGGATCTGGGTTCTGATGGGGGATGGATCGGGGTTCTGATGGGTCAGGGTTCTGATGGGGGATGGATCTGGGTTCTGATGGGGGATGGATCAAGGTTCTGATGGGTCAGGGTTCTGATGGGGGATGGATAAGGGGTTCTGATGGGGGACGGATCAGGGTTCTGATGGGGGATGGATCAGGGTTCTGATGGATCGGGGTTCTGATGGATCGGGGTTCTGATGGGGGATGGATCAGGGTTCTGATGCGGGATGGATCAGGGTTCTGATGGGGGATGGATCTGGGTTCTGATGGGGGATGGATCTGGGTTCTGATGGGGGATGGATCTGGGTTCTGATGGGGGATGGATCGGGGTTCTGATGGGTCAGGGTTCTGATGGGGGATGGATAAGGGGTTCTGATGGGGGATGGATCAAGGTTCTGATGGGTCAGGGTTCTGATGGGGGATGGATAAGGGGTTCTGATGGGGGATGGATAAGGGGTTCTGATGGGGGACGGATCAGGGTTCTGATGGGGGATGGATAAGGGGTTCTGATGGGGGATGGATAAGGGGTTCTGATAGGGGATGGATAAGGGGTTCTGATGGGGGATGGATCAGGGTTCTGATGGGGGATGGATAAGGGGTTCTGATGGGGGACGGATCAGGGTTCTGATGGGGGATGGATAAGGGGTTCTGATGGGGGGTGGATAAGGGGTTCTGATGGGGGGTGGATAAGGGGTTCTGATAGGGGATGGATAAGGGGTTCTGATAGGGGATGGATAAGGGGTTCTGATGGGGGGTGGATCAGGGTTCTGATGGGGGATGGATCGGGGTTCTGATGGGGGATGGATCAGGGTTCTGATGGGTCAGGGTTCTGATGGGGGACGGATAAGGGGTTCTGATGGGGGACGGATCAGGGTTCTGATGGGGGATGGATCAAGGTTCTGATGGGTCAGGGTTCTGATGGGGGATGGATAAGGGGTTCTGATGGGGGACGGATCAGGGTTCTGATGGGGGATGGATCGGGGTTCTGATGGATCGGGGTTCTGATGGATCGGGGTTCTGATGGGGGATGGATCAGGGTTCTGATGGGTCAGGGTTCTGATGGGGGATGGATAAGGGGTTCTGATGGGGGATGGATCGGGGTTCTGATGGGTCAGGGTTCTGATGGGGGATGGATAAGGGGTTCTGATGGGGGATGGATCAAGGTTCTGATGGGTCAGGGTTCTGATGGGGGATGGATAAGGGGTTCTGATGGGGGACGGATCAGGGTTCTGATGGGGGATGGATAAGGGGTTCTGATGGGGGATGGATAAGGGGTTCTGATAGGGGATGGATAAGGGGTTCTGATAGGGGATGGATAAGGGGTTCTGATGGGGGATGGATCAAGGTTCTGATGGGTCAGGGTTCTGATGGGGGATGGATAAGGGGTTCTGATGGGGGACGGATCAGGGTTCTGATGGGGGATGGATAAGGGGTTCTGATGGGGGGTGGATAAGGGGTTCTGATAGGGGATGGATAAGGGGTTCTGATGGGGGGTGGATCAGGGTTCTGATGGGGGATGGATCGGGGTTCTGATGGGGGATGGATCAAGGTTCTGATGGGTCAGGGTTCTGATGGGGGACGGATAAGGGGTTCTGATGGGGGACGGATCAGGGTTCTGATGGGGGATGGATCAAGGTTCTGATGGGTCAGGGTTCTGATGGGGGATGGATAAGGGGTTCTGATGGGGGACGGATCAGGGTTCTGATGGGGGATGGATAAGGGGTTCTGATGGGGGATGGATAAGGGGTTCTGATAGGGGATGGATAAGGGGTTCTGATGGGGGATGGATCAAGGTTCTGATGGGTCAGGGTTCTGATGGGGGATGGATAAGGGGTTCTGATGGGGGACGGATCAGGGTTCTGATGGGGGATGGATAAGGGGTTCTGATGGGGGGTGGATAAGGGGTTCTGATAGGGGATGGATAAGGGGTTCTGATGGGGGGTGGATCAGGGTTCTGATGGGGGATGGATCGGGGTTCTGATGGGGGATGGATCAAGGTTCTGATGGGTCAGGGTTCTGATGGGGGACGGATAAGGGGTTCTGATGGGGGACGGATCAGGGTTCTGATGGGGGATGGATCAAGGTTCTGATGGGTCAGGGTTCTGATGGGGGATGGATAAGGGGTTCTGATGGGGGACGGATCAGGGTTCTGATGGGGGATGGATCGGGGTTCTGATGGATCGGGGTTCTGATGGATCGGGGTTCTGATGGGGGATGGATCAGGGTTCTGATGGGTCAGGGTTCTGATGGGGGATGGATCTGGGTTCTGATGGGGGATGGATCTGGGTTCTGATGGGGGATGGATCTGGGTTCTGATGGGTCAGGGTTCTGATGGGGGATGGATAAGGGGTTCTGATGGGGGATGGATCAAGGTTCTGATGGGTCAGGGTTCTGATGGGGGATGGATAAGGGGTTCTGATGGGGGACGGATCGGGGTTCTGATGGGGGATGGATCAGGGTTCTGATGGGGGATGGATAAGGGGTTCTGATAGGGGATGGATAAGGGGTTCTGATGGGGGGTGGATAAGGGGTTCTGATAGGGGATGGATAAGGGGTTCTGATGGGGGGTGGATCAGGGTTCTGATGGATAAGGGGTTCTGATGGGGGATGGATCAGGGTTCTGATGGATCAGGGTTCTGATGGATAAGGGGTTCTGATGGAGGATGGATCAGGGTTCTGATGGGGGGTGGATCAGGGTTCTGATGGATCAGGGTTCTGATGGATAAGGGGTTCTGATGGGGGATGGATCAGGGTTCTGATGGATCAGGGTTCTGATGGATAAGGGGTTCTGATGGGGGATGGATCAGGGTTCTGATGGGGGATGGATAAGGGGTTCTGATGGGGGGTGGATCAGGGTTCTGATGGATAAGGGGTTCTGATGGGGGATGGATCAGGGTTCTGATGGATCAGGGTTCTGATGGGGGGTGGATCAGGGTTCTGATGGGGGATGGATAAGGGGTTCTGATGGGGGGTGGATCAGGGTTCTGACAAAATGATTTTCAAAGGGAACAAAATGAGAAAGTCTGTTCCAGCATTTCCTGGAACCACTGCAGGTCTGCAATATAAAATACTACTGCTACTACAAACTACTGCTTTACTACTACTGCTATTACTAACTACTACTTTTACTAACTGCTATTTCTAACTACTACTAAAACTAATTACTTTGACCAACCACTATTACTAGTAACTACTAATGCCAATAACTACTACTACTAACTACTATTACTATCTAATACTGCCACTAACTACTATTACTACTAACTACTAAAAACCACTATTACTACTGCTATTACTTCTAAATACTAATGCCACTAAATACGATTGCTACTATCTACTACTAACTACTATTACTACAAACTGCTACTAACTACTATTACTACAAACTGCTACTAACTACTATTACTACAAACTACTACTACCACTAACCACTATTACTACAAATTACTACTGCCACTAACTACTACTATCAGCTAATGAAATGAAATATGAAACATTTTGTGTTTATTCTACAATAAGCTGTTTGTGTTGGTTTGACCGGGATCAGATGAAGTTCTGGACCAGGTTCTAGAGTCCGAACCGTCAGGATTTACTGGACTGAGACAGGACGTCTTCTCACCATGTCCGTCACTTTCTCCCAGTCTCCACACTTCCAAATGATCCGGGAACTGGAACAGCACCAGTCCTGCTTTCTTTGCACATCCAACGAGGCTTTTCTACAAGACAGACAGGGAGAGACGATGATGTTGCCATGGTTACAGGCACGATTAACACCAGCATTAAAAGCTATGAAATTTAATAAAAAACAGAAACAACAGTAAGAGACGTTTTTTAGGCGGTTCTTACATGAGGAAAGATAATCCGCCGCTGGGATGACTCCTGGGTGTTCTTCTCCACCTTGTCCAGCAGGGGGCGCACCGTCAGCTGGGTGTCCATACCTGAGGAAGGTTTAACAAGTTTATTCTTATTTCCAGCCCCAGGTTGATGGTCTACCTGCTAACAATATGCAAGTAGATAAAGACAATAAATACATTTTCATCAATAGATTAAAGTCTCAGAAAGCGTGCTTGAGTGAATCAGTCCAGGTCTGAACAACCAAGCCTGGCCGTCGTTCAGCAGGACCTGGTCTGATGTGGAGGCTAACTTCAGCTACACCAGGCTGCACCATCCAGGCTGAACACTGCGACGAACACCAGGCTGCTTAGTTTGTAGCTTTATTGAAACAACAGAATTTCCTTTCTGAACGTTCCTCTGTCTCAACGTGCAGAGACACGTGCAACAGGTGAAGTATGTGGTATAACCAGGTTACGTCCCAGCGATGAAGCTGATGTTTGATCCAGTTTTATTCGAGGTTTCCAGCTGTTCCTTAAGGCAGGAGTCGTCAACCATCGGGTCCTGGACTGGTACCGGTCCGTGGATCATTTCGTATCGGGCCGCAAAGAATGAATAATCGTGATTAAAATATAGATAAAACATGTTTTTATTTCCAGATGTCTTATTTTGAAAGAGAACCACTTAAGCCCTGCGCTAAAAGCATCAATCCTGGTTGCAGAATGGATTGCTAAAGCTACCTTTACTATTGGAGAAGGACTCATTTTGCCTGCTGCAAAGTACATTTGCAGCGATGTTTCCCTAAAGATTGCAGTAAAAAAGGTGGAAAACATCACCTTTGGGCGACTACTGTACCAAGAAGAATGGATGAAATAGCAGAGGACATCGAGGCGCAGTCACTTGAGAGGATTAATGAGTCACCATGGTACGCGAATCAGTTGGACAAGTCTACAGATGGTAAAGCAATCTTGCTGGTTTTTGTGAGATACATTTTTCAAGAGGACGTACACAAGGACTTGCTATGTGCCATATTCCTGCCACCTCACACCACAGCTGCAGTTATTCATGTCCTTGGACATATCAGGGAGGCCTAACTGGTCGCACCGTGTTGGTATACGGACGGACGGACGGAGCGGCCGCGATGACTGGGCGGCTTTCAGGTCCGACAATGTGGATCAGGGAGGTCGTCTCTGAATGGGAGTCCACACACTGTGGTATCCACAGGTAAGAGCTGGCAAGCCGAACAACGTCACCTGAGCTTAACAGCGTTCTGAAAGAAGTGAAGAACATTATAAACATAAAAGTACACCTGAATTCAAGTCTGCTAAGCAGCTCTGTGAAGAGATGGATACTGAACTTCTCTTCTACACAGAAGTGAGATGGCTTCCAAGAGGAAAATCGCTCCCAAGAGTTTTTGAGTTCAGGGAGTCACTGCAGAGATTTTTCCTCAGCAGCAAACTTCGGTGACGCTGATTGGGTCTGGAAACTTGCTTACCTGTTAACCTGCTCAACAAACTCAATCTCCCACTTCAGGGGAAAACGACAACCGTTTCCAGTTGGCAGATAAGGCTGCAGCATTCAAAGCCAGACTGGAGTTACGGAGACGGAGAGTGAACATGGAGATATTTGACATGTTTCACAGAGTAGCAGGGATTTTGGAAGAGACCGAGTTTGGACCTTCATTCACACAGTTAGTGCACGATCACCTGTTGCAGCTTTCAAAATGTTTGAGCATTACTCCCCCACAGCAAAAGACCCCAAGCTGGGGAAGCAATGTATCTGGAACCCATTTGTAAACAATCTAGAGGAATCAACTTCAACCCAACAAGAAGAGGAACAACTAGTTGAGATTGCAAATGATGGTGGCCTTCAAGCCATGTTTGAAACAACTTCAAATCCCTTTGCTTTCTGGATTCAAAGCAGAACATCCTGACATTGCCACAAAAGCACCGAAAGTCCTGCTTCCATTTTCAACCTGAGGTTTTCTGCATCGACAACAACAAAAACAAGACTACGGAGAAGACTGGATATAATGAACCAGTGTCACCGTCTCCCATCAGCCCCAGATGGGACCGTCTAGTTGCAGGAAAACAAGCCCAGAGCTCCCACTGATTCTACATTTTGGTGAGGTGATATAGTGTAATCATTATAGCATAATAATATAAAACGATTCAGGTTTTTTTTTTTTTTTTCTCTTTCATTGGAACCTTCATGTCTCTCCTCCAGTCCTTGTGCGTAAAACTGGTCCCTGGTACAAAAAGGGTTGGGAACCACTGCCTTAACGTCTCTGCTCCAGCGGATCTGTGGTTCAGCAACATCTCTGAACCACGTTTCCAACCGTTCCAGCTCAGGTCCGCTAGTACTGACCCAGAGCTACGCTAGAGGGGTTCCACAGCTACACGAGTGCAGTTCCCGAGCTCAGCCAGAACTAATTCAGAGCAATGCTAGCGCAGTTCCAGAGCTACACTGGAAGTGTATCATAGATACGCTAGTGCCGATCCAGAGCTAGGCTAGCATGGTTCCAGAGCTACGCTAGAGGGGTATCATAGATACTCTAGTGCCGATTCTGAGCTACACTAGAGGGGTTCCACAACTGCACGAGTGCAGTTCCTGAGCTAAGCCAGAACCAATTCAGAGCAATGCTAGCGCAGTTCCAGAGCTACACTAGAGGGGGTACCATTGTTACACTAGTGCCGATCCAGAGCTCCGCTAGAGGGGTATCATAGATACGTTAGTGCCGATCCAGAGCTACAATAGCAAGGTTCCACAGCAACATTTAGTGCAGATCCAGATCTAGGCACAGATCCAGGGCATCATTAGCGCGGTTTGTTGGATGGTTTAGAACAGACTTTCCAGCTGGCTGGAAGTAACAGGTCTGTTATCTGCTGATCCCTCTGATGGATCAGCAGATATTTCTTTAAACTAGAGATCTGACACAAGATGATACTTTATCATATAACTTGCTTCAGTGGAGTCAGTGAAATCCTCCACCAGAGAGCTGAGCTGGACATCAGAACCAAGTCTGCAGTGGACAACCTGCTGGATGGACATCTGTCACTTCCCTGGTTCTGTTCCTGCTCTCTGTTACAGCTGAAGGAAGACACTGTGCTGTTATGATGTCAATGCTATGACATCACGCTGTCATGGCAACTGTCCATGTGCGGCTGATTCGCTGCCAACCAGGTAAGGGTCCGGTTGCTGTGGAAATGCTGCAGCATGCATCACAGAGCTGGAACTGCTCAACTTTCCACACGTTTGTCTAAAAGAATGATGACGATGTAACAGACACCCACCTCCAGAAACCACGGCCGTATCCGTGTGAACCACAGCCCTCACATCATGCGAGTGGTTTTTAAAGGTCCTGGTTCTGACCCACTGCTCGTCCTGCCGGCCCACGGAGGAGGAGATGAACTGGAACTGGACCACGGTCCCCTCGGATGTCCCGGCTATCACGCTACTCTCGTCCTGCGTTGACACAAATGTGACTAATGCTGCCAGGACGAGAAGCCTCCATGTTCACCTCGTTTCTCACCTGAGAAGCAGACAAAGCCAGGACGTCCCACTTGGTGACCAGGTGAGTACTGACCAGCGTCCCCATCAACGCATCCCAGATCTGGACTTTTCCTGCAGAATCACCGCTGATGATGGTGTGATTGGACAGGAAGACAATGCTCCAAACCACCACCTCCTGGCTCTTGGCTGTTCCCACTCCTCGCTCCACCAGCAGCCGGTGCGTAGCGTGGCCTGAAACAGACATCAATACTCATCTAAAGACGGCCGACATCGTCACCTGACCGGTCCATTTCTGCTGTTCTGGTTACCTGATTCTGTGTGGAAGATTCGGATCATATCCATCATCCCCGCTGCGATTTGATCTCCAGACGGATGCCAGGACAAAGAAATGATGCGTCCTGCAGGATCACAAAAAGAAGGAAATCAATCAACAATCAAATGGCTGGATCAGGGTTGGTGGGACAGTTTGTCCGCTCACCTTTCTGCCTGTCCAGGTTTCTTTGGAACTGAATCCCCTCCTCCAGTATTTCAAACATCTTGACCGTCCCGTCCTCACAACCGGCCTGTCACAGAAAACATACGGTTACCTCACCGATGACCAATCATCACTCGGAATAAGAACCACAACCACAAGGTCTTGACTGACCGCCAGCAGTGTCCCCTGGCTGTTGATGCTGATGGTCCAGATGGGTCCACCATAGGCCTCCACGTTGTGTTTGGGCCTCAGGTTCTCCAGGTCATACTCTATGATCTCGCCGTTCAGACCTCCGCTGAACAGGCGCCGACCCACCCAACACAGCGCCTCGATGGCTCTGCCGTCTCGTCCGGGGATCACCTGAATACCAAAACCAGTTCAGATCCAGAAAGAACTGACCAGTTCCATCTCCACTGCACAAGTCACCTGGAGGCGTTACCTTTTCTTGGAAGTAGTTATCAGCAGAGTTAAAGACGTCCACAGCTCCGTCCGCCCGGCCCACAGCCAGCCGCTCCGTGCTGCCATTGAATGCCATGGCCCGGATAGCGCTGGGCATGTAGTCAAAGAAGCGAACACGGTGCACCTTAAACTCCCCCATTTACCCCTACGATTTACAGAAACACAAAAGGTCACCTGCAGGACACACGAGGACTTCTGGCATGATGACTGGGTTGCTATGGAAACAGATCTTATAAGCTGGATTTATAGTCGAGTGGTCTCTGTGTAGGTTTGGAGGCCGCAGTCCCACCGTACGCCATCCCACCGCACGCCGGTCCCACCGTACGCCATCCCACCGCACGCCGGTCCCACCGTATGCCATCCCACCGCACGCCGGTCCCACCGTACGCCATCCCACCGCACGCCGGTCCCACCGCACGCCGGTCCCACCGCACGCCATCCCACCGCACGCCGGTCCCACCGCACGCCGGTCCCACCGCACGCCATCCCACCGCACGCCATCCCACCGCACGCCAGTCCCACCGCACGCAGACCGATCCCACCATACGCAGACCGATCCCACCGTACGCAGACCGATCCCACCGTACGCAGACCGATCCCACCGCACGCAGACCGATCCCACCGTACGCAGACCGATCCCACCGTACGCAGACCGATCCCAACGTACGCAGACCGATCCCACCGCACGCAGACCGATCCCAACGCACGCAGACCGATCCCACCGTACGCAGACCGATCCCACCGCACGCAGACCGATCCCACCGCACGCAGACCGATCCCACCGCACGCAGACCGATCCCACCGCACGCAGACCGATCCCACCGCACGCAGACCGATCCCAACGTACGCAGACCGATCCCACCGCACGCAGACCGATCCCACCGCACGCAGACCGATCCCACCGCACGCAGACCGATCCCAACGTACGCAGACCGATCCCAACGTACGCAGACCGATCCCACCGTACGCAGACCGATCCCAACGTACGCAGACCGATCCCACCGCACGCAGACCGATCCCACCGCACGCAGACCGATCCCAACGTACGCAGACCGATCCCAACGTACGCAGACCGATCCCACCGTACGCAGACCGATCCCACCGTACGCAGACCGATCCCACCGTACGCAGACCGATCAAAATTCTCCCTGTGACTTAAATCAGACAGTCTGGTTCGTTCCAGGAGGTTCCCAAGCAAAAACAATAAAGCCTACATTTAGCAAATAAACCTGGGATTATTACTGTCCAAACGAAACCATTACTGTGCAGAATCAGATGAAAACAGCTAAATAACACTTTGTTTTCTTCTAACAATGTATTAAAAAACAATTACACATTAAAGGTCTAAATGTGTAATTCTGTGAGAAGCAGTCCCAGGGCATATAGGTGACTTGTCACAGCAGTAAATCCACTAAAAAACTATTTATTCTCCATGTTTTGTGAATATCTGGACATTTCTCAAGCCTGGCTACAACATGACCCATGTGAGATATGTCACTAACACCAGCAGGTTATCTCAGTGGGTAGTGGCTCAACGTGACTTTATTTTATACAACTATCATGTTCTTTTTAATCACATAAAATACTTTTTTTTTTAACTGTTCAAAACGACTAAGATGTAACATGAGAAGTAAATGGATGAAGCCAGAAAGCAACCTGCTTGTGGTTGACCTAAAGTTTTATCTGACTCGTTGTTTGTTTGGTCCAAATCGACCATAAATAAAATGACTGAAAGCAAAATAAACCAATTCATATTCATGTGTTTTATATATGAGCCATGGTAAAAGTTAAAGTAGTTAAAAGTTCTGCTTAGTTTGGGTGGAAACATCTTGATGGGAGATGTAAGAAACAATAGACTAAATGCATTTAAACAGGAATATAACTACGGCGTTTTGGCCTTTTAGAGCTAAACTTTCACACACACCCTCACCCTGCAGCCTTTAGTTTTTATGTCCATCATTAGAAGTCGCTTCATCAGAGGATCAGTTTATTTAAAGCGTTTTATTTCTACAAACACGAGCAGAAACTTTCAGAAGCCAGTTAGATCTGGATGTTTGCTGACTCGGGTCATAAATGTTAAGCAGAAACCCCGCATTCAGATCAACAATTACAGTTCAATCATGAGATAAAACTACGTTTACCTGCTGCTTTCAGCCAAATGGGGAGAATTTCAGAGAAGCACGTTTCAAAACAGCAGGAGCCACGTTGATGGCCTCTGAACCGGACGTAGACAGACAGAAAGACGGAAATACGTCATTTCGCTGAAGCACGCAACTGGCGGGAAATTAATCCGGAAGTGGAGGCATTAGTCCTCATGCTGAAGTTCAGGGCTCTAAGGCAGTTTTGTTTTGTTTTGTTTTTTTTTATTTTTTTTTATTTCAGAGTAAATGAGAGTCTGGACATTTGATTTTCTGTGGAGACGATGGTTCAGATCATTATAAGGTAAGAAGTTTATTTTTAACCGGGAAAAACGTTTATTTTTCCGGTAGTTTGCATCAGACAGTTTTATGTTTGTATGTTTAGGAAGAAGCAGACGTTTGTGAGATGAATGAAAGAATAAAAATGCTTCAGTTTTTTTTTTGTTTAAAGAGTTATTCATGTTTCTATAGGTGAAGACAAGGTTGTTTAAACGGCAAAGCTCGTATTATTATTAAACATTTGGACATGGGAAGTCGTGACCTGATCCAGCCTGAAACTAATCCTGCATTTATATGATCTATAAGATAATATTATAACATAATAATGAATATAATAATATAATTATAAGACATTTATATGATCCTGCATTTCTATCAGACTCTGTTATAATATTTTACTGAGGTCTGCATTAATATTTTCCTCTGATATTTTCTGCTTTCCTCTGATTTTCCTTTCAGTCCTGGTACTGGACTAGTTTCAGGCCAGTACCAGCCCAGGTTACCAGATCTTTTTCAGACCAGTCCTGGTACCGGACTAGTTCTAGTGGTGCTACCGGACTAGTTTCAGACCAGTCCTGGTACCGGACTAGTTTCAGACCAGTCCTGGTACCGGACTAGTTTCAGACCAGTCCTGGTACCAGACCAGACCCAGCGAGCCTGCTAGTCCTTCAAGATAATTAACTTGCAGGATGAAGCAGACATCAGAGACAGGAACTGGCTTCTGTAGTTTATTTCCATAATTTCTTCACAGGTTAAATATGGACATGCTGGTGGTGGTACTGGTTTTATTTCTGTTTATCTTTTTTTTTTTTTTACAAAGCATCTTTTTAGTTATAGTTGTAATAGTAGTAGGGGTGGGAAAATTGAATCGGAAATTGGGATTTTTTTTCTTCACAATTTTAAAATATATATTTTTTGTTAATCGATTTTTTTTTTTCTTTTCAGATAAATAAAATTAATCCACTATAAAATTTTTGTCATTTTCATTGGTTTTATTGATCTTTTTACTTGTCTTCTTGGGCATTATAGCAGCGGAATGATGATCTGGCAACTGTGTTGTTTTTTCCTAACTGAATTCAAGAAAAATTACTAGCAAAAAGAAGTTTTATTAAAAAAAATGTTTCTCATATTAATTACAAAAATCATCAATATTGAAGAATTTTGAGAATCACAATTTAAATCGAATCGGCACCCAAAAAATCAGAATCGAATCGAATTGGGACAAAAGCGTATCGTCACAGCCCTAAATAGTAGCGTTAAGAGTAAAGAGGTAAATACAAACTTATTAGGGGTGCAACAAAATTTTGCGTAGTAAAAATGAAATAAAATCCAAAGTTGCACAATATAAAGGTTGAAATAAAAAAGTTTCAAGAACACAAACAAACAGATAAACCGGTGTTTGTCTGTCTGTTTGTGTTTAGATAACTCAAAAAGTTGTGGACGGATTCTCATGAAACTTTCAGGACTTGTTGGAAATGTGAAGGAAGAACTGATATAATTTTGGTGATGATCTGGATCACAGCTTGGATCAAGGAACTTTTTAAAGACCTTGGTGGAGGTTTGCACTCTCCCAGTGCTTTTCTAGTTTATTTATACAAAATATTTTATGCAGAACAGCTCAGAAAAAAGCAGCAAGCTGTATGCAGATTGTGTAGTGTTCATGTTGTAAATTTACATACGAACAGGCGGGTGATGAGGTGGGACATGTGATACTGGTCCAATCTGGTGGTACTGGGGTCAAGCTTTGGTTGTGTGACTGGTGTGTATGTGCTGCTGTAGAGCCAGCGTGGGTGGATGCAGTCCTCCAGAATGGCTGCTGGTGGAGCTGCAGGGGGAGATGGTGTCCAGACACAACTCTGGTCTGGCAGGAGACGTGATGGGGGATCTGCTTTACACTAAACAGGTACGTGACCCAACAGACTTCCCCGCTAACTGTAGTAACTTGCTCAGAAAACTTCATCCCCACATGTTTTAAAGTGAATTGATAGAAAATGTCTCCAATGTGGCACTCATGTTTGTCCTGATGTGTGATGGCTTTCCTCGTTCCTCCACCAGGGGGTGCCGGTGCTGATCGTTGGACATCACATTCTCTACGGGAAACAGGTCAAACTGGAGAAGCCCTTCGCCGTTCTCACCAAGCACTCGGGCCATCCACAGGACGACGATGCTCAAGTTGCCATGGAAACGAGCCAGCAGGAACCTGCCTCCACCTCTTACAGTGTTTCTGCCCTCATCAAAAGGAAACTGATTTTCAAGACACGTCCCAAACCCATCATTACTAACGTCCCCAAGAAGGTGTAGCGGGTTTCAGACGTCTCGCAGGCCTGATCTGACTGGTCTGAACCGGTCTGAGGATGTCCGGATCCCAGTCAGTAGAGACTCTCCTTCATCTACAGCCATTAGTTTGAGATTTTCTACTGGGAACAGCTGACAAGTCAGTAAGAAGTCAGGATTGACCTGGAACTGTTCTCATCACTGGCTTGGATAATGATGAGAAGCGGCCATGGGTTTTTTTTTTGTGTAGTTTGTTCTTTATGACGCCTGTGTGTTATAGAAAGAGGAAACATGTTCCTCAGCCGGGCACCTGAACTGACGGTGAACGTGTTATTCTGACTGGGAACAGATGGGATGGGAGTGTCCTGCATGTGGACAGCCCTCCTGCATGCGGACTCAGATGGACTCGGTTATCTCCACATGCTCCAAACTTTTACTATCAATAAAACCTCCTTGTTTTGTCCTCATTGAAATGTCCTGCTCACATTAGTGGTCCTCTGTATCCTAGCAACAGAGGACACTGAGGACCCGACGACTTCAGATTTAATCAGCTGGAAAGAGAAAATCAACAGTTTAGTGTGTTAAAACGTTATGTTTCCATGTTGAGGTGTGTGTGTTTGATCAAGGCGTGTCCCAGGCAGTATAGAGCTGTCCTGTGTGAGCGCCTGGACTGAATGGAACCCATTAATGAAAGTGCTGCTCCACACATAGATGGCCACAAGCACGGACACATGCACATCCCAACGACGGGCACATTTCATGTACAAGACAGTTCAAGGTGCTTTACAATAAAAGATGAAAAGCATCAGAGCAGAGAGCGTTAAGATCAAACTCAGAAAAACTTCAGTAAAAAGAAACAATAGAAAAGTCACAGTGTGAAGATTTGGCAGATATTTTGATTTAAAAAAAGTTTGATTTAACGAATCTGAGAGTTTCAGCTGGTTTCTGCCAGAGTGTTCCACCTGTCAGGAGCAGAAAAGCCAAACGCTGCTTCTTCTTCTCATCCCATAACCGCTCTCCCGTCTTCCTGGTACTGCGTACCGCCACTGAATCCCTAACCCTACTAATTCCCAGTACGGGACTGTACCACCTTACTTTTATCCTGACTTGTATAATCTCCCGGTTTCTGTGTTCAAATGAAGTCAGAGGGTCAAACTTACCAGTCTCAGAATGTGCTGCCCCTTTGTGTTTTTGAAACTTTTATTTTGACCTTTATTTGGTGTAACTTTGTCGTTTGTCACAAAATTTTATTTCACCGTTACTCGTTACCTTGTCCCGTCCCAATGACGCACAAACTCCACGTGGTCTTCTTCCTCCTCAGCTGCTGAAAAAAGTGAAATATGCAAGATGACTGTGTCGAGCTGGTACTTCAAATTAGGATTAAAACCAAAGTGAAAATGGTTCTCATGTGGTTTTCCATGTTATGTCCAAAAAGACAAGCAGGAAGCGAAGGGTGTTTATTTCTGGTAGATGGAAGAACGTCATGTCCGTCCTCTGTCCAATCAGAACCCTTCCAATCCCACTGATCTAAAGCGGGATTATAACGCGTTTTTCATGGAAACTTCCATTCAGAATTATAAAGGAACACTGTAGAAGGAGAATATCCTAATTTGGAATTATTCACTTTTAAATAAAAGACCACTGGTAGAGGTTTCATTCACATTGAAATGCTTTAGTCTTTATCCAGGACTTTGTTTCTGTTTATGTTCACCATCTGCAAAGGAAATGTGAAGACTGAACAGCTGGACTTCACAGGCTGAACTAAAGAAAACGACCATCTGGTCTTCTGAAAACACCTCCGTCATTATCGCAGAATTTCCTCTCATCACTTTCATGGGGACAATCTGCTCACCAGAAATGGACTTGGACAAATAACTGGCCGAGCCGTTTGAGCCGAGACCAGCCCACCGTTTATTGATAGAACGACGATAGAGGTTATAAATGAAAACAAACTTTCTTATGAGATTCAATTCAATCTATTTATTCTACTCAGTGGGAAACTTGATCTAAAGACAGGTTCTTCAAAAATCACACAAGAAATCCCATCACTCACAACAACCATGATTTAAACAATTTAAAAAATATTTAAAAGTAAATAAAAGTTCAAATAAAAGAAATACCTCAAGGGGATAAAAACACAGATAGTTGAAAGAAAAAAACAACATAAAAAGTAAAGTTATCTGAGCCTATTTAAAAATGTTATGGCACAAGGAAAAAAGGAATTTTTAAATCTGGAAGCAGTGAGCGAGTCCTTATATACTGCCTGGTTGATGTTTACTTGTCTAATAAACAAAAACATCTATGTAAATGTTAAAATCACCACCTAAGATGAAATGGTTAAAGTCAATACAATATTCCTGCTCTCCTTGAAGGCAGACGCTTTTTCCATGCTTTCTCTTTCTTCCTCCCCCTCTCCCTCGTGGCCCACCACTTGTCCTGTCTGACTCGGAGCCTCTTCTTACGTCTCTTTTCCTTAAATTTTTACATCATGGATCTGATCGGCTGGTCTCTCAACGCATTCAATCAAATTTTCTCAACCCAGAGATCGGGCAGAGGGGAGCCCACATGTCCTGACGGGACGCTTCTGACTGGATACGTTCAGGACTCATGGGCCAGGTGGAGACCGATGTCATCTTTGGATTATTGGTGATCGGGATTTTGCTGATTGGCGTTCTGATCTACCTCAAGACCCATGATATTCTGGCAACAACTGGAAGGCTACCAGAATTCTGCAACGGTATGGGCCGAGCTTGCAGTGCACGGACGCTTGTGTTGACCAGACTCAATCGTAAGCAGGATGCTAGTTTATCCCAGACTGGTCATCTTGTTATCTGAGGGGCGAAGAGGAAGTTGGTAGGGAGAGCAGTGGATGCTAATCTCACCAGACCTACAGCCTCCTCAGCTAACCCTTTTCTCATGCGTAGACGTAACTGTGTAACTATTCATTATCCGAACCACTTGGTCCGATTAAGGGTCAAAGAGGAGCTGGAGCCAGTCCTAGCTACCTTTGGGCGAGAGGCAGGTACACCTGGATGGGTCACCAGTCCATCGCAGGGCAGCACAAAGAGACAAACAACAATTCACACACACACACACACATACACACTCCTAAAGGAGGATTTAGATTCACCACTTACCTTCACATGCATGTCTTTGGTGGGAGGAAGCCGGAGTGCCTGGGGAGAACCCACGCATACACGGGGAGAACTCCTCCCCCCAGTGTTAGTATTAACACAACCTATTAGCATTAGCGCTTTCATACAAATAGTATAAGGCAATTTTCGCTAAATTATATTTTTAATACTTACATTTTACTGCTGTGAAATTTGTCCACGAAGAGTCGGAACTGATCCTTCTTTAAATTTTGATGTTATGGTTAATCCTACAAGCAAAACAAGCAAAGGTTCTCCAACAGTCTGGCTAGGTTGTCAGTGTCTGCTACAGGCAGCTCCTTTTTCCTCTGATTCTGGGAGTTAATGTAGAGAAGCCTCTTCCAGCCGGCTGGCCACAGCTCCTACCGCTTCCTGTTGGCGGAAGACGGGCTGAAGACTGGTCGAAGACAAGCTTAAGATGAGCTTACGATGGGCTGAAGATGAGCTTACGATGGGCGGCAAGCAAACCCCACACAGACATGGCGGTGTTGAAGATCAGTGGAAGGAGGAATTTAATAATTTTGAACGTCATAAAAGAGAAGATTTTAAAATGAGGTGTTTAGACTCTTAGTTTCAAATTAAAATCCATCCATCCTGGGATTGTTTTTAGTCGTTTTGGTTTGTTCATGACTTAAAACACCACAGGAGATGATTTTAAGCACTTAGAAAAGTGATTTTTGTATAATATGTTCTCTTTAATTTTCTTTTCTGTTGAATTCAACATTATAATATCTGTGCATTTAATAAGCGCTTTTCAGTCATCTTCTACCGACTTGCTCATTTCAATTCAACTTTCAACCATTTCCAGCTTTACCTGCCACTTGCCCAATGATGGCTGGAATAGACTCCAGTTTCCCTGCAACCATTAATTGGACTAAGCAGTTCAGAAAATGACGACTCTCCTCCTCTCTGTCATCTTCTCCTTCTCCCTCTGTGGGTTGTTTGAGTCAAGAGTTCCACCCGGCCCCTGATTCGAGATCACTTTCCTGTGTTTTTATCTGAAAGAAAATCTGTGTGAAGTGGCGAGAAATAATGCACTTTAAAGTAATAGAGGAAATTTGAGCAAAGTATGGAGATGTTTTCCAGGATGCACCTGGCGCTCTCCAAGACACAACAGTCAAGATGTGTAACCACATTTGTTCAAGCCCCGCCCAATGCCATATGCAATGAAAGCCAAGGTTGAAGCAGAGCTGGAGAGGCTGCAGCTTCTGGGGGGTCATTGAACCGATCAAATTCTCTGGCAGGGCAGCACCAATTGTTCCAGTATTGAAAGATGATGGTAATGCCAGGATATGCAGTGACTACAAGATTACAGTGAACTAAGCCTTACAACCAGACACCCACCCCTTTCCATGAGTGGAGGATCTGTTGGCCACATTTGCGGGTGGTAGGACCTTCACAACACTGGACATAAGTTACACGTACCAGCATGCTACTTGATGAGGATTCTAAGCGGTATGTCCCGATAAATACGTTGTTTTAGTACAACCGTCTGGTGTTTGGTGTTGCATCCAGTCCGGCAATTTTCCAACGCACAATGGACAATTTGTTGCAGAACATTCCTCAGGTAGCAGTCTACTTGGATGAAATGCTGGTCACAGGGAGGACCAAAGCAAGAGCATTTAAAGCCTCTTTAGCAGGTGCTGAAAAGAATGGCAGAAGCTGGTCTGTGCCTAAAACATAGCAAGTGTGTGTTCCAGTGTCACCTACAGGCCACAGGTTATCTGCTAAGCGGCTGTCTCCAATGGAAGAGAGGGTGAGGGCCATTAAAGAAGCCCCAGGCCTTTCCACAACGCTTGCTCCTCTCTACCAGCTACTGTACAAAGACAGCAGGTGGAAGTGGCAGCCGGCCCAAGAGAGCACATTTTCACAGGTGAAATAACTACCTGTTTAGTGCTGGTGCACTTTGATCCAGAGAAACCAGTGGTCCTGTCATCTGATGCCTCTTCCTATGGAGTTGGAGCTGTCCTTTCACACAGGATGGAGGGCAGATCAGAAAAATCAATAAGTCATGGGTTAGGGGGTTAGGCACACACACAGCAGCAGAAAAAGGGTACTCTCAACTGGAAAGGAGGCACTAGCAGTGGTATTCACAGTAAACATGTCAACCAGTACTACTAGTGTGATATGCACTATTCAGGTGTTGGTATGGAGGTTTTGATGTTCACCTTGGGGTGTCAGTCAGAACTCCCACAATTCTCTGGGTCCATCTTTGGAGGACTGTGCAACATCTGCCACAGGGTAAAGAGTTCCTACAGTGGAACTGAGAAGGTCAAAGAGGCAACACAACCCTCCTGAGAGACCAAACTTGTAAGCCAGTCAGACCACAAAGCCAACCAAACGGTAGTGTTAGAAGGCAACTCTGTTATTGTTTTCAATTGATTTTGAGAAAATGTTTTTTTCTCTGCAAGTCATGCAATAATTGGAAGGAAATGTTGTTTTAAACAGTGGAGTTTTTTAGTTGCTACCAACAGTGGAAGTAAATGTATTGTTGGAGTTGTACATGTAAATGTAAGAAGAGATGTTGCAGCTGAGATGGGTGTATCAGTATTTGGACCCCCGGAACTGTGGCGGTTGAATTAGAGTTCCACGCTATCCTCAAGCAGCTCTTGGTCATTTCTGCTTTAAACAATCTTGACAACATTTAAGACCATTTCAAGCTTCAAACACTTCTACTATTGGCTTTTAGTTTTATATTTATTCCATTGTGCATTAAACCAGCACATTTCAACCATTTCCAATTGTCATTCGCTCATTTCTATTGAACTTTCAAACATTTCCACTACATTTAAACACTTTTTTGAGCTTCAAACACATTTTTCTATTGGCTTTAGCTTTACGATAACTTCATCTGACTCTTCAACAAGCAGATTTGACCATCTTCAACTGTCTTTTAATAATTTTAGCTCAACTTTCAACCATTTAACTCAGATTTAAACCTGTTTGTTCTTAAAACACTATTTTGCTTCTTGATCATTTTTCCTTTCTTCAGCATTACAGTTCAAGTGTTTCCATAAAAGAATTTACACTGCTCTTCTGCAAGACCAGCAAGTTTTCTAGTTTTGTTCCTGTTTGTCTTTATTATTATTATTATTTATTTTATTTTATTTTTTTATTATTATTATTATTATTATTATTATTATTATCCTCTCCCTGAGCCGTCACCTTATCGTGGTGGAGGGGTTTGTGCGTCCCGAAGATCCTAGCAGCTATGTTGTCGGGGGCTTTATGCCCCTGGTAGGGTCACCCATGGCAAACAGGTGTCTAGGGGAGGGACCAGACCAAGCACGGCTCATAGACCCCTATGATGACGACCAACCTGGGCATGAATGTTCCCTTGCCCGGACGCGGGTTACCGGGACCCCCCTCTGGAGCCAGGCCTGGAGGCGGGGTACGAGAGCGAGCGTCTGGTGGCCGGGCCTTCGCCCATGGGGCCCGGTCGGGCTCAGCCCGAAAGGGTTACATGGGCCCCGCCTCCCGTGGGCTCACCATCTGCGGGAGGAGCCGTAGGGGTCGGGTGCAATGTGAGCTGGGCGGAAGCAAGGGGCGGGGACCCTGGCAGTCCGATCCCCGGCTGCAGAAGCTGGCTCTAGGGACGTGGAACGTCACCTCTCTGGTGGGGAAGGAGCCTGAGCTTGTGCGCGAGGTTGAGTGGTTCCGACTAGATATAGTTGGACTCACCTCGACGCATGGCTTGGGCTCTGGAACCAGTACCCTCGAGAGGGGCTGGACCTTCTTCCACTCTGGAGTTGCTCATGGTGAGAGGCGCCGAGCAGGTGTGGGCATCCTCATCAGCCCCCAGCTTGGTGCCTGCACGTTGGGGTTTACCCCGGTGGATGAAAGGGTAGTTTCCCTCCGCCTCCGGGTGGGGGGACGGGTCCTGACTGTTGTCTGTGCTTATGCACCGAACAGCAGTTCAGAGTACCCACCCTTTCTGGGGTCCTTGGAGGGAGTGCTGGAGGGTGCTCCTTCTGGGGACTCCATTGTTCTGCTGGGGGACTTCAATGCTCACGTGGGCAATGACAGTGAGACCTGGAGGGGAGTGATTGGGAGGCATGGTCCCCCCCCTCTGAACCCAAATGGTGTTTTGTTATTGGACTTCTGTGCTCGTCATGGATTGTCTATAACGAACACCATGTTCCAGCATAAGAGTGTCCATATGTACACCTGGCATCAGGATTCCATGGGCCGCAGTTCAATGATCGACTTTGTAGTCGCATCGTCGGACCTGCGGCCACATGCCTTGGACACTCGGGTGAAGAGGGGGGCGGAGCTGTCAACTGATCACCACCTGGTGGTGAGTTGGCTCAGATGGTGGGGGAGGAAGCTGGTCAGAGCTGGCAGGCCCAAACGTGTTGTGAGGGTCTGCTGGGAACGTCTGGCTGAGTCCCCTGTCAGAGCGAGCTTCAACTCCCACCTTCAGCAGAGCTTCGAACATGTCCCGGGTGAGGCGGGGGACATTGAGTCCGAATGGGCTGTGTTCCGTGCCTCTATTGCTGAGGCGGCCAGCCGGAGCTGTGGCTGCAAGGTCGTTGGTGCCTGTCGTGGCGGTAATCCCAGAACTCGTTGGTGGACACCAACAGTGAGGGATGCCGTCAAGCTGAAGAAGGAGTCCTATCGGGCCTTCTTGGCCTGTGGGACTCTGGAGGCAGCTGATGGGTACCGGCGGGCTAAGCGGCATGCGGCTTCGGCCGTTGCCGAGGCAAAAACTCGGGCATGGGAGGAGTTCGGCGAGGCCATGGAGAAAGACTTCCGGATGGCTTCGAGGAGATTCTGGTCCACCATCCGGCGACTCAGGGGGGGGAAGCAGTGCTCCATCAATACTGTGTACAGTGGAGATGGGGTGCTGCTGACCTCAACTCGGGACGTTGTGGGTCGGTGGAGGGAATACTTCGAAGACCTCCTCAATCCTACCAACACGGCTTCCCATGAGGGAGCAGAGCTGGTGGACTCAGGGGTGGACTCTCCTATCTCTGGGGCTGAAGTCGCTGAGGTGGTCAAAAAGCTCCTTGGCGGCAAGGCCCCGGGGGTGGATGAGATCCGCCCGGAGTTCCTTAAGGCTCTGGATGCTATGGGGCTGTCCTGGCTGACACGCCTCTGCAGCATTGCGTGGACATCGGGGGCAGTACCGCTGGATTGGCAGACTGGGGTGGTGGTCCCCCTTTTTAAGAAGGGGGACCGGAGGGTGTGTTCCAATTACAGGGGAATCACACTCCTCAGCCTCCCTGGTAAGGTCTATTCAGGGGTCCTGGAGAGGAGGGTCTGCCGGATAGTCGAATCCCGGATTGAGGAGGAGCAGTGTGGTTTTCGTCCTGGTCGCGGAACAGTGGACCAGCTCTATACCCTCTCTGGGGTCCTGGGGGGGGCATGGGAGTTTGCCCAACCAGTCTACATGTGCTTTGTGGACCTGGAGAAGGCATTCGACCGTGTCCCCCGGGGGCTCCTGTGGGGGGTACTCCGGGAGTATGGGGTACCGGACCCCCTTGTACGAGCTGTCCGGTCCCTGTACGACAGGTGTCAGAGCTTGGTCCGCATTGCCGGTAGTAAGTCGGATTCGTTTCCGGTGAGGGTTGGACTCTGCCAAGGCTGCCTTTTATCACTGATTCTGTTCATAACTTATATGGACAGAATTTCTAGGCGCAGCCGAGGGGTTGAGGGGATCCGACTTGGTGGCCTCAGGATTGGGTCCCTGCTTTTTGCGGATGACGTGGTCCTGTTGGCTTCATCTGGTCGTGATCTCCAGCTCTCGCTTGAGCGATTCGCGGCCGAGTGTGAAGCGGCTGGGATGAGAATCAGCACCTCAAAATCTGAGACCATGGTCCTCAGCCGGAATAGGGTGGATTGCCCTCTCCGGGTCGGGAGTCAGGTCCTGCCTCAAGTGGAGGAGTTTAAATATCTCGGGGTCTTGTTCACGAGTGAGGGAAGGATGGAGCGTGAGATCGACAGACGGATCGGTGCGGCGTCTGCAGTAATGCGGGCTCTGCGCCGGTCTGTCGTGGTGAAGAAGGAGCTGAGCCAGAAGGCGAAGCTCTCGATTTATCAGTCGATCTACATTCCTACCCTCACCTATGGTCATGAGCTGTGGGTCGTGACCGAAAGAACGAGATCTCGTATACAGGCGGCTGAAATGAGTTTCCTCCGCAGGGTGGCCGGGCTCTCCCTTAGAGATAGGGTGAGGAGCTCGGTCATCCGGGAGGGGCTCAGAGTAGAGCCGCTGCTCCTTCGCATCGAGAGGAACCAGTTGAGGTGGCTCGGGCATCTGGTCAGGATGCCTCCTGGACGCCTCCCTGGTGAGGTGTTCCAGGCACGTCCCTCGGGGAGGAGACCCCGGGGAAGACCCAGGACACGCTGGAGGGATTATATCTCTCGGCTGGCCTGGGAACGCCTCGGGATCCCCCCCGCAGAGTTGGCAAATGTGGCTGGGGAGAGGGAAGTCTGGGCTTCCCTGCTTAGGCTGCTGCCCCCGCGACCCGACCCCGGATAAGCGGCAGAAGATGGATGGATGGATGGATGGATTATTATTATTAGGCCCGAGCACCTTGGCGGTGCGAAGGCCTATTGTAATTGCAGTGTTTATTATTATTATTATTATTATTAGGCCCGAGCACCTTGGCGGTGCGAAGGCCTATTGTAATTGCAGTGTTTATTATTATTATTATTATTATTATTATTATTATTATTATTTTTATTCGGACACTTCGCGTGCTTTTTTGGAGGCCTGAACGTGCTCGAAAACTCACCAAATTTTGCGTACCCCCCCAAGGGAATACGAAAAATTTGATATTTTGAGGTGCTCCAGAATGTTTAGGCGAAACTGAACGAGAGCGCCACCTATTTTAGGTGCCCCGCCACTGCATGTCGTTAATCTTTATGAAAATTCATACACATGATCTACATGCTAGGGCGAACAAAAAATCCTCTTAATGTCATGGTGAAATGTCGACAGGAAGGCGGCCATTTTAGGTCAAAGTCAGTATTTTGGCGTTTTAGCACCTCGCATTTTAACGAACTCGTCCTAGAGCTTTTATCCCACTGAGCCACAAATTGCTCAGGATGTTCAGGAGGCATGTGTGATTAAATGTTGTGTTATTTCTTCTAATAGGAGACTTAGTTTACGAGGGGCGGGGCCTCAAAGTTTGATGTCTCGCCATGAAAAATTAAACGGATATAACTCCCACATAAAGCTACATTTCTGCACCAAATTTGCTAGATATGATGGCAGTCCCCTCCTACAGAGTTCTATATGCCAATATTTTGATTATGAAATAGCCACGCCCCCTGGAGGTCAAAAGTGTTGTTTTTTGCCCACACACCCAGAACTCTGGCTTAGTGGACACCACATGGCCCAAATTCACTCAGGCATCACAAAACATGTTGGTGAAGAGATCTGGTAAAGGACGTTGCTCTACACTGCACGGCGTGCCCGTGACGCCATGGCGAAGTTCCATGCGGCGGCGTGACATCATAAATCACTATAAAATTGTCAATTTTGATCTGATCACCCTAAAACTTATAGGGATTAATAAGGGATCAGTCCTGAACAGATTAATGTGACCATTGCTGGTGTAGACCTAAGCCCCGCCCACTTACAACAGGAAGTGGTTTTTTCCACGTTTGCGGATCATGCTTCTAAGCAAATGATCCCAAACACTTGAGACTCCTCCAAAACATGTCAAACCCTTTCATGATGGCACAATAAAAACCTCAAGTCGCTACGCTAAACGGGACATGGCGAATGGCGGTCCAACGCCATGAAACAGGAAGTACCTGTGACCAAGCCATGGAACCTTGGACCGCCACCAAACTTGCCATGACTGATGACAGTAAGGCCCTGAACTAAGCCCCATTGAAACATTATGGAATAAATGGAGCATGTCTCCATAGCGCCCCCTACAAAATTTCAATCAATCAGCCCCGCCCACTACATGGACCGACATGGATAAAATTCAGCACAGTTGGAGAACCTGCCAGTACCTTCAAAAAAGTCTCTTGGACATATGGGCTAAATTCAACAGGAAGTCGGCCATTTTGAAAAAGGTGCCATTTTTGGGGTCATTTCTTTGCCATGCATTTTAAACAACTCCTCCTAGGGATATTGTCCAACTGACACCCAACTTGCACAGGATGCTCAGGAGGCATGTGTGATTTAAAGTTGTGTTATTTCTTCTAATAGAAGATTTAGTTTAGGAGGGGCGGGCCCTCAAAGTTTGATGTCTCATTAACAAAGACTTATTGCTAAAACTCCCACATAAAACAACATATCAGCACAGGAATCGACACATTTGATGCCAGTCCCATGATGAACAAAATCTACAATGCAATAATATGACTATGAACTAGCCCCACCCCTTGGCAACAACAAGTGTCTGATATCGTGAACCAGGAAGTACCTGTAACAAAGCCATGAAATTGTTCATCTTCACCATACTTGCCATGAGTCATGACAGTTATGTCCTTAATAGAATAAAATTACAATATAGTGGAAAAGATAGTAAATGGCTCCATAGCGCCCCCTACAATATTTCAATCAATCAGCCCCGCCCACTACATTGACTGACATGGATATGATTCGGAAAACTTGTAGACCCTCCCAGTACCTTCAAAAAAGTCTCTTGGACATATGGGCTAAATCCAACAGGAAGTCGGCCATTTTGAAAAGAGTGCCTTTTTTGGCGTTTTAGCACCTCGCATTTTAACGAACTCGTCCTAGAGCTTTTATCCCACTGAGCCACAAATTGCTCAGGATGTTCAGGAGGCATGTGTGATTAAATGTTGTGTTATTTCTTCTAATAGGAGACTTAGTTTACGAGGGGCGGGGCCTCAAAGTTTGATGTCTCGCCATGAAAAATTAAACGGATATAACTCCCACATAAAGCAACATTTCTGCAACAAATTTGCAAGATATGATGGCAGTCCCCTCCTACAGAGTTCTATATGCCAATATTTTGATTATGAAATAGCCACGACCCCTGGAGGTCAAAAGTGTTGTTTTTTGCTCACACACCCATAACTCTGGCTTGGTGGACACCACATGGCCCAAATTCACTCAGGCATCACAAAACATGTTGGTGAAGAGATCTGGTAAAGGACGTCGCTCTACGCTGCACGGCGTGCCCGTGACGCCATGGCGAAGTTCCATGCGGCGGCGTGACATCATAAATCACTATAAAATTGTCAATTTTGATCTGATCACCCTAAAACTTATAGGGATTAATAAGGGATCAGTCCTGAACAGATTAATGTGAACATTGCTGGTGTAGACCTAATCTCCGCCCACTTACAACAGGAAGTGGTTTTTTCCACGTTTGAGGGTCATGCTTCTAAGCAAATGGTCCAAAACACTTGAGCCTCCTCCAAAACATGTCAAACCCTTTCATGATGCCACAATAAAAACCTCAAGTTGCTACGCTAAACGGGACATGGCGAATGGCGGTCCAACGCCATGAAACAGGAAGTACCTGTGACCAAGCCATGGAACCTTGGACCGCCACCATACTTGCCATGACTGATGACAGTAAGGCCCTGAACTAAGCCCCATTGAAACATTATGGAATAAATGGAGCATGTCTCCATAGCGCCCCCTACAAAATTTCAATCAATCAGCCCCGCCCACTACATGGACCGACATGGATAAAATTCAGCACAGTTGTAGAAGCTTCCAGTACTTTCAAAAAAGTCTCTTGGACATATGGGCTAAATCATACAGGAAGTCGGCCATTTTGAAAAAGGTGCCATATTTGGGGTTATTTCTTTGCCATACATTTTAAACAACTCCTCCTAGGGACATTGTCCAACTGACACCCAACTTGCACAAGACGCTCAGGAGGCATGTGTGATTTAAAGTTGTGTTATTTCTTCTAATAGAAGATTTAGTTTAGGAGGGGCGGGCCCTCAAAGTTTGATGTCTCATTAACAAAGACTTATTGCTACAACTCCCACATAAAACAACATATCAGCACAGGAATCGACCCTTTTGATGCCAGTCCCATGATGAACAAAATATACAATGCAATAATGGGACTATGAATTAGCCCCACCCCTTGGCAACAACAAGTGTCTGATATCATGAACCAGGAAGTACCTGTAACAAAGCCATGAAACCTTTGATCTTCACCATACTTGCCATGAGTCATGACAGTTATGTCCTTAATAGAGTAAAATTACAATATAGTGGAGAAGATAATAAATGGCTCTATAGCGCCCCCTCCAATATTTCAATCAATCAGCCCCGCCCACTTTATTGACTGACATGGATCAAGTTCAGCACACTTGTAGATCCTTCCAGCACCTTCAAAAAAGCCTCTTGGACATATGGGCTAAATCAAACAGGAAGTCGGCCATTTTGAAAAAGGTGTCATTTTTGGGGCAATTTCTGTCATTTTCTTTGTCATGCATTTCTAGAAGTTCCTTCTAAGAATTTTGTCCAACTTTAACCCAAATGAGTCAGGATGCTCAAGAGACATGTGTGATTAAAAGATGTGCTATTTCTTTTAATAGGGGATATCGTTTAGGAGAGGCGGGGCAGCAAAGCAGATCGTGATGCAATGAAAAAGAAAACTGACATAACTCCCACAAAAAACAACCAACCTGCACCAAATTTGCTACAGATGATGCCAGTCATATCCTTCACATTTGTGCATGTCAATAATTAGATTATAAGTTAGCCCCGCCCCTTGGTGACAGGAAGTGACCCTTCATAAGGCCTAAATGGCCTGAAGTGCAGTCTGGCTGCACTTTAGGTTGAGAGAGGCATGGGAAGGATGTTGGCAGGGGAGGCGGTGGCATTATGCCGAGCGGCGCCATGGTGCGAGGGCCTATATCACCGCTTGCGGTTTTAATTAGGCCCGAGCACCTTGGCGGTGCGAAGGCCTATTGTAATTGCAGTGTTTATTATTATTATTAGGCCCGAGCACCTTGGCAGTGCGAAGGCCTATTGTAATTGCAATGTTTATTATTATTATTATTATTATTATTTTTATTCGGACACTTCGCGTGCTTTTTTGGAGGCCTGAACGTGCTCGAAAACTCACCAAATTTTGCCTACCCCCCCAAGGGAATGCGAAAAATTTGATATTTTGAGGTGCTCCAGAATGTTTGGGCGAAACTGAACGAGAGCGCCACCTATTTTAGGTGCCCCGCCACTGCATGTCGTTAATCTTTATGAAAATTCATACACATGATCTACATGACAGTACAAACAAAAAATCCTCTTAATGTCATGGTGAAATGTCGACAGGAAGGCGGCCATTTTAGGTCAAAGTCAATATTTTGGCTTTTTAGCACCTCGCATTTTAACGAACTCGTCCTAGAGCTTTTATCCCACTGAGCCACAAATTACTCAGGATGTTCAGGAGACATGTGTGATTAAATGTTGTGTTATTTCTTCTAATAGGAGACTTAGTTTACGAGGGGTGGGGCCTCAAAGTTTGATGTCTCGCCATGAAAAATTAAACGGATATAACTCCCACATAAAGCAACATTTCTGCACCACATTTGCTAGATATGATGGCAGTCCCCACCTACAGAGTTCTATATGTCAATATTTTGATTATGAAATAGCCACGCCCCCTGGATGTCAAAAGTGTTGTTTGTTGCTCACACACCCATAACTCTGGCTTGGTGGACACCACATGGCCCAAATTCACTCAGGCATCACAAAACATGTTGGTGAAGAGATCTGATAAAGGACGTTGCTCTACGCTGCACGGCGTGCCCGTGACGCCATGGCGAAGTTCCATGCGGCGGCGTGACATCATAAATCACTATAAAATTGTCAATTTTGATCTGATCACCCTAAAACTTATAGGGATTAATAAGGGATCAGTCCTGAACAGATTAATGTGACCATTGCTGGTGTAGACCTAAGCCCCGCCCACTTACAACTGGAAGTGGTTTTTTCCACGTTTGAGGGTCATGCTTCTAAGCAAATGGTCCCAAACACTTGAGCCTCCTCCAAAACATGTCAAACCCTTTCATGATGCGACAATAAAAACCTCAAGTTGCTACGCTAAACGGGACATGGCGAATGGCGGTCCAACGCCATGAAACAGGAAGTACCTGTGACCAAGCCATGGAACCTTGGACCGCCATCAAACTTGCCATGACTGATGGCAGTAAGGCCCTGAACTAAGCCCCATTGAAACATTATGGAATAAATGGAGCATGTCTCCATAGCGCCCCCTACAAAATTTCAATCAATCAGCCCCGCCCACTACATGGACCGACATGGATAAAATTCAGCACAGTTGGAGAACCTGCCAGTACCTTCAAAAAAGTCTCTTGGACATATGGGCTAAATTAAACAGGAAGTCGGCCATGTTGAAAAATGTGCCATTTTTGGGGTCATTTCTTTGCCATGCATTTTAAACAACTCCTCCTAGGGATATTGTCCAACTGACACCCAACTTGCACAGGATGCTCAGGAGGCATGTGTGATGTAAAGTTGTGTTATTTCTTCTAATAGAAGATTTAGTTTAGGAGGGGCGGGCCCTCAAAGGTTGATGTCTCATTAACAAAGACTTATTGCTAAAACTCCCACATAAAACAACATAGCACAGGAATCACCACATTTGATGCCAGTCCCATGATGAACAAAATATACAATGCAATAATATGACTATGAATTAGCCCCACCCCTTGGCAACAACAAGTGTCTGATATCATGAACCAGGAAGTACCTGTAACAAATCCATGAAACCTTTGAACTTCACCATACTTGCCATGAGTCATGACAGTTATGTCCTTAATAGAATAAAATTACAATATAGTGGAAAAGATAGTAAATGGCTCCATAGCGCCCCCTAAAATATTTCAATCAATCAGCCCCGCCCACTACATTGACTGACATGGATAAAATTCAGCACACATGTAGACCCCTCCAGTACCTTCAAAAAAGTCTCTTGGACATATGGGCTAAATCAAACAGGAAGTCGGTCATTTTGAAAAAGGTGACATTTTTGGGGTCATTTCTGTGACTTTCTTTGCCATGCATTTTGAGGAACTTCTCCTAAGAATTTTATCCAACTATAACCCAAATGAGTCAGGATGCTCAAGCTGCATATCTGATTAAAAGTTGTGTTATTTCTTTTAATAGGGGATATCGTTTAGGAGAGGCGGGGCAGCAAAGCAGATGTGATGCAATGAAAAGGAAAACTGACATAACTCCCACAAAAAACAACCAACCATATTTATAGACATGTATGTACAGATGAACATGCAGGTCCATCTGAAGGAATTATTAATTATGTGAATCAGTTTCATATGTGTTTTCTTGTTTAGAAGCAGACTGATTGCTCTTTGATTTATAGACATTTGTTCAGATTCTTGGATAGAGTGGTATTGGATCAGCTCTGTTGATGGATTGATTAAAACATCCAGTGCGGCTAATACTTACAACAATAAGTTACTGAAAACTATATTTATGTAAATGATGTTAACAGTTTTTAACAAATGTCACAGGCATGTTAATAAGCATAATGAATTAAAACTAAACTTGAAGCATTTATGTATTATTCCTCCCTGTTGCTCTTTGTCTGTACTGTGGGGGATTACATGAAAAAGAAAAAATCTGAGGCTTTGGTTCTGAGAATGAGCAGCTAATTCTTGTTTTGAATAAAGTAAAAATAATGTAACATCCATTTATGGAAAACTGGTGGGATTTTTTTTTCAATTTCATTAAACACTGTGGCATATTTGATCCACTTTTAGATTATTTTTTTCAATTTATTGAAGCCAGAGTATGTAAGATTTCAAAGCGATTCTTTCCAACACTAGGTGGCAAACACCATGTAGTGAGCAAAACCACACAACTGCTACCTCTACAAACCACCACAGGGCGGAAGTAGTGAGCTAAACTTGCTCCTCACCCCTCCCATCCTCTAAATACAGCGGAACCGTCACCGTCCACAAGACTCAAAGTTTATTTACAAACTGTGTGATGACATCCAGTATTTCAGCTCCACATGAACCGGTAAGTAACTGTTAACACAACAGGCTCTTCGTCATGCTGAAAATGATACTCTCTTATGGTGTTTTTTTTGCAAAGTAGTACGTAAAAATGACAATATCGCGTATGGAATAAACGGTGGTACTAAGAAGAGGCTAAGCTACGTGCTAAGCTAGCTATAGTTGTTAGGCTAATTCTAACTTTATTAATATTTCTGCATATATTCAGCTGATGTTAGACTGAATCAGCCTAACACAGGCAGTCAGACACTGACATAATGCAGAATTTACATGTTTGAATGTTGTTACAGCGATGATCCGTGTACACACTTGTTTTCAGTGATGAATATGACATGTTAAGGTTGCCAGGAAGGCCGAGGCAGGGCTGGTGGACGGTCCGAGGACAAGCGGGTCAGTCTGAGGAAGACGAGCTGCAGCTTCCAGAGATGTGACTGGCTAGCTGTAGTACAGGTAAAATGCAGTTTCATGTTCACTGTTTTGTCTCAAGATATTACTGATAAAAAAACATTTATTACAGGAATTCCACAGTATTCCAATAACCAACAATGGTAAACGAGGCTGAAGTTAGCTTCCGATTCGCAATATGTGTAAAGGGCAATTCCACTGAATTTTTCGGAAACACCACATTAGACCAGGTCCTGACAAAAAACTACAACACTTGGACTCTTAAAACCTGGGTTAAAATATTCCACATACTATGCAGATTCAATAAAACATAGTGTCTGATTTGTGAAATCTTTATTCTATTTGTGAAAATGCAAATAAGGGTCATTTCATGACTTTTTTGGCATCTGGACCACATTACATCAGGTCCTGACAAAAAACTAAAACACTTAGACTCTTCAAATGTGGGCTAAAATATTCCACATACTATACCAGTTTTTTGTCAGTACCTGGTCTAATGTGGTGGTGTTTCCAAAAAATTCAGTGTAATTGCCCTTTACACATATTGCAGCCATAAGCTGCGGATCGGAAGCTAACTTCAGCCTCGTCAATGGTAACTGTTTTATGTATTATTTGTTGTTGTAACATAAATGTAATTTTATATTTGAGCTTGTTACCTACTGCTCTGTCTTCCATATGTTACTTGTTGCTTTGGCATCCAGACATTAGTTTTAGATATTACAGTAATATATTAACTTAGTCTCTGAACAAAGTTGGTAGACACAGACCTTCACTAAAAAATCTGATCTTTCACTTTTCACTTTGTTTTCCATCAGTTAGTAAAATGTGGCTCTATTTATCTAACCAATCTTTTGTATAATTTTGCAGAGACGTCTTGATGACATAAATGTGAAGGACCTAAGAAGACTCACATCCCAGCTCCTCAGAAGGAAACAAGGCTTGATTCCCAGTTGCTGTGTGGCTACTGAAGAGCAGTTTCCTGATCTGCACAGACACAACATTGGTTTTGTTTTTGGTGTTTGATTCTTTTTTTTTTCTTCTAGTAAACCACAATTTAATAGCATTTCTGTGGAATCTATTGTTTACATGTTCGTTGATTGTATTGTTTCTTACTTATAACTTTGTGTTACTAATTAAGTAATTTGAGCTACTTTGTACACTTTGAAGCGTTTTTAAAATAAAGAAATTTAAATGCTTTTCCCCATTTATTCAATACATTCAAGTCATCTAAATAACTGCAGTAGGATGTGATCATACAGGAACAAGATAAAAGTTTATTACAATTTATGACTGTAATAAATACAGATCTAACAGTGTATAAACACAGCACAAATCCCACAGAGAAAAGTCTATGATCCACAAACAGAAGACACAACTATATACAAAAGATGTGAAGTTTAGATTCCACAATAGAAGGTCAATAATTCCTGTTCATGTTTTATGTGTTGCACCCTCGCTGCTGACTTCATACACATTTGTAAACTTTTTTGTTCATTACACTTATGGAAATAATTATAAGATGCAGTGGCCCAAATTCACTCAGGCATCACAAAACATGTTGGTGAAGAGATCTGATAAAGGACGTTGCTCTACGCTGCACGGCGTGCCCGTGACGCCATGGCAAAGTTCCATGCGGCGGCGTGACATCATAAATCACTATAAAATTGTCAATTTTGATCTGATCACCCTAAAACTTATAGGGATTAATAAGGGATCAGTCCTGAACAGATTAATGTGACCATTGCTGGTCTAGACCTAAGCCCCGCCCACTTACAACAGGAAGTGGTTTTTTCCACGTTTGAGGGTCATGCTTCTAAGCAAATGGTCCCAAACACTTGAGCCTCCTCCAAAACATGTCAAACCCTTTCATGATGCCACAATAAAAACCTCAAGTCGCTACGCTAAACGGGACATGGCGAATGGCGGTCCAACGCCATGAAACAGGAAGTACCTGTGACCAAGCCATGGAACCTTGGACCGCCACCATACTTGCCATGACTGATGACAGTAAGGCCCTGAACTAAGCCCCATTGAAACATTATGGAATAAATGGAGCATGTCTCCATAGCGCCCCCTACAAAATTTCAATCAATCAGCCCCGCCCACTACATTGACTGACATGGATATGATTCGGGAAACTTGTAGACCCTCCCAGTACCTTCAAAAAAGTCTCTTGGACATATGGGCTAAATCAAACAGGAAGTCGGCCATTTTGAAAAAGGTGTCATTTTTGGGGCAATTTCTGTCATTTTCTTTGTCATGCATTTCTAGAAGTTCCTTCTAAGAATTTTGTCCAACTTTAACCCAAATGAGTCAGGATGCTCAAGAGACATGTGTGATTAAAAGTTGTGCTATTTCGTTTAATAGGGGATATCGTTTAGGAGAGGCGGGGCAGCAAAGCAGATCGTGATGCAATGAAAAAGAAAACTGACATAACTCCCACAGAAAACAACCAACCTGCACCAAATTTGCTACAGATGATGCCAGTCATATCCTTCACATTTCTGTATGTCAATAATTAGATTATAAATTAGCCCCGCCCCTTGGTGACAGGAAGTGACCGTTCATAAGGCCTAAATGGCCTGAAGAGCAGTCTGGCTGCACTTTAGGTTGAGAGAGGCATGGGAAGGATGATTCCAGGGGAGGCGGTGGCATTATGCCGAGCGGCGCCATGGTGCGAGGGCCTATATCACCGCTTGCGGTTTTAATTATTATTATTATTATTATTATTATTATTATTATTTTTATTCGGACACTTCGCGTGCTTTTTTGGAGGCCTGAACGTGCTCGAAAACTCACCAAATTTTGCGTACCCCTCCAAGGGAATACGAAAAATTTGATATTTTGAGGTGCTCCAGAATGTTTGGGCGAAACTGAAGGAGAGCGCCACCTATTTTAGGTGCCCCGCCACTGCATGTCGTTAATCTTTATGAAAATTCATACACATGATCTACATGCTAGGGCGAACAAAAAATCCTCTTAATGTCATGGTGAAATGTCGACAGGAAGGCGGCCATTTTAGGTCAAAGTCAATATTTTGCCGTTTTAGCACCTCGCATTTTAACGAACTCGTCCTAGAGCTTTTATCCCACTGAGCCAAAAATTGCTCAGGATGTTCAGGAGGCATGTGTGATTAAATGTTGTGTTATTTCTTCTAATAGGAGACTTAGTTTACGAGGGGCGGGGCCTCAAAGTTTGATGTCTCGCCATGAAAAATTAAACGGATATAACTCCCACATAAAGCAACATTTCTGCACCAAATTTGCTAGATATGATGGCAGTCCCCTCCTACAGAGTTCTATATGTCAATATTTTGATTATGAAATAGCCACGCCCCCTGGAGGTCAAAAGTGTTTTTTTTTGCTCACACACCCATAACTCTGGCTTGGTGGACACCACATGGCCCAAATTCACTCAGGCATCACAAAACATGTTGGTGAAGAGATCTTATAAAGGACGTTGCTCTACGCTGCACGGCGTGCCCGTGACGCCATGGCGAAGTTCCATGCGGCGGCGTGACATCATAAATCACTATAAAACTCTCAATTTTGATCTGATCACCCTAAAATTTATAGGGATTAATAAGGGATCAGTCCTGAACAGATTAATGTGACCATTGCTGGTGTACACCTAAGCTCCGCCCACTTACAACAGGAAGTGGTTTTTTCCACGTTTGAGGGTCATGCTTCTAAGCAAATGGTCCCAAACACTTGAGACTCCTCCAAAACATGTCAAACCCTTTCATGATGCCACAATAAAAACCTCAAGTCGCTACGCTAAACGGGACATGGCGAATGGCGGTCCAACGCCATGAAACAGGAAGTACCTGTGGCCAAGCCATGGAACCTTGGACCGCCACCATACTTGCCATGACTGATGACAGTAAGGCCCTGAACTAAGCCCCATTGAAACATTATGGAATACATGGAGCATGTCTCCATAGCGCCCCCTACAAAATTTCAATCAATCAGCCCCGCCCACTACATGGACCGACATGGATAAAATTCAGCACAGTTGGAGAACCTTCCAGTACCTTCAAAAAAGTCTCTTGGACATATGGGCTAAATTCAACAGGAAGTCGGCCATTTTGAAAAAGGCGCCATATTTGGGGTCATTTCTTTGCCATGCATTTTAAACAACTCCTCCTAGGGATATTGTCCAACTGACACCCAACTTGCACAGGATGCTCAGGAGGCATGTGTGATTTAAAGTTGTGTTATTTCTTCTAATAGAAGATTTAGTTTAGGAGGGGCGGGCCCTCAAAGTTTTATGTCTTATTAACAAAGACTTATTGCTAAAACTCCCACATAAAACAACATATCAGCACAGGAATCGCCACATTTGATGCCAGTCCCATGATGAACAAAATATACAATGCAATAATATGACTATGAATTAGCCCCACCCCTTGGCAACAAGAAGTGTCTGATATCATGAATCAGGAAGTACCTGTAACAAAGCCATGAAATTGTTGATCTTCACCATACTTGCCATGAGTCATGAAAGTTATGCCCTTAATAGAGTAAAATTAAAATATAGTGGAGAAGATGGTAAATGGCTCCATAGCGCCCCCTACAATATTTTAATTAATCAGCCCCGCCCACTACATTGACTGACATGGATATGATTCGGGAAACTTGTAGACCCTCCCAGTACCTTCAAAAAAGTCTCTTGGACATATGGGCTAAATTCAACAGGAAGTCAGCCATTTTGAAAAAGGTGCCATTTTTTGCACAGGATGCTCAGGAGGCATGTGTGATTTAAAGTTGTGTTATTTCTTCTAATAGAAGATTTAGTTTAGGAGGGGCGGGCCCTCAAAGTTTTATGTCTCATTAACAAAGACTTATTGATAAAACTCCCACATAAAACAACATATCACCACAGGAATCGACACATTTGATGGCAGTCCCATGATGAACAAAATATGCAATGCAATAATGGGACTATGAATTAGCCCCACCCCTTGGCAACAAGAAGTGTCTGATATCATGAACCAGGAAGTACCTGTAACAAAGCCATGGAACCTTTCATCTTCACCATACTTGCCATGAGTCATGACAGTTATGTCCTTAATAAAATAAAATTACAATATAGTGGAAAATATAGTAAATGGCTCCATAGCGCCCCCTACAATATTTCAATCAATCAGCCCCGCCCACTACATTGACTGACATGGATAAAATTCAGCATACTTGTAGACCCTCCCAGTACCTTCAAAAAAGTCTCTTGGACATATGGGCTAAATCAAACAGGAAGTCGGCCATGTTGAAAAAGGTGCCATTTTTGGGGTCATTTCTGTCATTTTCTTTGCCATGCATTTTGAGAAGGTCCTCCTAAGAATTTTCTCCAACTGTAACCCAAATGAGTCAGGATGCTCAAGCTGCATATCTGATTAAAAGTTGTGTTATTTCTTTTAATAGGGGATATCATTTAGGAGAGGCGGGGCAGCAAAGCAGATGTGATGCAATGAAACGGAAAACTGACATAACTCCCACAAAAAACAACCAACCTGCACCAAAATTACCACAGATGATGCCAGTCATATCCTTCACATTTGTGCATGTCAATAATTAGATGATAAGTTAGCCCCGCCCCTTGGTGACAGGAAGTGACCCTTCATAAGGCCTAAATGGCGTGAAGTGCAGTCTGGCTGCACTTTAGGTTGAGAGAGGCATGGGAAGGATGTTGCCAGGGGAGGCGGTGGCATTATGCCGAGCGGCGCCATGGTGCGAGGGCCTATATCACCGCTTGCGGTTTTAATTAGGCCCGAGCACCTTGGCGGTGCGAAGGCCTATTGTAATTGCAGTGTTTATTATTAGGCCCGAGCACCTTGGCGGTGCGAAGGCCTATTGTAATTGCAGCGTTTATTATTAGGCCCGAGCACCTTGGCGGTGCGAAGGCCTATTGTAATTGCAGTGTTTATTATTATTATTATTATTATTATTTTTATTCGGACACTTCGCGTGCTTTTTTGGAGGCCTGAACGTGCTCGAAAACTCACCAAATTTTGCGTACCCCCCCAAGGGAATACGAAAAATTTGATATTTTGAGGTGCTCCAGAATGTTTGGGCGAAACTGAACGAGAGCGCCACCTATTTTAGGTGCCCCGCCACTGCATGTCGTTAATCTTTATGAAAATTCATACACATGATCTACATGACAGGACAAACAAAAAATCCTCTTAATGTCATGGTGAAATGTTGACAGGAAGGCGGCCATTTTAGGTCAAAGTCAATATTTTGGCGTTTTAGCACCTCGCATTTTAACGAACTCGTCCTAGGGCTTTTATCCCACTGAGCCACAAATTGCTGAGGATGTTCAGGAGACATGTGTGATTAAATGTTGTGTTATTTCTTCTAATAGGAGACTTAGTTTACGAGGGGCGGGGCCTCAAAGTTTGATGTCTCGCCATGAAAAATTAAACGGATATAACTCCCACATAAAGCAACATTTCTGCACCAAATTTGCTAGATATGATGGCAGTCCCCTCCTACAGAGTTCTATATGTCAATATTTTGATTATGAAATAGCCACGCCCCCTGGAGGTCAAAAGTGTTGTTTTTTGCTCACACACCCATAACTCTGGCTTGGTGGACACCACATGGCCCAAATTCACTCAGGCATCACAAAACATGTTGGTGAAGAGATCTGATAAAGGACGTTGCTCTATGCTGCACGGCGTGCCCGTGACGCCATGGCGAAGTTCCATGCGGCGGCGTGACATCATAAATCACTATAAAATTGTCAATTTTGATCTGATCACCCTAAAACTTATAGGGATTAATAAGGGATCAGTCCTGAACAGATTGATGTGACCATTGCTGGTGTAGACCTAAGCCCCGCCCACTTACAACAGGAAGTGGTTTTTTCCACGTTTGAGGGTCATGCTTCTAAGCAAATGGTCCAAAACACTTGAGACTCCTCCAAAACATGTCAAACCCTTTCATGATGCCACAATAAAAACCTCAAGTCGCTACGCTAAACGGGACATGGCGAATGGCGGTCCAACGCCATGAAAAAGGAAGTACCTGTGACCAAGCCCTGGAACCTTGGACCGCCACCAAACTTGCCATGACTGATGACAGTAAGGCCCTGAACTAAGCCCCATTGAAACATTATGGAATAAATGGAGCATGTTTCCATAGCGCCCCCTACAATATTTCAATCAATCAGCCCCGCCCACTACATTGATCGACATGGATAAAATTCAGCACAGTTGGAGTACCTGCCAGTACCTTCAAAAAAGTCTCTTGGACATATGGGCTAAATTCAACAGGAAGTCAGCCATTTTGAAAAAGGTGCCATTTTTGGGGTCATTTCTTTGCCATGCATTTTAAACAACTCCTCCTAGGGATATTGTCCAACTGACACCCAACTTGCACAGGATGCTCAGGAGGCATGTGTGATTTAAAGTTGTGTTATTTCTTCTAATAGAAGATTTAGTTTAGGAGGGGCGGGCCCTCAAAGTTTTATGTCTCATTAACAATGACTTATTGCTAAAACTCCCACATAAAACAACATATCAGCACAGGAATCGACACATTTGATGCCAGTCCCATGATGAACAAAATCTACAATGCAATAATGGGACTATGAATTAGCCCCACCCCTTGGCAACAAGAAGTGTCTGATATCATGAACCAGGAAGTACCTGTAACAAAGCCATGAAACCTTTGATCTTCACCATACTTGCCATGAGTCATGAAAGTTATGCCCTTAATAGAGTAAAATTAAAATATAGTGGAGAAGATAGTAAATGGCTACATAGCGCCCCCTACAATATTTTAATTAATCAGCCCCGCCCACTACATTGACTGACATGGATATGATTCGGGAAACTTGTAGACCCTCCCAGTACCTTCAAAAAAGTCTCTTGGACATATGGGCTAAATCCAACAGGAAGTCGGCCATTTTGAAAAGGGTGCCATTTTTGGGGTCATTTCTGTCATTTTCTTTGCCATGCATTTGGAGGAACTTGTCCTAAGAATTTTGTCCAACTTTAACCCAAATGAGTCAGGATGCTCAAGAGGCATGTGTGATTAAAAGTTGTGCTATTTCTTTTAATAGGGGATATCGTTTAGGAGAGGCGGGGCAGCAAAGCAGATGTGATGCAATGAAAAGGAAAACTGACATAACTCCCACAAAAAACAACCAACCTGCACCAAATTCACTACAGATGATGTCAGTCATATTCTTCACATTTCTGTATGTCAATAATTAGATCATAAATTAGCCCCGCGCCTTGGTGACAGGAAGTGACCGTTCACAAGGCCTAAATGGCCTGAAGTGCAGTCTGGCTGCACTTTAGGTTGAGAGAGGCATGGGAAGGATGTTGGCAGGGGAGGCGGTGGCATTATGCCGAGCGGCGCCATAGGCCCGAGCACCTTGGCGGTGCGAAGGCCTATTGTAATTGCAGTGTTTATTATTATTATTTTTATTCGGACACTTCGCGTGCTTTTTTGGAGGCCTGAACGTGCTCGAAAACTCACCAAATTTTGCGCACCCCCCCAAGGGAATACGAAAAATTTGATATTTTGAGGTGCTCCAGAATGTTTGGGCGAAACTGAATGAGAGCGCCACCTATGTTAGGTGCCCCGCCACTGCATGTCGTTAATCTTTATGAAAATTCATACACATGATCTACATGCAAGGGTGATCAAAAAATCCTCTTAATGTCATGGTGAAATGTCGACAGGAAGGCGGCCATTTTAGGTCAAAGTCAATATTTTGGCGTTTTAGCACCTCGCATTTTAACGAACTCGTCCTAGAGCTTTTATCCCACTGAGCCACAAATTGCTCAGGATGTTCAGGAGGCATGTGTGATTAAATGTTGTGTTATTTCTTCTAATAGGAGACTTAGTTTACGAGGGGCGGGGCCTCAAAGTTTGATGTCTCGCCATGAAAAATTAAACAGCTATAACTCCCACATAAAGCAACATTTTTGCACCAAATTTGCTAGATATGATGGCAGTCCCCTCCTACAGAGTTCTATATGTCAATATTTTGATTATGAAATAGCCACGCCCCCTGGAGGTCAAAAGTGTTGTTTTTTGCTCACACACCCATAACTCTGGCTTGGTGGACACCACATGGCCCAAATTCACTCAGGCATCACAAAACATGTTGGTGAAGAGATCTGATAAAGGACGTTGCTCTACACCGCACGGCGTGCCCGTGACGCCATGGCGAAGTTCCATGCGGCGGCGTGACATCATAAATCACTATAAAATTGTCAATTTTGATCTGATCACCCTAAAACTTATAGGGATTAATAAGGGATCAGTCCTGAACAGATTAATGTGAACATTGCTGGTGTAGACCTGGTGTAGACCTGGTTGTAGGCCCACTTACAACAGGAAGTGGTTTTTTCCACGTTTGAGGGTCATGCTTCTAAGCAAATGGTCCCAAACACTTGAGACTCCTCCAAAACATGTCAAACCCTTTCATGATGCCACAATAAAAACCTCAAGTCGCTACGCTAAACGGGACATGGCGAATGGCGGTCCAACGCCATGAAACAGGAAGTACCTGTGACCAAGCCATGGAACCTTGGACCGCCACCATAATTGCCATGACTGATGACAGTAAGGCCCTGAACTAAGCCCCATTGAAACATTATGGAATAAATGGAGCATGTCTCCATAGCGCCCCCTACAAAATTTCAATCAATCAGCCCCGCCCACTACATTGACCCACATGGATAAAATTCAGCACAGTTGGGGAACCTTCCAGTACCTTCAAAAAAGTCTCTTGGACATATGGGCTAAATTCAACAGGAAGTCGGCCATTTTGAAAAAGGTGCCATTTTTGGGTTCATTTCTTTGCCATGCATTTTAAACAACTCCTCCTAGGGATATTGTCCAACTGACACCCAACTTGCACAGGATGCTCAGGAGGCATGTGTGATTTAAAGTTGTGTTATTTCTTCTAATAGAAGATTTAGTTTAGGAGGGGCGGGCCCTCAAAGTTTGATGTCTCATTAACAAAGACTTATTGCTAATACTCCCACATAAAACAACATATCAGCACAGGAATCGCCACATTTGATGCCAGTCCCATGATGAACAAAATCTACAATGCAATAATGGGACTATGAATTAGCCCCACCCCTTGGCAACAACAAGTGTCTGATATCATGAACCAGGAAGTACCTGTAACAAAGCCATGAAATATTTGATCTTCACCATACTTGCCATGACTCGAGACAGTTATGTCCTTAATAAAATAAAATTACCATATAATGGAAAAGATAGTAAATGGCTACATAGCGCCCCCTACAATATTTCGATCAATCAGCCCCGCCCACTACATTGACTGACATGGATATGATTCGGGACACTTGTAGACCCTCCCAGTACCTTCAAAAAAGTCTCTTGGACATATGGCCTAAATCCAACAGGAAGTCGGCCATTTTGAAAAAGTTGTCATTTTCGGGGTCATTTCTGTCATTTGCTTTGCCATGCATTTTGAGGAAGTCCTGCTAAGAATTTTATCTAACTTTAACCCAAATGAGTCAGGATGCTCAAGAGGCATGTGTGATTAAAAGTTGTGTTGTTTCTTTTAATAGGGGATATCGTTTAGGAGAGGCGGGGCAGCAAAGCAGATGTGATGCAATGAAAAGGAAAACTGACATAACTCCCACAAAAAACAACCAACATGCACCAAATTTGCTACAGATGATGTCAGTCATATCCTTCACATTTCTGCATGTCAATAATTACATTATTAGTTAGCCCCGCCCCTTGGTGACAGGAAGTGACCGTTCATAAGGCCTTAACATCCTGAAGTGCAGTCTGGCTGCACTTTAGGTTGAAGAGGCATGGGAAGGATGTTTGCAGGGGAGGCGGTGGCATTATGCCGAGCGGCGCCATGGTGCGAGGGCCTATATCACCGCCTGCGGTTTTAATTAGGCCCGAGCACCTTGGCGGTGCGAAGGCCTATTGTAATTGCAGTGTTTATTATTAGGCCCGAGCACCTTGGCGGTGCGAAGGCCTATTGTAATTGCAGTGTTTATTATTATTATTATTATTTTTATTCGGACACTTCGCGTGCTTTTTTGGAGGCCTGAACGTGCTCGAAAACTCACCAAATTTTGCGTACCCCCCCAAGGGAATACGAAAAATTTGATATTTTTAGGTGCTCCAGAATGTTTGGGCGAAACTGAAGGAGAGCGCCACCTATTTTAGGTGCCCCGCCACTGCATGTCATTAATCTTTATGAACATTCATACACATTATCTACATGCTAGGGCGAACAAAAAATCCTCTTAATGTCATGGTGAAATGTCGACAGGAAGGCGGCCATTTTAGGTCAAAGTCAATATTTTGGCGTTTTAGCACCTCGCATTTTAACGAACTCGTCCTAGAGCTTTTATCCCACTGAGCCACAAATTGCTCAGGATGTTCAGGAGGCATGTGTGATTAAATGTTGTGTTATTTCTTCTAATAGGAGACTTAGTTTACGAGGGGCGGGGCCTCAAAGTTTGATGTCTCGCCATGAAAAATTAAACGGATATAACTCCCACATAAAGCAACATTTCCGCACCAAATTTGCTAGATATGATGGCAGTCCTCTCCTACAGAGTTCTATATGTCAATATTTTGATTATGAAATAGCCACGCCCCCTGGAGGTCAAAAGTGTTGTTTTTTGCTCACACACCCATAACTCTGGCTTGGTGGACACCACATGGCCCAAATTCACTCAGGCATCACAAAACATGTTGGTGAAGAGATCTGGTAAAGGACGTTGCTCTACGCTGCACGGCGTGCCCGTGACGCCATGGCAAAGTTCCATGCGGCGGCGTGATATCATAAATCACTATAAAATGGTCAATTTTGATCTGATCATCCTAAAACTTATAGCGATTAATAAGGGATCAGTCCTGAACAGATTAATGTGACCATTGCTGGTGTAGACCTAAGCCCCGCCCACTTACAACAGGAAGTGTTTTTTTCCACGTTTGAGGGTCATGCTTCTAAGCAAATGGTCCAAAACACTTGAGCCTCCTCCAAAACATGTCAAACCCTTTCATGATGCCACAATAAAAACCTCAAGTCGCTACGCTAAACGGGACATGGCGAATGGCGGTCCAACGCCATGAAACAGGAAGTACCTGTGACCAAGCCATGGAACCTTGGACCGCCACCATACTTGCCATGACTGATGACAGTAAGGCCCTGAACTAAGCCCCATTGAAACATAATGGAATACATGGAGCATGTCTCCATAGCGCCCCCTACAAAATTTCAATCAATCAGCCCCGCCCACTACATGGACCGACATGGATAAAATTCAGCACAGTTGGAGAACCTTCCAGTACCTTCAAAAAAGTCTCTTGGACATATGGGCTAAATTAAACAGGAAGTCGGCCATGTTGAAAAATGTGCCATTTTTGGGGTCATTTCTTTGCCATGCATTTTAAACAACTCCCCCTAGGGATATTGTCCAACTGACACCCAACTTGCACAGGATGCTCAGGAGGCATGTGTGATTTAAAGTTGTGTTATTTCTTCTAATAGAAGATTTAGTTTAGGAGGGGCGGGCCCTCAAAGTTTGATGTCTCATTAACAAAGACTTATTGCTAAAACTCCCACATAAAACAACATATCAGCACAGCAATCAACACATTTGATGCCAGTCCCATGATGAACAAAATCTACAATGCAATAATATGACTATGAATTAGCCCCACCCCTTGGCAACAACAAGTGTCTGATATCATGAACCAGGAAGTACCTGTAACAAAGCCATGAAATTGTTGATCTTCACCATACTTACCATGAGTCATGACAGTTATGCCCTTAATAGAGTAAAATTAAAATATAGTGGAGAAGATCGTAAACGGCTCCATAGCGCCCCCTACAATATTTCAATCAATCAGCCCCGCCCACTGCATTGACTGACATGGATATGATTCGGCACAGTTTTAGAACCTTCCAGTACCTTCAAAAAAGTCTCTTGGACATATGGGCTAAATCCAACAGGAAGTCGGCCATTTTGAAAAGGGTGCCATTTTTGGGGTCATTTCTGTCATTTTCTTTGCCATGCATTTTGAGGAAGTCCTGCTAAGAATTTTATCTAACTTTAACCCAAATGATTCAGGATGCTCAAGAGGCATGTGTGATTAAAAGTTGTGCTATTTCTTTTAATAGGGGATATCGTTTAGGAGAGGCGGGGCAGCAAAGCAGATGTGATGCAATGAAAAGGAAAACTGCCATAACTCCCACAAAAAACAACCAACCTGCACCAAATTTGCTACAGATGATGCCAGTCATATCCTTCACATTTCTGTATGTCAATAATTAGATGATAAGTTAGCCCCGCCCCTTGGTGACAGGAAGTGACCCTTCATAAGGCCTAAATGGCCTGAAGTGCAGTCTGGCTGCACTTTAGGTTGAGAGAGATATGGGAAGGATGTTGCCAAGGGAGGCGGTGGCATTATGCCGAGCGGCGCCATGGTGCGAGGGCCTATATCACCGCTTGCGGTTTTAATTATTATTATTATTATTATTATTATTTTTATTCGGACACTTCGCGTGCTTTTTTGGAGGCCTGAACGTGCTCGAAAACTCACCAAATTTTGCGTACCCCCCCAAGGGAATACGAAAAATTTGATATTTTGAGGTGCTCCAGAATGTTTGGGCGAAACTGAAGGAGAGCGCCACCTATTTTAGGTGCCCCGCCACTGCACGTCGTTAATCTTTATGAAAATTCATACACATGATCTACATGCTAGGGCGAACAAAAAATCCTCTTAATGTCATGGTGAAATGTCGACAGGAAGGCGGCCATTTTAGGTCAAAGTCAATATTTTGGCGTTTTAGCGCCTCACATTTTAACGAACTCGTCCTAGAGCTTTTATCCCACTGAGCCACAAATTGCTCAGGATGTTCAGGAGGCATGTGTGATTAAATGTTGTGTTATTTCTTCTAATAGGAGACTTAGTTTACGAGGGGCGGGGCCTCAAAGTTTGATGTCTCGCCATGAAAAATTAAACGGATATAACTCCCACATAAAGCAACATTTCTGCACCAAATTTGCTAGATATGATGGCAGTCCCCTCCTACAGAGTTCTATATGCCAATATTTTGATTATGAAATAGCCACGCCCCCTGAAGGTCAAAAGTGTTGTTTTTTGCTCACACACCCATAACTCTGGCTTGGTGGACACCACATGGCCCAAATTCACTCAGGCATCACAAAACATGTTGGTGAAGAGATCTGATAAAGGACGTTGCTCTACGCTGCACGGCGTGCCCGTGACGCCATGGCAAAGTTCCATGCGGCGGCGTGACATCATAAATCACTATAAAATTGTCAATTTTGATCTGATCACCCTAAAACTTATAGGGATTAATAAGGGATCAGTCCTGAACAGATTACTGTGACCATTGCTGGTGTAGACCTAAACTCCGCCCACTTACAACAGGAAGTGGTTTTTTCCACGTTTGAGGGTCATGCTTCTAAGCAAATGGTCCCAAACACTTGAGACTCCTCCAAAACATGTCAAACCCTTTCATGATGCCACAATAAAAACCTCAAGTCGCTACGCTAAACGGGACATGGCGAATGGCGGTCCAACGCCATGAAACAGGAAGTACCTGTGACCAAGCCATGGAACCTTGGACCGCCACCATCCTTGCCATGACTGTTGACAGTAAGGCCCTGAACTAAGCCCCATTGAAACATTATGGAATAAATGGAGCATGTCTCCATAGCGCCCCCTACAAAATTTCAATCAATCAGCCCCGCCCACTACATGGACCGACATGAATAAAATTCAGCACAGTTGGAGAACCTTCCAGTACCTTCAAAAAAGTCTCTTGGACATATGGGCTAAATTCAACAGGAAGTCGGCCATTTTGAAAAAGGTGCCATTTTTGGGGTCATTTCTTTGCCATGCATTTTAAACAACTCCTCCTAGGGATATTGTCCAACTGACACCCAACTTGCACAGGATGCTCAGGAGGCATGTGTGATTTAAAGTTGTGTTATTTCTTCTAATAGAAGATTTAGTTTAGGAGGGGCGGGCCCTCAAAGTTTTATGTCTCATTAACAAAGACTTATTGCTAAAACTCCCACATAAAACAACATATCAGCACAGGAATCGACACATTTGATGCCAGTCCCATGATGAACAAAATATACAATGCAATAATATGACTCTGAACTAGCCCCACCCCTTGGCAACAACAAGTGTCTGATATCATGAACCAGGAAGTACCTGTAACAAAGCCATGAAATTGTTGATCTTCACCATACTTGCCATGAGTCATGACAGTTATGTCCTTAATAGAGTAAAATTACAACATAGTGGAAAAGATAGTAAATGGATCCATAGCGCCCCCTACAATATTTCAATCAATCAGCCCCGCCCACTACATTGACTGACATGGATATGATTCGGGACACTTGTAGACCCTCCCAGTACCTTCAAAAAAGTCTCTTGGACATATGGGCTAAATCCAACAGGAAGTCGGCCATGTTGAAAAAGGTGCCATTTTTGGGGTCATTTCTGTCATTTTCTTTGCCATGCATTTTGAGCAACTCCTCCCAAGAATTTTGTCCAACTTTAACCCAAATGATTCAGGATGCTCAAGAGACATGTGTGATTAAAAGTTGTGCTATTTCTTTTAATAGGGGATATCGTTTAGGAGAGGCGTGGCAGCAAAGCAGATGTGATGCAATGAAAAGGAAAACTGACATAACTCCCACAAAAAACAACCAACCTGCACCAAATTTGCTACAGATGATGCCAGGCATATCCTTCACATTTCTGTATGTCAATAATTAGATGATAAGTTAGCCCCGCCCCTTGGTGACAGGAAGTGACCCTTCATAAGGCCTAAATGGCCTGAAGTGCAGTCTGGCTGCACTTTAGGTTGAGAGAGGCATGGGAAGGATGTTGGCAGGGGAGGCGGTGGCATTATGCCGAGCGGCGCCATGGTGCGAGGGCCTATATCACCGCTTGCGGTTTTAATTATTATTATTATTTTTATTCGGACACTTCGCGTGCTTTTTTGGAGGCCTGAACGTGCTCGAAAACTCACCAAATTTTGCGTACCCCCCCAAGGGAATGCGAAAAATTTGATATTTTGAGGTGCTCCAGAATGTTTGGGCGAAACTGAATGAGAGCGCCACCTATTTTAGGTGCCCCGCCACTGCATGTCATTAATCTTTATGAAAATTCATACACATGATCTACATGACAGGGCGAACAAAAGATCCTCTTAATGTCATGGTAAAATGTCGACAGGAAGGCGGCCATTTTAGGTCAAAGTCAATATTTTGGCGTTTTAGCACCTCGCATTTTAACGAACTCGTCCTAGGGCTTTTATCCCACTGAGCCACAAATTGCTGAGGATGTTCAGGAGGCATGTGTGATTAAATGTTGTGTTATTTCTTCTAATAGGAGACTTAGTTTACGAGGGGCGGGGCCTCAAAGTTTGATTTCTCGCCATGAAAAATTAAACGGATATAACTCCCACATAAAGCAACATTTCTGCACCAAATTTGCTAGATATGATGGCAGTCCGCTCTTACAGAGTTCTATATGCCAATATTTTGATTATGAAATAGCCACGCCCCCTGGAGGTCAAAAGTGTTGTTTTTTGCTCACACACCCATAACTCTGGCTTGGTGGACACCACATGGCCCAAATTCACTCAGGCATCACAAAACATGTTGGTGAAGAGATCTTATAAAGGACGTTGCTCTACGCTGCACGGCGTGCCCGTGACGCCATGGCGAAGTTCCATGCGGCGGCGTGACATCATAAATCACTATAAAATTGTCAATTTTGATCTGATCAGCCTAAAACTTATAGGGATTAATAAGGGATCAGTCCTGAACAGATTAATGTCAGCATTGCTGGTGTAGACCTAAGCCCCGCCCACCTATAACAGGAAGTGGTTTTTTGCACGTTTGAGGGTCATGCTTCTAAGCAAATGGTCCCAAACACTTGAGACTCCTCCAAAACATGTCAAACCCTTTCATGATGCCACAATAAAAACCTCAAGTCGCTACGCTAAACGGGACATGGCGAATGGCGGTCCAACGCCATGAAACAGGAAGTACCTGTGACCAAGCCATGGAACCTTGGACCACCACCAAACTTGCCATGACTGATGACAGTAAGGCCCTGAACTAAGCCCCATTGAAACATTATGGAATAAATGGAGCATGTGTCCGTAGCGCCCCCTACAAAATTTCAATCAGTCAGCCCCGCCCACTACATGGACCGACATGGATAAAATTCAGCACAGTTGGAGAACCTTCCAGTACCTTCAAAAAAGTCTCTTGGACATATGGGCTAAATTCAACAGGAAGTCGGCCATTTTGAAAAAGGTGCCATTTTTGGGGTCATTTCTTTGCCATGCATTTTAAACAACTCCTCCTAGGGATATTGTCCAACTGACACCCAACTTGCACAGGATGCTCAGGAGGCATGTGTGATTTAAAGTTGTGTTATTTCTTCTAATAGAAGATTTAGTTTAGGAGGGGCGGGCCCTCAAAGTTTTATGTCTTATTAACAACGATTTATTGCTAAAACTCTCACATAAAACAACATATCAGCACAGGAATCGCCACATTTGATGCCAGTCCCATGATGAACAAAATCTACAATGCAATAATATGACTATAAATTAGCCCCACCCCTTGGCAACAACAAGTGTCTGATATCATGAACCAGGAAGTACCTGTAACAAAGCCATGAAATTGTTGATCTTCACCATACTTGCCATGAGTCAAGAAAGTTATGCCCTTAATAGAGTAAAATTAAAATATAGTGGAGAAGATAGTAAATGGCTCCATAGCGCCCCCTACAATATTTTAATCAACCAGCCCCGCCCACTGCATTGACTGACATGGATAAAATTCAGCACACTCATAGACCATTCCACCACCTTCAAAAAAGTCTCTTGGACATATGGGCTAAATCAAACAGGAAGTCGGCCATTTTGAAAAAGGGTGTCATTTTTGGGGTCATTTCTGTCATTTTCTTTGTCATGCATTTTGAGAAGTTCCTTCTAAGAATTTTGTCCAACTTTAACCCAAATGAGTTAGGATGCTCAAGAGGCATGTGTGATTAAAAGTTGTGCTATTTCTTTTAATAGGGGATATCATTTAGGAGAGGCGGGGCAGCAAAGCAGATGTGATGCAATGAAAAGGAAAACTGACATAACTCCCACAAAAAACAACCAACCTGCACCAAATTTGCTACAGATGATGCCAGTCATATTCTTCACATTTCTGTATTTCAATAATTAGATTATAAATTAGCCCCGCCCCTTGGTGACAGGAAGTGACCCTTCATAAGGCCTAAATGCACTGAAGTGCAGTCTGGCTGAACTTTAGGTTGAGAGAGGCATGGGAAGGATGTTGCCAGGGGAGGCGGTGGCATTATGCCGAGCGGCGCCATGGTGCGAGGGCCTATATCACCGCTTGCGGTTTTAATTATTATTATTATTTTTATTCGGACACTTCGCGTGCTTTTTTGGAGGCCTGAACGTGCTCGAAAACTCACCAAATTTTGCGTACCCCCCCAAGGGAATATGAAAAATTTGATATTTTGAGGTGCTCCAGAATGTTTGGGCGAAACTGAATGAGAGCGCCACCTATTTTAGGTGCCCCGCCACTGCATGTCGTTAATCTTTATGAAAATTCATACACATGATGTACATGCTAGGGCGAACAAAAAATCCTCTTAATGTCATGGTGAAATGTCGACAGGAAGGCGGCCATTTTAGGTCAAAGTCAATATTTTGGCGTTTTAGCACCTCGCATTTTAACGAACTCGTCCTAGAGCTTTTATCCCACTGAGCCACAAATTGCTCAGGATGTTCAGGAGGCATGTGTGATTAAATGTTGTGTTATTTCTTCTAATAGGAGACTTAGTTTACGAGGGGCGGGGCCTCAAAGTTTGATGTCTCGCCAGGAAAAATTAAACGGATATAACTCCCACATAAAGCAACATTTCTGCACCAAATTTGCTAGATATGATGGCAGTCCCCTCCTACAGAGTTCTATATGTCAATATTTTGATTATGAAATAGCCACGCCCCCTGGAGGTCAAAAGTGTTGTTTTTTGCTCACACACCCATAACTCTGGCTTGGTAGACACCACATGGCCCAAATTCACTCAGGCATCACAAAACATGTTGGTGAAGAGATCTGGTAAAGGACGTTGCTCTACGCTGCACGGCGTGCCCGTGACGCCATGGCAAAGTTCCGTGCGGCGGCGTGGCATCATAAATCACTATAAAATTGTCAATTTTGATCTGATCACCCTAAAACTTATAGGCATTAATAAGGGATCAGTCCTGAACAGATTAATGTGACCATTGCTGGTGTAGACCTAAGCTCCGCCCACTTACAACAGGAAGTGGTTTTTTCCACGTTTGAGGGTCATGCTTCTAAGCAAATGGTCCAAAACACTTGAGCCTCCTCCAAAACATGTCAAACCCTTTCATGATGCCACAATAAAAACCTCAAGTCGCTACGCTAAACGGGACATGGCGAATGGCGGTCCAACGCCATGAAACAGGAAGTACCTGTGACCAAGCCATGGAACCTTGGACCGCCACCAAACTTGCCATGACTGATGACAGTAAGGCCCTGAACTAAGCCCCATTGAAACATTATGGAATAAATGGAGCATGTCTCCATAGCGCCCCCTACAAAATTTCAATCAATCAGCCCCGCCCACTACATGGACCGACATGAATAAAATTCAGCACAGTTGGAGAACCTTCCAGTACCTTCAAAAAAGTCTCTTGGACATATGGGCCACATCCAACAGGAAGTCGGCCATTTTGAAAAAGGTGCCATTTTTGGGGTCATTTCTTTGCCATGCATTTTAAACAACTCCTCCTAGGGATACTGTCCAACTGACACCCAACTTGCACAGGATGCTCAGGAGGCATGTGTGATTTAAAGTTGTGTTACTTCTTCTAATAGAAGATTTAGTTTAGGAGGGGCGGGCCCTCAAAGTTTGATGTCTTATTAACAAAGACTTATTGCTAAAACTCCCACATAAAACAACATATCAGCACAGGAATCGACACATTTGATGCTAGTCCTATGATGAACAAAATCTACAATGCAATAATATGACTCTGAACTAGCCCCACCCCTTGGCAACAACAAGTGTCTGATATCATGAACCAGGAAGTACCTGTGACAAAGCCGTGAAATTGTTGATCTTCACCATACTTGCCATGAGTCATGACAGTTATGTCCTTAATAGAGTAAAATTACAATATAGTGGAGAAGATCGTAAATGGCTCCATAGCGCCCCCTACAATATTTCAATCAATCAGCCCCGCCCACTGCATTGACTGACATGGATATGATTCGGGAAACTTGTAGACCCTCCCAGTACCTTGAAAAACGTCTCTTGGACATATGGCCTAAATCCAACAGGAAGTCAGCCATTTTGAAAAAGTTGTCATTTTCGGGGTCATTTCTGTCATTTGCTTTGCCATGCATTTTGAGGAAGTCCTGCTAAGAATTTTATCTAACTTTAACCCAAATGAGTCAGGATGCTCAAGAGGCATGTGTGATTAAAAGTTGTGTTGTTTCTTTTAATAGGGGATATCATTTAGGAGAGGCGGGGCAGCAAAGCAGATGTGATGCAATGAAAAGGAAAACTGACATAACTCCCACAAAAAACAACCAACATGCACCAAATTTGCTACAGATGATGTCAGTCATATCCTTCACATTTCTGCATGTCAATAATTAGATTATTAGTTAGCCCCGCCCCTTGGTGACAGGAAGTGACCGTTCATAAGGCCTTAACAGCCTGAAGTGCAGTCTGGCTGCACTTTAGGTTGAGAGAGGCATGGGAAGGATGTTTGCAGGGGAGGCGGTGGCATTATGCCGAGCGGCGCCATGGTGCGAGGGCCTTTATCACCACCTGCGGTTTTAATTATTAGGCCCGAGCACCTTGGCGGTGCGAAGGCCTATTGTAATTGCAGTGTTTATTATTATTATTATTATTATTATTATTATTATTATTATTATTTTTATTCGGACACTTCGCGTGCTTTTTTGGAGGCCTGAACGTGCTCGAAAACTCACCAAATTTTGCGTACCCCCCCAAGGGAATACGAAAAATTTGATATTTTGAGGTGCTCCAGAATGTTTGGGTGAAACTGAACGAGAGCGCCACCTATTTTAGGTGCCCCGCCACTGCATGTCGTTAATCTTTATGAAAATTCATACACATGATCTACATGCAAGGGCGAACAAAAAATCCTCTTAATGTCATGGTGAAATGTCGACAGGAAGGCGGCCATTTTAGGTCAAAGTCAATATTTTGGCGTTTTAGCACCTCGCATTTTAACGAACTCGTCCTAGAGCTTTTATCCCACTGAGCCACAAATTGCTGAGGATGTTCAGGAGACATGTGTGATTAAATGTTGTGTTATTTCTTCTAATAGGAGACTTAGTTTACGAGGGGCGGGGCCTCAAAGTTTGATGTCTCGCCATGAAAAATTAAACGGATATAACTCCCACATAAAGCAACATTTCTGCACCACATTTGCTAGATATGATGGCAGTCCCCTCCTACAGAGTTCTATATGTCAATATTTTGATTATGAAATAGCCACGCCCCCTGGAGGTCAAAAGTGTTGTTTTTTGCTCACACACCCATAACTCTGGTTTGGTGGACACCACATGGCCCAAATTCACTCAGGCATCACAAAACATGTTGGTGAAGAGATCTGGTAAAGGACGTTGCTCTGCGCTGCACGGCGTGCCCGTGACGCCATGGCGAAGTTCCATGCGGTGGCGTGACATCATAAATCACTATAAAATTGTCAATTTTGATCTGATCACCCTAAAACTTATAGGGATTAATAAGGGATCAGTCCTGAACAGATTAATGTGACCATTGCTGGTGTAGACCTAAGCCCCGCCCACTTACAACAGGAAGTGGTTTTTTCCACGTTTGAGGGTCATGCTTCTAAGCAAATGGTCCCAAACACTTGAGACTCCTCCAAAACATGTCAAACCCTTTCATGATGCCACAATAAATACCTCAAGTCGCTACGCTAAACGGGACATGGCGAATGGCGGTCCAACGCCATGAAACAGGAAGTACCTGTGACCAAGCCATGGAACCTTGGACTGCCACCATACTTGCCATGACTGATGACAGTAAGGCCCTGAACTAAGCCCCATTGAAACATTATGGAATACATGGAGCATGTCTCCATAGCGCCCCCTACAAAATTTCAATCAATCAGCCCCGCCCACTACATGGACTGACATAGATAAAATTCAGCACAGTTGGAGAACCTTCCAGTACCTTCAAAAAAGTCTCTTGGACATATGGGCTAAATCCAACAGAAAGTCGGCCATTTTGAAAAAGGTGCCATTTTTGGGGTCATTTCTTTGCCATGCATTTTAAACAACTCCTCCTAGGGATATTGTCCAACTGACACCCAACTTGCACAGGATGCTCAGGAGGCATGTGTGATTTAAAGTTGTGTTATTTCTTCTAATAGAAGATTTAGTTTAGGAGGGGCGGGCCCTCAAAGTTTTATGTCTCATTAACAAAGACTTATTGATAAAACTCCCACATAAAACAACATATCACCACAGGAATCGCCACATTTGATGCCAGTCCCATGATGAACAAAATATACAATGCAATAATGGGACTATGAATTAGCCCCACCCCTTGGCAACAAGAAGTGTCTGATATCATGAACCAGGAAGTACCTGTAACAAAGCCATGGAACCTTTCATCTTCACCATACTTGCCATGAGTCATGACAGTTATGTCCTTAAAAAAATAAAATTACAATATAGTGGAAAATATAGTAAATGGCTCCATAGCGCCCCCTACAATATTTCAATCAATCAGCCCCGCCCACTACATTGACTGACATGGATAAAATTCAGCATACTTGTAGACCCTCCCAGTACCTTCAAAAAAGTCTCTTGGACATATGGGCTAAATCAAACAGGAAGTCGGCCATGTTGCAAAAGGTGCCATTTTTGGGGTCATTTCTGTCATTTTCTTTGCCATGCATTTTGAGAAGGTCCTCCTAAGAATTTTCTCCAACTGTAACCCAAATGAGTCAGGATAATCAAGCTGCATATCTGATTAAAAGTTGTGTTATTTCTTTTAATAGGGGATATCGTTTAGGAGAGGCGGGGCAGCGAAGCAGATGTGATCCAATGAAAAGGAAAACTGACATAACTCCCACAAAAAACAACCAACCATATTTATAGACATGTATGTACAGATGAACATGCAGGTCCATCTGAAGGAATTATTAATTATGTGAATCAGTTTCATATGTGTTTTCTTGTTTAGAAGCAGACTGATTGCTCTTTGATTTATAGACATTTGTTCGGATTCTTGGATAGAGTGGTATTGGATCAGCTCTGTTGATGGAGTGATTAAAACATCCAGTGCGGCTAATACTTACAACAATAAGTTACTGAAAACTATATTTATGTAAATGATGTTAACAGTTTTTAACAAATGTCACAGGCATGTTAATAAGCATAATGAATTAAAACTAAACTTGAAGCATTTATGTATTATTCCTCCCTGTTGCTCTTTGTCTGTACTGTGGGGGATTACATGAAAAAGAAAAAATCTGAGGCTTTGGTTCTGAGAATGAGCAGCTAATTCTTGTTTTGAATAAAGTAAAAATAATGTAACATCCATTTATGGAAAACTGGTGGGATTTTTTTTTCAATTTCATTAAACACTGTGGCATATTTGATCCACTTTTAGATTATTTTTTTCAATTTATTGAAGCCAGAGTATGTAAGATTTCAAAGCGATTCTTTCCAACACTAGGTGGCAAACACCATGTAGTGAGCAAAACCACACAACTGCTACCTCTACAAACCACCACAGGGCGGAAGTAGTGAGCTAAACTTGCTCCTCACCCCTCCCATCCTCTAAATACAGCGGAACCGTCACCGTCCACAAGACTCAAAGTTTATTTACAAACTGTGTGATGACATCCAGTATTTCAGCTCCACATGAACCGGTAAGTAACTGTTAACACAACAGGCTCTTTGTCATGCTGAAAATGATACTCTCTTATGGTGTTTTTTTTGCAAAGTAGTACGTAAAAATGACAATATCGCGTATGGAATAAACGGTGGTACTAAGAAGAGGCTAAGCTACGTGCTAAGCTAGCTATAGTTGTTAGGCTAATTCTAACTTTATTAATATTTCTGCATATATTCAGCTGATGTTAGACTGAATCAGCCTAACACAGGCAGTCAGACACTGACATAATGCAGAATTTACATGTTTGAATGTTGTTACAGCGATGATCCGTGTACACACTTGTTTTCAGTGATGAATATGACATGTTAAGGTTGCCAGGAAGGCCGAGGCAGGGCTGGTGGACGGTCCGAGGACAAGCGGGTCAGTCTGAGGAAGACGACCTGCAGCTTCCAGAGATGTGACTGGCTAGCTGTAGTACAGGTAAAATGCAGTTTCATGTTCACTGTTTTGTCTCAAGATATTACTGATAAAAAACATTTATTACAGGAATTCCACAGTATTCCAATAACCAACAATGGTAAACGAGGCTGAAGTTAGCTTCCGATTCGCAATATGTGTAAAGGGCAATTCCACTGAATTTTTCGGAAACACCACATTAGACCAGGTCCTGACAAAAAACTACAACACTTGGACTCTTAAAACCTGGGTTAAAATATTCCACATACTATGCAGATTCAATAAAACATAGTGTCTGATTTGTGAAATCTTTATTCTATTTGTGAAAATGCAAATAAGGGTCATTTCATGACTTTTTTGGCATCTGGACCACATTACATCAGGTCCTGACAAAAAACTAAAACACTTAGACTCTTCAAATGTGGGCTAAAATATTCCACATACTATACCAGTTTTTTGTCAGTACCTGGTCTAATGTGGTGGTGTTTCCAAAAAATTCAGTGTAATTGCCCTTTACACATATTGCAGCCATAAGCTGCGGATCGGAAGCTAACTTCAGCCTCGTCAATGGTAACTGTTTTATGTATTATTTGTTGTTGTAACATAAATGTAATTTTATATTTGAGCTTGTTACCTACTGCTCTGTCTTCCATATGTTACTTGTTGCTTTGGCATCCAGACATTAGTTTTAGATATTACAGTAATATATTAACTTAGTCTCTAAACAAAGTTGGTAGACACAGACCTTCACTAAAAAATCTGATCTTTCACTTTTCACTTTGTTTTCCATCAGTTAGTAAAATGTGGCTCTATTTATCTAACCAATCTTTTGTATAATTTTGCAGAGACGTCTTGATGACATAAATGTGAAGGACCTAAGAAGACTCACATCCCAGCTCCTCAGAAGGAAACAAGGCTTGATTCCCAGTTGCTGTGTGGCTACTGAAGAGCAGTTTCCTGATCTGCACAGACACAACATTGGTTTTGTTTTTGGTGTTTGATTCTTTTTTTTTTTTTTTCTAGTAAACCACAATTTAATAGCATTTCTGTGGAATCTATTGTTTACATGTTCGTTGATTGTATTGTTTCTTACGTATAACTTTGTGTTACTAATTAAGTAATTTGAGCTACTTTGTACACTTTGAAGCGTTTTTAAAATAAAGAAATTTAAATGCTTTTCCCCATTTATTCAATACATTCAAGTCATCTAAATAACTGCAGTAGGATGTGATCATACAGGAACAAGATAAAAGTTTATTACAATTTATGACTGTAATAAATACAGATCTAACAGTGTATAAACACAGCACAAATCCCACAGAGAAAAGTCTATGATCCACAAACAGAAGACACAACTATATACAAAAGATCAACCAACCTGCACCAAATTCACTACAGATGATGCCAGTCATATTCTTCACATTTGTGCATGTCAATAATTAGATGATAAGTTAGCCCCGCCCCTTGGTGACAGGAAGTGACCCTTCATAAGGCCTAAATGGCCTGAAGTGCAGTCTGGCTGCACTTTAGATTGAGAGAGGCATGGGAAGGATGTTGGCAGGGGAGGCGGTGGCATTATGCCGAGTGGCGCCATGGTGCGAGGGCCTATATCACCGCTTGCGGTTTTAATTAGGCCCGAGCACCTTGGCGGTGCGAAGGCCTATTGTAATTGCAGCGTTTATTATTATTATTATTATTATTATTATTATTATTATTATTCTCCTAATAAATGAATTGCTTTTTTGGAGGCCTGAACATGCTCAAAAACTCACCAAATTTTGCGTACCCCCCCAAGGGAATGCGAAAAATTTGATATTTTGAGGTGCTCCAGAATGTTTGGGCGAAACTGAATGAGAGCGCCACCTATTTTAGGTGCCCCGCCACTGCATGTCGTTAATCTTTATGAAAATTCATACACATGATCTACATGCTAGGGCGAACAAAAAATCCTCTTAATGTCATGGTGAAATGTCGACAGGAAGGCAGACATTTTAGGTCAAAGTCAATATTTTGGCGTTTTAGCACCTCGCATTTTAACGAACTCGTCCTTGGGCTTTTATCCCACTGAGCCACAAATTGCTCAGGATGTTCAGGAGGCATGTGTGATTAAATGTTGTGTTATTTCTTCTAATAGGAGACTTAGTTTACGAGGGGCGGGGCCTCAAAGTTTGATGTCTCGCCAGGAAAAATTAAACGGATATAACTCCCACATAAAGCAACATTTCTGCACCAAATTTGCTAGATATGATGGCAGTCCCCTCCTACAGAGTTCTATATGTCAATATTTTGATTATGAAATAGCCACGCCCCCTGGAGGTCAAAAGTGTTGTTTTTTGCTCACACACCCATAACTCTGGCTTGGTGGACACCACATGGCCCAAATTCACTCAGGCATCACAAAACATGTTGGTGAAGAGATCTTATAAAGGACGTTGCTCTACGCTGCACGGCGTGCCCGTGACGCCATGGCGAAGTTCCATGCGGCGGCGTGACATCATAAATCACTATAAAATTGTCAATTTTGATCTGATCACCCTAAAACTTATAGGGATTAATAAGGGATCAGTCCTGAACAGATTAATGTGACCATTGCTGGTGTAGACCTAAACTCCGCCCACTTACAACAGGAAGTGTTTTTTTGCACGTTTGAGGGTCATGCTTCTAAGCAAATGGTCCAAAACACTTGAGCCTCCTCCAAAACATGTCAAACCCTTTCATGATGCCACAATAAAAACCTCAAGTTCCTACGCTAAACGGGACATGGCGAATGGCGGTCCAACGCCATGAAACAGGAAGTACCTGTGACCAAGCCATGGAACCTTGGACCGCAACCATACTTGCCATGACTGATGACAGTAAGGCCCTGAACTAAGCCCCATTGAAACATAATGGAATACATGGAGCATGTCTCTATAGCGCCCCCTACAAAATTTCAATCAATCAGCCCCGCCCACTACATGGACCGACATGGATAAAATTCAGCACAGTTGGAGAACCTTCCAGTACCTTCAAAAAAGTCTCTTGGACATATGGGCTAAATTCAACAGGAAGTCGGCCATTTTGAAAAAGGCGCCATTTTTGGGGTCATTTCTTTGCCATGCATTTTAAACAACTCCTCCTAGGGATATTGTCCAACTGACACCCAACTTGCACAGGATGCTCAGGAGGCATGTGTGATGTAAAGTTGTGTTATTTCTTCTAATAGAAGATTTAGTTTAGGAGGGGCAGGCCCTCAAAGTTTGATGTCTTATTAACAAAGACTTATTGCTAAACCTCCCACATAAAACAACATATCAGCACAGGAATCGCCACATTTGATGCCAGTCCCATGATGAACAAAATCTACAATGCAATAATGGGACTATGAATTAGCCCCACCCCTTGGCAACAACAAGTGTCTGATATCGTGAACCAGGAAGTACCTGTAACAAAGCCATGAAACCTTTGATCTTCACCATACTTGCCATGAGTCATGACAGTAAAGTCCTTAATAGAGTAAAATTACAATATAGTGGAGAAGATAGTAAATGGCTCCATAGCGCCCCCTACAATATTTTAATTAATTAGCCCCGCCCACTACATTGACTGACATGGTTATGATTCGGGAAACTTGTAGACGCTCCCAGTACCTTCAAAAAAGTCTCTTGGACATATGGGCTAAATCAAACAGGGAGTTGGCCATTTTGAAAAAGGTGCCATTTTTGGGGTCATTTCTGTCATTTTCTTTGCCATGCATGTTGAGGAACTTCTCCTAAGAATTTTGTCCAACTTTAACCCAAATGAGTCAGGATGCTCAAGAGGCATGTGTGATTAGAAGTTGTACTATTTCTTTTAATAGGGGATATCGTTTAGGAGAGGCGGGGCAGCAAAGCAGATGTGATGCAACAAAAAGAAAAACTGACATAAATCCCCCAAAAAACAACCAACCTGCACCAAATTTGCTACAGATGATGCCAATCATATCCTTCACATTTGTGCATGTCAATAATTAGATGATAAGTTAGCCCCGCCCCTTGGTGACAGGAAGTGACCCTTCATAAAACCTAAATGGTCTGAAGTGCAGTCTGGCTGCACTTTAGGTTGAGAGAGGCATGGGAAGGATGTTGCCAGGGGAGGCGGTGGCATGATGCCGAGCGGCGCCATGGTGCGAGGGCCTATATCACCGCTTGCGGTTTTAATTAGGCCCGAGCACCTTGGCGGTGCGAAGGCCTATTGTAATTGCAGTGTTTATTATTATTATTATTATTATTATTATTATTATTATTATTATTATTATTTTTATTCGGACACTTCGCGTGCTTTTTTGGAGGCCTGAACGTGCTCGAAAACTCACCAAATTTTGTGTACCCCCCCCAAGGGAATACGAAAAATTTGATATTTTGAGGTGCTCCAGAATGTTTGGGCGAAACTGAACGAGAGCGCCACCTATTTTAGGTGCCCCGCCACTGCATGTCATTAATCTTTATGAAAATTCATACACATGATCTACATGACAGGACAAACAAAAAATCCTCTTAATGTCATGGTGAAATGTCGACAGGAAGGCGGCCATTTTAGGTCAAAGTCAATATTTTGGCGTTTTAGCACCTCGCATTTTAACGAACTCGTCCTAGAGCTTTTATCCCACTGAGCCACAAATTGCTCAGGATGTTCAGGAGGCATGTGTGATTAAATGTTGTGTTATTTCTTCTAATAGGAGACTTAGTTTACGAGGGGCGGGGCCTCAAAGTTTGATGTCTCGCCATGAAAAATTAAACGGATATAACTCCCACATAAAGCAACATTTCTGCACCACATTTGCTAGATATGATGGCAGTCCCCTCCTACAGAGTTCTATATGTCAATATTTTGATTATGAAATAGCCACGCCCCCTGGAGGTCAAAAGTGTTGTTTTTTGCTCACACACCCAGAACTCTGGCTTGGTAGACACCACATGGCCCAAATTCACTCAGGCATCACAAAACATGTTGGTGAAGAGATCTGGTAAAGGACCTTGCTCTACGCTGCACGGCGTGCCCGTGACGCCATGGCGAAGTTCCATGCGGCGGCGTGACATCATAAATCACTATAAAATTGTCAATTTTGATCTGATCACCCTAAAACTTATAGGGATTAATAAGGGATCAGTCCTGAACAGATTAATGTGACCATTGCTGGTGTAGACCTAAGCCCCGCCCACTTAAAACAGGAAGTGGTTTTTTCCACGTTTGAGGGTCATGCTTCTAAGCAAATGGTCCCAAACACTTGAGACTCCTCCAAAACATGTCAAACCCTTTCATGATGCCACAATAAAAACCTCAAGTCGCTACGCTAAACGGGACATGGCGAATGGCGGTCCAACGCCATGAAACAGGAAGTACCTGTGACCAAGCCATGGAACCGTGGACCGCAACCATACTTGCCATGACTGATGACAGTAAGGCCCTGAACTAAGCCCCATTGAAACATAATGGAATACACGGAGCATGTCTCCATAGCGCCCCCTACAAAATTTCAATCAATCAGCCCCGCCCACTACATGGACCGACATGGATAAAATTCAGCACAGTTGGAGAACCTTCCAGTACCTTCAAAAAAGTCTCTTGGACATATGGGCTAAATTCAACAGGAAGTCGGCCATTTTGAAAAAGGTGCCATTTTTGGGGTCATTTCTTTGCCATGCATTTTAAACAACTCCTCCTAGGGATATTGTCCAACTGACACCCAACTTGCACAGGATGCTCAGGAGGCATGTGTGATTTAAAGTTGTGTTATTTCTTCTAATAGAAGATTTAGTTTAGGAGGGGCAGGCCCTCAAAGTTTGATGTCTTATTAACAAAGACTTATTGCTAAAACTCCCACATAAAACAACATATCAGCACAGGAATCGCCACATTTGATGCCAGTCCCATGATGAACAAAATCTGCAATGCAATAATGGGACTATGAATTAGCCCCACCCCTTGGCAACAACATGTGTCTGATATCATGAACCAGGAAGTACCTGTAACAAAGCCATGAAATTGTTGATCTTCACCATACTTGCCATGACTTATGACAGTTATGTCCTTAATAGAGTAAAATTAAAATATAGTGGAGAAGATAGTAAATGGCTCCATAGCGCCCCCTACAATATTTTAATTAATTAGCCCCGCCCACTACATTGACTGACATGGATATGATTCGGAAAACTTGTAGACCCTCCCAGTACCTTCAAAAAAGTCTCTTGGACATATGGGCTAAATCCAACAGGAAGTCGGCCATTTTGAAAAGAGTGCCATTTTTGGGGTCATTTCTGTCATTTTCTTTGCCATGCATTTTGAGGAACTTCTCCTAAGAATTTTGTCCAACTTTAACCCAAATGAGTCAGGATGCTCAAGCTGCATATCTGATTAAAAGTTGTGTTATTTCTTTTAATAGGGGATATCATTTAGGAGAGGCGGGGCAGCAAAGCAGATGTGATGCAATGAAAAGGAAAACTGACATAACTCCCACAAAAAACAACCAACCATATTTATAGACGTGTATGTACAGATGAACATGCAGGTCCATCTGAAGGAATTATTAATTATGTGAATCAGTTTCATATGTGTTTTCTTGTTTAGAAGCAGACTGATTGCTCTTTGATTTATAGACATTTGTTCGGATTCTTGGATAGAGTGGTATTGGATCAGCTCTGTTGATGGATTGATTAAAACATCCAGTGCGGCTAATACAACAATAAGTTACTGAAAACTATATTTATGTAAATGATGTTAACAGTTTTTAACAAATGTCACAGGCATGTTAATAAGCATAATGAATTAAAACTAAACTTGAAGCATTTATGTATTATTCCTCCCTGTTGCTCTTTGTCTGTACTGTGGGGGATTACATGAAAAAGAAAAAATCTGAGGCTTTGGTTCTGAGAATGAGCAGCTAATTCTTGTTTTGAATAAAGTAAAAATAATGTAACATCCATTTATGGAAAACTGGTGGGATTTTTTTTTCAAATTCATTAAACACTGTGGCATATTTGATCCACTTTTAGATTATTTTTTTCAATTTATTGAAGCCAGAGTATGTAAGATTTCAAAGCGATTCTTTCCAACACTAGGTGGCAAACACCATGTAGTGAGCAAAACCACACAACTGCTACCTCTACAAACCACCACAGGGCGGAAGTAGTGAGCTAAACTTGCTCCTCACCCCTCCCATCCTCTAAATACAGCGGAACCGTCACCGTCCACAAGACTCAAAGTTTATTTACAAACTGTGTGATGACATCCAGTATTTCAGCTCGACATGAACCGGTAAGTAACTGTTAACACAACAGGCTCTTCGTCATGCTGAAAATGATACTCTCTTATGGTGTTTTTTTTGCAAAGTAGTACGTAAAAATGACAATATCGCGTATGGAATAAACGGTGGTACTAAGAAGAGGCTAAGCTACGTGCTAAGCTAGCTATAGTTGTTAGGCTAATTCTAACTTTATTAATATTTCTGCATATATTCAGCTGATGTTAGACTGAATCAGCCTAACACAGGCAGTCAGACACTGACATAATGCAGAATTTACATGTTTGAATGTTGTTACAGCGATGATCCGTGTACACACTTGTTTTCAGTGATGAATATGACATGTTAAGGTTGCCAGGAAGGCCGAGGCAGGGCTGGTGGACGGTCCGAGGACAAGCGGGTCAGTCTGAGGAAGACGAGCTGCAGCTTCCAGAGATGTGACTGGCTAGCTGTAGTACAGGTAAAATGCAGTTTCATGTTCACTGTTTTGTCTCAAGATATTACTGATAAAAAACATTTATTACAGGAATTCCACAGTATTCCAATAACCAACAATGGTAAACGAGGCTGAAGTTAGCTTCCGATTCGCAATATGTGTAAAGGGCAATTCCACTGAATTTTTCGGAAACACCACATTAGACCAGGTCCTGACAAAAAACTACAACACTTGGACTCTTAAAACCTGGGTTAAAATATTCCACATACTATGCAGATTCAATAAAACATAGTGTCTGATTTGTGAAATCTTTATTCTATTTGTGAAAATGCAAATAAGGGTCATTTCATGACTTTTTTGGCATCTGGACCACATTACATCAGGTCCTGACAAAAAACTAAAACACTTAGACTCTTCAAATGTGGGCTAAAATATTCCACATACTATACCAGTTTTTTGTCAGTACCTGGTCTAATGTGGTGGTGTTTCCAAAAAATTCAGTGTAATTGCCCTTTACACATATTGCAGCCATAAGCTGCGGATCGGAAGCTAACTTCAGCCTCGTCAATGGTAACTGTTTTATGTATTATTTGTTGTTGTAACATAAATGTAATTTTATATTTGAGCTTGTTACCTACTGCTCTGTCTTCCATATGTTACTTGTTGCTTTGGCATCCAGACATTAGTTTTAGATATTACAGTAATATATTAACTTAGTCTCTGAACAAAGTTGGTAGACACAGACCTTCACTAAAAAATCTGATCTTTCACTTTTCACTTTGTTTTCCATCAGTTAGTAAAATGTGGCTCTATTTATCTAACCAATCTTTTGTATAATTTTGCAGAGACGTCTTGATGACATAAATGTGAAGGACCTAAGAAGACTCACATCCCAGCTCCTCAGAAGGAAACAAGGCTTGATTCCCAGTTGCTGTGTGGCTACTGAAGAGCAGTTTCCTGATCTGCACAGACACAACATTGCTTTTGTTTTTGGTGTTTGATTCTTTTTTTTTTTTTTCTAGTAAACCACAATTTAATAGCATTTCTGTGGAATCTATTGTTTACATGTTCGTTGATTGTATTGTTTCTTACTTATAACTTTGTGTTACTAATTAAGTAATTTGAGCTACTTTGTACACTTTGAAGCGTTTTTAAAATAAAGAAATTTAAATGCTTTTCCCCATTTATTCAATACATTCAAGTCATCTAAATAACTGCAGTAGGATGTGATCATACAGGAACAAGATAAAAGTTTATTACAATTTATGACTGTAATAAATACAGATCTAACAGTGTATAAACACAGCACAAATCCCACAGAGAAAAGTCTATGATCCACAAACAGAAGACACAACTATATACAAAAGATGTGAAGTTTAGATTCCACAATAGAAGGTCAATAATTCCTGTTCATGTTTTATGTGTTGCACCCTCGCTGCTGACTTCATACACATTTGTAAACTTTTTTGTTCATTACACTTATGGAAATAATTATAAGATGCAGTGGCCCAAATTCACTCAGGCATCACAAAACATGTTGGTGAAGAGATCTTATAAAGGACGTTGCTCTACGCTGCACGGCGTGCCCGTGACGCCATGGCAAAGTTCCATGCGGCGGCGTGACATCATAAATCACTATAAAATTGTCAATTTTGATCTGATCACCCTAAAACTTATAGGGATTAATAAGGGATCAGTCCTGAACAGATTAATGTGACCATTGCTGGTCTAGACCTAAGCCCCGCCCACTTACAACAGGAAGTGGTTTTTTCCACGTTTGAGGGTCATGCTTCTAAGCAAATGGTCCAAAACACTTGAGCCTCCTCCAAAACATGTCAAACCCTTTCATGATGCCACAATAAAAACCTCAAGTCGCTACGCTAAACGGGACATGGCGAATAGCGGTCCAACGCCATGAAACAGGAAGTACCTGTGACCAAGCCATGGAACCTTGGACCACCACCAAACTTGTCATGACTGATGACAGTAAGGCCCTGAACTAAGCCCCATTGAAACATTATGGAATAAATGGAGCATGTCTCCATAGCGCCCCCTACAAAATTTCAATCAATCAGCCCCGCCCACTACATTGACTGACATGGATATGATTCGGGAAACTTGTAGACCCTCCCAGTACCTTCAAAAAAGTCTCTTGGACATATGGGCTAAATCAAACAGGAAGTCGGCCATTTTGAAAAAGGTGCCATTTTTGGGGTCATTTCTTTGCCATGCATTTTAAACAACTCCTCCTAGGGATATTGTCCAACTGACACCCAACTTGCACAGGATGCTCAGGAGGCATGTGTGATGTAAAGTTGTGTTATTTCTTCTAATAGAAGATTTAGTTTAGGAGGGGCGGGCCCTCAAAGTTTTATGTCTCATTAACAATGACTTATTGCTAAAACTCCCACATAAAACAACATATCAGCACAGGAATCGACACATTTGATGCCAGTCCCATGATGAACAAAATCTACAATGCAATAATGGGACTATGAATTAGCCCCACCCCTTGGCAACAAGAAGTGTCTGATATCATGAACCAGGAAGTACCTGTAACAAAGCCATGAAACCTTTGATCTTCACCATACTTGCCATGAGTCATGAAAGTTATGCCCTTAATAGAGTAAAATTAAAATATAGTGGAGAAGATAGTAAATGGCTCCATAGCGCCCCCTACAATATTTCAATCAATCAGCCCCGCCCACTACATTGACTGACATGGATAAAATTCAGCACACTTATAGACCATTCCAGCACCTTCAAAAAAGTCTCTTGGACACATGGGCTAAATCAAACAGGAAGTCGGCCATTTTGAAAAAGGTGTCATTTTTGGGGTCATTTCTGTCATTTTCTTTGTCATGCATTTTGAGAAGTTCCTTCTAAGAATTTTGTCCAACTTTAACCCAAATGAGTTAGGATGCTCAGGAGGCATGTGTGATTAAAAGTTGTGTTATTTCTTTTAATAGGGGATATCATTTAGGAGAGGCGGGGCAGCAAAGCAGATGTGATGCAACGAAAAGGAAAACTGACATAACTCCCACAAAAAACAACCAACCTGCACCAAATTCACTACAGATGATGCCAGTCATATTCTTCACATTTGTGCATGTCAATAATTAGATTATAAATTAGCCCCGCCCCTTGGTGACAGGAAGTGACCGTTCATAAGGCCTAAATGGCCTGAAGTGCAGTCTGGCTGCACTTTAGGTTGAGAGAGGCATGGGAAGGATGTTGGCAGGGGAGGCGGTGGCATTATGCCGAGCGGCGCCATGGTGCGAGGGCCTATATCACCGCTTGCGGTTTTAATTATTATTATTATTATTATTTTTATTTGGACACTTCGCGTGCTTTTTTGGAGGCCTGAACGTGCTCGAAAACTCACCAAATTTTGCGTACCCCCCCAAGGGAATACGAAAAATTTGATATTCTGAGGTGCTCCAGAATGTTTGGGCGAACCTGAACGAGAGCGCCACCTATTTTAGGTGCCCCGCCACTGCATGTCATTAATCTTTATGAAAATTCATACACATGATCTACATGACAGGACAAACAAAAAATCCTCTTAATGTCATGGTGAAATGTCGACAGGAAGGCGGCCATTTTAGGTCAAAGTCAATATTTTGGCGTTTTAGCACCTCGCATTTTAACGAACTCGTCCTAGAGCTTTTATCCCACTGAGCCACAAATTGCTCAGGATGTTCAGGAGGCATGTGTGATTAAATGTTGTGTTATTTCTTCTAATAGGAGACTTAGTTTACGAGGGGCGGGGCCTCAAAGTTTGATGTCTCGCCATGAAAAATTAAACGGATATAACTCCCACATAAAGCAACATTTCTGCACCACATTTGCTAGATATGATGGCAGTCCCCTCCTACAGAGTTCTATATGTCAATATTTTGATTATGAAATAGCCACGCCCCCTGGAGGTCAAAAGTGTTGTTTTTTGCTCACACACCCAGAACTCTGGCTTGGTGGACACCACATGGCCCAAATTCACTCAGGCATCACAAAACATGTTGGTGAAGAGATCTGGTAAAGGACCTTGCTCTACGCTGCACGGCGTGCCCGTGACGCCATGGCGAAGTTCCATGCGGCGGCGTGACATCATAAATCACTATAAAATTGTCAATTTTGATCTGATCACCCTAAAACTTATAGGGATTAATAAGGGATCAGTCCTGAACAGATTAATGTGACCATTGCTGGTGTAGACCTAAGCCCCGCCCACTTAAAACAGGAAGTGGTTTTTTCCACGTTTGAGGGTCATGCTTCTAAGCAAATGGTCCCAAACACTTGAGACTCCTCCAAAACATGTCAAACCCTTTCATGATGCCACAATAAAAACCTCAAGTCGCTACGCTAAACGGGACATGGCGAATGGCGGTCCAACGCCATGAAACAGGAAGTACCTGTGACCAAGCCATGGAACCGTGGACCGCAACCATACTTGCCATGACTGATGACAGTAAGGCCCTGAACTAAGCCCCATTGAAACATAATGGAATACACCGAGCATGTCTCCATAGCGCCCCCTACAAAATTTCAATCAATCAGCCCCGCCCACTACATGGACCGACATGGATAAAATTCAGCACAGTTGGAGAACCTTCCAGTACCTTCAAAAAAGTCTCTTGGACATATGGGCTAAATTCAACAGGAAGTCGGCCATTTTGAAAAAGGTGCCATTTTTGGGGTCATTTCTTTGCCATGCATTTTAAACAACTCCTCCTAGGGATATTGTCCAACTGACACCCAACTTGCACAGGATGCTCAGGAGGCATGTGTGATTTAAAGTTGTGTTATTTCTTCTAATAGAAGATTTAGTTTAGGAGGGGCAGGCCCTCAAAGTTTGATGTCTTATTAACAAAGACTTATTGCTAAAACTCCCACATAAAACAACATATCAGCACAGGAATCGCCACATTTGATGCCAGTCCCATGATGAACAAAATCTGCAATGCAATAATGGGACTATGAATTAGCCCCACCCCTTGGCAACAACATGTGTCTGATATCATGAACCAGGAAGTACCTGTAACAAAGCCATGAAATTGTTGATCTTCACCATACTTGCCATGACTTATGACAGTTATGTCCTTAATAGAGTAAAATTAAAATATAGTGGAGAAGATAGTAAATGGCTCCATAGCGTCCCCTACAATATTTTAATTAATTAGCCCCGCCCACTACATTGACTGACATGGATATGATTCGGAAAACTTGTAGACCCTCCCAGTACCTTCAAAAAAGTCTCTTGGACATATGGGCTAAATCCAACAGGAAGTCGGCCATTTTGAAAAGAGTGCCATTTTTGGGGTCATTTCTGTCATTTTCTTTGCCATGCATTTTGAGGAACTTCTCCTAAGAATTTTGTCCAACTTTAACCCAAATGAGTCAGGATGCTCAAGCTGCATATCTGATTAAAAGTTGTGTTATTTCTTTTAATAGGGGATATCATTTAGGAGAGGCGGGGCAGCAAAGCAGATGTGATGCAATGAAAAGGAAAACTGACATAACTCCCACAAAAAACAACCAACCATATTTATAGACGTGTATGTACAGATGAACATGCAGGTCCATCTGAAGGAATTATTAATTATGTGAATCAGTTTCATATGTGTTTTCTTGTTTAGAAGCAGACTGATTGCTCTTTGATTTATAGACATTTGTTCGGATTCTTGGATAGAGTGGTATTGGATCAGCTCTGTTGATGGATTGATTAAAACATCCAGTGCGGCTAATACAACAATAAGTTACTGAAAACTATATTTATGTAAATGATGTTAACAGTTTTTAACAAATGTCACAGGCATGTTAATAAGCATAATGAATTAAAACTAAACTTGAAGCATTTATGTATTATTCCTCCCTGTTGCTCTTTGTCTGTACTGTGGGGGATTACATGAAAAAGAAAAAATCTGAGGCTTTGGTTCTGAGAATGAGCAGCTAATTCTTGTTTTGAATAAAGTAAAAATAATGTAACATCCATTTATGGAAAACTGGTGGGATTTTTTTTTCAATTTCATTAAACACTGTGGCATATTTGATCCACTTTTAGATTATTTTTTTCAATTTATTGAAGCCAGAGTATGTAAGATTTCAAAGCGATTCTTTCCAACACTAGGTGGCAAACACCATGTAGTGAGCAAAACCACACAACTGCTACCTCTACAAACCACCACAGGGCGGAAGTAGTGAGCTAAACTTGCTCCTCACCCCTCCCATCCTCTAAATACAGCGGAACCGTCACCGTCCACAAGACTCAAAGTTTATTTACAAACTGTGTGATGACATCCAGTATTTCAGCTCCACATGAACCGGTAAGTAACTGTTAACACAACAGGCTCTTTGTCATGCTGAAAATGATACTCTCTTATGGTGTTTTTTTTGCAAAGTAGTACGTAAAAATGACAATATCGCGTATGGAATAAACGGTGGTACTAAGAAGAGGCTAAGCTACGTGCTAAGCTAGCTATAGTTGTTAGGCTAATTCTAACTTTATTAATATTTCTGCATATATTCAGCTGATGTTAGACTGAATCAGCCTAACACAGGCAGTCAGACACTGACATAATGCAGAATTTACATGTTTGAATGTTGTTACAGCGATGATCCGTGTACACACTTGTTTTCAGTGATGAATATGACATGTTAAGGTTGCCAGGAAGGCCGAGGCAGGGCTGGTGGACGGTCCGAGGACAAGCGGGTCAGTCTGAGGAAGACGACCTGCAGCTTCCAGAGATGTGACTGGCTAGCTGTAGTACAGGTAAAATGCAGTTTCATGTTCACTGTTTTGTCTCAAGATATTACTGATAAAAAACATTTATTACAGGAATTCCACAGTATTCCAATAACCAACAATGGTAAACGAGGCTGAAGTTAGCTTCCGATTCGCAATATGTGTAAAGGGCAATTCCACTGAATTTTTCGGAAACACCACATTAGACCAGGTCCTGACAAAAAACTACAACACTTGGACTCTTAAAACCTGGGTTAAAATATTCCACATACTATGCAGATTCAATAAAACATAGTGTCTGATTTGTGAAATCTTTATTCTATTTGTGAAAATGCAAATAAGGGTCATTTCATGACTTTTTTGGCATCTGGACCACATTACATCAGGTCCTGACAAAAAACTAAAACACTTAGACTCTTCAAATGTGGGCTAAAATATTCCACATACTATACCAGTTTTTTGTCAGTACCTGGTCTAATGTGGTGGTGTTTCCAAAAAATTCAGTGTAATTGCCCTTTACACATATTGCAGCCATAAGCTGCGGATCGGAAGCTAACTTCAGCCTCGTCAATGGTAACTGTTTTATGTATTATTTGTTGTTGTAACATAAATGTAATTTTATATTTGAGCTTGTTACCTACTGCTCTGTCTTCCATATGTTACTTGTTGCTTTGGCATCCAGACATTAGTTTTAGATATTACAGTAATATATTAACTTAGTCTCTAAACAAAGTTGGTAGACACAGACCTTCACTAAAAAATCTGATCTTTCACTTTTCACTTTGTTTTCCATCAGTTAGTAAAATGTGGCTCTATTTATCTAACCAATCTTTTGTATAATTTTGCAGAGACGTCTTGATGACATAAATGTGAAGGACCTAAGAAGACTCACATCCCAGCTCCTCAGAAGGAAACAAGGCTTGATTCCCAGTTGCTGTGTGGCTACTGAAGAGCAGTTTCCTGATCTGCACAGACACAACATTGGTTTTGTTTTTGGTGTTTGATTCTTTTTTTTTTTTTTTCTAGTAAACCACAATTTAATAGCATTTCTGTGGAATCTATTGTTTACATGTTCGTTGATTGTATTGTTTCTTACGTATAACTTTGTGTTACTAATTAAGTAATTTGAGCTACTTTGTACACTTTGAAGCGTTTTTAAAATAAAGAAATTTAAATGCTTTTCCCCATTTATTCAATACATTCAAGTCATCTAAATAACTGCAGTAGGATGTGATCATACAGGAACAAGATAAAAGTTTATTACAATTTATGACTGTAATAAATACAGATCTAACAGTGTATAAACACAGCACAAATCCCACAGAGAAAAGTCTATGATCCACAAACAGAAGACACAACTATATACAAAAGATCAACCAACCTGCACCAAATTCACTACAGATGATGCCAGTCATATTCTTCACATTTGTGCATGTCAATAATTAGATGATAAGTTAGCCCCGCCCCTTGGTGACAGGAAGTGACCCTTCATAAGGCCTAAATGGCCTGAAGTGCAGTCTGGCTGCACTTTAGATTGAGAGAGGCATGGGAAGGATGTTGGCAGGGGAGGCGGTGGCATTATGCCGAGTGGCGCCATGGTGCGAGGGCCTATATCACCGCTTGCGGTTTTAATTAGGCCCGAGCACCTTGGCGGTGCGAAGGCCTATTGTAATTGCAGCGTTTATTATTATTATTAGGCCCGAGCACCTTGGCGGTGCGAAGGCCTATTGTAATTGCAGCGTTTATTATTATTATTATTATTATTATTATTATTATTATTATTATTATTATTCTCCTAATAAATGATTTGCTTTTTTGGAGGCCTGAACATGCTCAAAAACTCACCAAATTTTGCGTACCCCCCCAAGGGAATGCGAAAAATTTGATATTTTGAGGTGCTCCAGAATGTTTGGGCGAAACTGAATGAGAGCGCCACCTATTTTAGGTGCCCCGCCACTGCATGTCATTAATTTTTATGAAAATTCATACACATGATCTACATGCTAGGGCGAACAAAAAATCCTCTTAATGTCATGGTGAAATGTCGACAGGAAGGCGGCCATTTTAGGTCAAAGTCAATATTTTGGCGTTTTAGCACCTCGCATTTTAACGAACTCGTCCTAGAGCTTTTATCCCACTGAGCCACAAATTGCTCAGGATGTTCAGGAGACATGTGTGATTAAATGTTGTGTTATTTCTTCTAATAGGAGACTTAGTTTACGAGGGGCGGGGCCTCAAAGTTTGATGTCTCGCCATGAAAAATTAAACGGATATAACTCCCACATAAAGCAACATTTCTGCACCAAATTTGCTAGATATGATGGCAGTCCCCTCCTACAGAGTTCTATATGTCAATATTTTGATTATGAAATAGCCACGCCCCCTGGAGGTCAAAAGTGTTGTTTTTTGCTCACACACCCGTAACTCTGGCTTGGTGGACACCACATGGCCCAAATTCACTCAGGCATCACAAAACATGTTGGTGAAGAGATCTGGTAAAGGACGTTGCTCTACGCTGCACGGCGTGCCCGTGACGCCATGGCGAAGTTCTATGCGGTGGCGTGACATCATAAATCACTATAAAATTGTCAATTTTGATCTGATCACCCTAAAACTTATAGGGATTAATAAGGGATCAGTCTTGAACAGATTACTGTGACCATTGCTGGTGTAGACCTAAACTCCGCCCACTTACAACAGGAAGTGTTTTTTTGCACGTTTGAGGGTCATGCTTCTAAGCAAATGGTCCAAAAGACTTGAGCCTCCTCCAAAACATGTCAAACCCTTTCATGATGCCACAATAAAAACCTCAAGTCGCTACGCTAAACGGGACATGGCGAATGGCGGTCCAACGCCATGAAACAGGAAGTACCTGTGACCAAGCCATGGAACCTTGGACCGAAACCATACTTGCCATGACTGATGACAGTAAGGCCCTGAACTAAGCCCCATTGAAACATAATGGAATACATGGAGCATGTCTCTATAGCGCCCCCTACAAAATTTCAATCAATCAGCCCCGCCCACTACATGGACCGACATGGATAAAATTCAGCACAGTTGGAGAACCTTCCAGTACCTTCAAAAAAGTCTCTTGGACATATGGGCTAAATTCAACAGGAAGTCGGCCATTTTGAAAAAGGTGCCATTTTTGGGGTCATTTCTTTGCCATGCATTTTAAACAACTCCTCCTAGGGATATTGTCCAACTGACACCCAACTTGCACAGGATGCTCAGGAGGCATGTGTGATGTAAAGTTGTGTTATTTCTTCTAATAGAAGATTTAGTTTAGGAGGGGCGGGCCCTCAAAGTTTTATGTCTCATTAACAATGACTTATTGCTAAAACTCCCACATAAAACAACATATCAGCACAGGAATCGACACATTTGATGCCAGTCCCATGATGAACAAAATATGCAATGCAATAATGGGACTATGAATTAGCCCCACCCCTTGGCAACAACAAGTGTCTGATATCATGAACCAGGAAGTACCTGTAACAAAGCCATGAAACCTTTGATCTTCACCATACTTGCCATGAGTCATGAAAGTTATGCCCTTAATAGAGTAAAATTAAAATATAGTGGAGAAGATAGTAAATGGCTCCATAGCGCCCCCTACAATATTTTAATTAATCAGCCCCGCCCACTACATTGACTGACATGGATATGATTCGGGAAACTTGTAGACCCTCCCAGTACCTTCAAAAAAGTCTCTTGGACATATGGGCTAAATCCAACAGGAAGTCGGCCATTTTGAAAAGGGTGCCATTTTTGGGGTCATTTCTGTCATTTTCTTTGCCATGCATTTGGAGGAACTTGTCCTAAGAATTTTGTCCAACTTTAACCCAAATGAGTCAGGATGCTCAAGAGACATGTGTGATTAAAAGTTGTGCTATTTCTTTTAATAGGGGATATCGTTTAGGAGAGGCAGGGCAGCAAAGCAGATGTGATGCAATGAAAAGGAAAACTGACATAACTCCCACAAAAAACAACCAACCTGCACCAAATTTGCTACAGATGATGCCAGTCATATCCTTCACATTTCTGTTTGTCAATAATTAGATTATAAATTAGCCCCGCCCCTTGGTGACAGTAAGTGACCGTTCATAAGGTCTAAATGGCCTGAAGTGCAGTCTGGCTGCACTTTAGGTTGAGAGAGGCATGGGAAGGATGTTGCCAGGGGAGGCGGTGGCATTATGCCGAGTGGCGCCATGGTGCGAGGGCCTATATCACCGCTTGCGGTTTTAATTATTATTAGGCCCGAGCACCTTGGCGGTGCGAAGGCCTATTGTAATTGCAGTGTTTATTATTATTATTATTATTATTATTATTATTTTTATTCGGACACTTCGCGTGCTTTTTTGGAGGCCTGAACGTGCTCGAAAACTCACCAAATTTTGCAGACCCCCCCAAGGGAATACGAAAAATTTGATATTTTGAGGTGCTCCAGAATGTTTGGGCGAAACTGAACGAGAGCGCCACCTATTTTAGGTGCCCCGCCACTGCATGTCATTAATCTTTATGAAAATTCATACATATGATCTACATGCTAGGGCGAACAAAAAATCCTCTTAATGTCATGGTGAAATGTCGACAGGAAGGCGGCCATTTTAGGTCAAAGTCAATATTTTGGCGTTTTAGCACCTTGCATTTTAACGAACTCGTCCTAGGGCTTTTATCCCACTGAGCCACAAATTGCTGAGGATGTTCAGGAGGCATGTGTGATTAAATGTTGTGTTATTTCTTCTAATAGGAGACTTAGTTTACGAGGGGCGGGGCCTCAAAGTTTGATGTCTCGCCATGAAAAATTAAACAGCTATAACTCCCACATAAGGCAACATTTCTGCACCAAATTTGCTAGATATGATGGCAGTCCCCTCCTACAGAGTTCTATATGCCAATATTTTGATTATGAAATAGCCACGCCCCCTGGAGGTCAAAAGTGTTGTTTTTTGCTCACACACCCATAACTCTGGCTTGGTGGACACCACATGGCCCAAATTCACTCAGGCATCACAAAACATGTTGGTGAAGAGATCTGATAAAGGACGTTGCTCTACGCCGCACGGCGTGCCCGGGACGCCATGGCAAAGTTCCATGCGGCGGCGTGACATTAAAAATCACTATAAAATTGTCAATTTTGATCTGATCACCCTAAAACTTATAGGGATTAATAAGGGATCAGTCCTGAACAGATTCATGTGACCATTGCTGGTGTAGACCTAAGCCCCGCCCACTTACAACAGGAAGTGGTTTTTTCCACGTTTGAGGGTCATGCTTCTAAGCAAATGGTCCCAAACACTTGAGCCTCCTCCAAAACATGTCAAACCCTTTCATGATGCCACAATAAAAACCTCAAGTCGCTACGCTAAACGGGACATGGCGAATGGCGGTCCAACGCCATGAAACAGGAAGTACCTGTGACCAAGCCATGGAACCTTGGACCGCCACCATACTTGCCATGACTGATGACAGTAAGGCCCTGAACTAAGCCCCATTGAAACATTATGGAATACATGGAGCATGTCTCCATAGCGCCCCCTACAAAATTTCAATCAATCAGCCCCGCCCACTACATGGACCGACATGGATAAAATTCAGCACAGTTGGAGAAGCTTCCAGTACCTTCAAAAAAGTCTCTTGGACATATGGGCTAAATCCAACAGGAAGTCGGTCATTTTGAAAAAGGTGCCATATTTGGGGTCATTTCTTTGACATGCATTTTAAACAACTCCTCCTAGGGATATTGTCCAACTGACACCCAACTTGCACAGGATGCTCAGGAGGCATGTGTGATTTAAAGTTGTGTTATTTCTTCTAATAGAAGATTTAGTTTAGGAGGGGCGGGCCCTCAAAGTCTTATGTCTCATTAACAAAGACTTATTGCTAAAACTCCCACATAAAACAACATATCAGCACAGGAATCGACACATTTGATGCCAGTCCCATGATGAACAAAATCTACTATGCAATAATATGACTATGAATTAGCCCCACCCCTTGGCAACAACAAGTGTCTGACATCTTGAACCAGGAAGTACCTGTAACAAAGCCATGAAACCTTTTATCTTCACCATACTTGCCATGAGTCATGACAGTTATGTCCTTAATAGAGTAAAATTACAATATAGTGGAGAAGATAGTAAATGGCTCCATAGCGCCCCCTCCAATATTTCAATCAATCAGCCCCGCCCACTACATTGTCTGACATGGATCAAATTCAGCACACTTGTAGACCCTTCCCGTACCTTCAAAAAAGTCTCTTGGACATATGGGCTAAATCAAACAGGAAGTCGGCCATGTTGAAAAAGGTGCAATTTTTGGGGTCATTTCTGCCATTTTCGTTGCCATGCATTTTGAGGAAGTTCTGCTAAGAATTTTATCTAACTTTAACCCAAATGAGTTAGGATGCTCAAGAGGCATGTGTGATTAAAAGTTGTGCTATTTCTTTTAATAGGGGATATCGTTTAGGAGAGGCGGGGCAGCAAAGCAGATGTGATGCAATGAAAAGGAAAACTGATATAACTCCCACAAAAAACAACCAACCTGCACCAAATTTGCTACAGATGATGCCAGGCATATCCTTCACATTTCTGCATGTCAATAATTAGATTATAAATTAGCCCCGCCCCTTGGTGACAGGAAGTGACCCTTCATAAGGCCTAAATGGCCTGAGGTGCAGTCTGGCTGCACTTTAGGTTGAGAGAGGCATGGGAAGGATGTTGGCAGGGGAGGCGGTGGCATTATGCCGAGCGGCGCCATGGTGCGAGGGCCTATATCACCGCTTGCGGTTTTAATTATTAGGCCCGAGCACCTTGGCGGTGCGAAGGCCTATTGTAATTGCAGCGTTTATTAGGCCCGAGCACCTTGGCGGTGCGAAGGCCTATTGTAATTGCAGCGTTTATTATTATTATTATTATTTTTATTCGGACACTTCGCGTGCTTTTTTGGAGGCCTGAACGTGCTCGAAAACTCACCAAATTTTGCGTACCCCCCCAAGGGAATACGAAAAATTTGATATTTTGAGGTGCTCCAGAATGTTTGAGCGAAACTGAAGGAGAGCGCCACCTATTTTAGGTGCCCCGCCACTGCATGTCGTTAATCTTTATGAAAATTCATACACATGATCTACATGACAGGGCGAACAAAAAATCCTCTTAATGTCATGGTGAAATGTTGACAGGAAGGCGGCCATTTTAGGTCAAAGTCAATATTTTGGCGTTTTAGCACCTCGCATTTTAACGAACTCGTCCTAGGGCTTTTATCCCACTGAGCCACAAATTGCTCAGGATGTTCAGGAGACATGTGTGATGAAATGTTGTGTTATTTCTTCTAATAGGAGACTTAGTTTACGAGGGGTGGGTCCTCAAAGTTTGATGTCTCGCCATGAAAAATTAAACGGATATAACTCCCACATAAAGCAACATTTCTGCACCAAATTTGCTAGATATGATGGCAGTCCCCTCCTACAGAGTTCTATATGTCAATATTTTGATTATGAAATAGCCACGCCCCCTGGAGGTCAAAAGTGTTGTTTTTTGCTCACACACCCATAACTCGGGCTTGGTGGACACCACATGGCCCAAATTCACTCAGGCATCACAAAACATGTTGGTGAAGAGATCTGGTAAAGGACGTTGCTCTGCGCTGCACGGCGTGCCCGTGACGCCATGGCGAAGTTCCATGCGGCGGCGTGACATCATAAATCACTATAAAATTGTCAATTTTGATCTGATCACCCTAAAACTTATAGGGATTAATAAGGGATCAGTCCTGAACAGATTAATGTGACCATTGCTGGTGTAGACCTAAGCCCCGCCCACTTACAACAGGAAGTGGTTTTTTCCACGTTTGAGGGTCATGCTTCTAAGCAAATGGTCCAAAACACTTGAGCCTCCTCCAAAACATGTCAAACCCATTCATGATGCCACAATAAAAACCTCAAGTCGCTACGCTAAACGGGACATGGCGAATGGCGGTCCAACGCCATGAAACAGGAAGTACCTGTGACCAAGCCATGGAACCTTGGACCGCCATCAAACTTGCCATGACTGATGACAGTAAGGCCCTGAACTAAGCCCCATTGAAACATTATGGAATAAATGGAGCATGTCTCCATAGCGCCCCCTACAAAATTTCAATCAATCAGCCCCGCCCACTACATGGACCGACATGAATAAAATTCAGCACAGTTGGAGAACCTTCCAGTACCTTCAAAAAAGTCTCTTGGACATATGGGCTAAATTAAACAGGAAGTCGGCCATGTTGAAAAATGTGCCATTTTTGGGGTCATTTCTTTGCCATGCATTTTAAACAACTCCTCCTAGGGATATTGTCCAACTGACACCCAACTTGCACAGGATGCTCAGGAGGCATACGTGATGTAAAGTTGTGTTATTTCTTCTAATAGAAGATTTAGTTTAGGAGGGGCGGGCCCTCAAAGTTTGATGTCTCATTAATAAAGACTTATTGCTAAAACTCCCACATAAAACAACATATCAGCACAGGAATCGACACATTTGATGCCAGTCCCATGATGAACAAAATATATAATGCAATAATATGACTATGAATTAGCCCCACCCCTTGGCAACAACAACTGTCTGATATCATGAACCAGGAAGTACCTGTAACAAAGCCATGAAATTGTTGATCTTCACCATACTTGCCATGAGTCATGAAAGTTATGCCCTTAATAGAGTAAAATTAAAATATAGTGGAGAAGATAGTAAATGGCTCCATAGCGCCCCCTACAATATTTTAATTAATCAGCCCCGCCCACTACATTGACTGACATGGATATGATTCGGGAAACTTGTAGACCCTCCCAGTACCTTCAAAAAAGTCCCTTGGACATATGGGCTAAATCCAACAGGAAGTCGGCCATTTTGAAAAGGGTGCCATTTTTGGGGTCATTTCTGTCATTTTCTTTGCCATGCATTTTGAGGAACTTCTGCTAAGAATTTTGTCCAACTTTAACCCAAATGAGTCAGGATGCTCAAGAGGCATGTGTGATTAAAAGTTGTGCAATTTCTTTTAATAGGGGATATCATTCAGGAGAGGCGCGGCAGCAAAGCAGATGTGATGCAACGAAAAGGAAAACTGACATAACTCCCACAAAAAACAACCAACATGCACCAAATTTGCTACAGATGATGCCAGTCATATCCTTCACATTTCTGCATGGCAATAATTAGATGATAAGTTAGCCCCGCCCCTTGGTGACAGGAAGTGACCCTTCATAAGGCCTAAATGGCCTGAAGTGCAGTCTGGCTGCACTTTAGGTTGAGAGAGGCATGGGAAGGATGTTGCCAGGGGAGGCGGTGGCATTATGCCGAGCGGCGCCATGGTGCGAGGGCCTATATCACCGCTTGCGGTTTTAATTATTATTATTATTATTCTCCTAATAAATGAATTGCTTTTTTGGAGGCCTGAACATGCTCAAAAACTCACCAAATTTTGCGTACCCCCCCAAGGGAATGCGAAAAATTTGATATTTTGAGGTGCTCCAGAATGTTTGGGCGAAACTGAACGAGAGCGCCACCTATTTTAGGTGCCCCACCACTGCATGTCATTAATCTTTATGAAAATTCATACACATGATCTACATGCTAGGGCGAACTAAAAATCCTCTTAATGTCATGGTGAAATGTCGACAGGAAGGCGGCCATTTTAGGTCAAAGTCAATATTTTGGCGTTTTAGCACCTCGCATTTTAACGAACTCGTCCTAGAGCTTTTATCCCACTGAGCCACAAATTGCTCAGGATGTTCAGGAGGCATGTGTGATTAAATGTTGTGTTATTTCTTCTAATAGGAGACTTAGTTTACGAGGGGCGGGGCCTCAAAATTTGATGTCTCGCCAGGAAAAATTAAACGGATATAACTCCCACATAAAGCAACATTTCTGCCCCAAATTTGCTAGATATGATGGCAGTCCCCTCCTACAGAGTTCTATATGTCAATATTTTGATTATGAAATAGCCACGCCCCCTGGAGGTCAAAAGTGTTGTTTTTTGCTCACACACCCATAACTCTGGCTTGGTGGACACCACATGGCCCAAATTCACTCAGGCATCACAAAACATGTTGGTGAAGAGATCTTATAAAGGACGTTGCTCTACGCTGCACGGCGTGCCCGTGACGCCATGGCGAAGTTCCATGCGGCGGCGTGACATCATAAATCACTATAAAATTGTCAATTTTGATCTGATCACCCTAAAACTTATAGGGATTAATAAGAGATCAGTCCTGAACAGATTACTGTGACCATTGCTGGTGTAGACCTAAACTCAGCCCACTTACAACAGGAAGTGTTTTTTTGCACGTTTGAGGGTCATGCTTCTAAGCAAATGGTCCAAAACACTTGAGCCTCCTCCAAAACATGTCAAACCCTTTCATGATGCCACAATAAAAACCTCAAGTTGCTACGCTAAACGGGACATGGCGAATGGCGGTCCAACGCCATGAAACAGGAAGTACCTGTGACCAAGCCATGGAACCTTGGACCGCAACCATACTTGCCATGACTGATGACAGTAAGGCCCTGAACTAAGCCCCATTGAAACATAATGGAATACATGGAGCATGTCTCTATAGCGCCCCCTACAAAATTTCAATCAATCAGCCCCGCCCACTACATGGACCGACATGGATAAAATTCAGCAAAGTTGGACAACCTTCCAGTACCTTCAAAAAAGTCTCTTGGACATATGGGCTAAATTCAACAGGAAGTCGGCCATTTTGAAAAAGGCGCCATTTTTGGGGTCATTTCTTTGCCATGCATTTTAAACAACTCCTCCTAGGGATATTGTCCAACTGACACCCAACTTGCACATGATGCTCAGGAGGCATGTGTGATTTAAAGTTGTGTTATTTCTTCTAATAGAAGATTTAGTTTAGGAGGGGCGGGCCCTCAAAGTTTGATGTCTTATTAACAAAGACTTATTGCTAAACCTCCCACATAAAACAACATATCAGCACAGGAATCGCCACATTTGATGCCAGTCCCATGATGAACAAAATCTACAATGCAATAATGGGACTATGAATTAGCCCCACCCCTTGGCAACAACAAGTGTCTGATATCGTGAACCAGGAAGTACCTGTAACAAAGCCATGAAACCTTTGATCTTCACCATACTTGCCATGACTTATGACAGTAAAGTCCTTAATAGAGTAAAATTACAATATAGTGGAGAAGATAGTAAATGGCTCCATAGCGCCCCCTACAATATTTTAATTAATTAGCCCCGCCCACTACATTGACTGACATGGTTATGATTCGGGAAACTTGTAGACGCTCCCAGTACCTTCAAAAAAGTCTCTTGGACATATGGGCTAAATCAAACAGGGAGTCGGCCATTTTGAAAAAGGTGCCATTTTTGGGGTCATTTCTGTCATTTTCTTTGCCATGTTTTTTGAGGAACTTCTCCTAAGAATTTTGTCCAACTTTAACCCAAATGAGTCAGGATGCTCAAGAAGCATGTGTGATTAGAAGTTGTGCTATTTCTTTTAATAGGGGATATCGTTTAGGAGAGGCGGGGCAGCAAAGCAGATGTGATGCAACAAAAAGAAAAACTGACATAAATCCCCCAAAAAACAACCAACCTGCACCAAATTTGCTACAGATGATGCCAGTCATATCCTTCACATTTGTGCATGTCAATAATTAGATGATAAGTTAGCCCCGCCCCTTGGTGACAGGAAGTGACCCTTCATAAAACCTAAATGGTCTGAAGTGCAGTCTGGCTGCACTTTAGGTTGAGAGAGGCATGGGAAGGATGTTGCCAGGGGAGGCGGTGGCATGATGCCGAGCGGCGCCATGGTGCGAGGGCCTATATCACCGCCTGCGGTTTTAATTATTATTATTATTATTATTATTATTATTCTCCTAATAAATGAATTGCTTTTTTGGAGGCCTGAACATGCTCAAAAACTCACCAAATTTTGCGTACCCCCCCAAGGGAATGCGAAAAATTTGATATTTTGAGGTGCTCCAGAATGTTTGGGCGAAACTGAATGAGAGCGCCACCTATTTTAGGTGCCCCGCCACTGCATGTCGTTAATCTTTATGAAAATTCATACACATGATCTACATGCTAGGGCGAACAAAAAATCCTCTTAATGTCATGGTGAAATGTCGACAGGAAGGCAGACATTTTAGGTCAAAGTCAATATTTTGGCGTTTTAGCACCTCGCATTTTAACGAACTCGTCCTTGGGCTTTTATCCCACTGAGCCACAAATTGCTCAGGATGTTCAGGAGGCATGTGTGATTAAATGTTGTGTTATTTCTTCTAATAGGAGACTTAGTTTACGAGGGGCGGGGCCTCAAAGTTTGATGTCTCGCCAGGAAAAATTAAACGGATATAACTCCCACATAAAGCAACATTTCTGCACCAAATTTGCTAGATATGATGGCAGTCCCCTCCTACAGAGTTCTATATGTCAATATTTTGATTATGAAATAGCCACGCCCCCTGGAGGTCAAAAGTGTTGTTTTTTGCTCACACACCCATAACTCTGGCTTGGTGGACACCACATGGCCCAAATTCACTCAGGCATCACAAAACATGTTGGTGAAGAGATCTTATAAAGGACGTTGCTCTACGCTGCACGGCGTGCCCGTGACGCCATGGCGAAGTTCCATGCGGCGGCGTGACATCATAAATCACTATAAAATTGTCAATTTTGATCTGATCACCCTAAAACTTATAGGGATTAATAAGGGATCAGTCCTGAACAGATTAATGTGACCATTGCTGGTGTAGACCTAAACTCCGCCCACTTACAACAGGAAGTGTTTTTTTGCACGTTTGAGGGTCATGCTTCTAAGCAAATGGTCCAAAACACTTGAGCCTCCTCCAAAACATGTCAAACCCTTTCATGATGCCACAATAAAAACCTCAAGTTCCTACGCTAAACGGGACATGGCGAATGGCGGTCCAACGCCATGAAACAGGAAGTACCTGTGACCAAGCCATGGAACCTTGGACCGCAACCATACTTGCCATGACTGATGACAGTAAGGCCCTGAACTAAGCCCCATTGAAACATAATGGAATACATGGAGCATGTCTCTATAGCGCCCCCTACAAAATTTCAATCAATCAGCCCCGCCCACTACATGGACCGACATGGATAAAATTCAGCACAGTTGGAGAACCTTCCAGTACCTTCAAAAAAGTCTCTTGGACATATGGGCTAAATTCAACAGGAAGTCGGCCATTTTGAAAAAGGCGCCATTTTTGGGGTCATTTCTTTGCCATGCATTTTAAACAACTCCTCCTAGGGATATTGTCCAACTGACACCCAACTTGCACAGGATGCTCAGGAGGCATGTGTGATGTAAAGTTGTGTTATTTCTTCTAATAGAAGATTTAGTTTAGGAGGGGCAGGCCCTCAAAGTTTGATGTCTTATTAACAAAGACTTATTGCTAAACCTCCCACATAAAACAACATATCAGCACAGGAATCGCCACATTTGATGCCAGTCCCATGATGAACAAAATCTACAATGCAATAATGGGACTATGAATTAGCCCCACCCCTTGGCAACAACAAGTGTCTGATATCGTGAACCAGGAAGTACCTGTAACAAAGCCATGAAACCTTTGATCTTCACCATACTTGCCATGAGTCATGACAGTAAAGTCCTTAATAGAGTAAAATTACAATATAGTGGAGAAGATAGTAAATGGCTCCATAGCGCCCCCTACAATATTTTAATTAATTAGCCCCGCCCACTACATTGACTGACATGGTTATGATTCGGGAAACTTGTAGACGCTCCCAGTACCTTCAAAAAAGTCTCTTGGACATATGGGCTAAATCAAACAGGGAGTTGGCCATTTTGAAAAAGGTGCCATTTTTGGGGTCATTTCTGTCATTTTCTTTGCCATGCATGTTGAGGAACTTCTCCTAAGAATTTTGTCCAACTTTAACCCAAATGAGTCAGGATGCTCAAGAGGCATGTGTGATTAGAAGTTGTACTATTTCTTTTAATAGGGGATATCGTTTAGGAGAGGCGGGGCAGCAAAGCAGATGTGATGCAACAAAAAGAAAAACTGACATAAATCCCCCAAAAAACAACCAACCTGCACCAAATTTGCTACAGATGATGCCAATCATATCCTTCACATTTGTGCATGTCAATAATTAGATGATAAGTTAGCCCCGCCCCTTGGTGACAGGAAGTGACCCTTCATAAAACCTAAATGGTCTGAAGTGCAGTCTGGCTGCACTTTAGGTTGAGAGAGGCATGGGAAGGATGTTGCCAGGGGAGGCGGTGGCATGATGCCGAGCGGCGCCATGGTGCGAGGGCCTATATCACCGCTTGCGGTTTTAATTAGGCCCGAGCACCTTGGCGGTGCGAAGGCCTATTGTAATTGCAGTGTTTATTATTATTATTATTATTATTATTATTATTATTATTATTATTATTATTTTTATTCGGACACTTCGCGTGCTTTTTTGGAGGCCTGAACGTGCTCGAAAACTCACCAAATTTTGTGTACCCCCCCCAAGGGAATACGAAAAATTTGATATTTTGAGGTGCTCCAGAATGTTTGGGCGAAACTGAACGAGAGCGCCACCTATTTTAGGTGCCCCGCCACTGCATGTCATTAATCTTTATGAAAATTCATACACATGATCTACATGACAGGACAAACAAAAAATCCTCTTAATGTCATGGTGAAATGTCGACAGGAAGGCGGCCATTTTAGGTCAAAGTCAATATTTTGGCGTTTTAGCACCTCGCATTTTAACGAACTCGTCCTAGAGCTTTTATCCCACTGAGCCACAAATTGCTCAGGATGTTCAGGAGGCATGTGTGATTAAATGTTGTGTTATTTCTTCTAATAGGAGACTTAGTTTACGAGGGGCGGGGCCTCAAAGTTTGATGTCTCGCCATGAAAAATTAAACGGATATAACTCCCACATAAAGCAACATTTCTGCACCACATTTGCTAGATATGATGGCAGTCCCCTCCTACAGAGTTCTATATGTCAATATTTTGATTATGAAATAGCCACGCCCCCTGGAGGTCAAAAGTGTTGTTTTTTGCTCACACACCCAGAACTCTGGCTTGGTAGACACCACATGGCCCAAATTCACTCAGGCATCACAAAACATGTTGGTGAAGAGATCTGGTAAAGGACCTTGCTCTACGCTGCACGGCGTGCCCGTGACGCCATGGCGAAGTTCCATGCGGCGGCGTGACATCATAAATCACTATAAAATTGTCAATTTTGATCTGATCACCCTAAAACTTATAGGGATTAATAAGGGATCAGTCCTGAACAGATTAATGTGACCATTGCTGGTGTAGACCTAAGCCCCGCCCACTTAAAACAGGAAGTGGTTTTTTCCACGTTTGAGGGTCATGCTTCTAAGCAAATGGTCCCAAACACTTGAGACTCCTCCAAAACATGTCAAACCCTTTCATGATGCCACAATAAAAACCTCAAGTCGCTACGCTAAACGGGACATGGCGAATGGCGGTCCAACGCCATGAAACAGGAAGTACCTGTGACCAAGCCATGGAACCGTGGACCGCAACCATACTTGCCATGACTGATGACAGTAAGGCCCTGAACTAAGCCCCATTGAAACATAATGGAATACACGGAGCATGTCTCCATAGCGCCCCCTACAAAATTTCAATCAATCAGCCCCGCCCACTACATGGACCGACATGGATAAAATTCAGCACAGTTGGAGAACCTTCCAGTACCTTCAAAAAAGTCTCTTGGACATATGGGCTAAATTCAACAGGAAGTCGGCCATTTTGAAAAAGGTGCCATTTTTGGGGTCATTTCTTTGCCATGCATTTTAAACAACTCCTCCTAGGGATATTGTCCAACTGACACCCAACTTGCACAGGATGCTCAGGAGGCATGTGTGATTTAAAGTTGTGTTATTTCTTCTAATAGAAGATTTAGTTTAGGAGGGGCAGGCCCTCAAAGTTTGATGTCTTATTAACAAAGACTTATTGCTAAAACTCCCACATAAAACAACATATCAGCACAGGAATCGCCACATTTGATGCCAGTCCCATGATGAACAAAATCTGCAATGCAATAATGGGACTATGAATTAGCCCCACCCCTTGGCAACAACATGTGTCTGATATCATGAACCAGGAAGTACCTGTAACAAAGCCATGAAATTGTTGATCTTCACCATACTTGCCATGACTTATGACAGTTATGTCCTTAATAGAGTAAAATTAAAATATAGTGGAGAAGATAGTAAATGGCTCCATAGCGCCCCCTACAATATTTTAATTAATTAGCCCCGCCCACTACATTGACTGACATGGATATGATTCGGAAAACTTGTAGACCCTCCCAGTACCTTCAAAAAAGTCTCTTGGACATATGGGCTAAATCCAACAGGAAGTCGGCCATTTTGAAAAGAGTGCCATTTTTGGGGTCATTTCTGTCATTTTCTTTGCCATGCATTTTGAGGAACTTCTCCTAAGAATTTTGTCCAACTTTAACCCAAATGAGTCAGGATGCTCAAGCTGCATATCTGATTAAAAGTTGTGTTATTTCTTTTAATAGGGGATATCATTTAGGAGAGGCGGGGCAGCAAAGCAGATGTGATGCAATGAAAAGGAAAACTGACATAACTCCCACAAAAAACAACCAACCATATTTATAGACGTGTATGTACAGATGAACATGCAGGTCCATCTGAAGGAATTATTAATTATGTGAATCAGTTTCATATGTGTTTTCTTGTTTAGAAGCAGACTGATTGCTCTTTGATTTATAGACATTTGTTCGGATTCTTGGATAGAGTGGTATTGGATCAGCTCTGTTGATGGATTGATTAAAACATCCAGTGCGGCTAATACAACAATAAGTTACTGAAAACTATATTTATGTAAATGATGTTAACAGTTTTTAACAAATGTCACAGGCATGTTAATAAGCATAATGAATTAAAACTAAACTTGAAGCATTTATGTATTATTCCTCCCTGTTGCTCTTTGTCTGTACTGTGGGGGATTACATGAAAAAGAAAAAATCTGAGGCTTTGGTTCTGAGAATGAGCAGCTAATTCTTGTTTTGAATAAAGTAAAAATAATGTAACATCCATTTATGGAAAACTGGTGGGATTTTTTTTTCAAATTCATTAAACACTGTGGCATATTTGATCCACTTTTAGATTATTTTTTTCAATTTATTGAAGCCAGAGTATGTAAGATTTCAAAGCGATTCTTTCCAACACTAGGTGGCAAACACCATGTAGTGAGCAAAACCACACAACTGCTACCTCTACAAACCACCACAGGGCGGAAGTAGTGAGCTAAACTTGCTCCTCACCCCTCCCATCCTCTAAATACAGCGGAACCGTCACCGTCCACAAGACTCAAAGTTTATTTACAAACTGTGTGATGACATCCAGTATTTCAGCTCGACATGAACCGGTAAGTAACTGTTAACACAACAGGCTCTTCGTCATGCTGAAAATGATACTCTCTTATGGTGTTTTTTTTGCAAAGTAGTACGTAAAAATGACAATATCGCGTATGGAATAAACGGTGGTACTAAGAAGAGGCTAAGCTACGTGCTAAGCTAGCTATAGTTGTTAGGCTAATTCTAACTTTATTAATATTTCTGCATATATTCAGCTGATGTTAGACTGAATCAGCCTAACACAGGCAGTCAGACACTGACATAATGCAGAATTTACATGTTTGAATGTTGTTACAGCGATGATCCGTGTACACACTTGTTTTCAGTGATGAATATGACATGTTAAGGTTGCCAGGAAGGCCGAGGCAGGGCTGGTGGACGGTCCGAGGACAAGCGGGTCAGTCTGAGGAAGACGAGCTGCAGCTTCCAGAGATGTGACTGGCTAGCTGTAGTACAGGTAAAATGCAGTTTCATGTTCACTGTTTTGTCTCAAGATATTACTGATAAAAAACATTTATTACAGGAATTCCACAGTATTCCAATAACCAACAATGGTAAACGAGGCTGAAGTTAGCTTCCGATTCGCAATATGTGTAAAGGGCAATTCCACTGAATTTTTCGGAAACACCACATTAGACCAGGTCCTGACAAAAAACTACAACACTTGGACTCTTAAAACCTGGGTTAAAATATTCCACATACTATGCAGATTCAATAAAACATAGTGTCTGATTTGTGAAATCTTTATTCTATTTGTGAAAATGCAAATAAGGGTCATTTCATGACTTTTTTGGCATCTGGACCACATTACATCAGGTCCTGACAAAAAACTAAAACACTTAGACTCTTCAAATGTGGGCTAAAATATTCCACATACTATACCAGTTTTTTGTCAGTACCTGGTCTAATGTGGTGGTGTTTCCAAAAAATTCAGTGTAATTGCCCTTTACACATATTGCAGCCATAAGCTGCGGATCGGAAGCTAACTTCAGCCTCGTCAATGGTAACTGTTTTATGTATTATTTGTTGTTGTAACATAAATGTAATTTTATATTTGAGCTTGTTACCTACTGCTCTGTCTTCCATATGTTACTTGTTGCTTTGGCATCCAGACATTAGTTTTAGATATTACAGTAATATATTAACTTAGTCTCTGAACAAAGTTGGTAGACACAGACCTTCACTAAAAAATCTGATCTTTCACTTTTCACTTTGTTTTCCATCAGTTAGTAAAATGTGGCTCTATTTATCTAACCAATCTTTTGTATAATTTTGCAGAGACGTCTTGATGACATAAATGTGAAGGACCTAAGAAGACTCACATCCCAGCTCCTCAGAAGGAAACAAGGCTTGATTCCCAGTTGCTGTGTGGCTACTGAAGAGCAGTTTCCTGATCTGCACAGACACAACATTGCTTTTGTTTTTGGTGTTTGATTCTTTTTTTTTTTTTTCTAGTAAACCACAATTTAATAGCATTTCTGTGGAATCTATTGTTTACATGTTCGTTGATTGTATTGTTTCTTACTTATAACTTTGTGTTACTAATTAAGTAATTTGAGCTACTTTGTACACTTTGAAGCGTTTTTAAAATAAAGAAATTTAAATGCTTTTCCCCATTTATTCAATACATTCAAGTCATCTAAATAACTGCAGTAGGATGTGATCATACAGGAACAAGATAAAAGTTTATTACAATTTATGACTGTAATAAATACAGATCTAACAGTGTATAAACACAGCACAAATCCCACAGAGAAAAGTCTATGATCCACAAACAGAAGACACAACTATATACAAAAGATGTGAAGTTTAGATTCCACAATAGAAGGTCAATAATTCCTGTTCATGTTTTATGTGTTGCACCCTCGCTGCTGACTTCATACACATTTGTAAACTTTTTTGTTCATTACACTTATGGAAATAATTATAAGATGCAGTGGCCCAAATTCACTCAGGCATCACAAAACATGTTGGTGAAGAGATCTTATAAAGGACGTTGCTCTACGCTGCACGGCGTGCCCGTGACGCCATGGCAAAGTTCCATGCGGCGGCGTGACATCATAAATCACTATAAAATTGTCAATTTTGATCTGATCACCCTAAAACTTATAGGGATTAATAAGGGATCAGTCCTGAACAGATTAATGTGACCATTGCTGGTCTAGACCTAAGCCCCGCCCACTTACAACAGGAAGTGGTTTTTTCCACGTTTGAGGGTCATGCTTCTAAGCAAATGGTCCAAAACACTTGAGCCTCCTCCAAAACATGTCAAACCCTTTCATGATGCCACAATAAAAACCTCAAGTCGCTACGCTAAACGGGACATGGCGAATAGCGGTCCAACGCCATGAAACAGGAAGTACCTGTGACCAAGCCATGGAACCTTGGACCACCACCAAACTTGTCATGACTGATGACAGTAAGGCCCTGAACTAAGCCCCATTGAAACATTATGGAATAAATGGAGCATGTCTCCATAGCGCCCCCTACAAAATTTCAATCAATCAGCCCCGCCCACTACATTGACTGACATGGATATGATTCGGGAAACTTGTAGACCCTCCCAGTACCTTCAAAAAAGTCTCTTGGACATATGGGCTAAATCAAACAGGAAGTCGGCCATTTTGAAAAAGGTGCCATTTTTGGGGTCATTTCTTTGCCATGCATTTTAAACAACTCCTCCTAGGGATATTGTCCAACTGACACCCAACTTGCACAGGATGCTCAGGAGGCATGTGTGATGTAAAGTTGTGTTATTTCTTCTAATAGAAGATTTAGTTTAGGAGGGGCGGGCCCTCAAAGTTTTATGTCTCATTAACAATGACTTATTGCTAAAACTCCCACATAAAACAACATATCAGCACAGGAATCGACACATTTGATGCCAGTCCCATGATGAACAAAATCTACAATGCAATAATGGGACTATGAATTAGCCCCACCCCTTGGCAACAAGAAGTGTCTGATATCATGAACCAGGAAGTACCTGTAACAAAGCCATGAAACCTTTGATCTTCACCATACTTGCCATGAGTCATGAAAGTTATGCCCTTAATAGAGTAAAATTAAAATATAGTGGAGAAGATAGTAAATGGCTCCATAGCGCCCCCTACAATATTTCAATCAATCAGCCCCGCCCACTACATTGACTGACATGGATAAAATTCAGCACACTTATAGACCATTCCAGCACCTTCAAAAAAGTCTCTTGGACACATGGGCTAAATCAAACAGGAAGTCGGCCATTTTGAAAAAGGTGTCATTTTTGGGGTCATTTCTGTCATTTTCTTTGTCATGCATTTTGAGAAGTTCCTTCTAAGAATTTTGTCCAACTTTAACCCAAATGAGTTAGGATGCTCAGGAGGCATGTGTGATTAAAAGTTGTGTTATTTCTTTTAATAGGGGATATCATTTAGGAGAGGCGGGGCAGCAAAGCAGATGTGATGCAACGAAAAGGAAAACTGACATAACTCCCACAAAAAACAACCAACCTGCACCAAATTCACTACAGATGATGCCAGTCATATTCTTCACATTTGTGCATGTCAATAATTAGATTATAAATTAGCCCCGCCCCTTGGTGACAGGAAGTGACCGTTCATAAGGCCTAAATGGCCTGAAGTGCAGTCTGGCTGCACTTTAGGTTGAGAGAGGCATGGGAAGGATGTTGGCAGGGGAGGCGGTGGCATTATGCCGAGCGGCGCCATGGTGCGAGGGCCTATATCACCGCTTGCGGTTTTAATTATTATTATTATTTTTATTCGGACACTTCGCGTGCTTTTTTGGAGGCCTGAACGTGCTCGAAAACTCACCAAATTTTGCGTACCCCCCCAAGGGAATACGAAAAATTTGATATTTTGAGGTGCTCCAGAATGTTTGGGCAAAACTGAATGAGAGCGCCACCTATTTTAGGTGCCCCGCCACTGCATGTCGTTAATCTTTATGAAAATTCATACACATGATCTACATGCTAGGGCGAACAAAAAATCCTCTTAATGTCATGGTGAAATGTCGACAGGAAGGCGGCCATTTAAGGTCAAAATCAATATTTTGGCGTTTTAGCACCTCGCATTTTAACGAACTCGTCCTAGAGCTTTTATCCCACTGAGCCACAAATTGCTGAGGATGTTCAGGAGGCATGTGTGATTAAATGTTGTGTTATTTCTTCTAATAGGAGACTTAGTTTACGAGGGGTGGGGCCTCAAAGTTTGATGTCTCGCCATGAAAAATTAAACGGATATAACTCCCACATAAAGCAACATTTCCGCACCAAATTTGCTAGATATGATGGCAGTCCCCTCCTACAGAGTTCTATATGTCAATATTTTGATTATGAAATAGCCACGCCCCCTGGAGGTCAAAAGTGTTGTTTTTTGCTCACACACCCATAACTCTGGCTTGGTGGACACCATATGGCCCAAATTCACTCAGGCATCACAAAACATGTTGGTGAAGAGATCTGGTAAAGGACGTTGCTCTACGCTGCACGGCGTGCCCGTGACGCCATGGCGAAGTTCCATGCGGCGGCGTGACATCATAAATCACTATAAAATTGTCAATTTTGATCTGATCACCCTAAAACTTATAGGGATTAATAAGGGATCAGTCCTGAACAGATTAATGTGACCATTGCTGGTGTAGACCTAAGCCCCGCCCACTTACAACAGGAAGTGGTTTTTTCCACGTTTGAGGGTCATGCTTCTAAGCAAATGGTCCAAAACACTTGAGCCTCCTCCAAAACATGTCAAACCCATTCATGATGCCACAATAAAAACCTCAAGTCGCTACGCTAAACGGGACATGGCGAATGGCGGTCCAACGCCATGAAACAGGAAGTACCTGTGACCAAGCCATGGAACCTTGGACCGCCATCAAACTTGCCATGACTGATGATAGTAAGGCCCTGAACTAAGCCCCATTGAAACATTATGGAATAAATGGAGCATGTCTCCATAGCGCCCCCTACAATATTTCAATCAATCAGCCCCGCCCACTACATTGATCGACATGGATAAAATTCAGCACAGTTGGAGAACCTGCCAGTACCTTCAAAAAAGTCTCTTGGACATATGGGCTAAATTCAACAGGAAGTCGGCCATTTTGAAAAAGGTGCCATTTTTGGGGTCATTTCTTTGCCATGCATTTTAAACAACTCCTCCTAGGGATATTGTCCAACTGACACCCAACTTGCACAGGATGCTCAGGAGGCATGTGTGATGTAAAGTTGTGTTATTTCTTCTAATAGAAGATTTAGTTTAGGAGGGGCGGGCCCTCAAAGTTTTATGTCTCATTAACAATGACTTATTGCTAAAACTCCCACATAAAACAACATATCAGCACAGGAATCGACCCATTTGATGCCAGTCCCATGATGAACAAAATCTGCAATGCAATAATGGGACTATGAATTAACCCCACCCCTTGGCAACAAGAAGTGTCTGATATCATGAACCAGGAAGTACCTGTAACAAAGCCATGAAACCTTTGATCTTCACCATACTTGCCATGAGTCATGAAAGTTATGCCCTTAATAGAGTAAAATTACAATATAGTGGAAAAGATAGTAAATGGCTACATAGCGCCCCCTACAATATTTTAATTAATCAGCCCCGCCCACTACATTGACTGACATGGATATGATTCTTTACAGTTGTAGACCCTCCCAGTACCTTCAAAAAAGTCTCTTGGACATATGGGCTAAATCCAACAGGAAGTCGGCCATTTTGAAAAGGGTGCCATTTTTGGGGTCATTTCTGTCATTTTCTTTGTCATGCATTTGGAGGAACTTCTCCTAAGAATTTTGTCCAACTTTAACCCAAATGAGTCAGGATGCTCAAGAGGCATGTGTGATTAAAAGTTGTGCTATTTCTTTTAATAGGGGATATCGTTTAGGAGAGGCGGGGCAGCAAAGCAGATGTGATGCAATGAAAAGGAAAACTGACATAACTCCCACAAAAAACAACCAACCTGCACCAAATTTGCTACAGATGATGCCAGTCATATCCTTCACATTTGTGCATGTCAATAATTAGATGATAAGTTAGCCCCGCCCTTGGTGACAGGAAGTGACCCTTCATAAGGCCTAAATGGCCTGAAGTGCAGTCTGGCTGCACTTTAGGTTGAGAGAGGCATGGGAAGGATGTTGGCAGGGGAGGCGGTGGCATTATGCCGAGCGGCGCCATGGTGCGAGGGCCTATATCACCGCTTGCGGTTTTAATTATTATTATTATTTTTATTCGGACACTTCGCGTGCTTTTTTGGAGGCCTGAACGTGCTCGAAAACTCACCAAATTTTGCGTACCCCCCCAAGGGAATACGAAAAATTTGATATTTTGAGGTGCTCCAGAATGTTTGGGCGAAACTGAACGAGAGCGCCACCTATTTTAGGTGCCCCGCCACTGCATGTCGTTAATCTTTATGAAAATTCATACACATGATCTACATGACAGGGCGAACAAAAAATCCTCTTAATGTCATGGTGAAATGTCGACAGGAAGGCGGCCATTTTAGGTCAAAGTCAATATTTTGGCGTTTTAGCACCTCGCATTTTAACGAACTCGTCCTAGAGCTTTTATCCCACTGAGCCACAAATTGCTCAGGATGTTCAGGAGGCATGTGTGATTCAATGTTGTGTTATTTCTTCTAATAGGAGACTTAGTTTACGAGGGGCGGGGCCTCAAAGTTTGATGTCTCGCCATGAAAAATTAAACGGATATAACTCCCCCATAAAGCAACATTTCTGCAACAAATTTGCTAGATATGATGGCAGTCCCCTCCTACAGAGTTCTATATGTCAATATTTTGATTATGAAATAGCCACGCCCCCTGGAGGTCAAAAGTGTTGTTTTTTGCTCACACACCCATAACTCTGGCTTGGTGGACACCACATGGCCCAAATTCACTCAGGCATCACAAAACATGTTGGTGAAGAGATCTGGTAAAGGACATTGCTCTGCGCTGCACGGCGTGCCCGTGACGCCATGGCAAAGTTCCATGCGGCGGCGTGACATCATAAATCACTATAAAATTGTCAATTTTGATCTGATCACCCTAAAACTTATAGGGAAATAATAAGGGATCAGTCCTGAACAGATTAATGTGAACATTGCTGGTGTAGACCTAATCTCCGCCCACTTACAACAGGAAGTGGTTTTTTCCACGTTTGAGGGTCATGCTTCTAAGCAAATGGTCCCAAACACTTGAGACACCTCCAAAACATGTCAAACCCTTTCATGATGCCACAATAAAAACCTCAAGTCGCTACGCTAAACGGGACATGGCGAATGGCGGTCCAACGCCATGAAACAGGAAGTACCTGTGACCAAGCCATGGAACCTTGGACCGCCACCAAACTTGCCATGACTGATGACAGTCAGGCCCTGAACTTAGCCCCATTGAAACATAATGGAATAAATGCAGCATGCCTCCATAGCGCCCTCTACAAAATTTCAATCAATCAGCCCCGCCCACTACATTGACCGACATGGATAAAATTCAGCACAGTTGTAGAAGCTTCCAGTACCTTCAAAAAAGTCTCTTGGACATATGGGCTAAATTCAACAGGAAGTCGGCCATTTTGAAAAAGGTGCCATATTTGGGGTCATTTCTTTGCCATACATTTTAAACAACTCCTCCTAGGGACATTGTCCAACTGACACCCAACTTGCACAAGACGCTCAGGAGGCATGTGTGATTTAAAGTTGTGTTATTTCTTCTAATAGAAGATTTAGTTTAGGAGGGGCGGGCCCTCAAAGTTTTATGTCTCATTAACAAAGACTTATTGCTAAAACTCCCACATAAAACAACATATCAGCACAGGAATCGACCCTTTTGATGCCAGTCCCATGATGAACAAAATATACAATGCAATAATGGGACTATGAATTAGCCCCACCCCTTGGCAACAACAAGTGTCTGATATCATGAACCAGGAAGTACCTGTAACAAAGCCATGAAACCTTTGATCTTCACCATACTTGCCATGAGTCATGACAGTTATGTCCTTAATAGAGTAAAATTACAATATAGTGGAGAAGATAGTAAATGGCTCTATAGCGCCCCCTCCAATATTTCAATCAATCAGCCCCGCCCACTTTATTGACTGACATGGATCAAGTTCAGCACACTTGTAGATCCTTCCAGCACCTTCAAAAAAGCCTCTTGGACATATGGGCTAAATCCAACAGGAAGTCGGCCATTTTGAAAAAGGTGCCAATTTTGGGGTCATTTCTGTCATTATCTTTGTCATGCATTTTGAGGAACTCTTCTCCTGAGAATTTTATCCAACTTTAACCCAAATGAGTTAGGATGCTCAAGAGGCATGTGTGATTAAAAGTTGTGTTAGTTCTTTTAATAGGGGATATCATTTAGGAGAGGCGGGGCAGCAAAGCAGATGTGATGCAACGAAAAGGACAACTGACATAACTCCCACAAAAAGGAACCAACCTGCACCAAAATTGCTACAGATGATGCCAGTCATATCCTTCACATTTGTGCATGTCAATAATTAGATGATAAGTTAGCCCCGCCCCTTGGTGACAGGAAGTGACCCTTCATAAGGCCTAAAAGGCCTGAAGTGCAGTCTGGCTGCACTTTAGGTTGAGAGAGGCATGGGAAGGATGTTGCCAGGGGAGGCGGTGGCATTATGCCGAGCGGCGCCATGGTGCGAGGGCCTATATCACCGCTTGCGGTTTTAATTATTATTATAACCAGAGTTGTGTCGTCACATGCCAGACAAGTTAGTAAACATAACCTTGACCAAGGAGGTTTAGTTTTTACCAGTGTTTATCTTTTTGTTTTTTGTTCAAGACAAATCAAAAAGTTCTGGACGGATCTTCATGAAATTTTCAGGACTTGTTTGAAATGTGAAAATGAAGAACTGATTTAATGTTGGTGGTGATCCGAACCACCATTTGGATTGAGGAATTGTTTCAGAATGGGGAGCCCATGGCGGAGGTTTGTGCTCTCCAACTGCTTTTCTAGTGTGTGAATGTTTTCCTGCTCCAACATACCTTACTTAAATTAATCAGTCATTGTGGAAGCCTTCATAGGCTGTTGGATCCACTTAATGAAAGCCAAACTCCTTGAAAATTGACAATATTATGCACATGATTTACACATACAGTACTAACACGGAGCTAATAATTCTTAGGCAGGTTAGAATAATCTTTGGAAATAATTCTCTTTTCTTAGGTTTGTTCAAATCTGCTGCTATGTGAGATATTTAACTGGAGTTTAAAATAAATGTATTACAATGCAGATAAGTCCTCTGAATGACTGACAGTTACGAGCATGTGCAAAAATACGGAAGCGTAGAGCTGTCATCCTCATAAAAAAAAGTTTAGGCCTTATTATGTTATAACGTGATAGTTTATTGTAAAAACGTATAACCACTTGAACGCTGGAGGGATTACATCTCTCAGCTGGCCCGGGAGCGCCTTGGGACCCCTGGCAGAGTTGGCGAATGTGGCTGGGGAGGGGGGCTTCCCTGGTTATGCTGCTGCCCCCGCGATCAGACCCCCGATAAGCGGTAGAAGAGGGATGGATAGATGGCACCGATGATGTTTGCATTCATAGCGATTCTCGTGCCGCTCAAGTTTCAATGAGAAATGATGCCACGTCATGGGGATTTGACTCATTTTTCCTTCTGTACAGACCCATGCCTTTTAAAACTGTCCTTAGACTACGCATATTTATTATAATGGATCGAAAGTGTTCCAAAGCACCATAATTTCACAATGTCTCAACCCAAGTATGAAGAAAAACTCTATCAAGTCCTGTAACCCGCACACAATTTCCTCATCTAAAGTCGAAAATTACCAAGTTCACGTTTTCAGATACATTATATGTTTCACGTTTTTACAATAAACTTATCACGTTATAACGTGATATGTTTCACGTTTTTACAATAAACTTATCACGTTATAACGTGATATGTTTCACGTTTTTACAATAAACTTATCACGTTATAACGTGATATGTTTCACGTTTTTACAATAAAATTATCACGTTATAACGTAATAAGGCCCAAACTTTTTTTTTTATGAGGATGACAGCTCTACGCTTCCATACAAAAAGGATCTGTCTACTGTCGACACTAAACTCTGCACTGTCCTCTGGTGGAGGTAATATGTTACAAGTATGCAAATGTGTAAGTATGAGACAGAGAGCAGCAACGCGTAGAAGGAGCATAAATGGGCCCAGCATCCTTCTTCATCCTGAGTCCCTTCAGTCCACAAGGCAAGTCCTGTCTGTCCAGTCAGTAAAAGTCAGTCTTATCTTGAATCTTGTATTATCTCATGTTCTGTAAGCATTTCTAGTAAGGAAATACAGTTTTTGGCTCTGAGCCGTGAAACAAAACATATTTGCAACGTGACGGAACACAAATAGTGAAATGTGTCCTCTCAGCATCAGGATGCTGCAGGAATGTAAGAAATAAATCTCCCTGTTCCATCAAAATCAGGCCTTTGAGGACTGGAGCTGGACATACCTGGTTTTTATTCCTGTCGACAATGAATATACATATATATATATATATATATATATATATATATATATATATATATATATATATATACATATATATATATATATATATATATATATATATATATATATATATATATATATATATATATATATATATACATATATATATATATATATATATATATATATATATATATATATATATATATATATGTATATTGTGTACACAATGCTCAATTAAAAAAAAGAAAAACGTTTTAGTTTATATATATATATATATATATATATATATATATATATATATATATATATATATATATATATATAAATATAAACTAAAACGTTATATATATATATATATATATATATATATATATATATATATATATATATATATATATATATATATATATATACATATAAACTAAAACGTTTTTCTTTTTTGTTTTTTTATTGAACATTGTGTACACAAATACAGGGCATTTGCAGGCAATCGAAAGTATTTTCACATGAAGGCACACATTCATAGACATCAGAACGGGTGTCATATAATATTAACAGAAAGTCCAAAATTAAGCTTAAAGTTCTTTTTTTGTTTTTTTAAAAAAAGTGATTAAATAAAAAGGAAAATGACTAAATCACTTAATAAATTAGATTCCAGTCAGTTCCATGCTGAGGGTCGTTGAACATATTTAGTTCCTCATAGGTTGTAAGAAGATAATATGCAGGTTTCCTTTTCATCAGCTTCAAGGCACTAAGGTGGTCCCATAGACTGTAGGGTGGTCCATAAGGTCTTTTTTAAATGCAGGGACCACAGGTAGGAAAGATGGGTTTCGTTTTCCTCCATTTGACAAAAATAAAACTGGCCTTATATGGACTGTTTCCGGTGTGAGGAAGTCTCGTGTGATTTCATCATGTCGCGGTGATTCGGCGGTAGCAGAACGGCTAGCAGCTAGCGAACCGCAGCGACCAGAAAACCGGAAGAAAAGGCGGTGAAATGAGCTCCTCCACGGGTCTCCGCTGACTTCACGGCCCGCTGACAGCTGCTGTCATCGCGACATGGATTCAGACACTCCGACTCGATCGCCAGCGGAGGACGGCGAGCTGGAAGACGGAGAGATCTGCGATGATGAAACTGAGGTCAGTGCGCCGCTACGGCGGGGGGAAGGGTTCAGGCCCCGCGGCCGAAAGCAGCACCATCACCCGCTTCACATGCGGGGTCCTCAGCCCCACCATCTGCCGGACTTCCACCTCCTGATGCCCTACAACCCCGGACCGCACCTTCACGGTCCTTTCCCAGCGAGCCACAGGCAGCAGTGCGGGCCCAGCGGACCCGACCGGCCTCCTGCTCCGTCAGCTCCGCCAGCGATGCCCCCGCCAGGACTCGGTCTGCACGGAGAACCGACGCCCCGGTCCAACTTCTGGGAGCGGAGCCATGGGGCTCTGGGCCGGTTCAGGCACCGGTCCGTGTCGAACGGGGGACGTGGGGGCTGGAACAGAGGCGGTTTGGGGGTGAACAGCAGGGTCGCCCCTGGTCGGTACGGGCCCGCGGAGAATCACGGATCCCCGTCCAGGAAACGTATCCTTTCCTGTCACAGTACCAGCCGCTCCCGACCAGTACCCGCTGGTCCCGACCAGTAACAGAAACTGCAGCTTGAGTATTTTATTACACAACTCAGAGGAACCAGGACCGACCCAGCACCAGCAATGATTCAGCAGCAGGTGAGAGAAGTGACCAGAAACAGCACGTATAAGGAAAAACAGAAGACTGGAACCAAACTGGTTCGCGTTGCGGCCGCCAGTCTCTGAACAACTGGTTCGGTTTGGTTCGATTGTTGACGAGACAATGTGGTTCCGGTAGAAACCAAACCAAGCTTCCTGTCAGCAGGCAGAAATGGGTTCTCCCTGTTCCCTTTCATTCGCTGCAACAGTCACAGTTATAGTTGGATTCCAGTCCGACGGATTCTCCACAGTCTCTGAAATATCCAGGGTAACGCCTGGGTAACACCTGGGTAACGTCAGGGTAACGCCTGGGTAACGTCAGGGTAACGCCTGGGTAACGTCAGGGTAACGCCTGGGTAACGTCAGGGTAACACCTGGGTAATGTCAGGGTAACACCTGGGTAATGTCAGGGTAACACCTGGGTAACGTCAGGGTAACGTCAGGGTAACGCCTGGGTAACGTCAGGGTAACGTCAGGGTAACACCTGGGTAATGTCAGGGTGACGTCAGGGTAACACCTGGGTAACGTCAGGGTAACACCTGGGTAATGTCAGGGTAACGTCAGGGTAACACCTGTGTAACGCCAGGGTGACGCCAGGGTAACGCCTGGGTGACGCCAGGGTAACGTCAGGGTAACACCTGGGTAACGTCAGGGTAACACCTGGGTAACGTCAGGGTAACACCTGGGTAACGTCAGGGTAACGCCTGGGTAACGCCTGGGTAACACCTGGGTAATGTCAGGGTAACACCTGGATAACACCTGGGTAACACCTGGGTAACACCTGGGTAACGTCAGGGTGACGCCAGGGTAACGCCAGGGTAACGCCTGGGTAACGCCTGGGTGACGCCTGGGTGACACCAGGGTAACGTCAGGGTAACGCCTGGGTAACACCTGGGTAACGTCAGGGTAACACCTGGGTAACACCTGGGTAACGTCAGGGTAACACCTGGGTAACGTCAGGGTAACGTCAGGGTAACACCTGGGTAATGTCAGGGTAACGTCAGGGTAACACCTGTGTAACGTCAGGGTAACGTCAGGGTAACGTCAGGGTAACACCTGGGTAATGTCAGGGTAACACCTGGGTAACGTCAGGGTAACACCTGTGTAACGTCAGGGTAACGTCAGGGTAACACCTGGGTAACGTCAGGGTAACGTCAGGGTAACGTCAGGGTAACACCTGGGTAATGTCAGGGTAACGCCTGGGTAACGTCAGGGTAACACCTGGGTAACGTCAGGGTAACACCTGGGTAACGTCAGGGTAACGTCAGGGTAACGTCAGGGTAACACCTGGGTAATGTCAGGGTAACGTCAGGGTAACACCTGGGTAGCGCCAGGGTAACGTCAGGGTGACGCCAGGGTGACGCCAGGGTGACGCCAGGGTAACGCCAGGGTGACGTCAGGGTGACGCCTGGGTGACGTCAGGGTGACGTCAGGGTAACGCCTGGGTAACGTCAGGGTAAGGCCTGGGTAACGTCAGGATAACACCAAGGCAACACCGTGGTACTACTAGGGTAACTTGTCCAAAGGTGGAACTGCACTGCTTTACTGATGGTTGTCATGCTTGGAGAAGAGAAGACCAGGTATATCCAGGCTAAACATTCTCAGGGAAGGACAAAATAAAACCGTGTCATTTATCAGTGGAAACATGTAAACATGTTGTCAGAGCGGGGGGGGTAGTCTCTTGTGGACCTCACCTCCTGGTTCCTCAGCCAGATGAAGTCCTTGCTGGTCGGGTTCTTGACATGGATTATTTTTAGCTCCTCTTAGCAAACTTAAACAACAAAGAGCCATGCATTAGATGGTTATAATGCTGCGTTGTGCATTATAACCGTCTAATGCACGGCTCCTCGTTGTTTAGTCCTTAGACATATACACACACTAATGAATATAGCCAGCAGTAGCAGTGGGCTTAACGGGCAGTGTTGTCTGTTGGATCTGTCTCTACCAGAAAGGAGTTAGTTAACTCGCCGTCACTGGTTAAAGGTCAATCTGATCAAAACAGATTTGCGTTGATAAGTGATGCTGTGCCTTTCCCCTAGAATGGATCTCTTCTGCCAGGATTAAACTTCCCACAACTTGCCACCCATAGTACTCATGTTTAGGGTGTTGACAGGATGTTTTATACACATGTCGACCATCAGAATCAGCCTTCTTAGCTTATCGGCGTTGCCAGCCAGTTTTCCATCAGAATGACCTCATTTGGCTGTTTTTAGAGGAGTTCCTCTGCAGAAACCATGTAGAATAAAACTGCACCAGGTTCCAGCGAGTACAACATAGTAACAGTGTATTTGACAGGAATCGTTGATTTTCTGACTAATTAGAGAAAAGTAAAGAAGTTGTCGTTCTTCAGGAATTCTACTGTAAAATAAAAGTTGAATAGAATCCATTTTGTGAATGGAAAACCCTGAAATTAAAACGTGTGTTCTACTTCAGGTAGATCTGAAAAACTAAAGCCTTTCCTGAGGACCTGCTGCTTGACTAATAAATGGATCATGTTGCTGGATTATTGACACATGATAGATTATTGACGGATCATTGACAGATTATTGAAAGTTAATGATTACAGATGGAGTAATGACAGATTGACACAATCTGTTGATATTTTGATGGATTACTGAGGTATTTTTAGATTATTGAAAGACAGAATTATTCACAGATTAGACAATTATTAAGAGAATATTGGCACATTGACTTAATTTGGACAGATTGACAAATTGGAAGATAATCAATTGACAGATTATTAATGTGTTTAGATATTATTGACTTACTGTTGATTGATAATCAAATGAACCATAAATTAAATTTGTATTTGATTTTTTTTCCCCTCAAATTTGTATTCTTCAAATTCCAAAATCAAGTTTGATTGGCTTTTTTATTTATTTATTTATTTATTTATTTTTATTAAACTGGTGAATAATTAGTGGTTTAATAATAAACAGAAGATTAGCAGTTGTTCTGTGATCAGGTTGACTTGTCCCTGATCGATCAGTTATGATTATTGATCAGTAACAGTTTTCCTGATCCTGAGACCTCAGAGAAGCAGATGGGAAGAATCCGGGTCAGAAAAGTGGTTCCGGGCGTTCCCAGACCGGACAGCGCTGTCGACGAAAGCTTCGAAGACCTGCTGTCCAAGTACAAGCAGATCCAGCTGGAGCTGGAATGCATCCGCAAAGAGGAGACCATGGCCCTGGATCCGGGAGCGACTCCCATCAGGGACGATGTCTTGGACAGCACCCCGGGTCCTACAGAAGTCAAACCGGGTCCAGAACCGGTTCTTGATCCGGTACCAGCAGATGAGTTGTTGGCGCAGGAGGAGGAAAAGAAAGTTTTCCAGGCGTTTAACATCAAACCACTGCGTCAGAAACTTCCTACACCGGCTGACCTGGATGAGCTGCACCGGAAGGGGGTCGGACCGGACACGGAAGGCTGGCCCAATGGTGAGTCTGGTTCTTGCCCACACATTCTGGGTCTCTATGGTGCCCCAATGGTGAGTCTGGTTCTTGCCCACACATTCTGGGTCTCTATGGTGCACAGGTTACTAGTTCTGTCTTTCAGGTTTCACGGCTAAGAAGGTTCTCTCGTTCTGAGATGAAAGTTTCAAATAAGGTTCGGTTGTAGGATAAACTAAATGTTCTGTTGTCGGTTAAACTAAATTTCTGTTGTCGGTGAAGCTAAAAGTTCTGTGGCAGGTGAAGCTAAAGGTTCTGTTGCAGGTGAAGCTAAAGGTTCTGTTGCAGGTGAAGCTAAAGGTTCTGTTGCAGGTGAAGCTAAAAGTTCTGTGGTAGGTGAAGGTAAAGGTTCTGTTGTCAGTGAAGCTAAAGGTTCTGTGGCAGGTGAAGGTAAAGGTTCTGTGGCAGGTGAAGGTAAAGGTTCTGTGGCAGGTGAAAGTAAAGGTTCTGTGGCAGGTGAAGGTAAAGGTTCTTTGGCAGGTGAAGGTAAAGGTTCTGTGGCAGGCGAAGGTAAAGGTTCTTTGGTAGGTGAAGCTAAAGGTTCTGTGGCAGGCGACGGTAAAGGTTCTGTGGCAGGCGACGGTAAAGGTTCTGTGGCAGGCGACGGTAAAGGTTCTGTGGCAGGCGACGGTAAAGGTTCTGTGGCAGGCGACGGTAAAGGTTCTGTGGCAGGTGAAGGTAAAGGTTCTGTGGCAGGCGAAGGTAAAGGTTCTTTGTTAGGTGAAGCTAAAGGTTCTGTGGCAGGTGAAGCTAAAGGTTCTGTGGCAGGCGACGGTAAAGGTTCTGTGGCAGGTGAAGGTAAAGGTTCTGTTGCAGGTGAAGGTAAAGGTTCTGTGGCAGGTGAAGCTAAAAGTTCTGTGGCAGGTGAAGCTAAAAGTTCTGTGGTAGGTGAAGCTAAAAGTTCTGTGGTAGGTGAAGGTAAAGGTTCTGTGGCAGGTGAAGGTAAAGGTTCTGTGGCAGGTGAAGGTAAAGGTTCTGTGGCAGGTGAAGGTAAAGGTTCTGTGGCAGGTGAAGGTAAAGGTTCTGTGGCAGGTGAAGGTAAAGGTTCTGTTGCAGGTGAAGGTAAAGGTTCTGTTGCAGGTGAAGGTAAAGGTTCTGTTGCAGGTGAAGGTAAAGGTTCTGTGGCAGGTGAAGGTAAAGGTTCTGTTGTCGGTGAAGCTAAAAGTTCTGTTGGCGGTGAAGCTAAAAGTTCTGTTGCAGGTGAAGGTAAAGGTTCTGTGGCAGGTGAAGGTAAAGGTTCTGTTGTCAGTGAAGGTAAAGGTTCTGTTGCAGGTGAAGGTAAAGGTTCTGTGGCAGGTGAAGGTAAAGGTTCTGTGGCAGGTGAAGGTAAAAGTTCTGTGGCAGGTGAAGGTAAAGGTTCTGTGGCAGGTGAAGGTAAAGGTTCTGTGGCAGGGGAAGGTAAAGGTTCTGTGGCAGGTGAAGGTAAAGGTTCTGTTGCAGGTGAAGGTAAAGGTTCTGTGGTAGGTGAAGGTAAAGGTTCTGTGGTAGGTGAAGGTAAAGGTTCTGTGGCAGGTGGAGCTAAAGGTTCTGTGGCAGGTGAAGCTAAAGGTTCTGTTGCAGGTGAAGGTAAAGGTTCTGTGGTAGGTGAAGCTAAAGGTTCTGTTGCAGGTGGAGCTAAAGGTTCTGTTGCAGGTGGAGCTAAAGGTTCTGTTGCAGGTGGAGCTAAAGGTTCTGTGGCAGGTGAAGGTAAAGGTTCTGTTGCAAGTGAAGCTAAAAGTTCTGTGGCAGGTGAAGGTAAAGGTTCTGTGGCAGGTGAAGGTAAAGGTTCTGTTGCAGGTGAAGGTAAAGGTTCTGTGGCAGGTGAAGGTAAAAGTTCTATTGCAAGTGAAGCTAAAGGTTCTGTTGCAAGTAAAGCTAAAAGTTCTGTGGCAGGTGAAGGTAAAAGTTCTGTGGCAGGTGAAGGTAAAGGTTCTGTTGCAGGTGAAGGTAAAGGTTCTGTTGCAAGTAAAGCTAAAAGTTCTGTGGCAGGTGAAGGTAAAAGTTCTGTGGCAGGTGAAGGTAAAAGTTCTGTGGCAGGTGAAGGTAAAAGTTCTGTGGCAGGTGAAGGTAAAAGTTCTGTGGCAGGTGAAGGTAAAGGTTCTGTGGTAGGTGAAGCTAAAGGTTCTGTTGCAGGTGAAGCTAAAGGTTCTGTTGCAGGTGAAGCTAAAGGTTCTGTTGCAGGTGGAGCTAAAGGTTCTGTGGCAGGTGAAGGTAAAAGTTCTATTGCAAGTGAAGCTAAAGGTTCTGTTGCAAGTAAAGCTAAAAGTTCTGTGGCAGGTGAAGGTAAAAGTTCTGTGGCAGGTGAAGGTAAAGGTTCTGTTGCAGGTGAAGGTAAAGGTTCTGTTGCAAGTAAAGCTAAAAGTTCTGTGGCAGGTGAAGGTAAAAGTTCTATTGCAAGTGAAGCTAAAGGTTCTGTTGCAAGTAAAGCTAAAAGTTCTGTGGCAGGTGAAGGTAAAAGTTCTGTGGCAGGTGAAGGTAAAAGTTCTGTGGCAGGTGAAGCTAAAGGTTCTGTTGTCAGTGAAGCTAAAGGTTCTGTGGCAGGTGAAGGTAAAAGTTCTATTGCAAGTGAAGCTAAAAGTTCTGTGGCAGGTGAAGGTAAAAGTTCTGTGGCAGGTGAAGGTAAAGGTTCTGTTGTCAGTGAAGCTAAAGGTTCTGTGGCAGGTGAAGGTAAAGGTTCTGTTGCAAGTAAAGCTAAAAGTTCTGTGGCAGGTGAAGGTAAAAGTTCTGTGGCAGGTGAAGGTAAAGGTTCTGTTGCAGGTGAAGGTAAAGGTTCTGTTGCAAGTAAAGCTAAAAGTTCTGTGGCAGGTGAAGGTAAAAGTTCTGTGGCAGGTGAAGGTAAAAGTTCTGTGGCAGGTGAAGGTAAAAGTTCTGTGGCAGGTGAAGGTAAAGGTTCTGTGGTAGGTGAAGCTAAAGGTTCTGTTGCAGGTGAAGCTAAAGGTTCTGTTGCAGGTGGAGCTAAAGGTTCTGTGGCAGGTGAAGGTAAAGGTTCTGTTGCAAGTAAAGCTAAAAGTTCTGTGGCAGGTGAAGGTAAAAGTTCTGTGGCAGGTGAAGGTAAAGGTTCTGTGGCAGGTGAAGCTAAAGGTTCTGTTGTCAGTGAAGCTAAAGGTTCTGTGGCAGGTGAAGGTAAAGGTTCTGTGGCAGGTGAAGGTAAAAGTTCTGTGGCAGGTGAAGGTAAAGGTTCTGTGGCAGGTGAAGGTAAAGGTTCTGTGGCAGGTGAAGGTAAAAGTTCTGTGGCAGGTGAAGGTAAAAGTTCTGTGGCAGGTGAAGGTAAAGGTTCTGTGGCAGGTGAAGGTAAAAGTTCTGTGGCAGGTGAAGGTAAAGGTTCTGTGGCAGGTGAAGGTAAAGGTTCTGTTGTCAGTGAAGCTAAAGGTTCTGTTGTCAGTGAAGCTAAAGGTTCTGTGGCAGGTGAAGGTAAAGGTTCTGTGGCAGGTGAAGGTAAAGGTTCTGTGGCAGGTGAAGGTAAAGGTTCTGTGGCAGGTGAAGGTAAAAGTTCTGTGGCAGGTGAAGGTAAAAGTTCTGTGGCAGGTGAAGGTAAAGGTTCTGTGGCAGGTGAAGGTAAAAGTTCTGTGGCAGGTGAAGGTAAAGGTTCTGTGGCAGGTGAAGGTAAAGGTTCTGTGGCAGGTGAAGGTAAAGGTTCTGTGGCAGGTGAAGGTAAAAGTTCTGTGGCAGGTGAAGGTAAAAGTTCTGTGGCAGGTGAAGGTAAAGGTTCTGTGGCAGGTGAAGGTAAAGGTTCTGTGGCAGGTGAAGGTAAAAGTTCTGTGGCAGGTGAAGGTAAAGGTTCTGTGGCAGGTGAAGCTAAAGGTTCTGTGGCAGGTGAAGCTAAAGGTTCTGTGGCAGGTGAAGCTAAAAGTTCTGTGGCAGGTGAAGGTAAAGGTTCTGTGGCAGGTGAAGGTAAAAGTTCTGTGGCAGGTGAAGGTAAAAGTTCTGTGGCAGGTGAAGGTAAAGGTTCTGTGGCAGGTGAAGGTAAAGGTTCTGTGGCAGGTGAAGGTAAAGGTTCTGTGGCAGGTGAAGGTAAAAGTTCTGTGGCAGGTGAAGGTAAAAGTTCTGTGGCAGGTGAAGGTAAAGGTTCTGTGGCAGGTGAAGCTAAAGGTTCTGTGGCAGGTGAAGCTAAAGGTTCTGTGGCAGGTGAAGCTAAAGGTTCTGTGGCAGGTGAAGGTAAAGGTTCTGTTGTCGGTGAAAGTCATGGTTCCATTCCGTGTTTAAAGCTCTGTAGAACAGTTCTGTTGGAGGTTCTGTGGATGTTTCAGTCTCCAGAAGATACGATTCAGCAACACTGTTGAACATGTGATGTCATTTCCTGTGTTTTATAGAAACAGGAGGTACAGAGGAAGCACAAGGAGACGCCGCTGCAGACACTCAGGAGACCGCTGCTCCGGAGGACAACCCTCCCAACGCCACTTCCTGTCTCAGTGAATCTTCTGCTTCCAGCGAGGAGTCCAACGTGTCGCCTGACAAGGTGAGCTGATGCTGGTCCGGTTTGTGAGGTCCGGTTCAACACGTTGTGGTTCTGTGTACCGTTCGGCAGTCATAGATCTGAAGTTCTGTTTTTACGGCACGGCGCTGAAATCTTGGTGAATGTCGGGACCATGAGTGGTTCTAGAGACAACCCACCTCCTGGTTCTGAACCAGACTTCTTGGTCCAGTTGTGTTTATTAATGAGCAGGCACTGACCCCACTGCAGCATCATTGTCCAGTAACTAACCCAGCTGTCAGACCAGTTAGTAGCTGGTAACTAACCCATCTGTCAGACCAGTTAGTAGCTGGTAACTAACCCATCTGTCAGACCAGTTAGTAGCTGGTAACTAACCCAGCTGTCAGACCAGTTAGTAGCTGGTAACTAACCCAGCTGTCAGACCAGTTCGTAGCTGGTAACTAACCCATCTGTCAGACCAGTTAGTAGCTGGTAACTAACCCAGCTGTCAGACCAGTTCGTAGCTGGTAACTAACCCATCTGTCAGAGCAGTTAGTAGCTGGTAACTAACAAAGATGTCAGACCAGTTAGTAGCTGGTAACTAACCCAGCTGTCAGAGCAGTTAGTAGCTGGTAACTAACAAAGATGTCAGACCAGTTAGTAGCTGGTAACTAACCCAGCTGTCAGAGCAGTTAGTAGCTGGTAACTAACAAAGATGTCAGACCAGTTAGTAGCTGGTAACTAACCCAGCTGTCAGAGCAGTTAGTAGCTGGTAACTAACCCAGCTGTCAGAGCAGTTAGTAGCTGGTAACTAACAAAGATGTCAGACCAGTTAGTAGCTGGTAACTAACCCAGCTGTCAGAGCAGTTAGTAGCTGGTAACTAACCAAGCTGTCAGAGCAGTTAGTAGCTGGTAACTAACAAAGATGTCAGAGCAGTTAGTAGCTGGTAACTAACCAAGATGTCAGAGCAGTTAGTAGCTGGTAACTAACCCAGCTGTCAGAGCAGTTAGTAGCTGGTAACTAACCAAGCTGTCAGAGCAGTTAGTAGCTGGTAACTAACAAAGATGTCAGACCAGTTAGTAGCTGGTAACTAACCAAGATGTCAGAGCAGTTAGTAGCTGGTAACTAACCAAGCTGTCAGAGCAGTTAGTAGCTGGTAACTAACCAAGCTGTCAGAGCAGTTAGTAGCTGGTAACTAACAAAGATGTCAGACCAGTTAGTAGCTGGTAACTAACCAAGATGTCAGACCAGTTAGTAGCTGGTAACTAACCCAGCTGTCAGAGCAGTTAGTAGCTGGTAACTAACCCAGCTGTCAGAGCAGTTAGTAGCTGGTAACTAACCCTGGTTTCATAGCAGGCAGAGAACAGGTTGATGGTGACCAGTAGGTGGTCTTAACAAACCTGGTTAGTGTTGGTAGTTAACGCGGATGTTACAGCAGTTAGTGTTTTGTTGGTTCTGCATCATGTATGTATCAACCTACATTTGGCTTGTTGAACCGAGTCAGAACCATGTTCCATCTTGTAGTTAGCAGAACCTGAACCAAGATGTTCCAGAATGTTCTTCATTATTCCACTTTTCTGAATGCCATGGTCCGGTGGGAGAACATTAGAACCGGGTCTGTCCCTGCTGGTTCCGACCGAGCCCATCTCTCTGGGTTCTGACCCGGTCATGTGATTTCTGTTACAGCCGGTGGAGAAGGTGGAGGAGGAGGAGCTGTCGGAGCTGCAGCTGCGCCTCCTCGCCCTGCAGTCGGCCAGTAAAAAATGGCAGCAGAAGGAGCAGCAAGTGATGAAGAGGAGCAAAGACCGGATCATCAAGGCCACCCAGGAAAAGAGCTCTGGCTCAGGTTCTGGTTCTGGTTCTGGAGCGGTCCCACTTGGCCGGCAGAGAATCACCACCAGGTCTGCTGCAGCTGCAGAGAGAAGCAGGACCAGGTCCAAGGCCGTGGGCCGAGATCGGGCCAAGACCGGGTCCAGCGAGAGACTGCCAGAGAGAGACAGATCCAAGCAGAGTCCTAAACCCGGTCCAAAGGTGGTTCCGGAGAAGGTCCGGACTCCAGGGAAAGCCCACACCACGAAGAAAGCCTTCAGTCCAGGTGAGATGGAGAATGTTACTGGACCCACCTGGATCGGTTCCAGTAGCTCATCAGTCGTTCTGTCACAGGTGAGCCGCGGTTCTCCGAGGGACGAGCAGAACCCGCCAAGGACTCCGAGGACAGAACCAAGACCGGGTCCAGACCCGAGAGAGACCGACCAGCACCGAGTCCTAAACCTGGTTCCAAAGGCCCGCTGGAGAGGAGCCGGACTCCAGGGAGACCCGCAGCCACGAAGAAGTTCATCAGTCCAGGTGGAAGGTTCACCTCCTCCTCCTCCTCCTCCTCTCTGACTCATCACCTCCTCCTCCTGTCCTCTTCCTCCTCCTCCTCTCTTCCTCCTCCTCTGACTCCTCCTCTCTGACTTCTCACCTCCTCCTCTTCCTCCTCCTCCTCTCTTCCTCCTCCTCTGACTCCTCCTCTCTGACTTCTCACCTCCTCCTTCTCCTCTCTGACTCCTGTCCTCTTCTCACCTCTTCCTCCTCCTCTTGACTCTGACTCCTCCTCTCTGACTTCTCACCTCCTCTCTGACTTCTCCTCCTCCTCTCTGACTTCTCCTCCTCCTCTCAGACTCTGACTCCTCCTCTCTGACTCTTAACCTCCTTCTCCTCCTCCTCTGACTCCACACTTCCTCCTCCTCCCCTCTCACTAATGTTCTCTGACTCCTCCTCCTCCTCTCTGACTCCTCCTCACCTCCTCCTCCCCTCTCACTCGTGTCCTCCTCTCTGACTCATTCCTCCTCCTCTGACTCCTCCTCTCTGACTCCTCACCTCCTCCTTCTCTCTGACTCCTCACCTCACCTCCTCACCCTCTCTGTCTCCTCACCTCCTCCTCCCCTCTCACTCGTGTCCTCTTCCTCTCTGACTCCTCCTCCTCTCTGACTCTGACTCCTGTTCTCTGTCTCCTCACCTCCTTCTCTGACTCCACACCTCCTCTTCCTCTCTGACTCCTCCTCCTCCCCTCTCACTAATGTTCTCCTCCTCCTCCTCTCTGACTTCTCACCTCTTCCTCCTCCTTTTCCTCCTCTCTGATTCCTCACCTCCTCCTCCTCTCTGACTCCTCACCTCCTCCTCCTCTCTGACTCCTCACCTCACCTCCTCCTCTCTGACTCCTCACCTCACTTTCTCACCTCCTCCTCCTCTCTGACTCCTCACCTCCTCCTCCTCTCTGGCTCCTCACCTCCTCCTCTCTGACTCCTCCTCCTCCTCCCCTTTCACTCGTGTCCTCCTCTCTGACTCCTCCTCCTCTCTGGCTCCTCCTCCTCTCTGACTCCTCTGCTCCTCCTCCTCCTCCTCCTGTCCACACTCCAGGCTCGATGTCGAAGCAGGCCTTCCGGAAGCAGCAGCTGCGTACCTGGAAGCTGCAGCAGCAGAGGCAACAGGAGGAGAAACGACGCCAGGAGGAGGAGGAGCGCCGTAAGCGGGAGGAGGAAATCCGGCGCATCCGGGACCTGTCCAACCAGGACGAGCAGTACAACCGCTTCATGAAGCTGGTGGGGGGCAGGAGGACTCGCAGCAAGGTAGGAGCTGCAGGTGTGCTGGGGGGGCGTGTCGGCTTCGGCCAGCGGGACTCAGGGTCGTGTCTTTAGTCCAGGGACCAGGACCACCGGAAGTCTGCTGGTAAACCCAGCCTGGACGTCTCGGGGAACCTGTACCAGTATGACAACTACGATGAGGTTGCCATGGACACGGACAGCGAGACGAGTTCGCCAGGTGAGCAGTTTACAGCCTTTACTTCCTGTTTACCTGTTTATGTTGCTCACATGTCTTGTACCTTTCAGTTCCGTCTCCGGTCCACAACGTGGCGTCAGCCGACGAGTCCGGATGCTTCCCTCCGTACGGCGCCGAGGCAGTGTCCGTAAGAATGGTACGCTCCCTATCTGCCCTTTTCTGTAAATGCTTCAGAATGGTACGCTCCCCATCTGCCCTTTTCTGTAAATGCTTCAGAATGGTACGCTCCCCATCTGTCCTTTACTGTCAATGCTTCAGAATGGGACGCTCCCCATCTGTCCTTTACTGTCAATGCTTCAGAATGGGACGCTCCCCATCTGTCCTTTACTGTCAATGCTTCAGAATGGTACGCTCCCCATCTGTCCTTTACTGTCAATGCTTCAGAATGGTACGCTCCCCATCTTTCCTTTACTGTCAATGCTTCAGAATGGTACGCTCCCCATCTTTCCTTTTAGTGTAAATGCTTCAGAATGGTACGCTCCCCATCTGTCCTTTACTGTCAATGCTTCAGAATGGTACGCTCCCCATCTGTCCTTTACTGTCAATGCTTCAGAATGGTACGCTCCCCATCTGTCCTTTACTGTCAGTGCTTCAGAATGGTATGCTCCCCATCTGTCCTTTACTGTCAATGCTTCAGAATGGTACGCTCCCCATCTGCCCTTTACTGTCAATGCTTCAGAATGGTACGCTCCCCATCTGCCCTTTACTATCAATGCTTCAGAATGGTACGCTCCCCATCTTTCCTTTACTGTCAATGCTTCAGAATGGTACGCTCCCCATCTTTCCTTTACTGTCAATGCTTCAGAATGGTACGCTCCCCATCTTTCCTTTAGTGTAAATGCTTCAGAATGGTACGCTCCCCATCTTTCCTTTACTGTCAATGCTTCAGAATGGTATGCTCCCCATCTTTCCTTTACTGTTAATGCTTCAGAATGGTACGCTCCCCATCTTTCCTTTAGTGTAAATGCTTCAGAATGGTACGCTCCCCATCTGTCCTTTACTGTCAATGCTTCAGAATGGTACGCTCCCCATCTGTCCTTTACTGTCAATGCTTCAGAATGGGACGCTCCCCATCTGTCCTTTACTATTACCATAGTTACTGCAGTTTATGTGCAGCAGCTCATTGACTCCTCTTCATCCAGGACTTCTCAGCGCCATTCCTCTCTCCTGTGCTGTCTGGCATTCCTCCCCCACCTCCCCCTCTCCCCCCTCCGCCTGATGAACTGGAGCCACCCCCAAAACCTCCTTTTGCTGATGAAGAGGAGGAGGAAGAGATGCTGCTCAGGGAGACGTGTCTGATGTCGATGGCCAACAAGAGGGTGGTGACGACCGAGGTCAGTCTCATCAGGGACTGGTTATGTCATGATGATGATGATAGTGGTGATGATGATGATGATGATGATGATGATAATAGTCCTGATGATAGTGGTGATGATGATGATGGTGATGATGATAGTGGTGATGATGATGATGATGATAATAGTCCTGATGATAGTGGTGATGATGATGATGGTGATGATGATAGTGGTGATGATAGTGGTGATGATGATGATGATGATGATGATAGTGGTGATGATGATAGTGGTGATGATGATGATGATGATGATGATAGTGGTGATGATGATGATGATGATAATAGTCATGATGATAGTGGTGATGATGATGATGATGATGATAGTCATGATGATAGTGGTGATGATGATGATGGTGATGATGATAGTGGTGATGATGATGATGGTGATGATAGTGGTGATGATGATGGTCATGATGATAGTGGTGATGATGATGATGGTGATGATGATAGTGGTGATGATGATGATGATGATAGTGGTGATGATGGTGATGATGATGATGATAGTGGTGATGATGATGATGATGATAATAGTCATGATGATAGTGGTGATGATGATGATGGTGATGATGATAGTGGTGATGATGATGATGATAGTGGTGATGATGATGATAGTGGTGATGATGATGATGATGATAATAGTCATGATGATAGTGGTGATGATGATGATGGTGATGATGATAGTCATGATGATAGTGGTGATGATGATGATGGTGATGATGATAGTGGTGATGATGATGATAATAGTCATGATGATAGTGGTGATGATGATGATGGTGATGATGATAGTCATGATGATAGTGGTGATGATGATGGTGATAATTATGATGATAGTGATGATGATGATGATGATGTTGTCCTCCGTATAGAACACCTCCAGCGGTCCTCCATCACCAAGCTGCCCCCCTCTTGCAGACGTTCAGCTGCCGACCCGAGGCAACCTGAGCACCGTCAGCCTGAACTCGGTCCCTCCGTCGCGGAGCAGCCGGTTCACCAGAACAAAGCAGGCGGGCCGGACGCCACTGGTGGTACGACGCGTTCAGCCTCTGTTTCTGGTCCTGGAATCTGTTCCAGGTAGTATTCCTGAACCTGGAACAGACTCCAGGAACTCCAACTTTGTTTTGTCTCCCCAGCTGCCGAGACACAAATCCGTGGTGGTCTCGCTGAAGGACTCGGATGACAGCGACTCGGACCCGGACTCCTGCAGCGCCTCCCAGACTGTGTTCGGAGGTCTGGAGTTCATGATAAAGGAGGCCCGCAGGACAGTGGAGGTGGGTCCTCAACAGAAACCCCGACAGAACCTCACACCGATGTGGATCTGACCCGGTTCTGACCTGGTTCTGCTCTGATGCTCCACAGGCAGCGAAGCCAAAAGCAACGTCGGGATGCGAGAAGGAGAACAACCCGGTCAGAACTGCAGAAGTTCTGCCTGAAGACAAACGGGTCGAGTACCGCCTGCTGAAGGAGGAGATCGCCAGGTAGGAACACAACCAGACCTGGAACCAGAACCAGACCTGGAACCAAAATCAGAACCATGCTTTGTGAAGACTAAAATGTGTCCCCATTGCAGCAGAGAGAAGCAGAAGATGCTGAAAGACCATGTTCTGAATCCTGCTGGACCCGACCCTGTCCAGGATCAGTCACTGAAACCGACCCTAGAACTGAAGCTGAGTGAGGCGGAGAAGAGACTCAACAAGCACAGGTCAGTCTGGACCAGAACCACAAGGCGGAACCGTTCACAGCGCCTGACTGGGTCCCGACCACAGACTGTATATGAAAGATGGACGGAACCTCCGGTGGTAAAAAAGTGAAGCCTGCATAAAACTGCAGTTCCTCCTTCATCCACTGCAAATCAGGGCGAATCCCCATAGACTCCCATGTTAAAAACACCAACTTCACAGCAGGAATAAACATGTTTACAGCAGGAATAAACACGTTTACAGCAGAAAGAAACACGTTTACAGCAGAAAGAAGAACGTTTACAGCAGAAAGAAGAACGTTTACAATAGAAAGAAGAACGTTTACAATAGAAAGAAGAACGTTTACAATAGAAAGAAGAACGTTTACAATAGAAAGAAGAACGTTTACGGCAGGAATAAACAGGTTTACGGCAGGAATAAACAGGTTTACGGCAGGAATAAATACGTTTACGGCAGGAATAAACACGTTTACGGCAGGAATAAACACGTTTACGGCAGGAATAAACAGGTTTACGGCAGGAATAAACAGGTTTACGGCAGGAATAAACAGGTTTACGGCAGGAATAAATACGTTTACGGCAGGAATAAACACGTTTACGGCAGAAAGAAACACGTTTACAGCAAAAAGAAGAACGTTTACGGCAGAAAGAAGAACGTTTACGGCAGAAAGAAGAACGTTTTCGGCAGAAAGAAGAACGTTTACTGTAGAAAGAAACACGTTTACTGTAGAAAGAAACACGTTTACGGCAGGAATAAACACGTTTACGGCAGGAATAAGCACGTTTACGGCAGGAATAAGCACGTTTACGGCAGGGATAAGCACGTTTACGGCAGGGATAAGCACGTTTACGGCAGGGATAAGCACGTTTACGGCAGGGATAAGCACGTTTACGGCAGGAATAAGCACGTTTACGGCAGGGATAAGCACGTTTACGGCAGGGATAAGCACGTTTACGGCAGGGATAAGCACGTTTACGGCAGAAAGAAACACGTTTACTGTAGAAAGAAACACGTTTACTGTAGAAAGAAACACGTTTACAGTAGAAAGAACGTTTACTGTAGAAAGAACAACGTTTACTGTAGAAAGAACAACGTTTACGACAGGAATAAACACGTGTACGGCAGGAATAAACACGTTTACGGCAGTTGTCAACTTCATGACAACTGTGGGGGGAGGAAAGTTTTTTCTAACTCGCCCGTTTAAAAGTAATTTATTCTCTAAGTTCGGCATATTCAGGGGCGTGTCCTTTTGATTGACAGGTACCCGATCTCCCGCTTCAAGTCAGAAGAATGTAGAACAACCGCGGTTTTTAGCCTGTTAACGTGTCTTAGCTTTACCCCGTTTACCTCTGTTAGCTGTTTAGCTCCTGTTATTGTGTTAGGCTCCGTCCATCTTTTTATATACAGTCTATGGTCTCAACCAGCACTTGTGTTGGATGATTCAACCGAGTTGTAACCATGGCAACGGTATTGTCCCACCAGAGAGCTGCTGCAGAGGGACGAGGCCATCCTCAGACACCTGCTGCAGCAGGAACTGAAGAAGACAGAGTCCCTGAAGGCCGCTGAGGGCAAAGTGTCCAAACTCAGGGAGCAGCTGCAGGCGTCGGAGAAGATAGTGGTGGCCAACCGCACGTTGCTGAAGAAGCTGCAGGAGCAGGTGGGTCCTGGAGGACTCGACAAGGTCCGAGCCACCTCCAGTCCACCTGACACCCAACAAAAACATCACTTGTTCTGCATGAGATGGAAAAAGATTAAAGAAGAATAAAATGAGTTCTGGAGGTGTTCTGTTCTGAGGAGGAGATAAGAACTTCTCCTAGTGAGGAAGACGTCAGTAGTGATGATCCTAGGCTGGTACCAGAGACCATCTGGCGCCTTCTGACAAGGTCCAGATTTACAGCAGGTGTAAATGCTTTAGGTTTTTCTGTGACCTGGAAGTCGGTGCAGATACTTCTCGTCAGCAGAACTTTACTCAGGTGATGTGGACTCCGTGTCCTGCAGACACTCGGGTCTAACGGACCCCAAACCTCAGGAAAGTCTTTTTAACATGACAGGTAGGAGCAGTATGACATGAAAGGTCCACTACGGCCTCGTCGTCCTCTGCAGGTGCAGCGGGTGGAGCAGCGGGTGTCCCTGAAGAAGACTGTGGCGGTGCGTCTGCAACAGGAACTGGTCCAGGCCCAGCTGGCTGCTGGCAGAAGACCCAAACGCCCAACAGACTCCAGCCCAACCAAGGTGAGATGCCTGTCTGTCTGTCCTCCAGAGGGGACACGTCCCCCACTCTCTCCACAAGCTACCAAATGCCTCCACACCCCCCAGAACAAGGATAAAAACCATCAGAACCACCACAAACACAACCAGTTCTGGAGCAGGTTCAGCTTCCGTTACCATGGTGATTCACCCCAGTAGTCATCCAGAGATACCTGGATTAGAGGAGGTCCAGTTCCGTCATCCAGGTTTCATAAAAACCACCAAACCCGGAACCCTGCCGGACCGGAGAGGTCTACTGACTTCCAGACGTTTCGCTCAACTCCGTCAGGATGAACCCGAACCTGACGTGTTCTGATCCAGACGCCTGATGTTTCCTCAGTGTCACGCGGGACTCTTCTGGGTCCAGACCGGGGGTCGGTTCAGCAACCATGACTGCAGGTGGTGAGCGCACGCCCACAGAAATCTACATGGACTCCGCTTGGAAATGTTGCTTAGATAATAAGAACAGGAACAGGAAAGAGATTTTATCTGAGCATGCGGTTCTCCACTGGGTCCACGGTTCCATTGGGTCCACGGTTCCCCCGCGGTTCTCCACTGGGTCCACGGTTCCATTGGGTCCACGGTTCCCCCGCGGTTCTCCACTGGGTCCACGGTTCCATTGGGTCCACGGTTCCCCCGCGGTTCTCCACTGGGTCCACGGTTCCCCCGCGGTTCTCTGCTCACTGATCAGCTTATTGATCAGCGGTCTGAACTTCACAGCAGGTGGAACTACTTTGTTCCACAGAACCGGTTTTACTGCTCGATGTAAACGGTTCTGATCCAGATCTGCATTTTCTTCATTTCTGCAAATTATTTTGTGTAAAAGTTTATTTGATTTTTGCACAAATGTCTCGACTTTCACACCATTTCTGTGCTTTTATTCTTCTTCGCTGGTGTCGTTTCGGTTCGTCCAGATGTGCGGAATGCGGGTCAGTCGGCGTGGAGGCGGGTCTTCCTCCCGCCAGGTCCGGTTTTTTTAAATCCCACAAGTTGAACATATTCGGCGGGTTTTGTACGTACGGCAGTGTTGTGCTCGCGGCCCGCTGAAGGTTCTGGATCCAGTTCATTAGGAACCGGGTCAGAACCGGGTGAAGGACCACCGAGGTGGATCAGTTAATGTTTTGTAGTCCAGATACAAACCGGTTCTGATGCACTCCTGCCTTCTCCAGAACCTGATGTAAGACGGTCTTTGGACCAGTTTTCCTGACCTCCTGCTAGGACTGCTTGTCAGTCTGGAACCAGCTCCTAACCAGAACCACAACCGGTTTGGTTCATGTGGACCTGACAGTGCCCTTCCTGTCTCCACAGCCCCACAAGCTGCCCCGTTTGGACCCGGCTCCTCGTGGTTCTGAGCAACACTTTGCCGAGCTGATTGCTCAGAAGCGGCGGCTGCAGCAGCTGGAGTCCGAGTACGCCCTGAAGATCCAGAAGCTGAAGGAGGCTCAGGCCCTGCGCAACAAAGGAGCTCCTCCAGAACCCCCTGCAGAACCGCCGGCGCTGGCCTCCACACCCCCACACAACCCTGGGGTCCAGCAGACCCCCCCCTCCCTGCCCTTCCACCTCCCCCAGCCCTCCCTGCACGACCTGTCCCAGGACAAGCTAACCCTGGACAGCGAGGACATCCCAGAGGCCGACGATGTGGAACCAGAACCGACGGCGCCTGCTGCTGCAGCGAGGAGCGGCCGGCGACCCTCCCTCCGTCAGTCCAGCACCAAACCCCACCTGGACACCCCCGGCTCCACCACCGCAAAGGACGGCGGCAGCGCCAAGCCGGCCAAGTCGGCGGGGGGCTCGGAGCTTCCCGTGGAGATGTTTGCAGGCCTGGATGTGGACGGGCTGAAGCGGCGGTACCAGCAGCAGGCGGGCCTGGGAGACCTGCTGCAGAGGGAGCTGCTCATCCTGGGGGGCGACGTGGAGAACTCCAACCATGTTCAGGTGAGCCCCGTTCCTTTTAAACCGGTCCGATCAGAACCTTTCCAGCTGATCACTCCGGTTCTGCCCACGTCTTCTGGTCCAGGTGGTTCTGCCAGACGTGGAAACGCCGACCCAGTCAGGAGGCTCGGAGTTGAAGCCCCTCCCGTTCCAGACATATCGCAGCCCGCTGCTGGTCTTCAGGTCCTACAGGTGGGAACTGACCTATCACCTCCTCTTCTTCTGTGGTTTCTGGTGTTCCTGCAGCAAGGCTCGCTCTTCATCAGTTCTGCTCCTCTTGGGACAGTCTGTTCACAGTTCCTCTTCATCAGTTCTGTACCATCCTCTTCATCAGTTGTGTTCCTCTTCATCAGTTCTGTACCATCCTCTTCATCAGTTGTGTTCTTCTTCATCAGAGGATGAGGATGAGAGTGACCTCCTCCACCTTGCCTTTGCAGGTTCAGTCCGTACTACCGGACCAAAGAGAAGCTGTCTCTGAGCTCCGTCAGCTACAGTAACGCCGTCCAAGCAAACACGTGTTTCTGTCGCTTCGACCTGACTGGAACCTGCAACGACGACAGCTGCAGATGGTGAGTCCCTTCCCAGTCATCCTGACTGGTTCCTTCCTTCTTCCTGCATCTTCATACCTCCTGCTTCATCCTGCTAGGTTACAGTCTGCTCCCAGTCTGCTCCCAGTCTGCTCCCAGTCCGCTCCCAGTCTGCTCCCAGTCCGCTCCCAGTCTGCTCCCAGTCTTTTCCCAGTCTGTTCCCAGTCTGCTCCCAGTCTGTTCCCAGTCCGCTCCCAGTCTGTTCCCGGTCTGCTCCCAGTCTGCTCCCAGTCTGCTCCCAGTCTGCTCCCGGTCTGTTCCCGGTCTGTTCCCGGTCTGCTCCCGGTCTGCTCCCAGTCCGCTCCCAGTCTGTTCCCAGTCTGTTCCCAGTCCGCTCCCAGTCTGTTCCCGGTCTGCTCCCAGTCTGCTCCCAGTCTGCTCCCAGTCTGTTCCCAGTCTGCTCCCGGTCTGTTCCCGGTCTGCTCCCAGTCTGCTCCCAGTCTGTTCCCAGTCTGTTCCCAGTCTGCTCCCGGTCTGTTCCCAGTCTGCTCCCGGTCTGTTCCCGGTCTGCTCCCGGTCTGCTCCCGGTCTGTTCCCAGTCTGTTCCCAGTCTGTTCCCAGTCTGCTCCCAGTCTGTTCCCAGTCCGCTCCCAGTCCGTTCCCGGTCCGCTCCCAGTCTGCTCCCAGTCTGTTCCCAGTCTGTTCCCAGTCTGTTCCCGGTCTGCTCCCGGTCTGCTCCCAGTCTGTTCCCAGTCTGCTCCCGGTCTGCTCCCGGTCTGCTCCCGGTCTGCTCCCGGTCTGTTCCCGGTCTGCTCCCGGTCTGCTCCCGGTCTGCTCCCAGTCTGCTCCCGGTCTGCTCCCGGTCTGCTCCCGGTCTGCTCCCAGTCTGTTCCCAGTCTGTTCCCAGTCTGTTCCCAGTCTGTTCCCAGTCTGCTCCCAGTCTGTTCCCAGTCTGCTCCCGGTCTGTTCCCGGTCTGCTCCCAGTCCGTTCCCGGTCTGCTCCCAGTCTGCTCCCAGTCTGTTCCCAGTCTGTTCCCAGTCTGTTCCCGGTCTGTTCCCGGTCTGCTCCCGGTCTGTTCCCGGTCTGTTCCCGGTCTGTTCCCAGTCTGCTCCCAGTCTGCTCCCGGTCTGCTCCCGGTCTGTTCCCGGTCTGTTCCCAGTCTGCTCCCAGTCTGCTCCCGGTCTGCTCCCGGTCTGCTCCCAGTCTGCTCCCGGTCTGCTCCCGGTCTGCTCCCGGTCTGCTCCCGGTCTGCTCCCAGTCTGTTCCCGGTCTGTTCCCGGTCTGCTCCCAGTCTGCTCCCAGTCTGTTCCCAGTCTGCTCCCAGTCTGTTCCCAGTCTGTTCCCAGTCTGACGTGTGGTCTCTGCTGCAGGCAGCACATGAGGAACTGCACTCTGACTGGGAACCAGTTGTTCCAGGACATCCTGTCGTACAACCTGTCTCTGATTGGTTGCTGTGAGAGGAGCTCGGATGAGGAAGTCTGCGGCGCTACAGGTCAGTGTCTGATGGCGGTGATGATGTCACCGGAGTCGGGTTTCTGGCGTGTTTGGATGGGGAAAGCGTGACCTGATCCAGATTGCGGTTCTGGGCCCGGTTGCTGGCGGTTCTGACGGTTGTGCTGTCTGGCAGAAAACTACCTGAAGAAGCTGTTCGGTCCGAACTGCGACCGCATGGGCGTCGACCAGAAGGCCGTCCTCCTCGTCAGCAAAGTCAACGAGAGCAAACGACACGGTTGGTAGAGCTTCCTTTCTCGTGGCGGTCTGGTTCTGGTCTGGTCATGTGACCCGTGTTCCGTCGCTGTTCTTCAGTACCTCCGTTCACCACCTGTAAGGACGCGAGAAGGTGGAAGCCGAAGCCATTGGCGGCGAGCGGCAGCGGTCTGCAGGATGACAGTGGAGACGAGGCTGTAGCCGAACACCTGACGCCTGCAGGTGGGACGGTCCAGTCGGACCAGTTAGATCTGCGTGGCCACCTTCAGGCCCCGCCCATCACACCCTGATCCGGTTTGGTTGTGTTACAGACGACTTGTGTGCGATCAGCGCGCCGGCTGTGGACGTGTGCATCACCTCGGAGGACCGCCGCTACTTCGTCAGCGAGACGGACGACATCTCCAACCTGGAAGCGAGCGTCCTGGAGAGTCCGCGGGACACGCAGCTGTGGATCAAACTGGCCTTCAGATACCTGAACCAGAGCGAGACGTAAGCGGCGGAGCGGCACTGATTCTGCTTCTGGTTGGTTCTGGCTGACCCATTCCCTGCTTGGTTCTGCAGCTCTGCAGCAGAGTGTCTGGAAGCGGCTCTCAACACGCTGTCCCGCGCTCTGGAGAGCAACTGCGAAGACCCGGAGGTGTGGAGCCACTACCTGCTGCTGTTCTCCAGGAGAGGCAGCAGGGAGGAGGTGCAGGAGATGTGTGAGATGGCAGTGGAGCACGCCCCCGACTACCGGGTCTGGTGCAACGTAAGTCCTGACCCGATTCAGGCACAGATCCTCTGTCTGACACGATGACTCACTACACGCTGCTTTTGTCCCACTCCTCCTGACTCCAAACAGCTCTAGCTCTGAACCGGTTTAATCCAGTTACTGGTAATAATCCAGCTACTGGTTTTAATCCAGCTACTGGTTTTAATCCAGCTACTGGTTTTAATCCACTTATTGGTTTTAATCCATTTACTGGTTTTAATCCATTTACTGGTTTTAATCCAGCTACTGGTTGTAATCCATTTACTGGTTTTAATCCAGGTACTGGTTGTAATCCATTTACTGGTTTTAATCCAGCTCCTGGTTTTAATCCCAGTTCTGGTTTTAATCCCAGTTTCTGGTTTTAATCCCAGTTTCTGGTTTTAATCCATTTACTGGTTTTAATCCATTTACTGGTTTTAATCCAGCTCCTGGTTTTAATCCCAGTTCTGGTTTTAATCCCAGTTTCTGGTTTTAATCCCAGTTTCTGGTTTTAATCCATTTACTGGTTTTAATCCATTTACTGGTTTTAATCCATTTACTGGTTTTAATCCAGCTACTGGTTTTAATCCGGCTACTGGTTTTAATCCCAGCTACTGGTTTTAATCCATTTACTGGTTTTAATGCAGCTACTGGTTTTAATCCCAGCTACTGGTTTTAATCCCAGCTACTGGTTTTAATCCAGCTACTGGTTTCAATCCAGCTACTGGTTTTAATCCAGCTACTGGTTTTTATCCAGCTACTGGTTGTAATCCAGCTACTGGTTGTAATCCATTTACTGGTTTTAATCCACTTATTGGTTTTAATCCATTTACTGGTTTTAATCCATTTACTGGTTTTAATCCCAGTTTCTGGTTTTAATCCCAGTTTCTGGTTTTAATCCTAGCTTCTGGTTTTAATCCAGCTTCTGGTTTTAATCCAGCTACTGGTTTTAATCCAGCTACTGGTTTTAATCCAGCTACTGGTTTTTATCCAGCTACTGGTTGTAATCCATTTACTGGTTTTAATCCACTTATTGGTTTTAATCCACTTATTGGTTTTAATCCACTTATTGGTTTTAATCCACTTATTGGTTGTAATCCAGCTCCTGGTTGTAATCCAGCTCCTGGTTGTAATCCAGCTCCTGGTTGTAATCCAGCTCCTGGTTTTAATCCCAGTTTCTGGTTTTAATCCAGCTACTGGTTGTAATCCCAGCTACTGGTTGTAATCCCAGCTACTGGTTGTAATCCAGCTACTGGTTGTAATCCAGCTACTGGTTTTAATCCATTTACTGGTTGTAATCCATTTACTGGTTGTAATCCACTTATTGGTTTTAATCCATTTACTGGTTGTAATCCAGCTCCTGGTTGTAATCCAGCTCCTGGTTGTAATCCAGCTCCTGGTTTTAATCCCAGTTTCTGGTTTTAATCCAGCTACTGGTTGTAATCCCAGCTACTGGTTGTAATCCCAGCTACTGGTTGTAATCCCAGCTACTGGTTTTTATCCAGCTACTGGTTTGCACTGAGATGTTGACAGGAGGTGAAGTCTCATGGCTTGTTGTGACGCCGCAGTACCTGAACCTGGAGAGCTCGTTTGAGGGGAAGGATTACGTGTGCGAACGCCTGCTTAACTTCCTGCTGGCCGAGTCATCGCTGGGCGCCACGGAGAAGTTGTCCTTCCAGCTGATGGAGGCTCTGCTCTTCAGAGTTCAGCTCAGTCTGTTCACAGGCCGGATGGAGAGCGCGCTGGCTCTCCTACAGGTACGTTCCCGATCCGTTTCCAGTATCGTTCCCAGTAACATTCCAAATCCATTCCCAGCAACGTTCCCAATTTGTTCCCAGCGACGTTTCCAATGTGTTCCCAGCGACGTTCCCAATACATTTCTAGTAACGTTCCCAAAATGTTCCCAGGAACGTTCCCAATACGTTCCCAGGAACGTTCCCAGATACGTTCCCAGGAACGTTCCCAATATGTTCCCAATAATCTTCCCAATACTTTCTCAGTAACGTTCCCAATACGTTCCCAATATGTTCCCAGTAACATTCCTAATACATTTCTAGTAATGTTCCCAATACATTTCTAGTAATGTTCCCAATACGTTTCTAGTAATGTTCCCAATACGTTTCCAGTAATGTTCCCAGTAACGTTCCCAATACGTTCCCAATACGTTCCCAGGAACTTTCCCAGATACGTTCCCAATATGTTCCCAGTAACGTTCCCAATCTGTTCCCAATATGTTCCCAGTAACATTCCCAATACGTTTCTAGTAATGTTCCCAATACATTTCTAGTAATGTTCCCAATACGTTTCCAGTAATGTTCCCAGTAACGTTCCCAATACGTTCCCAATACGTTCCCAGGAACTTTCCCAGATACGTTCCCAATATGTTCCCAGTAACGTTCCCAATCTGTTCCCAATATGTTCCCAGTAACATTCCCAATACGTTTCTAGTAATGTTCCCAATACGTTTCTAATAACGTTCCCAATACATTCCCAGTAACGTTCCCAGTAACGTTCCCAATCCGTTCCCAGTAACGTCCCCAATCTGTTCTCTGTAACGTCCCCAATCTGTTCCCAGCAACGTCCCCAATCTGTTCCCAGCAACGTCCCCAATCTGTTCCCAGTAACGTCCCCCATCTGTTCCCAGTAACGTTCACAATATGTGCCCAGTAATGTTCCCAGTAATGTTCCCAATACGTTCCCAGTAAGATTCCCAACGCTCCTAGGTAAATGTGTATGTGCCCCTAACGACACGCGCAGTATTCACACGTTTCCAGCAGCCAGTCTGATGGACTGACACAGTTCGTGTCCACATCGCTCTTGTGGTCGTCATTAGCAACAGGGGGATTAAACTTTGCTTTGAGGCTATTTGTGTTCACGTTCTGATGAGCCGACTCACCAGCAGCAGAACCATCACCGCCGTTTTCATGCTCATGACGGATCTGATCCATGATTACAGTTTGATATGAAATAAATACGAGGCCTGGAGGAACCACAATGACGCGCTTCACCGCCATGCCCCGCCTCGCCTCGATGCCCCGCCTCGATGCCCTGCCTCGATGCCCCGCACTGCCTCGATGCCCCGCCTCGATGCCCCGCCTCGCCTCGCCTCAATGCCCCGCCCCGCCTCGATGCCCCGCCTCCCCTCGCCTCAATGCCCCGCCCCGCCTCGATGCCCCGCCTCGCCTCGCCTCAATGCCCCGCCTGCCAGCAGCGTTTGTCTGGTCGGAATCTGCCTGAGGTCCCTAACGTAGTGTGAAAAGCGGCGCCCGCCAATGTCAGCACCTGCACTTTTTCTGCACGCAGCGGGTCTACATGAGACCCCCGGTGGCGGCCAGCAGTCCTCCACCGCCGGGCGGTCAGAACCTGGACACGGAGTTCTGGTCCGAGACTTGAACATGTGTTTGTTTCAGAACGCCCTGAAGTCAACTCAGGACTGGAGCATCGCCGACCACCTGACCACCGCCGACCGGGCTCTGCTGTGGCTCTCCTACATCCACCTGACGGAGTTCGACCGGCTGCCGTCCGGCCTGTACGACCCGGCAGAGTCCGGCCCGGCCCGGCTGGTCAACAAGGACTCCTTCATGCTGCCCTGGAGGACGGCGCAGGACATCAGCACGCCCCCCGACATCCTCATTGCTCTTTTCCAAGGTACCGGTCTCAGAGTGTCTCCTCTTGGACTCTGGGTTCTGGACCCGGGTCCAGGACCAGGTCTTATCCTCCTGGACTCTGGGTTCCAGTAGGACCCACTCCAGGACCAGGTCTTGTCCTCCTGGACTCTGGGTTCCAGTGGGACCCGGTCCAGGACCAGGTCTTGTCCTCCTGGACTCTGGGTTCCAGTGGGACCCGGTCCAGGACCAGGTCTTGTCCTCCTGGACTCTGGGTTCTGGACCCGTTCCAGGACCAGGTCTTGTCCTCCTGGACTCTGGGTTCTGGACCCGTTCCAGGACCAGGTCTTGATGTCCTCTGTGGTCTTCCTGCAGACGCGGTCCATCAGTGCAGCGAGGACGGCATGTCTGAGACGGAGCGGACGCTGGCCTGCCTGCCTCTCAACACCAACCTGGTCCTCCTCTACAGGCTGCTGCAGAGGTGACTCCTCCTGCGCCTCCTTCCTCAGGGTGGAGGAGGACGTAGAACGCCTCCTGTACACGGTGCGCCTCCTTCCTCAGGGTGGAGGAGGACGTAGAACGCCTCCTGTACACGGTGCGCCTCCTTCCTCAGGGTGGAGGAGGACGTAGAACGCCTCCTGTACACGGTGCGCCTCCTTCCTCAGGGTGGAGGAGGACGTAGAACGCCTCCTGTACACGGTGCGCCTCCTTCCTCAGGGTGGAGGAGGACGTAGAACGCCTCCTGTACACGGTGCGCCTCCTTCCTCAGGGTGGAGGAGGACGTAGAACGCCTCCTGTACACGGTGCGCCTCCTTCCTCAGGGTGGAGGAGGACGTAGAACGCCTCCTGTACACGGTGCGCCTCCTTCCTCAGGGTGGAGGAGGACGTAGAACGCCTCCTGTACACGGTGCGCCTCCTTCCTCAGGGTGGAGGAGGACGTAGAACGCCTCCTGTACACGGTGCGCCTCCTTCCTCAGGGTGGAGGAGGACGTAGAACGCCTCCTGTACACGGTGCGCCTCCTTCCTCAGGGTGGAGGAGGACGTAGAACGCCTCCTGTACACGGTGCGCCTCCTTCCTCAGGGTGGAGGAGGACGTAGAACGCCTCCTGTACACGGTGCGCCTCCTTCCTCAGGGTGGAGGAGGACGTAGAACGCCTCCTGTACACGGTGCGCCTCCTTCCTCAGGGTGGAGGAGGACGTAGAACGCCACCTGTACACGGTGCGCCTCCTTCCTCAGGGTGGAGGAGGACGTAGAACGCCTCCTGTACACGGTGCGCCTCCTTCCTCAGGGTGGAGGAGGACGTAGAACTCCTCCTGTACACGGTGCGCCTCCTTCCTCAGGGTGGAGGAGGACGTAGAACTCCTCCTGTACACGGTGCGCCTCCTTCCTCAGGGTGGAGGAGGACGTAGAACGCCTCCTGTACACGGTGCGCCTCCTTCCTCAGGGTGGAGGAGGACGTAGAACGCCTCCTGTACACGGTGCGCCTCCTTCCTCAGGGTGGAGGAGGACGTAGAACGCCTCCTGTACACGGTGCGCCTCCTTCCTCAGGGTGGAGGAGGACGTAGAACGCCTCCTGTACACGGTGCGCCTCCTTCCTCAGGGTGGAGGAGGACGTAGAACGCCTCCTGTACACGGTGCGCCTCCTTCCTCAGGGTGGAGGAGGACGTAGAACGCCACCTGTACACGGTGCGCCTCCTTCCTCAGGGTGGAGGAGGACGTAGAACGCCTCCTGTACACGGTGCGCCTCCTTCCTCAGGGTGGAGGAGGACGTAGAACGCCTCCTGTACACGGTGTGCCTCCTTCCTCAGGGTGGAGGAGGACGTAGAACGCCTCCTGTACACGGTGCGCCTCCTTCCTCAGGGTGGAGGAGGACGTAGAACGCCTCCTGTACACGGTGCGCCTCCTTCCTCAGGGTGGAGGAGGACGTAGAACTCCTCCTGTACACGGTGCGCCTCCTTCCTCAGGGTGGAGGAGGACGTAGAACTCCTCCTGTACACGGTGCGCCTCCTTCCTCAGGGTGGAGGAGGACGTAGAACGCCTCCTGTACACGGTGCGCCTCCTTCCTCAGGGTGGAGGAGGACGTAGAACGCCTCCTGTACACGGTGCGCCTCCTTCCTCAGGGTGGAGGAGGACGTAGAACGCCTCCTGTACACGGTGCGCCTCCTTCCTCAGGGTGGAGGAGGACGTAGAACGCCTCCTGTACACGGTGCGCCTCCTTCCTCAGGGTGGAGGAGGACGTAGAACGCCTCCTGTACACGGTGCGCCTCCTTCCTCAGGGTGGAGGAGGACGTAGAACGCCACCTGTACACGGTGCGCCTCCTTCCTCAGGGTGGAGGAGGACGTAGAACGCCTCCTGTACACGGTGTGCCTCCTTCCTCAGGGTGGAGGAGGACGTAGAACGCCTCCTGTACACGGTGCGCCTCCTTCCTCAGGGTGGAGGAGGACGTAGAACGCCTCCTGTACACGGTGCGCCTCCTTCCTCAGGGTGGAGGAGGACGTAGAACGCCTCCTGTACACGGTGCGCCTCCTTCCTCAGGGTGGAGGAGGACGTAGAACGCCTCCTGTACACGGTGCGCCTCCTTCCTCAGGGTGGAGGAGGACGTAGAACTCCTCCTGTACACGGTGCGCCTCCTTCCTCAGGGTGGAGGAGGACGTAGAACTCCTCCTGTACACGGTGCGCCTCCTTCCTCAGGGTGGAGGAGGACGTAGAACGCCTCCTGTACACGGTGCGCCTCCTTCCTCAGGGTGGAGGAGGACGTAGAACGCCTCCTGTACACGGTGCGCCTCCTTCCTCAGGGTGGAGGAGGACGTAGAACGCCTCCTGTACACGGTGCGCCTCCTTCCTCAGGGTGGAGGAGGACGTAGAACGCCTCCTGTACACGGTGCGCCTTCTTCCTCAGGGTGGAGGAGGACGTAGAACGCCTCCTGTACACGGTGCGCCTCCTTCCTCAGGGTGGAGGAGGACGTAGAACGCCTCCTGTACACGGTGCGCCTCCTTCCTCAGGGTGGAGGAGGACGTAGAACGCCTCCTGTACACGGTGCGCCTCCTTCCTCAGGGTGGAGGAGGACGTAGAACGACTCCTACATACTGTGCCTCCTGATGATGGTGTCTCCTGCAGGTACGAGGAGGCGGTGTCGCTGTGCGGCTCTCTGCTGGACTCCTGCCCCGACTCCTGCGACCTCCGTGACGCGCTGGCGGAGCTCCACCTCAGCAGAGGGGAGGTGGAGGCGGCGGTCGGCATGTGGCTGCAGGCGCTGGCGGAGTGTCCTCACAACGCCCAGGTGTTCTACCGCTGCTGTCGGTTCCTCATGACGCAGGTGAGTCACGCCACTTCGCCGCCCGTAGACCCCGCCCACAAACCACGCCACAAGTCATCAGTCATTTAGAGTCCGTATAGGACCAGAACCGCTATGTGTACGACCAGAACCAGTCCGTTTAGGACCAGAACCGCTATGTGTACGACCAGAACCAGTCCGTTTAGGACCAGAACCGCTATGTGTACGACCAGAACCAGTCCGTATAGGACCAGAACCGCTATGTGTACGACCAGAACCAGTCCGTTTAGGACCAGAACCGCTATGTGTACGACCAGAACCAGTCCGTATAGGACCAGAACCAGTCCGTATAGGACCAGAACCGCTATGTGTACGACCAGAACCAGTCCGTTTAGGACCAGAACCGCTATGTGTACGACCAGAACCAGTCCGTATAGGACCAGAACCGCTATGTGTACGACCAGAACCAGTCCGTATAGGGCCAGAACCAGAAACATGATGTTTTCCCTCTAATTAATGATCACTCAGATTATCTGTTGTGGATTCAGTCTAGCTGGTTCTGGTCCTGGTCCTGGTTCTGGTCCTGGTCCTGGTCCTGGTTCTGGTCCTGGTTCTGATCCTGGTCCTGGTCCTGGTCCTGGTTCTGGTCCTGGTCCTGGTCCTGGTCCTGGTTCTGGTCCTGGTCCTGGTCCTGGTCCTGGTCCTGGTCCTGTTTCTGGTCCTGTTTCTGGTCCTGGTCCTGTTTCTGGTCGTGGTTCTGGTCGTGGTCGTGGTCGTGGTTCTGGTCGTGGTCGTGGTCGTGGTTCTGGTCCTGGTCCTGGTCCTGGTCCTGGTCCTGTTTCTGGTCGTGGTCGTGGTTCTGGTCGTGGTTCTGGTCCTGGTCCTGGTCCTGGTCCTGGTCGTGGTTCTGGTCCTGGTCGTGGTTCTGGTCCTGGTCGTGGTTCTGGTCCTGGTCCTGTTTCTGGTCGTGGTCGTGGTTCTGGTCGTGGTTCTGGTCCTGGTCCTGGTCCTGGTCCTGGTCGTGGTTCTGGTCCTGGTCGTGGTTCTGGTCCTGGTCGTGGTTCTGGTCCTGGTCCTGGTCCTGGTCCTGGTCGTGGTCGTGGTCGTGGTCGTGGTCGTGGTCGTGGTCCTGGTCGTGGTCGTGGTTCTGGTCCTGGTCCTGGTCCTGGTCCTGGTCCTGGTCGTGGTCGTGGTCGTGGTCGTGGTCCTGGTCGTGGTCCTGGTCCTGGTCCTGGTCCTGGTCCTGGTCCTGGTTCTAGTTCTAGTTCTAGTTCTAGTTCTAGTTCTAGTTCTGGCTCTGGTCGTGGTCGTGGTTCTGGTTCTGGTGCTTGTTCAAGCCGACCCAGATGTTTGGTTCAGGCTTTGGGCGTCTCTTCCAGAACCAGTCCAGCGCCATCCCGCCGCTGTTCCGAGGCTTCGTCCTGTCTCTGTGTGAAGACGAGCAGCGGACCAGGACGCCGCTGGACATCCTACGGTGGGTGAAGCTCCGCCTCCAGGCATCACATCCTTCCGGAAGCCGCCGTGTCTGAAATGTTCCGTTTCCTGTCCGTCAGTCACATCCTGGGCTTTCCCAGCGAGACGGTTCTGAGCGGTCCGATCGTCAAGGAGCATCTTCAGGACCAGCTGAGTCAGCAGATGTCCTTCCTGCACCTGCTTCACTGGTGTGTTCTCACCTGAAACTCTCTCACACACACACACACACACACACACACACACACACACACACACACACACACAGCTGCATGTGTGCCAGGGCAGTGATGTCATCGGTCACATGGTTAAGGCCCAGTTCTGCTGGCCCAGTCAAAGTGTTGGTTCTGACTGGCCTGTGTGTGTTTGCAGTCGCTGGATGTGGCTTCACGGCTCGGCGGAGGAGGCGGTGGCGGCGTTCGAGCGAGCACTGGGATCGTCTCTGAAGCTGCCGGAGCTCCACACGCTGTGGACTGAGTGAGTGTGGATCTGCTGCAGGTACGCATACACCTGCCTCTTGCTCACACGTGTCTCTGCTCCCACCTGGCCCAGCTACCTGCTGTTCAGCTGCAGCCCGCAGGCCGGTTCCGTCTCCAGGAAGACGTTCTCCGACCTGCTCCAGAGATGTCTCTGCACGGTTCCCGTCCGTCTGGAGCTTCCCTTCAACCCGGCGGAGTACTGGAGCTGCTACCGCTTCCACAACAAGGTAGCACTTCAGAACCCTGGGTTTTATCATGAAGATGATCAAAATGATGATGATGGTTCTACTTCCAGGTGGTGAGTCTTTACATAAAAGGTGTCCCACAGTCCCAACGTGCTCTGGTTTTGGAGAGACTGAGAAACCTCATGCCGAACAACACAGAGCTGAGCCTCAGGTACACGCTGGTGCAGGTCCACACACACACACACACACACACACACACACACACACACACACACACATGCACACACACATGCACACACATGCACACAACCTCAGGCAGTTTAAAGTGAAGCCTACGCAGAAGTGCATAAAACTGCAATTCCCCCTTCATCCACTAGGGGCTGCAAAACAGAGCAAATCCCCATAGACTCCCATGTTAAAAAGACCAACTTCACAGCAGAAATAAACATGTTTACAGCAGAAATAAAGACGTTTACAGCAGGAATAAAGACGTTTACAGCAGGAATAAAGACGTTTACAGCAGGAATAAAGACGTTTACAGCAGGAATAAACACGTTTACAGCAGAAATAAACACGTTTACAGCAGAAATAAAGACGTTTACAGCAGGAATAAACACGTTTACAGCAGGAAAAAACACGTTTACAGCAGGAACAAACACGTTTACAGCAGAAATAAAGACGTTTACAGCAGGAATAAAGACGTTTACAGCAGGAATAAACACGTTTACAGCAGAAATAAACACGTTTACAGCAGAAATAAACACGTTTACAGCAGGAATAAAGACGTTTACAGCAGGAATAAAGACGTTTACAGCAGGAATAAAGACGTTTACAGCAGAAATAAACACGTTTACAGCAGAAATAAACACGTTTACCACCTGGTTAAAAAAACATTAGGTTTAATAGGTCAGGTTTACCTTCATGAAAACTGTGGAGGGAGTGCATTCCTTTTAAAACGCCATCGATTAGAAAGAATTTCATATAAAAAATATTTTGGGGCGTGTCCTTTTGCTTGACAGGTACCCGATCTCCCGCTTCAAGTCAGAAGAATGTAGAACAACCGTGGTTTTTAGCGGGTTAACAACGTGACTTAGCTTTAGCCTGCGTACCTCCGTTAGCTGGTTAGCTCCTGTTATCTCCAGGTTAGCTCGGTTAGCTCTTAGCTACAGAAAGCTTGGAGTTCGCTCGATGTCAATCATCCACCATGACGCTCACAGCCCCCCTCTCAGCTCCACCTCTTTTCCAAAATTAGTATTTTCCGGGTGAGACAATACGCATGACCCTGCCAAGATGGTGATGGTAGGAACCGCCCACCGAGCTTCACTTCAGCTCTTCAGAAACCTACGGGTGACGTCACGGAGGCTCCGCCCATCTTTTTATATACAGTTCATGGTTTAAAACACACAGCATGAGGGAGGAACGGCTGATGCTAGTGCTACATGCTAACATTGGTTCAGAATGGCTGCCTGAGTCACCGCCATCAGCGAATGCGTCTGGATCATGTGACTCCGGTCCTTGTTAAACTGTGATGTAATCGCTGACCTTGTCATTTGACATGATGTGGTTGCCGTGCAGGTTGCTGTATCAGGACTGGCAGGATGGAAACATGGAGCAGCTGAAGTACCAGGCCCGGATGCTGACCAGCAGCGCTCCAAAGTGCGTGTCCAGCTGGAGGATGTGAGTGAAGAGACCATCGGCACGTCGCATAACGCCACTGGAACAAGATGCCGTTCTTCATCCGACTCTAACGCTGTGTTTTTCCTGCAGAGCCGTGTCCGTGGCGAGGGAGCTGAAGGAGCGAGGTGAGGTGAGTCTGTCCCGCTGAGAGTCAGCAGGCCGTTGTCATGGTGAGAATGATGAGGCTGCATGACAGCGCGGTGGAAGAACCGCAGCAGAACGTTGGTTCTGATCCGGTTCCTGAAGCTGCTTTCTCCTGCAGGCGTCGCCGGCTTGCTTGTTTGTTGACGCTCTGCCGTCTTCGTCCGTCCTTCTCCTTTCATTCTGTCTGTGTTGCTTTCTAGATGAGACTTCTGTATCAGCAAGCCCTCCAGTCCCTCCCTCTGTGTGCCGCCCTGTGGAAAGATGTAATACACACGCACACACACACACACACACACACACACACACACACACGGTTATCACACTTCATCACTGGAGATGTTTCCTGTCAGAGCAACTTCTCTGATGTAGATCCGCTACTTGAACGCCCCCTCTAACGCTTAAAGTCCGCCAGATCTTCTGTCATCAGGACCATCAGTGTGTAACGCTGCGACACCTTTGGTCGTACGCTGCTTGCACGTGTGTGTAACTGCGTGAAAAGGTCGTAAAGCTGCGACGTCCGTGTGAACGAGTCGTCTTTAGCGGGATAGTGAGAACTGCTTCTCTAGTAGAAGTCATGTAACGGGAAAAACGTGTTTTCTCCGCAGTGTCGACGTAGAAATGAGGTTTTTAAAGATGCTTCTGATGCAGAACAAGTCAGCTGATGTGGATGATGTCATCACCGTACTGGCAGCACACCTGATAGCGACTCTGCTGTTTTTACTCACCTGTATGCAGCATGCTCACCTGCCCCTCCTCGTCCCCCGTCCCCTCCCTGTGTCTCCCCCGCCCCCTCCCTGTGTCTCCCCCGTGTCTCCCCCGTCCCCTCCCCGTGTCTCCCCCGTCCCCTCCCCGTGTCTCCCCCGTCCCCTCCCCGTGTCTCCCCTGCCCCCCCAACAACCCCCACCCCTCCCGTTCCACAGCGGCTGCTGTTTGAGGCGGCGGAGGGCGGAGCCTCTGAGCGCCTGCAGCGACTAGTTGAAGCCTGTCAGCAGGCAGGCGTCAACGTGAGCCTCGGGGGAGCCGACTTGTCTATCGATCTATGATCAAACTGATAATTGAACTGATCAGAGATGGAGGTGACGAGGTAAGGCATACGCCCCCACCTCCTCCAGCCCCCCTCCCTCCTGCGGAGTGGGCGGAGCTGCTGGTATCCGTAAGTATCGACTGCTGAGTGCCGCCTTTACTCTTCATCACCTTTCTTTAGTTCACCTTTCAGTTGGATTCATTTCCCTCCCTTTTTGTTTCTTTCACCTGAGGGAGGTGGGGGCGGGGTAACCAGACATATTGATGTTGTTTGACCCCCCACCGTCTGTTTTTAAAGGATAACCCCCACCCACCCACCCCACCGCACACACACATTCACACACACATTTTCTGTTTGTGTCTAAAGGCATCAGGACTTCTTAGTTAAACTGATCAGAAAGCAGCCATCAAGGTATTGATTGGATACTAGTGAAATTTTCTGATTGGCTGAATGAGTGTGAGAGACAATGCTACAGAAACTGCGACGCCGCGGGACGCTGCCGGACTGTTGTCATGACGATGAGCGAGTATTGACCCAGAGGACACTGTTGTCCTGCTCCTGTTGTTTTTCTACATGTTAATTCAGGTGTTATTAAATTATTTTCTATAAACATGAATATGTCTGCTGAGTCGTCAATGTGTCCGTTTCCTGACTAATTGACACCTGATTGGCTCAAACCAATCAATCATGACACAGTGGCAGCAATGGAAACTGCAAGTCATCTCATGTCGGTTTTACTCAAACCTGGAGTGAAATAATAAAGACTAGAAATGTGCTGTAAGCAGCGAGTGTGAATAATGTGTAATCAATCAATGACAATGAATGCAGAAAAGCTGAAAATGTCGCTGCAGTTGGTGAAAAATGCAGATTTAGAAGTGGTGAAAACAGATGAATTTATGGATCAGTGGGAGGCAGGATGTAGTGACAGTTTTAGGGTACGGACCATATTTGGTAACGTGCCTCATTGGGTTTTAAGTCCTGGCAAAGCAGCTTTCGATTGCCAATAAGATGGCTGGATTTGGCTTGTACAAAATGCTAAATAACTCAAAAAGTAACAACAATTCTGCCTTTGGCCTGAAGGGGCTTTGCTCCAATCAAACGGCAGGATTTGGACTTCAATATCTCAAAAAAAAACACTGGATACTGCATACTGGTAGACCCTGCTTAAGCAGTTTGCAGCTCATTGTGCAAAAAATTCTCCAATCATTGACCTGAATTCTTCACCATTGTGTGGTAAATAAACCACCCTATACATAAAGGGTGAGTCTCCTTCCGACAGGATTCCGCAGCAGCTTGCAGAGCTCTTGACTGTTCCTCACCAAGCATAAAAGAAATCCAAAGAAAAAAAAAATTAAAATTATGTAGAAAAAAAAGACATGGGATTTGTACTGTACCGGCATATTAGGTTAAATGTTCTACAGCAGTGTAAGTGAAGAAACGTGAAAAAATTATTTACTATATTGCTGTTAAGAACTGAAGATGGTTAAAAATGGTAAAAACTTTAGCCAGTATTAGAAGTATTATCTTTAAACATTGCACAAAACCATTTTAGAGGCAGAAAATAACTGAATCTTTATGGGATGGTATGTTTTGGAAAAATTGCCATTGTATATGTGCAGCTTCCATCCACTGTGCATCAAGCAGACTTTGCTAGATATAACAATACAGCAAACAGCTGAGAGCAGTAAGTGCAACGGTGTGAATGGAAGCAGCTTCAATAAGTGAAAGCATGAATTTATGTGAAACTTGCTGGTTGTAAACCAGCACAGGGCAGGGTTGCATTTGGTAGCACCTGGCTGCATGGACACAGGGCCACTATCACACACTACCACAGAGGTTACAAACCAAGAGCTGTTGGTATTAATGGGACTGCAATGTGCGTACTGGTGCAGCCAGGTGAAGCAGTTGGGAGCTTGTTGCGCATAAATCGCCCAATCACTGGACTGTCCAATCAACATTTAGTCTGAAGGGCTCTAATCCCAATTGAATGGCTGGATTTAAACTTGTACCAAAAGCTGTCAGTATGACTTGTGTGAGGTGGAGGTATACATAAATATATATATATATATATATATATATATATATATATATATACATATATATATATATATATACATATATATATATATATACACATATATATATATATATATATATATATATATATACACTGCTCAAAATGATAAAGGGAACACTAAACAACACAAAGTAACTCCACGTCAACCACACTTCTGTAAAATCTTAGGAAGCAACACTGATTAGCAAACAATTCCACATGCTGTTGTGCAAATGGAATAGACAGCAGGTGGAAATTATAGGCAATTGGTCAGACACACCCAAGAAAGGAGTGGTTCTGCAGGTGAAGACCACAGACCACTTCTCAGTTCCGGTGCTTTCTGGCTGATGTTTTGGTCTGAATGCTGGCGGTGCTTTCACTCTAGTGGTAGCATGAGACGGAGTCTACAACCCACACAAGTGGCTCAGGTAGTGCAGCTCATCCAGGATGGCACATCAATGCCAGCTGTGGCAAGAAGGTTTGCTGTGTCTGTCAGCGTAGTGTCCAGAGCATGGAGGCGCTACCAGGAGACAGGCCAGTACATCAGGAGACGTGGAGGAGGCCGTGGGAGGGCAACAATCCAGCAGCAGGACTTCTACCACCTCCGTTGTGCAAGGAGGAACAGGAGGAGCACTGCCAGAGCCCTGTAAAATGAGCTCCAGCAGGACACAAATGTGCATGTGTCTGCTCAGACAGTCAGAAACAGACTCCACGAGGGTGTTATGAGGGCCCGACGTCCAGGTGGGGGTTGTGCTTAATTCAATTTTATTTATATAGCTTCAAATCCCGGCAATGCCATCTCAAGACGCTTTACAGACAGGAAAATAAAACATAATGAAAGCCATAATAGCCTATAAAAGGAAACCAACAGATTGAGTTGGAAGCTCCAACTCAATCTCCCATCCTGAGCAAGCACACTGGTGACAGTGGGAAGGAAAAAACTCCGTTTTACAGCCCAACACCGTGCAGGACGTTTGGCGTATGCCAGAGAACACCAAGATTGGCAAATTCACCACTGGCGCCCTGAGCTCTTCACAGATGGAAGCAGGTTCACACTGAGCACATGTGCCAGATGTGACCAAGTCTGGAGACGCCATGGAGAACGTTCTGCTGCCTGCAACATCCTCCAGCATGACCGGTTTGGCAGTGAGTCAGTAATGGTGTATGTGCTCCCCAGAGGTAGCTGACTGCCATTAGGTACTAAGATGGGATCCTCAGACCCCTTGTGGGACCATATAAGTTCCTCCTAATGCAAAACAATGCTAGACCTCATGTGGATGGAGTGTGTCAGCAGTTCATGCAACATGAAGGCAACTGGAAGTGTTGTTGTTGGGCCTCTGCGGCGCTCCTTCAGGCGGGTTGGACCAGGAAAAGGCGAGCTGCCGGTTACCAGAAAAGGTGGACCCCAACAGCTGGGCTGGAGGAGAAGAGCGGGGAGCGCTTGCTGCTTCAACTGCCATTGAGCACCTCTGCTTAAGTCTGTGTTCCCGGCGGTCCCGCCAGTGACCAGAGGTGTGGCTGAGGCATCTCAGGTTGAGGACACACCACATGTTTCCTGAACATGTTCAATTTTTCAATTCAACTTTATTTATATAGCGTCAAATCACGGCAATGCCATCTCAAGACGCTTTACAGACAGAGAAGAAAACATAATGAAGGCCAATTCATAACAGCCTGTAATGAGTTACCCTGAGGATCCTTAATTCAGCCACACACAGGGAGTTCTGGACAAATGACCAGTTTATTGGTGGAGGAGTATGAACAGAAGATCAGTCCGGGGGAATGGTCTGCAGAAGAAACCAGGCAACAGCTGGGAGGTAAACAGGATGGCAAAATACTCATCCAGGCAAAGACAAGGCTCAGAGATCCAAAGACAGGCAGGGTCGGTAACCAGAAGATCCGAAAGGTAGCGGTGTCCGTCGAGGGCAAGGCAAGGAGGGTAATCCAGGGGCATGAAGCAGAAGGTCGGCAACTGAGGAACAATCCGTAGAACACTGGAACAAAACTAGACATAGGTCTGATTATTATCTGGCAGAAAAGGAGGGATTGGAGGGAGCTTAAGTAGGCAGTGAGAGAAAAGGAAACCAGGTGAACTGAATGAGGTAGCAGAGGCAATTAGGAAGCCAGCAGGTGGATCGAGTAATCAATGATGAGCGCCAGGAGATCAGGGTGGCAAAAACATGACAACAGCCTATATAAGGAAACCAACAGATTGAGTTGAGTCCAACTCAATCTCCCATCCTGAGCAAGCACACTGGCAACAGTGGGAAGGAAAAAACTCCCTTTTAACAGGAAGGAAACCTCCGGCAGAACCTGGCTCAAGGACAGGCAGCCATCTGCCTCTGCTGTGTGGGGGGAAGAGGACAGAAAGACAACAGACAACAGGAACTGCTACTCCCGGCCAGGGAGACCTGCTGAGACAGGAGACATACATGTTAATGATGCAACACTGTTATGGGGGGGGATAAAAGAGAGAGATAAAGAGAGAGAAAGAATCTCAGTGTATCAGGAATTCAATTAAATTTAATTCAATTTTATTTATATAGCGTCAAATCCCGGCAATGCCATCTCAAGACGCTTTACAGACAGGAAAATAAAACATAATGAAAGCCATAATAGCCTATAAAAGGAAACCAACAGATTGAGTTGGAAGCTCCAACTCAATCTCCCATCCTGAGCAAGCACACTGGTGACAGTGGGAAGGAAAAATCTCCATTTTACAGCCCAACACCGTGCAGGGCGTTTGGCGTTTGCCAGAGAACACCAAGATTGGCAAATTCACCACTGGCGCCCTGTGCTCTTCACAGATGGAAGCAGGTTCACACTGAGCACATGTGCCAGACGTGACTGAGTCTGGAGACGCCATGGAGAACGTTCTGCTGCCTGCAACATCCTCCAACATGACCGGTTTGGCAGTGAGTCAGTAATGGTGTATGTGCTCCCCAGAGGTAGCCTGACTGCCATTAGGTACTAAGATGAGATCTTCTGCAGGTGTGCCAGAAGAGACTGGAAGTGAGGACAGAACAATCCATCTGGGCTGATTGGGCTTCCAGTAGCTCCTTCCTCACCTCCTCGGGACAGAGGATGACAGGTGCAGCCAAATGTTCCAGTAGATCATATGCTTTCACGTAGCTATGCGAGCAGTGGCAACTGCAGTGGATGCACACAGGTTCAGGATGGCGCTGGCTGCATTGCCGATGTCCTCAGTAAGATGCCCGGGTTCCTCCACCATCTTAGTGATGCCTTGTGGGCACACTGGTGGGAGCAGTCCAATAAGCGGGCTGTCAATTGATCTGTGGTCGTGAGAGGGCAGCTCTCCACCTTGGTGATTGGGGTGTAACTAACATTCATTTCAAAGCCTCTGTGTAAACTGGCACTGCATTTAGTCACATGTTGTATATATTGTAAATTTCTAAATTTCCATATTCTATATTGCCAATTTTATTTGATAGTTTTATTTATCTTTGTAAAAGTGTACATATTCCAGATTGCTTTATGGATAGTACCTATTCTATTTTATTATTATTATTAACTTTTTTTTTTCTCTTACCTACTATTGCTGTTTCTATTTCTTCCTCTATTGCTGTTCTGAGCTACTGTGACAACAGAATTTTCCCTTGTGGATGAATAAAGTCTGTCTAAGTCTAAGTCTAAGTCTAAGGTGGAAGCTGGTGCCCTCAGCTTCCCAGGCTCAGTGGCAGATGCGGACTGATAGGCCCTGAAAGAGAGAAAGTGAGGCCAGACAGGGTCTCGGCGGCCAGCATGCTTGGCAGTAAACCCGAACGCCAAGTCAACTGGGGGAGGCGGAGCCTGGGATGGACGTCCAGGACATCCTCAGACTCTGGCAGCTCAGGCCCTTCTGACAGGAAGGGCGGAGCAGTTGGATACATGGTGGGGCGCAGAGTTACCCTACTCCCACCCAGCATCGAGCAGGTTGAGCTTTCTCTGGCGTATACTCAGCGTCAATGACTCATCCTCTGCTGCGATGGTGAAGTGCTCAACATGGCGCTGCTTCTCCTCCAGGAGGAGCATCTAAGGGACAAGTTGCCTGAGGAGTCATGGCTAGCCTGGCATGGTGAGGGCCATGACAAGCCTTGCACTTGCTGTGAAGGTCAGAGCCAAGGATGTAGCTGTCCTAAGGTCCTACCACACCACTAATGTAGCAGTCATTGTGAGTCATCCACTTCCCTTCTTATCCTCCAATCTGCAGGGTCTTCCAGCAGTGCTGATGCATCCACTGCATCACACACGCTGTCACCACAACGTTTGAATGTTTACAGCGGTCGCCTCACATGTAGCAATTCATGTGCCTATCTATGGTCCACATCACCCTGGTGGTCATCTGGGAGGAACCTGATGATGAGAAAACTGATGAAATGTTCTGCAGACTTTGATTCGAAATTTCATGTTTTAATATGTAAGTTGGTTTATCGCAGTGTTTCTCAAATCCAGTGTCCTCAGGCTGCCCTGCCCTGCATGTTTTAGACAGGTTCCTCCTCCAAAGCACCTGAGTCAGATTACTGAAATTCCTCATCAAGTTCTTTGGGCCTGTTAAGGAGCCTTTATTTAATTCAGGTGTGTTCAGGTAGGGTTGCCTATAAAACATACAGGTCAGGGGGGCCCGAGGATCGGAATTGAGAAACACAGGTTTATAGGCTTGTTTTATATTTATTTGACAGATTCTGATTTATAGTTATGACTCATCAGTGCAGCATAAATATCAGTGCTGTTTTAAAGGCTCACGATGAAGCTGATCTCTGATTAAAGTTTGAAATGGGCTAAAAATAAATGTTTGACTCATCTCACCATCTGCTGCCATTACCCGTCCAGTCTGGGAAAGTGTCTGGGTCAGAGTCTGCGCAAAGGACCGCACATTCTCCCACAAGTTTTTTTTGGTCTGTTTTTTATGAACAAACTTTGTGTGGAAAGTTGCGTACGTCAGTTGAAAGCTGCGTAAGCCAGTTTCTAACCTGCGTACGCCAGTTTGAAAGTTGCGTACGCCAGTTTCAAAGCTGCGTACGCTAGTTTCAGGGCCCGTTTTGCGCAGCGTTTATAAATGAGACCAGTAAACCCAGTTTCTGTTGAACCTCCTTTCTGGAACTGGCCCAGGTGAACAAACACAAAGCATTTTGTTTCATTACTTTAAACATATTCATTAAAAAAGACAGATGACTTTAACTGAATATAATTTATGATTTTACACAGGAAGTGACGTAGACTTTCCGTGCCCGGAAGCTGACCTGTCAGCTTTGTTTTGGTAAATACTGGTCACGTGACGTGCCGTCGTCACGCGCAGTGAGATCAGGAGAGATGGCGGCGGAGTCCGTGTTGAAGGTAAAAACAATTATTCGTTTCTCGGTTCTGCGGTCCAGAGCCGGACTCGACCCGCTATTTGAACTCGGACCAGAACCAGGTCGCAGCGGCGGTCCGGTTACTTCCGGTTCCGCAGCGCTTCTGGGGGGTTAGCAGGTAGCTCTTAGCCCGAACATCCACACCGCTTCACAGAGGCAGAGACTGGAGGTGGAGCTGCGGTTCGGTTCCGTCTGGTCCATCTGCGGTGGACACGTCCCGGGCTACTGGCTGCAGGAAGCCGCTCCACGCGGGGTTCCGGGGCCAAAAGCTAACAGCTAACAGCTACCAGTGACATGTTGTGGTTGTGACGTCAGCAGATTGACCCTCAGCAAGTCACAGCTGTCCGAACCGGGTCGCTTCCTCTAAACACTGTCCGAACCAGGTCGGTTTCTCTCAACACTGTCCAAACCGGGTCGGTTTCTCTAAACACTGTCCGAACCGGGTCGGTTTCTCTAAACACTGTCCGAACCGGGTCGGTTCCTCTAAAGGGTTCTGCCCCAGTTCGGTTGGTTCTGTCAGAAGTTATCGCCAGCTGGCAGCCAACAAAGTTCAGATATTCACATGTAGTTCCGGTTTTTTCCTGTTTAACTTTCGTTTGTTCCTGGTAAATCTCTATTGTCAAACTCCGTTTTGTTCTTGTTAATTTTTTTTGTTCCTGTTAAATCTCTGTTTTGTTTGTGTTAAATCTCTGTTTTGTTTGTGTTAAATCTCTGTTTTGTTCCTGTTAAATCTCTGTTTTGTTTGTGTTAAATCTCTGTTTTGTTCCTGTTAAATCTCTGTTTTGTTCCTGTTAAATCTCTGTTTTGTTCCTGTTAAATCTCTGTTTTGTTTGTGTTAAATCTCTGTTTTGTTCCTGTTAAATCTCTGTTTTGTTCCTGGTAAATCTCTGTTTTGTTCCTGGTAAATCTCTGTTTTGTTCCTGGTAAATCTCTGTTTTGGTCCCTTAAACGAAGTTTTTTCTGTTCAACGTTGTTCCTTTAAAATGAGCTTTTATTTTTATTTTTAATCGTTAAAGTCTGGTCTATTCCCGTTTAATTCCGAATTTTTCTTTCTTGTTAAACTTGGTTTTGGCTTCTTTAAACTTTGTTTTCTGTTAAGTTTTGATTTCTTCCAGTTTAACTTTGGTTTGTTGTTATTATTAACCCCTTTTTTTCCTGATGAAAGTCTGTTCCGGTTTTGTTCGTCCTGGTCCAGGTCTGCGTAGCTTCTGGCTCAGTTGAACTGGGTCGTGTACCGACTCTGATCCTGGGTCTGTGTTTGCTGACAGAACCAGGTCGTACACCAACATGCTGAATGTGCTGTGTGTTCTACTCACAGGTGATCTTTGAACACGAGGGAGTCTTTGTACATCCAAATATCGATGAAGGCGGCGTCGAGCAGGACTTGCTGGTTTCTGGGTCCCTTCGGATTGTCGACAAGGTACGAGACCGCCAGCTGCCATGGCTGCAAATGTCACGATGAGATCAACATTAGTGAACTTGACTGTCCTTCACTTTTCATCTACGGAAAACTGATGAAGAGCTCCGTCTGAGTGGAACACTGCCTGGATTACAGTGTCTTCCGATTAAAATCATTAACGTAATCAGGAATAGAATGAGGTGGATCAATAAAGACCTCTGGAGACACAGCATGTTAAGAAAAACATGATACAGGAAAAGGAAGGAGTCATTCCTCAGACCAACTTGTAAAATTAACAGGAATAATCCATTAATAGGACTGACGTAAAGAGGAATAACCCATGAATTAGACTCACATAGAAATAACTCTTTAATCAGACTAACGTAAACAGTAATAACTCAGTCAGACTAATGTGAACAGGAATAACTCATAAGGCTAACAAACAGGAATAAGTCATTACTCAGACTGTGCAGATTGGTGTAACTCATGTGGACACTGATAAGGAAGGTGATTGTAAGCTCCTGTTTTTCAGGATGCGGACATGTTGGTGGAGTTCAGACCTCTCGAGGACACCGTGGATCCGTCCAACATGCTGTGTGCTGGAAAGGTTTGTCTGAGCTCGTCCACCTGATTTTGTAACTTGGAGTTTAATGGACTGATGGTGTGACTGAGTTCAGAATAGCTCATCAGGGTTTGGTCACGTGACCTGACTGCTCTGATGTCATGCGTTAAATCAGGACTCCAGCTCGGTCATGGAGTGGGCCCAGTGTCCGAGGGAGAAGACCCAGTCCCACCAGCTGCTAGAGACCCAGCAGAGCTACGAGACAGAGTGGGACATGGTGAATGCTGTTTCCTTCAGGAAGAAAGCCTCCACCAACGGAGAGGGTGAGTTTTTACTTCCTACTGTTTTGTTGTCTTTACTGAGCACATGCAACCTTGTACATGGACCCAGCACAGACCAGACCAGGATCTGAACCAACATCAACCCCACAAACATCACTTACACCTGCTGCTCTTGGTTGCACTTGTTCAAGAAAATATGCGGCATTAGTCCAGCATGGGGCGCCAGAACCAAGCTGTAGTAGCAAGGGGGAGACCACTTATTCTAAAAAAAACCAATATAAACCCAACAACACTGGTTCTCTGCTGAGTCCGTCAGACGGTCTCTGCTGAGTCCCAGTTGTTATGTCAGGGTTCATCTTCTCACTCAGTGAATCTTCAGATTTACCAGGAAACGACCATCTGTTAACTGACAGTTTATACAGACTTATTGAGAAACGGTCTGGATGATCGTCCTCCATCTGTAGGAGGGTTGGGTTTCCAGAATGCAGCTCGCTGACTCACCTGTCGAAGACTCGCCTGTTGCTGACTTGCTGCAGGTCGCTGACTTGCTGCAGGTCGCTGACTCACAGCAGCTCGCTGACTCACCTGTCGAAGACTCGCCTGTTGCTGACTCGGTGCATGTCGCTGACTCGGTGCATGTCGCTGACTCGGTGCATGTCGCTGGCTCACAGCAGGTCGCTGACTCACAGCAGGTCGCTGACACACAGCAGGTCGCTGACTCACAGCAGGTCGCTGACTCGCTACAGGTTGCTGACTTGCTGCAGGTCTCTGACTTGCTGCAGGTCTCTGACTTGCTGCAGGTCTCTGACTCGCCGCATGTCGCTGACTCGCATGTCGCTGCAGATCGTTGACTCGCCGCAGGTCGCTGACGTCCCGCAGGTCTCCTACTCGCCGCAGGTCTCCTACTCGCCGCAGGTCTCCTACTCGCCGCAGGTCTCCGACTCGCCGCAGGTCTCCGACTCGCCGCAGGTCTCCGACTCGCCGCAGGTCTCCGACTCGCCGCAGGTCTCCGACTCGCCGCAGGTCGCCGACTCGCCGCAGGTCGCCGACTCGCCGCAGGTCGCTGACTCACAGCAGCTTGCTGACTCACCTGTTGAAGACTCGCCTGTTGCTGACTTGCTGCATGTCGCTGACTCGGTGCATGTCGCTGACTCACAGCAGGTCGCTGACTCGCCGCAGGTCTCTGACTCGCCGCAGGTTGCTGACTCGCATGTCGCTGCAGATCGTTGACTCGCCACAGGTCGCTGACTCGCTACAGGTTGCTGACTTGCTGCAGGTCTCTGACTCGCTGCAGGTCTCTGACTCGCCGCAGGTCGCTGACTCGCCGCAGGTCGCTGACTCGCTTCAGGTCGCTGACTCGCATGTCGCCACATTTCGCTGACTCGCTGCAGGTCTCTGACTCGCTGCAGGTCTCTGACTCGCTGCAGGTCTCTGACTTGCTGCAGGTCGCTGACTCACTGCAGGTCGCTGACTCGCAGGAGGTTGCTGACTGGCCTGTCGAAGATTCGCCTGTTGCGGACTTGCTGCAGGTCGCTGACTTGCTGCATGCCGCTGACTCGCTGCATGTTGCTGACTCGCTGCAGGTTGCTGACTCGCTGCAGGTTGCTGACTCGCTACAGGTTGCTGACTTGCTGCAGGTCTCTGACTTGCTGCAGGTCTCTGACTTGCTGCAGGTCTCTGACTCGCCGCATGTCGCTGACTCGCATGTCGCTGCAGATCGTTGACTCGCCGCAGGTCGCTGACGTCCCGCAGGTCTCCTACTCGCCGCAGGTCTCCTACTCGCCGCAGGTCTCCTACTCGCCGCAGGTCTCCTACTCGCCGCAGGTCTCCGACTCGCCGCAGGTCTCCGACTCGCCGCAGGTCTCCGACTCGCCGCAGGTCGCCGACTCGCCGCAGGTCGCCGACTCGCCACAGGTCGCCGACTCGCCGCAGGTCGCCGACTCACAGCAGCTTGCTGACTCACCTGTTGAAGACTCGCCTGTTGCTGACTTGCTGCATGTCGCTGACTCGGTGCATGTCGCTGACTCACAGCAGGTCGCTGACTCGCCGCAGGTCTCTGACTCGCCGCAGGTTGCTGACTCGCATGTCGCTGCAGATCGTTGACTCGCCACAGGTCGCTGACTCGCTACAGGTTGCTGACTTGCTGCAGGTCTCTGACTCGCTGCAGGTCTCTGACTCGCCGCAGGTCGCTGACTCGCCGCAGGTCGCTGACTCGCTTCAGGTCGCTGACTCGCATGTCGCCACATTTCGCTGACTCGCTGCAGGTCTCTGACTCGCTGCAGGTCTCTGACTCGCTGCAGGTCTCTGACTTGCTGCAGGTCGCTGACTCACTGCAGGTCGCTGACTCGCAGGAGGTTGCTGACTGGCCTGTCGAAGATTCGCCTGTTGCGGACTTGCTGCAGGTCGCTGACTTGCTGCATGCCGCTGACTCGCTGCATGTTGCTGACTCGCTGCAGGTTGCTGACTCGCTGCAGGTTGCTGACTCGCAGCAGGTCGCTGACTCGCATGTCGCCGCAGGTTGCTGACTCGCCGCAGGTCTCTGACTCGCCGGAGGTCGCTGAGTCGACGCAGATCGTTGACTCACATGTCGCTGCAGGTCTCTGACTCGCCGGAGGTCGCTGAGTCGACGCAGATCGTTGACTCACATGTCGCTGCAGGTCTCTGACTCGCCGCAGGTCTCTGACTCGCCGCAGGTCGCTGACTCGCCGCAGGTCGCTGACTCGCCGCAGGTCGCTGACTCGCCGCAGGTCTCTGACTCGCCGCAGGTCCCTGACTCGCCGCAGGTCCCTGACTCGCCGCAGGTCCCTGACTCGCCGCAGGTCCCTGACTCGCCGCAGGTCGCCGACTCGCCGCAGGTCGCCGACACGCCGCAGGTCGCCGACACGCCGCAGGTCGCCGACTCGCCGCAGGTCGCCGACTCGCCGCAGGTCTGACTCGCCGCAGGTCTGACTCGCCGCAGGTCTCTGACTCGCCGCAGGTCTCTGACTCGCCGCAGGTCCCTGACTCGCCGCAGGTCCCTGACTCGCCGCAGGTCCCTGACTCGCCGCAGGTCCCTGACTCGCCGCAGGTCGCTGACTCGCCGCAGGTCGCTGACTCGCCGCAGGTCTCTGACTCGCCGCAGGTCTCTGACTCGCCGCAGGTCGCTGACTCGCCGCAGGTCTCTGACTCGCCGCAGGTCTCTGACTCGCCGCAGGTCTCTGACTCGCCGCAGGTCTCTGACTCGCCGCAGGTCTGACTCGCCGCAGGTCTGACTCGCCGCAGGTCTCCGACTCGCCGCAGGTCTCCGACTCGCCGCAGGTCTCCGACTCGCCGCAGGTCCCCGACTCGCCGCAGGTCCCCGACTCGCCGCAGGTCCCCGACTCGCCGCAGGTCCCCGACTCGCCGCAGGTCCCCGACTCGCCGCAGGTCCCCGACTCGCCGCAGGTCCCCGACTCGCCGCAGGTCCCCGACTCGCCGCAGGTCCCCGACTCGCCGCAGGTCCCCGACTCGCCGCAGGTCCCCGACTCGCCGCAGGTCGCCGACTCGCCGCAGGTCTCCGACTCGCCGCAGGTCTCTGACTCGCCGCAGGTCTCTGACTCGCCGCAGGTCTCTGACTCGCCGCAGGTCTCTGACTCGCCGCAGGTCCCCGACTCGCCGCAGGTCCCCGACTCGCCGCAGGTCCCCGACTCGCCGCAGGTCCCCGACTCGCCGCAGGTCCCCGACTCGCCGCAGGTCCCCGACTCGCCGCAGGTCGCCGACTCGCCGCAGGTCTCCGACTCGCCGCAGGTCTCCGACTCGCCGCAGGTCTCTGACTCGCCGCAGGTCTCTGACTCGCCGCAGGTCTCTGACTCGCCGCAGGTCCCCGACTCGCCGCAGGTCCCCGACTCGCCGCAGGTCCCCGACTCGCCGCAGGTCCCCGACTCGCCGCAGGTCCCCGACTCGCCGCAGGTCCCCGACTCGCCGCAGGTCCCCGACTCGCCGCAGGTCCCCGACTCGCCGCAGGTCCCCGACTCGCCGCAGGTCGCCGACTCGCCGCAGGTCTCTGACTCGCCGCAGGTCTCTGACTCGCCGCAGGTCTCTGACTCGCCGCAGGTCTCTGACTCGCCGCAGGTCTCTGACTCGCCGCAGGTCCCTGACTCGCCGCAGGTCCCTGACTCGCCGCAGGTCTGACTCGCCGCAGGTCCCTGACTCGCCGCAGGTCCCTGACTCGCCGCAGGTCCCTGACTCGCCGCAGGTCGCCGACTCGCCGCAGGTCGCCGACTCGCCGCAGGTCGCCGACTCGCCGCAGGTCTCCGACTCGCCGCAGGTCTCCGACTCGCCGCAGGTCTCCGACTCGCCGCAGGTCTCCGACTCGCCGCAGGTTGCTGACTCGCCTGAGTGCCACCATGTGTGTCTGACTGCATCCTGTCCTTCAGGCTTTCTGAATCACAGCCATGAACGGAGCCGCTGGGCGTTCTCCGTCAGCATCAGCGACCTCAGGTCCATCACGGTGAAGGAGGAAGGTTGGACCTTCCTCATCCTCCAGCTGAAGGAGTCCTCCGTCTCTCTGCCTGCACTTCACTTCCACCAGGGCGGCAGCAGAGAGTTCCTGGACAGCCTGAGGAGGTTCTCCCTGCTCACAGAGTGAGTACCCGCAGAACGTTACAAAAATAAACCTCCTGCAGAACCAGAACAAAAAGTCTCCTTCACCCTCATCCTTTCATCCTGACATGATCCACATATATGTCCACACACGCATGTAAACGTGTCCTGACCTAAACTAACCGGTTAGCCGTCACTCCAGACGTTCCACGTGAGCTGTCCGAGTTTCTGTTAGCTCGTCAGACTCAGTGAGCGAACTGGAGACAAAATCTCAGAATCACTTTGTTTCCCGAGCCGCCGCAGAGGCGGATCATTTAGATGCTAATTCCTGCCACATTTCTGCAGCGAGGCGAAGATGCAGCGAGATTATTCTCTCATGTTATTAAAGTTCTTATCGGCAACTCGTAATGAAAGCTGGGATCAGGAAGCCGTGCTGGCGGAGAGTAAATCTGCTCACACGTCTCAGTCAGACCACAGAGGGACAGAAAGCAGCTGCTCGCCACCTTTCAGACACAGAAGTCACAGATCTGCTTCCTGTTTCCTGCAGGTGTCCAGACGATGAAACATGCCTGCTGGTCAGCAATCCAAACAAAGCTCTGTCCCAGTCCTTCGAGAACCTGCTGGACGACCACAACTTCGGACTCGTCCATGTAAGAACACACATGGGAGAGACTAGTCTGTACCTGTCGTGATTCAGGTGCTGCGGTTTGATTATTAAACGATTATCAGGATTTTCATGCATCTTTTATTTTTCCACTGAAAAGTTTTCTCACTTTGTTGCTTCTTTATACGGCTTTTTACTCCATTCAGGATCCTTTAAGTAACGACACAGATTAATCTGCACTGTCTTTTTATTTATGTGGAACCATAATTAAATCCGTCACATATCAAACAAATTTTCATATTGTCTTTAAATGTTTCCCTGGAATCTTCAGGAAAATGCGTTAGACCAACTAGTTCCTCCTACTGGGCTGAACGGAGCTGCTGTCACGTTTGTAGTTTTACTGTTAGACTTTTTTATTTTAACAGCTTCCGTATGCAGGAGGTCTTGTCCAGGTCTCGTCTGTTCTCATGTCCATAACAACCAGAATGTTTCCAAATGCTGCCTTCAGACCCGATCAGTAAATCTCACGCTCAGTAACAGTAGCTGCTAGGCTAACTACTAGGCTAACTGCTAGGCTAGTGGCTAGGCTAGCTGCTAGCTCTGCTGTTTTCCGTTTGCCGCCTGGACACTTTAGGGGGACGGTCCGGTCTGTCTCCCTAAAGTGTCCAGAGCTTCCAGCCGCACTTTATAGCTGTGTTTCTGTCCTTTAATTATAATAAAACATAATTGTCTTTATCATTAATGATGAATTTTCCTGTTTCATCTCGATGCGCTGATTAAATAGTGGGACTGTGACGACTTTTGTCCCGATTCGATCCGCTACGATTTTTATGGTGCCGTCCTCTACTGTTTGTTTTTTTTCTTCTTGTGTTGTTCTCACTCTCATATGTAAGTCCCTTTGGATTAAAGTGTCTGCTAAATGACTGTAGAATAGAATAGAATAGAATAGAATAGAATAGAAGCTGGGGAATCACAAGTCGTGGCATATAGTCTTAACTCTGGTCCTAGGAGGCTCTTTTAGTCCTGAATCAGTTCAATGTACTTGAAATAAAAGGCGTATAAATCTCTCTTCATACCAAAAAGAATACAAAGTGCTTCAATAAAAGAAAACATTTAGCAAATTAAAAACAAAAAACAGCCTTCACAAACCTGGCACATTTAATTTCATCACACAAACTCATCACACCCCCACTGAACTCCAACCTCAGCTTCTGTCTCTCTAACAGAAAATTTATATATTATTATAAATAGCATCCAAAGAGCATCCAAGCCAGGCCATGTCCACACGGCAGCCATAAGGCTGCACTGCAGGACCCAGCCTCCACAAACAGGGCTATCTCCATGGCAACAGCCTTGGCAACCAGGCAGGTTGCCAAGGCTCATGGCATGAAGGATCCTAAAAAAAGACGAAGAAACTTAAAAACAGAATAAACTAGAGCAGAAACTAATAAAACTATCATGAAAATGATGCAAAACAAAACAAGAGAAACAGAATAATTAGATGGTATTTAAGATAAAAAGAAAAGTACATAATAAAATAATCAAGTAGAATAAAACTTTTTACTTCGATGTAAACTGGACAGAAGAATCTGTCTGTCCTTTAAACTGGTTTATCTGGTGGATTTTCCCTGTATGACTGGTTGATGGAGTCCACCATTCTGTTTTTATTTCGACAGAAGTTCAGACGAGACCCGTATGTGACCACTTTGGGCGGATTCTCCAAAGTTACCAACTACATCTTTGACGCTCTACGGGGGCCAGAGGAGCAGCACCAGCGCCCCCCAGAGGAGGTGGCCGACCTGCTGGGCGAAGTCATCCCCGGTCTGGAGATCAACCAGCAGGAGGAGCCCGGCTTTGAGGTCATTACAAGAGTAAGTCGGTCTTCCTGTTGCCATGTAACACACATGCACATAAACACACACATACACAAAACAGCTGTGATGTTTTTCCTAATCCAGACCGACCTGGGGGCGAGACCATGGGTGATCCGCGGTGAGCCGCTGTCTGTAGACGACTGGACCAAACATCAGGACCCAGAGGGGAGGATGATCAACGTTGCACAGCTTAAACATGCCATCTTTAAAGGAGTGAGTCAGCAGTTCCTCATAAACAACATCAATATAAACAACAAAGATTTACACAGAAAGCAAACGATGGATTTAAAAACACTTCAGTTTTAGAAGCTTTTAAATGTCTTCGTCCAAAATGTTTTTCTCACCTGCTTTTAGTTCGCGAACCTTCCAGATTCACCAGATCTTCCAGTTTATCTAAGGTGGAGACACGTCTTTAGCTTTTACGTCCTCACCTGTGGAAACTTCCAGAAGACCCGGTGGAAGCTGGGAGGAATGATATGGTCTAGAGAATATTTTAGACTCGTCTTTTGAATAAAACTTTTAAATTAAGTTTTATAGACTATAATTTTGATTTTTAATAATTTGATTTTTTTTTATTTTTTTCAATTTTATTTATTTTTTAATGATTTTATTTTTAAGTTTTAAATCATTTTGAAATACTTTTTTAGTTTTGTCTTTCATTTTTATGTGTGTCTGTACGTGTTTATGTGTGTCTGTACGTGTTTATGTGTGTGTGTACGTGTTTATGTGTGTCTGTACGTGTTTATGTGTGTCTGTACGTGTTTATGTGTGTGTGTACGTGTTTATGTGTGTCTGTACGTGTTTATGTGTGTGTGTACGTGTTTATGTGTGTGTGTACGTGTTTATGTGTGTGTGTACGTGTTTATGTGTGTGTGTACGTCTTTATGTGTGTGCGTACGTGTTTATGTGTGTGTGTATGTGTTTATGTGTGTCTGTACGTGTTTATGTGTGTGTGTACGTGTTTATGTGTGTGCGTACGTGTTTATGTGTGTCTGTACGTGTTTATGTGTGTGTGTACGTGTTTATGTGTGTGTGTACGTGTTTCTGTGTGTGTGTACGTCTTTATGTGTGTGTGTACGTCTTTATGTGTGTGTGTACGTCTTTATGTGTGTGTGTACGTCTTTATGTGTGTGTGTACGTGTTTATGTGTGTGCGTACGTCTTTATGTGTGTGCGTACGTGTTTATGTGTGTCTGTACGTGTTTATGTGTGTGCGTACGTCTTTATGTGTGTGCGTACATGTTTATGTGTGTCTGTACGTGTTTATGTGTGTGTGTACGTGTTTATGTGTGTGTGTACGTCTTTATGTGTGTGCGTACGTGTTTATGTGTGTCTGTACGTCTTTATGTGTGTGCGTACGTGTTTATGTGTGTCTGTACGTCTTTATGTGTGTCTGTACGTGTTTATGTGTGTCTGTACGTGTTTATGTGTGTCTGTACGTGTTTATGTGTGTGTGTACGTGTTTATGTGTGTCTGTACGTGTTTATGTGTGTCTGTACGTGTTTGTGTGTGTGTATGTGTTTATGTGTGTGCGTACGTGTTTATGTGTGTGCGTACGTGTTTATGTGTGTCTGTACGTCTTTATGTGTGTCTGTACGTGTTTATGTGTGTCTGTACGTGTTTATGTGTGTCTGTACGTGTTTATGTGTGTGTGTACGTCTTTATGTGTGTCTGTACGTGTTTATGTGTGTCTGTACGTGTTTATGTGTGTCTGTACGTGTTTATGTGTGTGTGTACGTGTTTATGTGTGTCTGTACGTGTTTATGTGTGTCTGTACGTGTTTGTGTGTGTGTATGTGTTTATGTGTGTGCGTACGTCTTTATGTGTGTGCGTACGTGTTTATGTGTGTCTGTACGTCTTTATGTGTGTCTGTACGTGTTTATGTGTGTCTGTACGTGTTTATGTGTGTCTGTACGTGTTTATGTGTGTGTGTACGTGTTTATGTGTGTCTGTACGTGTTTATGTGTGTCTGTACGTGTTTGTGTGTGTGTATGTGTTTATGTGTGTGTGTACGTGTTTATGTGTGTGTGTACGTGTTTATGTGTGTGTGTACGTCTTTATGTGTGTGCGTACGTGTTTATGTGTGTCTGTACGTGTTTATGTGTGTGTGTACGTGTTTATGTGTGTCTGTACGTGTTTATGTGTGTGTGTACGTGTTTGTGTGTCTGTACGTGTTTATGTGTGTGTGTACGTCTTTATGTGTGTGTGTACGTGTTTATGTGTGTCTGTACGTCTTTATGTGTGTGCGTACGTGTTTATGTGTGTCTGTACGTCTTTATGTGTGTCTGTACGTCTTTATGTGTGTGTGTGTACGTCTTTATGTGTGTGCGTACGTGTTTATGTGTGTGCGTACGTGTTTATGTGTGTCTGTACGTGTATATGTGTGTGTGTACGTGTTTATGTGTGTCTGTACGTGTTTATGTGTGTCTGTACGTGTTTATGTGTGTCTGTACGTGTTTATGTGTGTCTGTACGTGTTTATGTGTGTCTGTACGTGTTTATGTGTGTGTGTACGTCTTTATGTGTGTGCGTACGTGTTTATGTGTGTCTGTACGTCTTTATGTGTGTGCGTACGTGTTTATGTGTGTCTGTACGTGTTTATGTGTGTCTGTACGTGTTTATGTGTGTCTGTACGTGTTTATGTGTGTCTGTACGTGTTTATGTGTGTGTGTACGTCTTTATGTGTGTCTGTACGTGTTTATGTGTGTCTGTACGTGTTTATGTGTGTCTGTACGTGTTTATGTGTGTGTGTACGTGTTTATGTGTGTCTGTACGTGTTTATGTGTGTCTGTACGTGTTTGTGTGTGTGTATGTGTTTATGTGTGTGCGTACGTCTTTATGTGTGTGCGTACGTGTTTATGTGTGTCTGTACGTCTTTATGTGTGTCTGTACGTGTTTATGTGTGTCTGTACGTGTTTATGTGTGTCTGTACGTGTTTATGTGTGTGTGTACGTGTTTATGTGTGTCTGTACGTGTTTATGTGTGTCTGTACGTGTTTGTGTGTGTGTATGTGTTTATGTGTGTGTGTACGTGTTTATGTGTGTGTGTACGTGTTTATGTGTGTGTGTACGTCTTTATGTGTGTGCGTACGTGTTTATGTGTGTCTGTACGTGTTTATGTGTGTGTGTACGTGTTTATGTGTGTCTGTACGTGTTTATGTGTGTGTGTACGTGTTTGTGTGTCTGTACGTGTTTATGTGTGTGTGTACGTCTTTATGTGTGTGTGTACGTGTTTATGTGTGTCTGTACGTCTTTATGTGTGTGCGTACGTGTTTATGTGTGTCTGTACGTCTTTATGTGTGTCTGTACGTCTTTATGTGTGTGTGTGTACGTCTTTATGTGTGTGCGTACGTGTTTATGTGTGTGCGTACGTGTTTATGTGTGTCTGTACGTGTATATGTGTGTGTGTACGTGTTTATGTGTGTCTGTACGTGTTTATGTGTGTCTGTACGTGTTTATGTGTGTCTGTACGTGTTTATGTGTGTCTGTACGTGTTTATGTGTGTGTGTACGTCTTTATGTGTGTGCGTACGTGTTTATGTGTGTCTGTACGTCTTTATGTGTGTGCGTACGTGTTTATGTTTGTGTGTACGTGTTTATGTGTGTCTGTACGTGTTTATGTGTGTCTGTACGTGTTTATGTGTGTGTGTACGTGTTTATGTGTGTGTGTATGTGTTTATGTGTGTCTGTACGTGTTTGTGTGTCTGTACGTGTTTATGTGTGTCTGTACGTGTTTATGTGTGTCTGTCCGTGTTTATGTGTGTGTGTACGTGTTTATGTGTGTCTGTACGTGTTTATGTGTGTCTGTACGTGTTTATGTGTGTCTGTACGTGTTTATGTGTGTCTGTACGTGTTTATGTGTGTGTGTACGTGTTTATGTGTGTCTGTACGTGTTTATGTGTGTCTGTACGTGTTTATGTGTGTCTGTACGTGTTTATGTGTGTGTGTACGTCTTTATGTGTGTGCGTACGTGTTTATGTTTGTGTGTATGTGTTTATGTGTGTGTGTACGTGTTTATGTGTGTCTGTACGTGTTTATGTGTGTCTGTACGTGTTTATGTGTGTGTGTACGTGTTTATGTGTGTGTGTACGTGTTTATGTGTGTCTGTACGTGTTTATGTGTGTCTGTACGTGTTTATGTGTGTCTGTACGTCTTTATGTGTGTGCGTACGTGTTTATGTTTGTGTGTACGTGTTTATGTGTGTCTGTACGTGTTTATGTGTGTCTGTACGTGTTTATGTGTGTCTGTACGTGTTTATGTGTGTGTACGTGTTTATGTGTGTCTGTACGTGTTTATGTGTGTCTGTACGTGTTTATGTGTGTCTGTACGTGTTTATGTGTGTCTGTACGTGTTTATGTGTGTGTGTACGTGTTTATGTGTGTCTGTACGTGTTTATGTGTGTGTGTACGTGTTTATGTGTGTGTGTACGTGTTTATGTGTGTGTGTACGTGTTTATGTGTGTGTGTACGTGTTTATGTGTGTGTGTACGTGTTTATGTGTGTCTGTACGTGTTTATGTGTGTCTGTACGTGTTTATGTGTGTGTGTACGTGTTTATGTGTGTCTGTACGTGTTTATGTGTGTCTGTACGTGTTTATGTGTGTGTGTATGTGTTTATGTGTGTCTGTACGTGTTTATGTGTGTCTGTACGTGTTTATGTGTGTCTGTACGTGTTTATGTGTGTCTGTACGTGTTTATGTGTGTCTGTACGTGTTTATGTGTGTGTGTACGTGTTTATGTGTGTCTGTACGTGTTTATGTGTGTGTGTACGTGTTTGTGTGTGTGTACGTGTTTATGTGTGTGTGTACGTGTTTATGTGTGTCTGTACGTGTTTATGTGTGTGCGTACGTGTTTGTGTGTCTGTACGTGTTTGTGTGTCTGTACGTGTTTGTGTGTGTGTACGTGTTTATGTGTGTCTGTACGTGTTTATGTGTGTGCGTACGTGTTTATGTGTGTGCGTACGTGTTTGTGTGTCTGTACGTGTTTGTGTGTGCGTACGTGTTTGTGTGTGTCTGTACGTGTTTGTGTGTGTCTGTACGTGTTTATGTGTGTGTGTATGTGTTTATGTGTGTGTGTACGTGTTTATGTGTGTGTGTACGTGTATATGTGTGTGTGTGTACGTGTTTATGTGTGTGTGTACGTGTTTATGTGTGTCTGTATGTGTTTGTGTGTCTGTACGTGTTTATGTGTGTCTGTACGTGTTTGTGTGTGTGTGTGTACGTGTTTATGTCCTGTATTCACCTTATTATATGCGAGCGGCGCCACATTGACTTCCAGTTGGGTCGACTCAGTGATTTCCAGTGATATGAAACGGCTCTTTAATGACGGCTGGTATCAGTAAACGACCGGAGAAAGAGGACGGAGATCCTACAACAAAGTTTTAGCGATAACGGCAGGATGAGTTGCATTTCATCGGGTGAAAAACGGGTTTTATAAATAAAGTTTGAGTGAACGTGCGTCTCCTGCAGGGTCTCTGTCACATGATGAGGAAGGACGCCTGGAAGTTCCTGCTGGGATACTTTCCCTGGGACAGCACGCTGGAGGACAGGAAGTCTCTGCAGAGGTCCAAAACGTACGAAAGCCAACTCACACACACCCATGGCGTGTTACATGCAGCATGTAACACGCCTCACACACACACACCGAACAGAACGCTGCCTCTCAGGTCGGTCAGGTCTCCTGTCTGGTGAATCTTTATGAGGAAGAGATGTTCAGGTGTTCCCTGGACGAACAGCCGTTGCCATGGTAACCAGGTTTGCGTGTGCCTGCCAACAGTGATGAATACTTCAGGATGAAGCTGCAGTGGAAATCGGTGAGCGAGGAGCAGGAGAAGAGGAACTCCAGACTGAGGGACTACCGGAGTCTGATTGGTGAGGAGCCTTCGTCACTTCTTCATCATCATCACTGTAAAGATTACTGAATGATGACATCATCAATCAGAGCGCATGCTTATTGACCCAACACCGGATCGGGGTCCCGCAGATCCGATGGGTCACATGTTCTGGGGCTGATGATCCAGAACCCAGAGGGTCTGATGCGTTAACGGGTCTTGTCACCTGGAAGTTAAAACCTGTGTGATGATGACGATGATGAAGATGGCTCTGACTACTGCCTGTCGCTGGTTTCAGAGAAAGATGTTAACCGAACAGACAGAACCAACCGGTTCTACGAAGGCATCGACAACCCGGGTCTGGTTCTGTTGCACGACATCCTGATGACCTACTGCATGTATGACTTTGACCTGGGTGAGTGAGACAGGCCATCAGAACCAGTTCAGAACCCGAAGAGTCCGTTCTCAGCTGGAACCAGTGGTTCCCAGAGCTTCTGCCGTCCTGAACACCAGAACAGAAGCAGCAATGACATCATCTTGTAGTTAAAACACACGATCTGTAGTCTGGCTACACACGGGAAGTCGGCGCCGGTTCCTCGAAGACAGGAACTCCATCAGGGCTGGCGACAGGAAAACTCCCAACACCAGCAGGACTGAGGCGCTCGAGAACTGGAGTGGCCCATCCCTGAACTACAGGGAACGGGTTCTTCATGCAGGCGTGCTAGAGAACGTCTGCACGAAGAAGAACGTGTCAACTGGCTGCAAGACGTCATCAGAAACCTTACAAAAGCCTCCGCTGATCTCCTGCCTGTTGCTGAACTACAAATCCGTTCCTAAACTACAAGATGATGTCATCGCTGCATCGCTTCTGGGACTCATTTTGGAAACATGTTTCCTAAAATGTAAATTTGTTTACTAAACTGGTGTTTTACTAAAATAAAAAATGTAACAAAGCTTAAAAAACAACTAAAACCTGAAAATTTAAAAAATAAAAAAATTATTTAAAAATTTTCAAATAAAAAAATAAATGATCAATTTAAATCCAAACCCTGCAGTCTGTCCTGCTAGAACCTCCTAGTTCTGTTCCATGAGAACCATGTAATTGTGTCCCAATAGAACCTTTTGGTTCCATTCCATCAGAACATGTAATTCTGTCCCTTCTGTCCCATTAGAACCTTTTTGTTCTGTCCCATTAGAACCATGTAATTCTGTCGTATTAGAACCTCTTGGTTCTGTCCCATTAGAACCATGTAATTCTGTCCTATTGGAACCTCTAGGGTCTGTGCCATTAGAACCATGTAATTGCATCCCAACAGAACCTCTTGGTTCTATTATGTTAGAACATCACTTTTCCAGCATGTGAGAACCTTGTGACTTTATGTCAGAACATCAAGGTTCTGTCTCCTGGTTCCATTACATCAGAACCATGTAATTTATTCCATGAGGACTTGTTTAGCCCTTTCAGAACTTTGTGGTTCTGTTTTGTCAGAACCACGTCGTTTTAAACCATTAGAACTTTGTGGTTCCAGAATGTAGTTCAGAATCTCATTGTTCCGGGCCATGGGAACCCTGCCATTCTCTTCTGTCAGAACCTTGTGATTCCATCTTATGGTTCCGTTACCTCGGAACCATGAAAAATGCCCCCTCAGAACTTTGAGGCTCTGCTTACTCAGGAAAATGTCTGTCCTGTTAGAACTTTGTGGTTTTGTCCCATTAGATCCTCATGGTTTCCATTCCATCAGATCTCATTTTCCATGAGAACCCAGGTATTCTGTCAGAACCACGTGATTCTGTCCCATCAGAACCTTGTGGTTCCATGTGCTACTGACCCGGGTGTTGGTCCTTCCTCAGGTTATGTTCAGGGGATGAGTGACCTGCTGTCTCCGATCCTCTTCGTCATGGAGAACGAGGTTGATGCTTTCTGGTGTTTCGTCTCCTTCATGGATCAGATGGTGAGACCCGACTACAAAGTTCTTGTTTGTGCTTTTGAAGTGGGTCAGAACCTCCCCAGTGTCCAGTTTTAGGACCAGAGCTGCACAAGGGGTTTGGGTCGGGTCAGATAATCATCACACTGCTGACTGTGTGTTACAGCACCAGAACTTTGAGGAGCAGATGCAAGGGATGAAGACCCAGCTGATCCAGCTCGGCACGCTGCTCAGACTGCTGGACCTGGCCTTCTGGAACTACCTTGGTATATGATGATGATGATGATGTCAGCTGACCGGGACAGAACTCGGGCGGTTCTGTTTGAAGGTTTTCTCCTCTTTCAGAATCTCAGGACTCTGGTTTCTTGTACTTCTGCTTCCGCTGGCTGTTGATCCGGTTCAAGAGGGAACTCAGCTTCCAGGACGTCCTGCGGCTCTGGGAGGTCAGTCTGTGTTCTGGAGGTTCTGGAGGCCTGGTTCGGGTCGGGAGCATGACTCCTGTCTGAGAGATGCTTGGTTCATCCACGTCACATGATCAGTGACATCATCAGCTGTGTGTGTGAAACAGGAGGTTCTGCTTTAAAGTTCATAACGCAAGGAGCAAAACCAGAGGGGGAGGAGCCAAGGCAGGGGGAGGAGCAGGCGGCAACCTCCGGCGGTTAAAAGTGAAGCCTATGCAGCGGAAGTGCACAAACATCCACTAGGGGCTGCAAAACAGAGCAAATCCCCATAGACTCCCATGTTAAAAAGACCAACTTCACAGCAGAAATAAACATGTTTACAGCCTGGTTCAAAAATCCCTTTTAGGTTTAGTAGTTTACCTTCATGACAACTGTGGGGAGAGTGAATTTTTTTCCAACTCGCCCGTTTAAAAGTAATTTTATCTCCAAGTTCGAGGCTTGTGTAGGGGCTTGTCAAGTTAGGGGCTTGTCCTTTTGATTGACAGGTACCGATCTCCAGCTTCAAGTCAGAAGAACGTAGAGCACCCGCAGTTTTTCGCCGGTTAACAACGTGACTTAGCTTTAGCCCCCTTACCTTTGTTAGCTGGTTAGCTCCCGTTATCTCTGGGTTAGCTTTTAGCTACAGAAAGCTTGAAATTCGCTTGATGTCAGTGATCCGCCATGACGCTCACGGCCCCCCTCTCAGCTCCACCTCTTTGCACATATTTGTATTTTCCGGGCGAGACGACATGCATGATGCTGCCAACATGGCGACTGTAGGAACCGCCCATCGAGCTTCAATTCAGCTCTTCAGAAACCTACAGGTGATGTCACTGAGGCTCCGCCCATCTTTTTATATACAGTCTATGGGGAGAAGCCAAGACAGGGCGCCACTTTCATATCTTGCTTGCTCCCCAGCATTGATTCCACCGTGATCCAAGGCTTTTTTATAAGAAACGTTTGGATTGGTCAGAGTTTTTACAGATTTACAGTAAACTGAGGGGTCTAACTATATTTCTTATTGTTCATGATTACAGAATGTATAGACTACTATCAGGACGAGGAACCACTTCACCCAGAGGAACATGTCTCTGAGCAACATTACCTACTGTAGCTTTAATGGACTGGTTTCATTATTTGGTTCTAGTGGTTCCTACTGAATTGTCCCGATTATTCAGGACCTCTGGCACAATTTGTCAAATTAATTGTTTTGCATTCTTTTTTTTTTTTACTGTTCAACACTTTGGTCTGGACTTTTTATAAATAAGTGGTTCTGACAGGCTGTTGGGTTTTTCCCCAGGTGATGTGGACCGGGCTACCCTGCCAGAACTTCCACCTCCTGGTCTGCTGTGCCATCCTGGACTCTGAGAAGCAGACCATCATGGAGGAGAACTATGGCTTCAATGAGATCCTGAAGGTAACCAGGAGCCTGGACTCTGAGCGGGATCAGGGTCAGACTGAGGTTACTTCAGGTTCAGCTTGGTATTTTCAATGTCATGAAGGGTTGTGTCGCCATGACAACTCCCAATAAGTCAGGAAAAGAGGAGTGTAGCATTTTGATAACATGACCCGCCGGCTGATCCAGTTCAGTCTGGGTCTGAACCAGGACTTGACACCTGACCTGTTTGTGTTGCAGCACATCAACGAGCTTTCCATGAAGCTGGACATTGAAGAGATCCTTCAGAAAGCCGAAGGCATCTATCTGCAGATCCAGAGCTGTAAGGTAAGGTAACAGAACCGGAACCAGTATCCTGCTGGGCCTGTTGGCAGCCAGACAACAGACACCTTCCTCCCAGTACAAGCTGGAACCAGCTCAGACCTTCCAGCTGTGTGATTATATGTTCCAGTGCTGTGGTTCTGACTTGGTTCTCCGCTGCAGGACCTGCCTCGCTCCATTGCCGCCATCCTCGGCTTTCACACGGAACCTCGCGAATCCGACCAGACAGAATCCAGAGCGACGGCACCTACACGACCAAGTCCGCCGTCGGACGTTTGCTCCAATGGACACTTGAGAAATACCCGACCTCAGAACAGCTGCAAAGTTGCCTTCATATCATAGTCGAGAGCAGAAACTGACTCTGGATCAGCAGAGTGGTTCTGACCCGGGAGGAGGAGGACTAAGAGGAAGAGGAATGTAAAAATGATCTCAGATTATCCAGAATCTTATTTTTGTAATTTGTTTCTTGACGTTTTCTAAAACGGCAGCAGCAGCAGGAAGTGATCTGTTCCTCAGCTCACATGCAACGATGACATCATCAGATTCAGTGACATCATCGGGTCTGATGCCCCACAGAGAACCTGTACGATCGATCAGCTGATCACTTCCTGTCTCGTCTGTCAATGTAAAGTTTGTTCAGTCAGCTGTCGTCAATAAAGTTTTACCAAACAATGTGTTTCTTTACCCAGCGTGCTGTCCACCACTTTCAGGTTATGTCTTCTTCTTCATCATCATCGTCTTCATCATTTTAGCCTCCATCATCTTCACGATTATCTTCATCGTAAATTTATCATCGTCATTTTTAGTCATCAACGTCATTATCTTAATCTTTACTATTAATTTCTATCATCTTCGTCATCAACATGCACCTTGTCTTCATCATTATTTATCCTCTTCATTATTTTAATCTCCATCATCATCATCATCATCATTTTCATGTTCATCATGATCCTCATCCTGTTAATCTTTATCAGTTTCATCGTCATGTGACCTGCGTGTCGGTAGAAAGATCAAACAGGCTAGCTGCTACGGCTAGCGGTTTGGCTGTTACAGCTAGCTGTTCAGGTGTTACAGCTGGTGGCTCGACTGTTACAACTAGCAGCTTGGCTGTTATGGCTAGCAGTTTGGCTGCTACAGCTAGCAGCTCGGCTGTTACAACTAGCAGTTTGGCTGCTACAGCTAGCAGCTCGGCTGTTACAACTAACAGCTTGGCTGTTATGGCTAGCAGTTTGGCTTCTACAGCTAGCGGCTTTGCTGTTACAGCTAGCGGTTCAGCTGTTACAGCTGACGGTTTGGCTGCTACAGCTAGCTTCTTCTGTGTCTTTGGATGTTCCAGTCGGCTTCCCACCATGGATTTAATTTTTCAGACCCTGAATAATGGGATAAATTTCTGCCATCTAACCACATGGAAGCCTCTTGGCTATGTAACAGCCCATTTCTGCTCCACACGTAAATGTGGGCGCCTGTTTCAAATGTTGTCGTTCTCATACTTCTATGCGTTTTTTACATTACCGTGGTTGTTAAGTTCATCCACTAGTGGGCAGTGCCAAATTCAGGGTACACTTCCACATTTTTACTTGGTAGGTAGCGGTAATGCACTGCTATCGAGTTGTTTACAACCGTCGCACAATTTAAAAAAAAATTCTTTTTTTTGCTGTTCTCAACTTATTCTTCTGTGGGTTCTTTTTGTTTGGTTGTTTGTGTCCTTTCTTTTTCTTCTCTCCTCTGGTTTGTTCTTTTGTCTGGTTGTGTGTCAGCTACACATCTCAACACTGCCCCTGTGGTCTCAGGTAGTATAGCTCTTTTTCTGTGACTTGATAATGTTGAGCAACATTCATTCATTCATCATCCTGACCACTTAGTCCAGTGAAGGGCTGCGGGGAAGCTGGAGCCTATCCCAGTAGTCTTTGGGCGAAAGGCAGGGTACACCCTGGACAGTCTCGCCAGTCCATCGCAGGGTCCGTTAAGCAACAAATGAACCTTAATCTGAAGTTTCAGTGTAAATGCAACAGCAGGAAATTTGACTAACTTATTATGTTGTAAATGCCAGATACGGAGACAAAAGTTTTTATGTTGATGAAAACGGAATTTTTCCTGCATGTTGTCAAATAGTCATGAAATATCCATGTTTTCTCAAAGTAATGTTAACGGACACATCCCTTTTTTCACATTAATAGTACCTGGGTCTGCTCTTCTTTCCTTTCTTTACCCACTTTTTACATGAAGAGGAAATATTTTGGAAATGCTTATTGATTTACCACCATGGACTTGGTTAGCATTTTTGTTCAGATACCAGTTTCAAGTGCACATCATCCAAAGACTGCTTTCTGTTCACTTTCCAGTCCTTTTGAGTGGAACTGCATGCCCTTCGGGCTTTGCAACGCTCTCAGAGGTTAATGCAATAGATTTTTGGCGCCCATCAGTCTCTGCTGATGACATTGTGAACTTTTCATCCACAACTGAACAGCATTTGGTGAGGTTGCAGATGGTTTTGGACCGTTTGCAGCGTGAATGGCTAAAAGTAAACTTGAGTCTACCTTCTTTCAGCAGAAGGTAGAGAACTTGGACCATTTCATATCTGACCAAGTGTGGCCACAGATCCAGCCAGATTGAGGCAGTTTCTTGTTGGCCACTTCCTGCCACACTTGCAGAGTTGAGTTAATTTCTTGGCTTTGCCAGTTACCACCACTGCTTCATACATCCATTCTTATTGGAGGTGGAGCCAGCAATGGTGGTCTTGGAGCCATTTTATTTTAAAAAACAGTGTAAAATGGCCAAGTTAGACTATAGCTTTTGCAAGCCTTTATGCTAGTCGTGGGTTGAAGCCCACAGAGTGTAATATGAAGCAGTATGGTGGTGTAGTGGTTAGTATTGCAAGAAGGTTGCTGGTTCGAGCTTCAGCTGGAGGGAGGTTTGAACAGTGGCCTTTATGTTTTGGATAAAAGTGTTTGCTAATTCTTTGCCCCTCCTGAAAAGTTGTTGTCTATACTGACAAGAACCCACTGCGCCACCTGGCCAAACTTGGAGCTGCTGAACAACGTTTGGCAGTCCAGTGAGCAGTAGTTGACTTTGAGCTTAAGTATTGCTCAGGGTAAAGCCATAAAATCACAAATGCCCTTTCCCAACAGCACCCTCCTGAGCCCCAGGACATGCCATGATCCATGGTACTTCGCTTCTTGAGCCCTTGTGGCAAGCTTTGCATATAGATGAAGCTGCTATCAGGCAACTGTTTCTGCCTTGCTCCACCTCCCTTCATTGGTCATGATCACCCTTCGGTGTAATGACCCAGTTATCCAGGAGGTTTTGGTTTTTGGGGGGCAGAAGTAGTGTCCTAGTAAGGAAAAATGGAAGAAGCTTTCTCAGTTGGCCTAATCGACAGAATTTGTAATATATTTGTAGGCGATTCTTAACGAAACCAGGTGGGAGTAATGATCTAAACCATAAACCCGCTATTTCCACAAACCACCACAGGGTGGTAGTACTGAGCCTTACCCCCTACACACACACACACACACACACACACACACACACACACACACACACACACACACACACACACACACACACACACACACACAGTGGAACCATTTTCCTCTCAAACCATCCACAAGACAGTTTATTTACAAGCAGAGATGACATCCAGCATTTCAACTTAAAGTTAAGCGGTAAGTAACTATTAACACTACAGGTTAATTATAACGTTATGAATGTGTCTGCATATATTCAGCTGATGCTAGACTGAATAAGTCTCATAGACCCTGAAATGATGCAGAATTTGCAGCGTTTGAATGTTGTTACAGCTATGTTATGTGTGTACACTTGTTTTTAGTGATGAGAATGATGCCAAGCTTGCCACAACTGGGCCATGGGCCACCAGGGCTGATCGACGACCATGAGGACGAGCATGAGGGCCCAAGGTCCATAGAGCGTCGCTTCTTCTACAGGACTGTGGCCTCCTTATTTAGTCCTGGCGTTAAGTCAACAGGGGGAGTCCCTGTGAAAAATGCATCCTCCCTACTCTTTTCCCATGGCTCTACAACCTGCTATTGTTAACTTTCGTCTCCCCCTATCTGTGAGAAATTTACTGATAACTTACACTCGAGCCGTGTGTGTGTGTGTGTGTGGGTGGTTTCAGTTGACACACCAGTACAGCCACTGTCCTTGACTTTCTCGTCAGGAACTCTGTTTCTGCTTCTTCTGTGCTCTCTCAGTCTCTGTTTTTCTTTCTGTTATAGAGTCACATCAGGTCATAATAAAAGAATCTATTGATTATTTACAGATTAATAATAATAAATTAAAGAATATATAAGATTATATTAGTGATTAAAAATGATAGAATATGTAAAATATTCTTCACTTTGTCTCTGAACAGAGGGTAGGCAGAAGTGGTAGGTAGACACTTCACTGATCAATCAAATCTTTCACTTGGCTTTAAACTTTGTTTTCCATCAATTGATAAAATTTGGCTCCACTTGCATACGTTACTAATCTTTTGAGTGATACTTTGCAGAAACTTCTTGATGACAAACGCTGAGGATCCAAGAAGACTCGCATCATAGTTCCTCGAAAGACAACCAGGCTGGATTTTTGATGTTCTTTTATTGCAACAGAGCAAATCAAGCATCTCAAAGGCAGCTGGATTCCCAGGATCATCCTGGTGTACATGTGGATTATGCAGCGAGATGCCAACCGACTAGGTGAAGTTCTGACACCAACTAATTGCATCAGCAAGCAACCAATATCAACATAAATATAAAAAAAGCTGTAAAAGATATAAGAAGAAATCTGATATCATCATGATATCATCATGTCAAGCCATCATGAGCCTTGGATTTGATCTAAAACAGTAGATGAGGCTCTGAATGATCTGCTGACTATTGCCGTTGATCCCTCATTTGAGGCATGTCAAAGCTTTTTAAATTTATTTGTAGACAAAGAGACAACTGTAATTGTTCAGAGACCTTCCTCTGTCTTTGGCCCATCAGCGTCTGTCCCCTGTTCTTCTGCTTTTTACCAGTTTAAACCAGTGTCTGTCCTTTCTTTGTGAGATTGTTGGGCATCTAAAGCCGTCAGATTCCCCAACAGACGCTCTTCCTCCACAATTATTCAGGGAGCTTATTTCCACTCTTGCACCATCAGTTGCTGTTTTTAATGGCAGCTTCAGGTCTGGTTGCTAAAGTTTTTAACATGCCGTAGTCCAACCATTCCTCAAAAAACCATGCCTGGATCCTACCGCCATTATTTCCGGCCAATTTCCACACCTCCTTTCATTTAAAAAAATCCCAGTGAGGATTGTTTATATGCAGATAAAAGAGTTTTTAGAGGTGAACAATGTGAGTTCTTTCAGTCTGGTTTTAGGTCTCTTCTTAGCCCTGAGTCGATTCTTTATGCTACAGATTCTTGCGACCATGTGATCCTGGTTTCATTAGCTCTGGCAGCATACAGTTTCATTGACATGTCTGGAGCATTGTGTGGGCATTTGTGGTACAGGACTGGAATGGTTCAGGTCCTACCTGTCTAAAATGACATTCTCTGTTGAACTGGGCCATTTCTAGTCATCCTCTGTCATTTGAAGTCCCACAGGGGTCCATTTCCACCAATAATGCCTTTATGAAGGGTATCATAATATACATATGCAGTATCGGGAGGATGTGATTGCAGTTGGCCATGCAAGGGAGTCAGCTGGGCAGTACCGGTATGCTGCCTATAGCCTTTTATATAATGGAAGCACAGTTCGTTGGGAACGGGAAATCCGTGCATCATCTCCAGTCGCTGTGTGTGAGCATTTTGAGACAAGTTTCATGATCTGCACAGACAGTACACTGGTTTTATTCCTTGCTTATGATTCTTGTATTTTTACGTAATCTGCTAATTAATGATCGCTTATCAGTTGAATTTTATTATTTGATCATTTTTCCCTTCACTCACAATTTTGTGTTCTTATGCTTTTAAATAACATATTACCTAATTTAAGCTAGTTTGTTGTATTTAGTGATTTGTTTCTGATTAGAAAAAACCAATTAAAATAATTTCCATAATTCAATACCTACAAATAATCTTGAGAACTATACAGTGGGATGTGACTCCAAAAGAACAAGACAAACATTCATTACAATTTAAACTGCAAAAAAATAAACAAATCTAACAGCAGCAGAGTGTGTTTACACAACAAAAACACCACAGACCAAAGCCCGTGATTCACAAACATAAAGCACAACTCCATACAGAGGATGTGACACTTTTTTAAACTAGTCTTGTCCAGCAGAATGATGGTCTGGATGCTGTGTTCTGCTGGGAAGGTTGCTTTGCCAAGAGGAGCTGTATGGGTAATAATGATCCCCTTGAGAGATTCTGGATTCTTATTTTATTTTGATTATGTGTTTGTGTTACAGAGTTTGCATTGTACTGTACGGACCATCTACTACACCTGTACCAAAACCCAACATGGGGCGACACTTCCACCGCACCCACATACTGCACACCCCCTCCTTCCCCCCACCCAATCACCTACTTACCTATTTCCCTTCACCCTACACCCCCTTACACCCCCTTACCCTTACACCCCCCCTCCAGTCTCTCATCACACTGATTCCACTTGTGAGCTCTCAGTTACAGCTAACTGGTAACTGTGTGTAAATTTATACTTACCAGTTGAGAAGTAACGTTGCCAACTCTGCTTCAGACTTCAGTCCTTTTGCTTCTCCAGCACATGAGGCCAATATTAATTCTAGTTTTGCCAAACATCGTGTCAAATTACATCTGTGACTTGTAGAATACTTTTTTCTTTTCCAGAAGCAACTTCATGCTTTCCATCAAAGAAACTAGAAACTGTTGATTAGTCTAAATGATTCTGTTCAATAGATAGATAGATACTTTATTCATCCCCAGGGGGGGAAATTCAGGATGTTCTAACAGTTTTTTTTTTTTACAAAAGATAAATAGATTCAATTAAAGATTAATATTAAACAGTCTAATTGCGGCTGGAATTAAGGACCTTCTGAACCTCTCAGTCCTGCATGGAAGAGAGATTCGTCTCTAACTGCAGCTGCTCCTCTGTCCTGCCAGGGTATTATGGAGATGTTTTTTAATTATCCACACTACCCTGAAGTTTCCTCCTCATCCTCTGCTTCACCACCGCTCTGACAGGGTCCAGACTTCTGCCGAGGACAGAACTAGTCTACCTGACCAGTTTGTCCAGACGTTTGCAGTCCTTGTTTGTAATGCTGCTCCTCCAGCAGACACCAGCGTTAAACATCACACTTGAGATGACAGTGTGACAGAACATCTGCAGCAGGTAACTGCAGACATCAGACGACCTGAGCCACCAGAGGAAGAAAAGGTGACTCTGTCCCTTCCTGTACGCTGTATTGGCTGACCATTCCAGCCTCTGGTCCAGAACCAGATGTCTTTGTTTTCCAGTTGCTTTTCCACCTTCCTTTTGTACTCCAGCTTGGCATGCCTCAGAGACCTCTTAAGCTCCTGCTTTTCCTTGTCCCCTGACTGGAATGCCCTCTTTTTTTGGTTCAGGAGAACTTTGATGGCACTGTTTATCCGTGGTTTATTATTAGGACAGCACCTAACAGTCCTGACTGGAATCACAGTGTCTCTACAGAAACTTATGTATTCTGTGATGGTATCAACGCTGCTGTGCAAATCCTGCTCCTCCAGCAATACATCCCAGTCAGTGGAGCCAGAACAGTCTCTCGGTGCATCCATTGCCTCTGGTGATCACTTCCTAAAGGTTCTGGTGGTAAAAGGAAGTCTTTGTACACAAGGTTTGTATGTGGGTTGAGGATACACCATGCTGTGATCAGATCTGCCCAGTGGTGGAAGGACTACACTGTATACTTCCTTCCGGTTGGCATACAGCAGATCTAGAGACTTATCTCCACATGTTGGACAGTACACATACAATACAAAATCAGTCAGGCAGGAAGTCAGAGAGACTTGGTTAAAATGTCCCGTAATGACAATGAACGCCTCTGGGTGTTGATTTTGTATCCAAGCAACCATGTCATATATGACATCACATGCCACTGTCGGCGCTGCTCTGAGGGGAATACAAACCAAAACAACAGCCACATGGGATCTCCTGTGGCATGTAGTATGCTCGGATACCAACGGAAAGCAGTTCAATGTGCAGACAGCAAACTTCCTCTCTGACTGTCACATTACGAGGATTAACCTATTTCTCATTAAAGAACAGGATAACACCCCCACCTCTCCTCTTTCCGCTCCTCTCCGCGTCTCTGTCGGCACACACAGATGTGAAGCCTGGTAGATCCACACGAGTCCAGCATGTCGTCATTCAGCCAGGACTCCGATAAACAAATCAACCTATACTATCTGTACAACCATTGGTTCCTCACGCATGCATTGCACTTATTCTGCAGCGAGTTGGCGTTTCCCATCATAATGCTGGGTAGAAAGGGCTTGTACCTCCACCTGTTCTCATTTCTTTTAGCCTTCCTCAGTACTCCATGTCCGCATCCACAAAACGGCCTCCTTAGTTCAGCTGGAATTCGATGTTTTTGTCCACACCCATCTTTGCTAGCATTACAAAAAACAAAACAAAAAACACCGAAGACAAAAATTATATTAATACAAACACCAGAAAAAAAGAACAGATGATTAAAAATGTCTGAAAATGTCTAAAATTTCCACCTTTCCACCTTTCGGCATCTTGGCAGCATCACGCGCGCGCTGTCACTCCTGGAGAAGAAAAAAATGACAAAGAGGTGAAGCTGAGAGGGGGGTGGATGATTGAAATCTATTAAACTCCGGCCTTCCTGTAGCTTAAAGCTAACTCTACTTCTGCAAAGGATTCACTTTTAACCACCAGGGTTTATTTTAACCTTTATTTACACTGATTTGTGCATTATATTTATATTTATATTTGCTGTGATGCATGTTTATTTCTTGTCTACTGCTTTGTGCACTTTATTCATTACCAAGAGCTGCTTGAATTGGTGAAATTCTCCACTGTGAGATTAAATAAAGTCTAAGTCATCTCCTTAGTTTTTCCAGTTGTTCGCTGTGCATCAGGCAATGACTCTGGACTTTCTTCCTGTATGCTGCCTCATCAGTGCCAGACATGCGACCCACCACTTTGGTGTCAACTACAGTTTCAAAGACTTTACTTGCTCTGGAAGCAAACTGAAACTGGTCCAGCTTCTCCAGGGGCTCATTTGTGAACTTTCTATTCACACTGCTGGTAAACGGCTTAGATCAGTGATTCTTAACCATGGGGCTGCGGTGGATGCTTGAGCCTCAAGCAGCACCAAGATGGTGCTGAGAAGTTTTTAATTTGGAACCTGTGTGCTGTCAGAGCTGCAGTATAATTAGTTAAACTAGGCAAAAGAAATCTTGCTATCATCTGTGAGAAACTCAGTGCAGCTTCCCAAAACTTGGTGGCGATAATGTGTAAGTTGTTCAACAAACTCCAATAAGCAGAAGACACTCAGCTAGCCGCTAGCCATCAGCCTGTAGCAAAAGCTATGGAGAAGTATCGAAAACAAATAGGAGGACAAACATGATCCCAAACCACCAACCAAAGGCAAAAAATATTGTTCAAGAACAATCCAACTCATTATGTGGCTGGAGTGTTTGCTAATGCTAGCTAGCGTTAGCATCACTGAAGCTCTGAAGCTTAAACACTGAAGCAGCATCTAAAGCAGAGCCAGAAAATTTCTGTCATGTCTTGCAGCTCTTTAAATAGGTTAATCAGATGAATAAATTGTTGATTTAAATGTTTTGTATTTAAATATTAAATGAAATGTCAGTTTTGTTTGCATTTTATTTCATTTTAACCATTTTATGTTGAATATATTTTATAACCACCGTTTTACTCATCAAATTTCCATCTTTTTTTTCCCATTAGTTTATTGTTTTGTAGATTTTGTGTTTATTTTATGTTTATAAGCCAAACTTGATCTTCTAAATGTGTTTTTGTAGCTTAAATTTGTTCCATTAATTTAGTCTGGATTTCTTATTGTAATGTGCAGTTTTTGCATTATTTATTAGGCCCGAGCACCGAAGGCGGTGCGAAGGCCTATTGAAATGCAAGCATTTATTATGATTATTCTTATTCTTCTCCGAAATGAATTGCCTTCAAATTTTGCCTACCCCCTCAATGGAATGTGAAAATTTACATATTCTAGTGTGCTCGGGACAATTCGGGCGAAACTGAACGAGAGCGCCACCTATTTTTAGAGCCCCGCCACTGCATGTCATCAATCTTTAAGAAAATTGACACACATGTTCTACATGACAGGGTGAACAAAAAATCCTCTTAACGTCATCATGAAAAGTCGACAGGAAGGCGGCCATTTTAGGTCAAAGTTGCCATTTTGGCGTTTTACTCAACTCGTATTTGAACGAACTCGTCCTAGGGCTTTCATCCAATTGACACTAAAATTGGTCAGCATGCTCAGGAGGCATGTGGGATTAAAAGTTGTGCTAATCGCTTACAGAATCCAGGGCATGTAGGAGGGGCGGGGCTTCAAAGTTTGATGTCTCGCTGTGAAAAACGAAATTGATATAACTTCCACATAAAAAGACGTATCGACACCAAATTTGCTAGATCTGATGGTAGTCCCATTCTGAAAAGTTCTATATGTCAAAATTGGATTGTTGATTAGCCACGCCCCCCCCCCCCCCCCCCCCCCCCTCGGTGGCCAGAAGTGTTGTTTTTTACTCAGACACCCATTTTTCTGGCTTTGTGTACACCACCAAGCTCAAATTGGCTCAGACAGCAGAAAACATGTTGGGGAAGATATCCGGTGAAGATCGTTGCTCTGCGTTCCACGCAGTTCCATCTGCGTTCCACGGTGTGACCGTGCCGCCATGGCGAAGTTTGATATGCCGCCATGACATCATAAATCACTGTAAATCCCTCAATTATTAACTGATCACCTTCAAACTTAGAGGGATCAATCAGGGCCCGGTCTTGAACAGATTGATATGACCAGTCTAGGCCTAAACCCCGCCCACTTCCAACAGGAAGTGCTTTTTTTCCACATTAAGTGGTCTATGTCCTCTGGAATAAACCTCAAGAACTTGAAACTGCTTCCCAACATGTCAAACCCTTTCAAGTTGCTACAGTAAAAAACTCAAGTTGCTCCGCTAAACATAACCATGGTGAATGATGCTCCAACGCCATGAAACAGGAAGTAGGTGTAATCAAGCCATAAAACCTTTGATCTCTACCAAACTTATCAAGATCCAGGACAGTCATAGTGTCAACTAAGCCATGTAGAAATATGCTGAAAAAGTCCCAATGTGTTTGAATAGTGCCACCTAGAAAATTTCAATTGATTAGCCCTGCCCACTCGATTGACTGACATACATGAAATTTGGTACACCCTCTTTGATACAACCCTCTTGGACCTCATGGCTGAATTCAACGGGAAGGCGGCCATTTTGAAAAAGGTGTCATTTATGGGGTCATTTTGGCCTGTTTCTTTGTCAAGCATTTTAACGAACTTGTCCAAGGAATTTTATCCAACAGACAACAAAATGGGTCAGGATGCTCACAAGGCATGTGTGATTAAAAGTTGTGCTAATCGTTTACAGAATCCAAGGTGTGTAGGAAGAGCGGGGCCTCAAAGTTTGATGTCTCGCCATCAACAACAAATTCATTTAACTCCCACATAAATCAACATATCTGCACCAAAATTTATAAATATGATGCCAGTCGCATACTGAACACAACTGCATGTCAACAATTGGTTTACAAATCAGCCCCGCCCATCAGCAACAGGAAGTGTCCCATTTTAAGGGAAAGGTTGCATTTTATCTCTGATGTACAACACCAGATTTGACCCAAACATACCCTGGGTCAACCTTAGACTTAGACTTAGACTTAGACTTAGACTTAGACTTTATTGTCCCAAAAGGGAAATTCTTTTTCACGTACACAGCACATGTTTGACAACAAAAAGGACAATAACAACAGACCACAGAAACAACATACAAATACAATAAACAGAGTACACTCAGCGCCCCCTGCTGTTTAGAAATGTTATGACTGAGGGGATCAGGCTTTTTCCCAACCGAGCCTTTTTGCACCTGAGCGCCCTGTACCTCCGTCCTGAAGGAAGAGGGGTGAGTTGTTCATGAAGGGGGTGTGTGGGGTCCTGCTCCATGGAAAGTGCAAAGCGTCCAATGGCTCTGTTGTTAAGCTCTGTAAGGCTTGGTGTGGGGAGTCCTATGATTTTTGCTGCGGTGTTGGTTACCTTTATGAGTTTAGTCCGGTTCTTAACAGTCAACAAATTGAAAAAGCAAGTTGAACAGTACAGAATAACAGGCTGGATAATGGACTGATATAACCGTAGGAGTAGAGGTGGAGAAACATAGAGTCCTTTCAGTTTCCGGATTATTGATAGTCGTTGTTGGCTTCGTTTTTGAATGTCCATAATATGCTGATCAAATGTTAGTGAACTGTCTATTGTTACTCCAAGATATTTAAAACTGTCCACGATTTCAACAGTTTGATTGTCAATGGCAATGGGTTGCTGTGGTGAAGTAGAGCTGAATATGAGTTCCTTTGTTTTATTGACATTGAGGTACAGATGGTTGTCTGTGCACCATTTGGTGAAGTGTATGACAGTGTTGTTATAGTCCAAGTCCATGGTGGAGTTATTGTCCTTAAGTAATGCGAGAATGGCAGTATCATCTGAGTATTTAAAGTACTTGATGTGAGGTGAAGGACTGATGTTGTCATTTGTGTAAAGTAAAACCTAGTGCAATGCTGACCACGAAGACATGTCCATATGACATATCCACCATAGCCACGCCCCCTGGAGACAGGGAATCCATTGTTTTAAACCCTAAATTAGCTGATGTGCAGTCTGGTGAGGGTGAGAAAAGCACAGGGGGAAGTTCGCCAGGGGAGGCGGTGGCAAAAGGCCGAGCGGCGCCGTAGGTGTGAGGGCCTATATCACCGCTTGCGGTTTTAATTAATATCTTTTTTTTTAAACAGTACATTTTGTTTAATTTAATTTAGTTATTGAATCCAAATGAAAACAATTGAGTGCAAATAAAGTACACCGTACTCCCTGCTGTGGGATGAATAAAATAAGAACAGTAGTCCTGGTTTGAAATGTGAAATATTAGCTCGATCAGGCATCTGATCCGACTTCTCAGGATTTATGTCTTTTTGTGATTCATCAATTATTTCAGTTTGTTTTATTTAATCTTCCCTCATAAATTTGAAAATGTCACAGTTCCACCTGTTTCCCCCCGCCGTCTCCTTGGCTGCTTTCATGCGATGATGGACACCTCCTCTTCCTCCTCCTCTGATTGGAGACGTTTAAAGGAGGAGCAGAAGGATGAAGGTATCAGCCGCCATCGGAGTCAGAACAAAGCTGAAGCCTCTTTCATTTCCTGTTTGGCAGGAAATTGTATCTTGTGGCTGATAGCTGCTGCAGCTTTTTATCGCGCTCAGGTTTATTGAAGAATCGGCCGTGACTGTCAGTCAGCAGCCTTCACCTGACCTGCTGCTCCTCATCCTCACCGAGAGGAAGCAAAAACGTCAGAGATGAGGAGGAGGTCTGACGTGACATTTAAAGTTTAGATCCTGTTGATGTGAAGCTGCATGAAGGACATTTTTATTTGCTGTAAACAAACCAAAGCAGGTGCAGCGGAGTGAGTTTCCTCAACACATTTAACATCTAGAACGTTTAGAATTAATCATGAACAAAAATTTGTGGTGAACACCAAATATGTTGCTTGTCTTAGATAATTGTTTTCAAAACCAACGATGCAAATGTTCTTATGTAGCAAGATGACTCAAAGTGCTCCATGTAAAACATTTAACGCTTTACAGAAGAAATGGTTCATATGAGCCCTGCGATGGACCGGCACGCTGTCCAGGGTGAACCCCACCTCTCTCCCAAAGACTGCTGGGATAGGCTCCAGCTTCCACTCAACCCTTAGTCAGACTAAGCGGTTAGGATAATGAATGAACGTATACGTCTGGCTTATATGGACTCAGCAGATCACATCTCTAATCCAGAGCTTTGTAGACCAGCAGAAACATTTTAATATAATTATTTCTTTCAGTGTACAGATGTGAGAATCGGACTGATATGTTTCCTTTTTCTGGTCTTTGTGAGGACATGAGCAGCAGCGTTCTGGATCAGCTGCAGTTGTCTTAGTCCAAGCGATGTGGACTGAAGAAGCGGACTGTGGTCTGCTTGGAACATAGACACATGGCTTGCAAACGGACCATCCAGTGGCAACGAGAATGTGACGTCAACCAACCACAATGAAGCGAAGTGATGCAGATTGTTGTTTGGGAGGAAAAACGAAGCCAACAGCATGTGTTCAGAAAACATTCTGCACACCAACACCTGCACGGGTCCAGTTTTACCCACCAGAACCTGTTAGGATGACCAAACCTGACCCGACCTGCATGTTAACACATTAGGTAGCTATAATTCCACCCTGTCCCACTTTATTGCATTAATTTTCTTTTATATTTATATAATAACGTTGATTTGTCATCCTTTTCATTTATGTTAAACAAGGAAAAGAAAACACGGTAAATATATTTGAAGCTTAACTTAAGATAATAATCTTGTATGATATCACGCTGAGCCACGAGACTATAGTCAGTATTATAATCATGTCGTTGGTAGAATGCTACATAAACCAGATATCATCCACCATCGCTGGTTCCAGCTGTGTTTTGCATTCCTAAAGCACAGAACCGGCAGCAGAGAAAGGAGGAAAGAACTTTCCTCCCAGTAAGCACAAGGTTTGGACATCCTCGTTCAATATAAAAGCACCTGATAAGAAAAAATCCTGCAGCTATATCTCTATGTAATGATATGTTTACATGAAAAACTGGGAGTTTTTTATCCAGGAGGTTTGGTCCGCTGGAGCTACGTGGCGTTTGGACACAAACTGTAAAACTTATCTGAAATCCGCCCAGTTGAACAGAGTCCTCCGGCCTATCCTGGTGTGAATGTTTTCTTTTTTAGAAACTGCTTTACAGAAGTCAATGCCTGAAAACAGTTGTTCTACATCATGGACTATTCTAGATCTCTGGTTTCCACGCTTTGTACACTCCAGCCGCCGCTATCATCCTATTGACTGGCTCCTTGGATTGTCCCACTGAATGTTGATCAGCCAGTTGTTGGCCCTTATCGTGTCTATCATCCCATCTATCAGCTCCATTGATCATCACGTCCATCTTTCTATCTGTTGTCGGCTCAGCTGGCTCGTCAAGTGGCTCTTTCAGTCGTTCCGCCGGCCATCCCATGTACTGTTGCCATGGTGCTGTTGCCATGGAGCTGTTCCCATGGTACTGGTGCCATGGTGCTGTTGCCATGTACTGTTGCCATGGTACTGGTGCCATGGTGCTGTTGCCATGGTGCTGTTGCCATGGAGCTGTTCCCATGGTACTGGTGCCATGGTGCTGTTGCCATGTACTGTTGCCATGGTGCTGTGGTCTTCTGTTATGCTTTTGTTGGTTTTTTGGTTTTCTCTTCATCATCATTATAATTATAATCATCTTCATCGTCGTCACCTTCATCCTCACACTCAAATTTATCATCAGAGGAATCTTCATCATCATCCTCTTCAGTTCCTCCTCCTCACAGCTCCTCTTCTTCAGAACTTCTCCTCATCACAGCTCTTCCTTCTCACAGCTCTTCCTCATCAAAGCTCTTCTTCAGGACTTCTCCTCTTCAGCTCTTCCTCGTCACCATAGCTCCTCTTCTTCAGAACTTCTCTTCACAGCTCTTCCTCCTCACATCTCCTCCTCCCTGATAGCTCCTTACAGATTTTCTCCATCTGCTTCTCCTCCTCACAGTTTCTCCTCCTCCCTGCTCTTCCTCACATTTCTTCACAGCTGATCCCCCTTCTCACAGCTCCTCCTCCTAACACCTCCTCTTCCTCATAGCTCCTCCTCACAGGTCCTCCTTCCCCATCATATGAAGAGCAGCAGCTTAGTAGTGGGAGGTACCTCCCCTGGTAGTATATAGGTGGAGATGGGTGGTTCTGACCCGCATCTGGAGCAGCAGCAACAGCAGAGCGGCAGGCTGGAGCCCTGGTACTCGTACACCCACTGGTTCCCCATGGCTTCGGCCCATGTGATGAAGGACGGCGGGACGGAACCACCGCCCCGCATGCAGCCTGCCATGATGATGTTCTCCAGCAAGTACTGGTCCAGGAGGGGTCTGTCACTGGACTCGGCCATGTTTGACCACCACAACCAGAACCAGCCTCAGCAGAAGCACACTGGGGGGCGGATGGTGAGAGCAGAACTCTTCATCCTTCTTTTATTTTCTCTGATTTGTGAGTAATCTGATTACCTTCACCTGCTATTTATCCTGATGGATGAGGAGGGGACACTACCACGTTGATTAAAAATCAATAATTGGTTAAAATGTTTGATTGATGATGATGATTATCATGGTGATACTGGTGATGGAGAAAATGATGACAATGGTGATGATGATGGTAATGATGATGATGGTGACAATGATGATGATGTTGATTGTCATGTTAATAATGGTGATGATTATGATGATGATGATGAAGGTTGTGATTAATATATTGATGATGAAGATGAAGATGATGATGGCGATGATGATGCCGATGACGATAATGATGATAATGATGATGGTGATGGTAATGATGATGATGATGATGATGATGATGGTAATGATGATGATGAAGGTTGTGATGAATGTATTGATGATGAAGATGATGATGGTGATGATGATGGTGATGATGATGATGAAGGTTGTGATGAATATATGGATGATGAAGATGATGATGGTGATGATGAAGATTGTAATAAATATGATAATGATGATGGTGGTAATGATGATGATGATGATGATGGTAGTGATGATGAAGAAGGTTGTGATGAATATATTGATGATGAAGATGATGATGGTGATGATGAAGATTGTAATAAATATGATAATGATGATGGTGGTAATGATGATGATGATAAAGGCTGTGATGAATATATTGATGATGAAGATGAAGATGATGATGGTGATGATGAAGGTTGTAATAAATATGATAATGATGGTGGTGATGATGATGATAATAATGATGATGGTGACAACGATGATGATGTTGATTATCATATTAATAGTGGTAATGATGATGGTGAATATCATAGTGGTAATGGTAATAATTATGATAATGGTAATGATAATGATGATGATGATGATGATTGTGGGGATGGAGAAAATGATAATGATGACAATGGTGATGATAGTGATGAATTTGGTAATGATGATGATGGTGACAACGATGATGATGTTGATTATCCTGTTAATGGTAATGATGATGGGAAATATTATAGTGGTAATGGTAATAATTATGATGATGATGGCAATAATGATGATTATGGTAATGATGATGATGGTGATGATGGCGAGTATCGTGGTGATAATAGTAATGATGATTGTGGGGATGGGGAAAATGATAATGATGACAATGGTTATGATGTTGATGAATTTGGTAATGACAACGATGATGATGTTGATGTTGATGATGATGATGAAGGTTGTGATGAATATACTGATGATGAGAATCATCATCAACAATCATTTGGTTTCTATTATAGGATATATATCAATTGGCTCGAAATGATGTGTATGTTGATTCGTGTATGTAAAGTGCCCTGTGACACCATTGTTGTGAAGTGGCGCTATACAAATAAAGTTGAATTGAATTGAACTGAATAGTCATGTTAATAATGGTGATGATGATGGTGAATATCACGATGATAATGGTAATAATGTAGATGATGTAATAATGATGATGAAGGTGATGATGATGACGATGATGATGATGGTGAATGTCATGGTGATAATGGTAATAATGATGATGATGTAATAATGATGATGAAGGTGATGATGACGATGATGGTTATTATCATGGTGATAATGGTAATAATGATGATGATGATGGTACCAGTAATGATGAAGGTGATGATGACGATGATGACGATGGTGATTTTCATGGTCATAATGCTAATAATGATGATGATGGTGATGATAATGATGATGATGGTCCCGATGATGATGATGATAATGATGATAATCGTGACAATGATGCGGAAGCGATTATAGATCAGAATCATGATGAAGATGATGTTAAAGCATATTATGATGGTATTAATGAAGATGATGCTCGTGGAACTGATGATGGCTAAAACAAGCTAAATCAGGTTGATCCAACTAAAACATAAAATCCATAAAATGTTTAAATATTCAAGCATGAGAGCATCCGTATGTGCACCCGGACACGTTCCATGATCGACTTTGCTGTTGCTATCGGACTTGTGGCCGCACTTCTTTAACATTCAGTTGAAGAGAGGGGCGGCGCCGTCAGCTGATCACCACCTGGTGGTGGTTTGCTCAGATCTTGTGGGCAGATGCCAGTCAGAGCTGGCAGGCCCAAACGTTTTGTGAAGGTCTGCCAGGAATGTCCCACTTCCAGCAGCGCTTCAACCATGTCCTCAGTTAAGTTGGGGGGGGGGTTACTGAGGCAAGACTATGCAAGGAGTTCAGAGAGGCCATGGAGAATGACTTCCAGACAGGTTCGTTGTCCAACATGTCTTCTCCTTCTCCCATCTCCTGGGCTGAGTTTGCTGAGGTGTTAAAAGGCTCCTTGGTGGCAAGGCCCACTGGGAGGATGAGGTCTACCCAGGGTTCTTTGAGACTCTGAATGTTGTGGGGCTGTCCTGGCTGACACAGCTCTGCAGCATTGATGGACATCAGGGACAGTGTCTGTGGACTGTAGAAGCAGTTGGATACCCTGAGTCATGGTCAGATGATTGGAGGTAAAGTAGAACAACAATGACCTGTGTGTTCTTGTTGGTTTAATTACAGTGATTGTTATATATTAACCTTTGTTTAACCAGGGAAGAGTCACAGAGATCTGCTTCTCTTTGCAGGTGATCGCTGGCCAAGTAAAGCAGCACATTTTTACAGATTCAGCATTAATCACAAATAAAAGTGATGCACCATTATAAAATACAGAAGATAAATCAAAGAACCTTCAGCTTCAAACAGTGTACAGTGCCAACTAGAAACACATACATGAAGATGACAACAACTCTTAAATCTGGGTTTTAAAGGGGCTGCTGTGTATCAGCTGAGTCAGCTTCAGGTCTTGCAGGACAGAGTCACGAAAAACCTTTTGATCAAATTCTGTGGTAATGTGGGGAATATCAAGCAGAATGAAACTTTGTGATCACAGTTGGCGGCTACGATTGTTTAAGGTACCAAGGTAAGATGGACGTTGACCTAATGTTGCTTTATACTGAAAGATGAAAGTGAATTATTCTCCTTGCTGTAGTTGGTGATGTCCAGCCTATTAACTGGTACAGAGTAAAGTGGGGTGCGAGGGCTCCTGAGTTTCTAATGAACGTCAGAGTCATGTGCCAAAGTGTGTGCAGGCAAGACTTTGGTGCTGTAATCTATCAGGGGCAAAAACGTGTCTGAAACCAGGTTCATTTTCGCCTGGAAAGAGAAGCAGGCTTTGTTGCTAAAGAGAAACCCAACTTCAGCATCTTAATGAGATGTTCAGGGTGGGATAATGGTTCATTAAGCATGAACTTGAGATATTTAATGAATGAAACTAATGAATTGGCTTACTTTTCAGGGTGAGAATATGAGACGGAGAATGACAATCTTTTAATTTGGAATATATCATTCATTAGGTTTCTCTTTGTTAAGGATCCCCTGACTAGAGAAGGGGCAGAGCTATAAAACATAATGTCATATTCATACAAGTGTGCCTTTACATTCAGAATACATCAACATAGCCCATTTATGTAAACAGAGAACAGAAGGGGACTAAGGATAGAACACTGTGGAACCCCAATAATGACCACGAACAGAAAATTTTGTACAATCCAGCCTCACTAACAGCATAGACACTGTCCACTAAAACAAACTCAGTATGTTCGTCACACTTCATAACTTCCTGTAAACTGTTTGTTTTTATCATCAGTCAAGGCGGACATCTTTCTGTCCCATCGACGAGAGAGACAATGAAAGTGCGGAGGACTCTGGGAAAACAGCTGTGGTGTTTTCACTAAAGAATGAGGTCGGCTGCCTCGTCAGAGCACTCAGGCTCTTCCAGGTCAGAACCAGAACCAGGTCATTACCCAGAGATGTAGGCTCAGAACTAAACTACACCTACAATCATTTCAGGATGTTTTCCTTAAACTCAGCTCCAACCTGAACTTCTTTTCCTGCGCATGGGCTCAATGCAGTCATAATGTAGTTTCTGCCTTTCTCCTCTTCCTCCAACTCCCTCTGCAGGAGAAACGGGTCAACCTGAAACACATCGAGTCTCGGATGTCAAAGAGAGTCCAGAATGAGGTGGAGATCTTTGCAGACTGCAGCTGCAACAAGAAAGAGTTCAATGAGCTGCTGCAGCTTCTCAAAGACCATGTCAACATTTTATCTTTCAACACACCTGCACATGTGTGGTCTGCTGAGGCAGGTACGAACATGCCATAAGACAGGTACAAATGGGCTGAAACGTATAAGCACACCACAACGCTGGCACAAAAACAACACAATGCAGGTGCCAGCAGTTGCCTTTCTGAGTGGAGTTTACACGTTCCCTCCATGTATGTGTGGATTCTCCTTGGCTTCCACCCACCAGGGATGCATGTTAGGTTCATTGCTATGGTTAATTGATCACTTCTTACACATAAGTTGCTTTGGATAAAAGTATCTGCCAAATGACTTTAGACTGTAAAACGGTACAAATACAACCAAACAGAAGTACCAATAAGTAAAAAAGAAGGTATAAGCACAGGCAAAAAAACACAATGCAGGTGCGAACATGCCACAAGGCAGGTATGGATACACCGCAACACGGGTACAAATGCGTCGCAATAGAAGTACTATCATACCACAAGATAGATACAAACAAGGCCAAAGAGAGGTATTAATGGGTCCAAACTAAATGTAAGGATGCAGCCAAACTTTTGTACAAATACGCCACAACACAGAATTTTAGAAACACACAAACTCGTGGCCATTTGCAGGTACCTATACAACTGTAACAATTTAAGCAGTAGGAGAACTGGAAACTGAGGCAGAGAGTTACAAACTGTAGATTAATGGAAATGCAGCAGCAGGGGGTCCTTCCAGATAAATCTGATCACGGTACATGGAAGTTTATGCTCTATATCAACACAAGCAGATGTAAAATAAAGACTTCCTGACAAATGATCATTAGTCTGAACAACTGTATTGTTTAGTGTTGTTTATTCACATTCACAGCAATAGCAGCTCAATAGCAGCCTGCTATTGAGCTACTCATTTCATTCATGTGTCTTAAAGAAGGTATTTAAAACATGGAGGGCATCCCTAACCCCTAACCCCTAACCCTAACCCTAACCCTAACCCTGAGGACCGGACCTGAGAAACACTCACACAGCAAACTTTTACTTATGTCAACATGTTATTTTTCATCAGATGAGGAAGAAGTTCCGTGGTTTCCCATGAAAATCTCTGAGTTGGACCAGTGTTCCCACAGAGTGCTGATGTACGGATCCGAGTTGGACGCTGACCATCCGGTTTGTTTCCATCTTTCACCCTGAAACAGATTCCTGCATCCATTCAGCTCTGTTTCATCTTTCACATATGATGAACAATAATCTCCAAACTGAAGCATCATTTCCTTTACAGTCACATAATTTCTAAGAGAAGTAAGAAGGAAATAAACAAGGAATTAGTAAGGAAGGAGGTTAGAAGAAACAAAAAGAGATGCTTGGTGTTGATGTTGGGTCATTTCATGTCTCTGTCCTCTTCCTTGCCATCAGGGCTTCAAAGACAACGTTTATCGGCAGCGCAGGAAATACTTTGTGGAGGTGGCCATGAACTATAAGTTGTAAGCATGACGGTTTCCTCCAGTTTACCTCTGATCTGTTGGAGAGACATTTGTCCCTGATCCATCTTCTCCACAGTGGGCAACCCATCCCTCGCATCGAGTACACTCCAGAGGAGGTGAAGACATGGGGGGTGATTTTTAGAGAGTTGACCAAGCTGTACCCGACACACGCCTGCAGAGAATACCTGAAGAACCTGCCGCTGCTCACCAAACACTGTGGCTACAGAGCGGACAACATCCCCCAGCTGGAGGACGTCTCCCTGTTCCTCAGAGGTGTATCACCTCACTTCCTGTATGACAGACGTGTTCACACTGACACGTCAACATATCATCACACCAGCTGTGTGCTGACATCACAGTCATTTAACAGATGCTTTTATCTAAAGCGACCAACACATTAGAAGTGATCAGTTAACCAAACGCTTTCTGTGTGTTTCAGAGCGATCTGGCTTCACAGTCCGACCTGTAGCAGGGTACCTGTCCCCCAGAGACTTCCTGGCTGGTTTGGCCTACAGAGTGTTCAACTGCACTCAGTATATCCGTCACAGCACTGACCCACTCTACACTCCAGAGCCGTGAGTCCCCCGCCCACTTCTTAATCACTTCTCATTCATTCATTCATTCATTCATTCATTCATTCATTCGTCAGTTATATATTTTTGTTAATAAACCATTCGGCAACTTCCGGCGGTTAAAAGTGAAGCCTATACGGAAGTGCATAAAACTGCAGTTCCCCCTTCATCCACTAGGGGCTCCAAAACAGAGCGACTCTCCATAGACTCCCATGTTAAAAAAAACCAACTTCACAGCACAAATAAACATGTTTACAGCAGAAATAAATATGTTTAGAGCAGAAATAAACATGTTTACAGCCAAGTTCAAAAATCCATTTTAGGTTTAATAGGTCAGGTTTACCTTCATGACAACTGTGGGGGGAGTGAATTTTTTTCTAACTCGCCCGTTTAAAAGTATTTTAATCTTGAAATTTGGCATATTTAGGGGTGTGTCCTTTTGATTGACGGGTACCCGATCTCCCGCTTCAAGTCAGAAGAACGTAGAACAACCGCGGTTTTTAGCCGGTTAACAACGTGACTTAGCTTTAGCCCGCTTACCTCTGTTAGCTGGTTAGCTCCTGTTATCTCTGGGTTAACTCGGTTAGCTCTTAGCTACAGAAAGCTCAGAGTTGGCTCGATGTCAATCATCCACCATGACGCTCACATCCCCCCTCTCAGCTCCACCTCTTTGCCCATATTTGTATTTTCCGGGAGAGATGACACACTGCCAAGATGGTGATGGTAGGAACCGCCCACCGAAACTCAATTCAGCTCTTCAGAAACCTACAGGTGATGTCACGGAGACTCCACCCATCTTTTTATATACAGTATTTGTAATGAACCAACTGATTAATTAGTTATTATTTCATTCATTTGTTCATTCATTTACTCATTCTTTTAGTCTTTCATTTATTTCTTATTTCATTCTTTAATTTATTCAGTCATTCATGGAGATTAGCTATGTTAATTAGCTTTACTTACTTACAGCATTACTTATCATTAATTAGTATTAATTGGTTTAAAAAATATCAGCTGTTTTGATGAAAATCCAGAACTGGAGTTTTCTCACAGTCCTCTGACTGATTTGTAGGCCTGTTGATTCTATTTCAGTTTATGATGATGGTGGAAACTGAAAAATGTAGAATGATTCTTTCTTTTCTCAGAGATACATGTCATGAGCTTCTGGGTCACGTTCCCCTGCTGGCCGATCCAAAGTTCGCCCAATTCTCCCAAGAGATTGGTCTGGCCTCGCTGGGAGCGTCTGATGAGGATGTACAGAAACTGGCCACAGTGAGTGTCCGACTCCAAACATATGACATCACCCCTACAAACAAATAGGTTGGACATCTGTTAAATTACCACGGAAACCTGGAAAGTGTTGTTTATTAACCAACCTAAAAAAGTTGGGACTTTTTAAATATGTAAATAAAACAGAATGATTTCCTAATTTCAGCAACCCATGTTTTATACTCTCTAATCCATCACTGATCCATCGTTGATCTGGCGCCGATCTGTCACTGAACTGCCACGAAACTGAGACTGATCCATTACTGAACCATCATTAAACTATCAGTGACCCTTTCCCGTACCATCACTGGACCATCATTGCTGTGTCTGAACCGTCATGGAACCACTGCTGTCTGTGTTTCAGTGTTATTTCTTCACAATCGAGTTTGGACTTTGTAAACAAGACGGCCAACTGAGAGCTTATGGAGCTGGTTTACTGTCTTCTATCGGAGAACTGAGGGTAACACACACACACACCCACACACACACACACACACACACAGTAGTAGATCTGCAATAAATCATTTAAAAAAGTGAGACTGTCAGATTTCTTATTACTGATCAGCTGCAGAAAAAAAACCTATCATGTCAACATGTAGCTAAAATTGGCAGAAAATAGTACCATTTTACTCACTACTGGTACCAGTTTACTCAATAGTGGTACCAATTTACTCAGTAGTGGTACCAGTTTATTCATAGTTCACTCAGCACTGGTATAAGTTTACTAAGTACTGGTACCAGTTTACGCATAGTTTACTCAATGGTGGTATGAGTCTACTCAGTACTGGTGCCAGTTTACCCATAGTTTACTCAGTACTGGTTTACTCAATAGGCCTGCTGGTATCAGTTTACTCAATAGTGGTACCAGTTTGCTCAGTATCTTGGGTGTTCCTGGGGCAGATCTCATCTGAATGGAGATGCCTGATGTTTCTCCAGGTATCTGTTGAAGCCACTTCTCCAGCATAGAGGACACAACCCCCAGTGCTCCGATGACTATGACTGTTGCTTTCACCTTCCAGGCCTTCTCAAGTTCTTCCTTGAGGCCTTTGTACTTCTCCAGTTTCTCATGCTCCTTTTTCCTGATATTTCCATCATTGGGGATGGATACATCGATCATTACGGCCTTCCTCTGCTGCTTAGCCATGATCACTCTGTCCAGCTGGTCCAGTTCATTTCATTTCATTCTCCACAACCTTGGGGGAGTTTCCCACTGGGACTTAGGGGTCTCCAGTCTATAATCTGCACAGATGTTTGTGTACACTATCCCGGCTACTTGGTTATGGTGCTCCATGTATTCTTTGCCAGCCAGTATCTTGCACCCTGCTGTGAGATTGTGGATTGTTTCAGGGATTTCTTTGCATAGTTTGCACCTGGGATCCTGCCTGGTGTGGTAGATCTGAGCCTTGATGGCCCTGGTACTCAATGCTTGCGTGAGTGCTCTTGTGCTTCCATGCTTAGCACCTCTGTGCCGTCCTTCAGTCCAGCCCTCCACAGCCATTAGTAGGACTTGTTCATATCAGCCACTTCAATGATCTGTTGGCGGCACATCCCATTCAGGGGTTTTTCCTTCCATGATGGTTCTTCCTCTAATCTCAGCCAGGTCCCATTGCCTGAGACATTCACTAAGTGCTTCATCTCTTGGGCCCCTCTTCCTGATGTATTCATGGAGCTTGGATGTTTCATATTGGAAAGTAGCCCTGATGCTCACGTCAGCCTAACCTCTTTGTGCTTAGTATATAGTCCCTGGATTCTGGACTTGGGGTGGAACCTTCCATGCATGGTGAACAGCTTCCATGTTTTAACATATGATCACTGGTAGGACATAGCTGTTAATTGCCCAGATCTTGTTCTTACCACTGAGCTGACTTCTCAGTACTTGCCTCACTCGTTGCAGGTATTTGGTTGTGGCAGCTTTCCTTGTGGCCTCTTCATGGTTGCCATTTGCTTGTGGTATGCCAAGGTACTTGTAGCTATCTTTCACGTTTGTTATCCTGCCTTCTGGGAATGCAATGTCCTCTGTATGGACTACCTTCCCCTTTTTTGTTACCATTCGGTCACATTTCTTCGGTCCAAATGAAGTTCCAATGTCCCTGCTCTCAATCCTGGTGGTGTGGATCGGTGAGTTGATGTCCCGCTCACTCTTAGCGTACAGCTTGATGGCATCCATGTAAAGGAGGTGACTGATGCTGGCCCAATTCCTGAGACGGTATCCATAGCCAGTCGTGTTGATTAGTTGACTGAGGGGGTTCAGGTCTATGCAGAACAGCAGCGGGAACAGGGCATCTCCTTGGTGTAGGCCACATTTGATGGAGACTTGTGTGATTGGCTTGAAGTTGGCCGCGAAGATTGCCTGCAACAGCCTCATTGACTTTGCGATGAAGGCTATCAGACAACCGTTAATCTTGTACAACATCAGACATTCCAGAATCCATGTGTGAGGCACTGAGTCATAGTCTTTCTGGTAATCAATCCAGGCAGTGTACAGGTTTGTCTGTCTGGTTTTGCAGTCACGAGTGATAGTCCTATCAACCTGGTTCCTTTAGCAATTACCAATGCCTTTCTGTGTCTCTGCCATGTATTGATCCATGTGCCCACTTATCTTAGCTGCTATGATGCCTGACAGAAGCTTCTATGTTGTGGAGATGCAGGTAATTGGCTGATAGTTGGATGGTTCTATCCCCCTGTGGGGATCTTTCAGTATCAGTACTGTCTGTCCCTAAGTTAGCCATTCAGGGTGAGTCCCATCCCTCAGGTGTTGGTTTATTTGTGCTGCCAGGCGCTCATGTAGTGAAGTCAGCTTCTTTCACCAGTAGGCATGGATCATGTCTGGTCCAGGTGCGGACCAGTTCTTCATACCCGATATTCTATGCTGAATGTCTGCCACTGTGATGGTAACACCATAGAATAGAATAGAATAGAATAGAATAGAATAGAATAGAATAGAACAGTGAGACAATCCAGCAAACATTTGATGCAGATTGGTGTGTTACTTTTTACCAGCATGCTCTATCTGATAAAGCCTGTGTGAAGATGTTCGATCCAAAGACGACCTGCAACCAGGAGTGTCTCATCACCACCTTCCAGGAGGTCTACTTCGTCTCCGAGAGCTTTGAGGAGGCCAAGGAGAAAATGAGGTGAGCAGCAATGCTGATGATAAATCTGATTTCAGAACAATTGTTTAATAAGTATTTGCTGATACATATTTAAGAAATTGTGGATTTCAGCTGACAAAAACATTTCTGAATGCAGATTGTTGTCAGTATTTCTAGTTTCTCATCTCAGATTTGAACTGAATTTGTCTGATCTAATGATTTTATGTTGCCAATTATATTACTAACATGAATGTTTCTGTTCACAGTAACTGAGTTGTGAAAACAGATTTTCAGGATGTAGGCATGCAAAACCATAACTGCTCCAACTACATGAATAACCTCTCAAGAATTTATACTCTCATGAGATTGTTTTTCAGATATGCCAGTATAGTATATATATATATATATATATATATATATATATATATATATATATATATATATATATATATATATATATATATATATATATATAGTGTAAGTATAGTGCAAAAGTATAATTAAAACACTTTGTTCAGTTTCACATGTCACTGGATGTGACATAGAGAGTTACATGACCAGTTCAATTCATGTGAGATAGCAGCAGTAGAAAGCAAAATCATTGCTCCAAAACAAAAATGTTTCAAATCTCCATCCTCTTCGAAGCGGAGTCCCCTGTGATGAGATTTTACCAGAATTATGTCCTAAACATCGTTCAGTGACAAAATTGTACTGATCCCACCCGCCAGCTCTGCGGGGGAGGGGTGGGGGGGGGGAATCCCAAGGTGTTCCCAGGCCAGCCGAGAGATATAATCCCTCCAGTGTGTCCTGGGTCTTCCCCAGGGTCTCCTCCCAGAGGGACGTGCCCGGAACACCTCACCAGGGAGGTCCAGGAGGCATCCTGACCAGATGCCCTCAACTGGCTCCTCTTGATGCAGAGGAGCAGCGGCTCTACTTTGAAACTCATTTCACCTGTATGCAAGATCTTGTTCTTTCAATCATGACCCACACTCATGATCATAGCTGAGGGCAGGAATGTAGATTGACTGGAAGTTAACTTGATCAGCGAATTCCAAGATGAAGTTCTTGTTTCTTGTCTTCCTCTGTCAGGGAGTTTGCAAAGACGATAAAGAGGCCCTTCTCAGTGTACTACAACCCGTACACGCAGAGCATCGACCTGCTGAAAGACACGCGCAGCATCGAGAACGTGGTTCAGGACCTGCGCAGCGACCTCACCACCGTCTGCGATGCTCTGGGGAAGATGAACACCTACATGGGAATCTGAACCCCCCCCCCCCCCCCCCCCACACACACACACACACACACACGCACACACGCACACGCACACACGCACACACGCACACATGCACACACACACACACACACACACACACACACACACACACACAAACACACACACACACACATATCGCCATCATCTGTGAGCTGTGATTGGTTTAAACTTCTGTGAAACTTCATCTATCACAACAAATTCATCGACCATCTGAGCAGACAGTACAACACGTCTTCTTTATTTATTCCATCATTGTGCTTTGTTTCTGTTGAGTCTCTGTTCATCTGTCCCGTTGGACAGGGACAGGACTCTGAACGTCCACTCAGAGCCTCCTGCACATCTTAAAGTGAAAGCAGTTTGCAGATATAACAAGAGAGGAACGGTTTATGTAAGATTATCAAATGAACAGATCAGGTGGTGTCAGACGGGTGCACAGACTGAGTGGAACCTAATCAGCTTGAGGACGTCTGTGTGGGGTCCAGACTCTTGGTTTTCTGTGTGGTTCAGATTTAATCCATATTGTGACGAACGGTGTTACCCCCCCCCCCCCTGTTTTTCCTGAACCAGAATCACAGAAATGCTGCAGATAGACCCGAACCTCAGAATCAACAGAGTGAGAATATTAAATGGAGACTTAATATTTCTGTATTTGACTCCACTGTTTTAGTGCTGCTGTGTTTGTTTCTTTGTTTGTTTGTTGTGTGAAGACCTGTCAGGTGGCTTTTTGCTTTCATCTGACACTGAACTGGATAAATAAAACTGGTCTGACAATTCAGTCTGTTTCTCAGCTGTTATTTCTGTTAAACTCATGGTTACCTGGTAATCCTTTATTGACGCCATCGAGTTGTCATTGGTTGCTGGAGGTGTGGACCCAAATGCAGACCAGAGAGGCGGGGATGCCGAATCGAGAAGCTTTATTCATTTGAATGCAGAAACACAGGCGACATGAAGATCCACGGGGTCTAACGGAGACTAACTCAAACACAATGAACCGGCACAGGAAACTGAAACCAAGGGGTATAAATACACAGGAACAAAACGAGACATAGGAGAGTGAATGAGACCAGGCGAATCAAATGAACAGGAACAAATGCTAAACAAGGGAGGACCAGGACATACATCATGACATCGCTTATATCATCACCAGTTCCTCAGGATTGGTAGTGTGTGACTCTAGGGTGAATGTTGGTGGATAGTTTAATGTTTAGGTGATGTGCAGAAATTTTCCATCATCTCTATCCCGTCCAGCAGGTTTAAAATCCAGACACATGTTTATCAAGAGACTCTAGATGGTAAATCCACAATGATTCATGATAACACCATCATTTATCACATCTTCATCACCATCACTGCTATGTTGCTAAGAGACTAAGAGACCTCTATTTTCAGCTGAACATGACAATGAAGACTCTTTCTGTCAAACCAACAAATCAGAGAGATTAAATTGTCAGAACATCCAATCAAGAGCAGCCAAAGATCAACAAGTGAGCAGAATATAACAACTGTGACCAGGACCTGTTCTAGAAATCAGGTCCAATAAGCCCTATAAACCGTCTCGAAAACTCACCTTTAGAAGCCTGCGGTGGTGCAGAAGGCCAGGAAGCCATGTGCTCTCTGATTGGACAGTTTGATTTGACACTGTCAGGTCAGACGGCGGTACACAGACAAGGACAAAATTACCCACTACAGAGTCTCAGTGTTGTCCTTATTTTGTTCTAAATGGGATGTTTGGAAAATAACTTCATTTTTTACAACCTTGCTGCACATTTACACACTTGTATATTTTGGGCATATCCTTTTTCAGTGTGACAAAACATGATTTACAAGTATAAACTTTAAAAATTATTTGGAAACATTCATTTACAGCTGCAAAATTTTTATGACTTTAAATTGAGTGTACATAAGTATCTTTACCACGAGTCAGACATGGCTAAGGTAAGGTAAGGTAGTTTCTTTCGAAAAATGACTCAAGCTGCAGAAAGTTCAAGTGGTAACAAAAGTTGTATACACAAACTTCTTCAGGAAAGGAATCAAGAAGGAGAGATTGAGGTCAAGAGCAGGAAGGCCTGAGAAGCATAAGGGAACCGTCTCCTGACAGGATACGTGCATTGCCTCTTGAGTTTGTGGTCGGATGAGCAGAACCTGTTGCTCTGTGAAATAAGGTAGCTAGCTGCAGGCTAATGCTAACTTATTTTCACCTGCTGCAGCGTCAGAGGTCGGACGCATCACATCATTGATGATGTCAGTGACTAGTTCAGGCTGACCCGTGACCCTCAGGTCCTGCATGTTTCCTGCAGGTTGGGTCGGACTGGGTCAAGAAATTTTCACTGGGTCATTAAACACACCATCCGGTGCGTCTAATCTGTGTCATGCATCATTTGTTGCAGCCACATTCACTCTGTTCTGGATTTATAAATGAGGGATAGAAAAACCTAACCTGCGCCTCATTTATTTCTATAGTCTTTCAATAATTTATTTAAAGAAACAAATCAAAACTAGGAGTGTCCAGTTTTTGTAATAAGCCTGTCATGTGTCTGTAGCCTGTAGGTGGGGCTGGGGCACCTGAGGTCATGGGGTGAGGGCAAACGGAGTAGGGTACTGCTGCTGAGGGGGTCCTGAGCTGGGAACCATGCTCAAGACGTTCATGGAGCTGATTATCCATCCGGATTGCCAGGGAAATCAGAGAGTTTCAGTCAGCTGTTTGATCTTGACAGCTAAGCTCATCCTTTAGGGGGTCATTAAGGCCTTTCACTAAAACTCCAACCAGAGCAATGTCCTTCCAACCTGAATCAGATGCAAGAATACGAAATTCCACTGAATACTGCCCTTCTGAGGCTCCAGCAGGCCAGGATGCAGACCCAGAGTGGTTGGGATTGTAACTGTGGTAATCATGTTGTTTAGAATAGTTGTTTGACTTCCAATATTGTATATTTGTGTTTGCCTTGTAATTAGTTAATAATTAGGAATTTTAAGTTTCATTTATCACAGAGTTAAAGAAGTGTAAGGTATTTATGCTTTTATTTTGGTATACCTAAAGTTATTTCCTGTTGGGCTGCTCTTGTGAGAACTTGACAATAAGCAGGGTGCAAGCACCTGCAGAAATGAGATGCTGCAGGGTGAAAGATTTTGACTGGGACATTCTGAAGAACTGAATAGTTCCCTTGCAAGGAGCATGCAGCCAGCGAGGTATTTGTTTGTTTACTTATATTTTACTTTAGCAAAGCGTTATTTACTGGCTGTGTATGTGGCTTATATGTCAACTTGACACTGTGTTTATTATTTCTTTAATATTTTTGTTCAGTTTTCATGGTGCCATTTGTGGAGAAGTCTACAAATAAACCTGTGACAAGAACGCCACTTGTGTCTGCTTGTGCTTCGAGGGAATTAACAGGGATGATCAAAAACTTGTCTGAAATTGGTCTTAAAATAATCATAAGTTTGTGAAAGAAGATGGACATTTGCTCCTTCTGCACGTGCCCAGTCTGATGCTCTGCCCCGTAACAGGCCCACAGTATATACTATCTTGGACATATCTGAACAGAAGGTAAGTGGTTTCTGGATGAAGACATGGCAACATTGAATGAGAAATCCACAACACTCCCGCGAACATCTCAGTATCCGGTGCACAGGAGAAAAAGTTTCGGAGCCACTGGTGTCAGAGACCAGACAGAACAAGGACCACACAAGTGACATGTTTAAACAGTTTATTGAACGTTAGATGGAAAAGGGTGAGGGTCCAGAGGACTGAGCGATGTAGCTGAGGAAGCCGAGTTGTACAGGGGTTCCCAGGTCCAGGATCCAAGGACAGTAGGACTGGAACGGAGAAGTACAGGGCAGCAGTACAGGCAAGGGCAAGGCAGTAGACAGTGTAGCACAACAGAAGGCAGGTCAGGATTACCGGGGCAGGAGATCAGGTCCGGGTTCACAGGCAGGAGTCAGAGGCGTAGGTAAACGGGCAGGATACTGGTGCAGACAATCTGACAAAGGGTCTTTCTCAATTCAGGGTCTGTACACTTCCAAGTGCAGATTTGTCGGCTGCATGCGTCATCGTGGCGCGCCAAGTGTCGTCTCAATTCAAAGGCTCCTTCAAGTCCACCCTTCGAAATCCGCACTTCGTTTGGCTCCAGATTAGCTTAAAGGAAAAGGATACAAGACATGTATCTTTTGCACCCTCCCCTATCTCAGAATTCATTGCGTTCCCGATAGAAAAGAATGAGCAAATGACCAGTTCTCTGTACTCTGCTTCTTGTCCATCCCTGATACACCCCACAACTGCAGAGTCATCAGAGTATTTCTGCAGATGAGTTGTACTGGAAGTCTGAGGTGTACAGAGTGAAGAGGAATGGCCAGAGTACAGTTCCTTGTGGTGCACCAGTGCTGCTGACCTCCATCTCAGACACACAACCTTTCAGTCTCACAAACTGGGGTCTGTTTGTGAGGTAGTCATAGATCCAGGTGGTTGTGGAGGTGGTTGTACTTGCTTGTTGAGGTGAGCCAGTAAGAGTCTCTCCAGGACTTTCATGATGTGAGATGTCAGTACTCTGCACTCTCTGTATTCTTTCTGAGACCTTGTTAGCATCTTGAGTTTGTCCGTTTTGTTAGCTAGCAATCTCGCATTACCCATCACAACAGTTGGAAGAAATGGTTTAAATCTCCATCACTTTCTCCTCTGCCTCACTCCTGCTCTGCATCCTCTTCTCTTTCTTTTCAACTCCATTGAGATTTGATGTGTTGTTTCGCTAATAATCCTGATTTGGGAGAGGTTAATCAGTTGATCCTGATTGTAAACAAGCTAATATCTATATGAGAAGCATTTGTTCTTTAAAAGATCAAGATAGCAAGTCAGAGCTACTACAATTTGCTGTCATCAGATGGCGCAATCTATAATTTAATAATAATAATAATAATAATAATAATAATAATAATAATAATAGTAATAATAATAATAATAATAATAATTGTATTTATACTAAAATTAAGAATAACTCACCCACGACCGGTTAACTTAACCTGATCTACTAACTCACTCAAGGCTGGTTAAATTAACCTGATCTAATAACATACCCAAGGCCGGTTAACTTAACTTGAGCTCATATCACACTCATGACTAGTTAAGTTAACCTGAGCTCATACCCAAGGCCGGTTAAGTTAACCTGAGCTCATAACTCAACCACTGCCAGTTAACTTAACCCGAGATAATTACTCATCCAAGACTGGTTAACTTAACCAGAGATAATAACTCACCCACAGCCGGTTAACTTAACCTGATCTAATAACTCACCCAAGGCCAAATAACCTAACCTGAGCTCATAATGCACCCAGGGCCGGTTAACTTGATGTAATAACTCACCCAAGGCTGGTTAACTTAACCTCAGATATAAACGCAGTCTGACTGTGCAAGCCAAGCCTACTACTGACATTAAATGGGAACGTGACTGGTCAGGGGTGAGGTTACAGTACTGTTTCCATGGTTACTGACTTTTTTCTTATTTCTGCGTGATTTCTGCTATTCCTGTTGAAAGTTGAACTTATATATTTTTTTGTTGGTTCGGGGCAATCTTTTCTCTCGCTCTGGTTTTCTCCTCGTCTTTGTGTCTCTCTCCCTCTGACAGGTACAGCCTCAGGCTACATGTGTCTCAGGTGTGTTGTTACCTGCCCAGATGTGCTCATTCTTTCAGCATGGCAGCAGGAGCAGGTACGTCCACGTTTGCTCTCACTTTTCATCAATGTGAAATGTTGTGTTTCTCTGCGGTTAGATTTTCCTGAAGTGAATGGCGGTTCTGGCAGGAGGGAGCTGATGCAGTCAGAAGTAACTGAAGGGCATCAGCTCTTTTTTAATGACGCGTCTGCCCGTGACCAAGAACCTGATGGACTTTCAGGGTTAAGGTGAAGTTTAAAGCTGTTCTGTTGCAGCAGTAGCGGAAAAAACAAAACAATGCCAAATCAAATGGTTGTGCATGTTTTCATGATTGTTTGTGCACAAGCCTTTATTATGAAGAGCTAGTTTCATGCTCTTTCTTTGATCAGTGATCGGCTATCAATGTACAGCTAAATGATCACATTCAGTTTCATCCTTACTTTGATTTCTCATCCATGCAAGTCCGCTTAGTGGCTGACAGACATACACAACGCATGGAGGCTTCATCCAGTCAATCAGGCTCTTTAAGGAAAAAAAACATGCCGATGAACTTATTTTCCTTCAGTTTTGTTTCAGAAGAGAAACTTAAATTCAGCAAAAGGACCAGTTATGATCCGATCTTCCTCTGTCACATTTCCCTCAGGTGGTGGAGATGTCTTATGATTGCTTTTAGGATATTTATGGGTGATTTGTTAAAGTAAATGTCAAAGTAAGTTTATCTATACAATCCATCTACAACAGCACCAGAACAAACAAAACTAAATAAAACTAAAACTGAGGAGCATTTTTTTCATGATTTTAATGATATTTTGTTTGCAGACTAAAAGTGAGAAAGCAATTTCTGCTAGCTGCAGTCTCCAAAACAGACTCCAAAGCAAAATTACTCAACGTTTTCAATATAAGCAAGGCTTTACACTCTGGTTTGATTTAAAAACACACCTGATCAGTGAAATAACATGTTCTCTGTATGTATCTTATTTAAAAATCCTTTCAGGTTGAGTCAAACATGTTTAGCAGACATCTCATCTGTCAGGAATGAAAAAGTAGTAAAGAATTCCAGCACAAATTTATAGGAAAAAGTGTCATCTCAGCTTCTGTTCCACATATTTAACTAAATGGCACCCAATGAATCTGTCAACAAACCAAAGCCAAGGATGATTTATTTCTATAATGCAGGAGAAGAATTTAAGCATGTGTTCCTCAGGAGGATTTATGATAAATGTGGTGAGAAGATCATTTAGTTGAAAAGGACATATAATCTCCTGACACCTCTTTACTTCCACTTTGAGTTTATCTTGGTTCTCAAGGCTCCCCTGGTTGTAGGTGAAGTTCTGACTGTTGAGGCTCTCCTCTCTGTCGACGCGATTCTCCTTGTTGGAGACGAGGGTCTGATCTACATCAGTCCCTCCCTCCATCAATCTATTCACACACGTCTTCAGCTCATTGCAGCTACGACATCTGCATTAAAAACACACCGCGACAACTGGCAGGACACGGACACAAAGGTCACGTGACCCTCGGTCTGATCAGTCACGGACACAAAGGTCACGTGACCCTCGGTCTGATCAGTCACGGACACAAAGGTCACGTGACCCTTGGTCTGATCAGTCACGGACGTCAGGTGTCATGTGACCCTCGGTCTGATCAGTCACGGACACAAAGGTCACGTGACCCTCGGTCTGATCAGTCACGGACGCCAGGTGTCATGTGACCCTCGGTCTGATCAGTCACGGACACAAAGGTCACGTGACCCTCGGTCTGATCAGTCACGGACGCCAGGTGTCATGTGACCCTCGGTCTGATCAGTCACGGACACAAAGGTCATGTGACCCTCGGTCTGATCAGTCACGGACGCCAGGTGTCATGTGACCCTCGGTCTGATCAGTCACGGACGCCAGGTGTCATGTGACCCTCGGTCTGATCAGTCACGGACGCCAGGTGTCATGTGACCCTCGGTCTGATCAGTCACGGACACAAAGGTCATGTGACCCTCGGTCTGATCAGTCACGGACGCCAGGTGTCATGTGACCCTCGGTCTGATCAGTCACGGACGCCAGGTGTCATGTGACCCTCGGTCTGATCAGTCACGGACACAAAGGTCATGTGACCCTCGGTCTGATCAGTCACGGACACAAAGGTCATGTGACCCTCGGTCTGATCAGTCACGGACGCCAGGTGTCATGTGACCCTCGGTCTGATCAGTCATGGACACAAAGGTCATGTGACCCTCGGTCTGATCAGTCACGGACGCCAGGTGTCATGTGACCCTCGGTCTGATCAGTCACGGACACAAAGGTCATGTGACCCTCGGTCTGATCAGTCACGGACGCCAGGTGTCATGTGACCCTCGGTCTGATCAGTCACGGACACAAAGGTCATGTGACCCTCGGTCTGATCAGTCACGGACGCCAGGTGTCATGTGACCCTCGGTCTGATCAGTCACGGACACAAAGGTCATGTGACCCTCGGTCTGATCAGTCACGGACACAAAGGTCATGTGACCCTCGGTCTGATCAGTCATGGGTGCCAGGTGCCATGCCAGCCTTGGTGTGTTTGCTCACTGATACCAGACAGAACCAGACGACCTTCTGAACTGAAGAATGATTGTTAGCAGCATCATCAGCAGGCGTTTGACTTCTTCAGAGATTCCCAGATTCCCGGTTAGTAACTCGATATCAGGTTATGTGGTTCATACATGTAGCGTGAGACTGGGTGGGGTCCCCACAGAAAGCTTTCAGCAGAGATCATGTGTGACACTGAGACAACATGATGTTTCTTTAGCAGCTCCACAGTCTGACTGCAGCAGACGTCCTCTCTGAAAGCAGCCATGTAAACTCAACATGCGGGCTTTTCTCCGTGTTCTACATCCTCTGCATGAAGATTCCCAGAACATTCACCGTGTCACGTCTTCCAGTTCTTCATTTGGAGTACCGTTAACGCACAAACAAATTCTGACTGGGATCCGACAAGCAGACTGGTCGCCCTGCAGGTCTCGGTCCGTTTCAGGTGGACCTAATACAGGAAGTGGACTTCAAAACAAAGTGCATTGAGATTTCAGCACACAGCCAGACCACTAAGACCAGATCCAGCTGGACCACTAGGACCAGATCCAGCTGGACCACTAAGACCAGATCCAGCTGGACCACTAAGACCAGATCCAGCCAGACCACTAAGACCAGATCCAGCCAGACCACTAAGACCAGATCCAGCTGAACCACTAAGACCTGATCCAGCCAGACTACTAAGACCAGATCCAGCTGAACCACTAAGACCTGAACCAGCCAGACCACTAAGAACAGATCCAGTTGGACCACTAAGACCAGATCCAGCCAGACCACTAAGACCAGATCCAGCCAGACCACTAAGACCAGATCCAGCTGGACCACTAAGACCTGATCCAACCAGACCACTAAGACCACATCCAACCAGACCACTAAAACCTGATCCAGCCAGATCACTAAGATCTGAACAGGCCAGTCAACTAAGACCTGATCCAGCCACATCTCTAAGATCTGAACCAGCCAGACCACTAGGATCTGAACCAGCCAGACAACTAAGACCTGAACCAGCCAGACCACTATGATGGGATCCAGCCAGACCACTAAGACCTGAACCAGCCAGACCACTAAGATGGGATCCAGCCAGACAACTAAGACCTGAACCAGCCAGACCACTAAGATCTGAGCCAGCCAGACCACTAAGACCTGAACCAGCCAGACCACTAAGATCTGAACCAACCAGACCACTAAGACCTGAACCAACCAGACCACTAAGACCAGATCCAGCTGGACCACTAAGACCTGATCCAACCAGACCACTAAGACCTGAACCAACCAGACCACTTAGACCTGAACCAACCAGACCACTAAAACCTGATCCAGCCAGATCACTAAAATCTGAACAGGCCAGTCAACTAAGACCTGAACCAGCCAGACCACTAAGATCTGAACCAGCCAGACCACTAAGACCTGAACCAGCCAGACCACTAAGATCTGAACCAGCCAGACCACTAAGACCTGATCCAGCCAGACCAGTAAGATCTGAACCAGCCAGACCACTAAGACCTGAACCAGCCAGACCACTAAGATCTGAACCAGCCAGACCACTAAGACCTGATCCAGCCAGACCAGTAAGACCTGATCCAGCCAGATCACTAAAATCTGAACAGGCCAGTCAACTAAGACCTGAACCAGCCAGACCACTAAGATCTGAACCAGCCAGACCACTAAGACCTGAACCAGCCAGACCACTAAGATCTGAACCAGCCAGACCACTAAGATCTGAACCAGCCAGACCACTAAGATGGGATCCAGCCAGACCACTAAGATGGGATCCAGCCAGACCACTAAGATGGGATCCAGCCAGACCACTAAGACCTGAACCAGCCAGACCACTAAGACCTGATCCAGCCAGACCACTAAGACCTGATCCAGCCAGACCACTAAGATGGGATCCAGCCAGACCACTAAGGCCTGATCCAGCCAGACCACTAAGATGGGATGCGTCTCCATGTTTTGTTGTCATCTGGTGGAGAGTGAAACATGGTTTTAAAAGATTGGATTTGTTTGAGAAGTGCGTCTTGAACACAGTCTGGTCCATAATTACGTTTCCCCCACCCCAACTGAACCCAGTCCCCAATGGGCCGGGTCTAGCGGAGTATATTGAGGATGCAGCCTCAGTGAAACACCCAGAAGATGCTTGTTGTAAACGAGGGCTGAAATGAAATGAAGCGGGGGAAATTGTGCGTCCTTGCAGCCGGTTACAGATTCGATGGTGGTTTATTGAGTCAGTAAAATGAGCGAGGAGGGCCAAACATTCCTGGTAAAGTTCATCAGTCCCTTCAGGGAACACACTTTTACTGCTGTATGAAATCCATCTGCTACGCCCAAGCACAGTTCTCCAAGTGGATTCAACAACTCTGTTCAGATTTACACCAGAAGAAGAGTCCTGTAATCTGCAGAAATACTCTGATTACTCTGTAGCTGTGGGGAGTATCAGCCATGGGCAGGAAGTGCAGATGTTCTGAGATGCTCTTGTTCAGGAGGAACAAGAGTAAACAAAACGCTGTTTCCATCCTGGGAGAAGAGGTGGAGGTGGTGGAGGAATACAGGTGCTGGGTAACAGAGTAGACCAAAGGAATCAGGAAGACCGGTTCTGCTTCTGTGCTTTAGTCTGGTCCCGGTTCTGTACT